>NC_057881.1:9624804-10270831 GCF_019740435.1 Gambusia affinis | reverse complement strand
TTGTTCTTCTGTGGTTTTCCGTCCTAAACTTAAGTGGAAAATGTGCATGGTTATAAGTCTGAAAAAGAAACGTACATATGATGCAGTAACAGCTGCAAACCTTATTAGTTTTGCATATTTAGAGACAGAAATTCATGATTCATAATTACTATAGATTAACTAGGCTGCTTTTCTGATTTTCTGGAACACAGTGGTGGCAGCATGATGCTGTGGGGATGCTTTCTTCTGTAGATACAGAGAAATGGATCAGGATAATCCTTGATATGGAGGAGAGGTTCATCTTCCAGAAAGAAAACAACCTAAACATTCAGCAGAATTACAATGAAATGAATTTTATAGTCCAGATCTAAATATTTTACACTGATCGCTTAAATTGCATTTAAGTAAACCTCTACCAAAGTAACTGTACATTTACTTGAGTACATTATTTTTGTCCTCTTTCCACCTCGTTAAGCTTGTATGTTTCATCTCTGACGTGTTTCAATTAAATCCACATTAGAAAAGACAGTTTGACCCAGATTTCAAATCTTCACAGATATTCTCACGCCTGAAATCTCATCTCAACAATCTGCTTTAAATTTACAACTGAAGCAGAAAAACAAGTCAGAGTGTCAAAGAACAAAGAAAAGCTGGAGAAAGATAAAGTCAGTGAGGAAGACTGTATTCTGCGGTCACTTTGCTGTGTTCCAGGAAAAATTAAATCATTAAATAAACACGTTTTATTTGTGGAAAAAGCAAAGAGTTTTTGCAAACGGTACAAAGGTTGGTTAAAAGATGATCAAGGTGGTTTCTATAACAGGAAACATCTGTGTCTGCCTTCCTATAAAGGGGTGCAAAATGAAGGTTTTCTCATGACTCCAAACTGTCCGTCGACCCACAGTTGATTAAAAACAGACCTCAAAAGAGCAGAGCACACAAGATGGTGAGAGTTTCTCAGAGAACAAGGAGCCGTTTGCAAGAAAAATGTCTGAAATGACTCCAAAGAGGAACTGAAAGAATTTCAGCTGCTAGAAAAGGAGAGGAGGATTAAACGCTGACATGCTTAGGAACGTTGTTCCTTCTTCTCATTTTCAAAGGACAAAGGACGAAAATAAAATGTAATCTTACACAAAGCTCTTCAAATAATATATTCTTAGCTGTATAGCTTGTGGGAATGAACACAAATGTTTATAGAGCTGCAACTGGTTTCTTTATTTTCTTGCTTTTTGTTGAGTGAGCAGCAGATTTACTCCTGAAGCCCAAACGACTAGACTGCTGCAGCAATTTTAATTCACAGCAAAGGGCAAAAGATTCAACCCAACACAAATAATCATCGAACCCCAGCTATTACCCCAGGTTTTCAGCTACTTTGGGAATCACCTAGTTGATTCTTAGTTACTTTTTATTTGTAAAACTGTTTTATCTTTGGTAATTTTGATAGACTGCTGGTGGAAAAGTGAAATTTTATACCCAAAACTAGATGAATTCATGAAGTCAAGAACGTTTTCAAGGTTCCTGACTTCATAGAGTTAGGTGACTGAACAGATAAGAATCTTTTGTCTTTTTTTTAATATATATATTTGCACTGAATTTCCATTAAAAATTACACTATAAGTACTAGTAATGTTTTTAGATATTCTTTCCTTGTCATTAATGTTTATTCAACATTTTTTTCGTCCTTTCAATATGTAGTTACACTAAAATGCAGCAAAAACAAAATAACAAATAGCACCTCTTCAAGTAATTGACTTAAAAACCAAATAAAAAAACTAATAAAAATAAATTATTGTACAGTTTCCATAATGTTGTCACAATTCAAAAATAAATTGTAATTAAAAATAAATATATACAGCAATTATAACAATTATTTCCTGCCAAAGTGGTTATTGACAGGAGCCCAGAACTCTGTAAGTACGTCTAGTTTTGCAGTAAGTTTTTTCCTTTATGTAGACATTTTTTAAACTTTTGTCACTGAAGAAGAGAAAGTGTTATAATTTTTATTGCCATCATAAAACAGATGTGAAGTATCTTAACTTTCTCTTTTTTCCAATCCACCCAATGAGATTAAACACAAGATATAACATTGTGGATCGAGTGACAAATTAAGTTTCTCCTTGAAACTCTTGCCTATGTCGGGGTTTCCCCCAGTGTATTATAAGCCTGGCGGGTCGCCAGACCTTTCTTGTGCCCCTGCCAGGCTTAACCTTGCTTATTTATTTATTTTTTTATGTTTGCATTTTTAAAGACTTTTAGTTGGTGTTCAGATATTAATCTTCCAATCTTTTAAAAACACATAATTATCAAGTGATATTTTCAAATTTCCTGTCAACTTTAAAAATTTTTTAACACAAAACCACGACGGGCCACTGGATGAATGACTGCCAAGAGCCCAACCGCCAGGCTTAGCAAGTTTTCTAGGGGAAACTTTTATGTGCTTAATAAAATTTTTGGATTTTATTATTATATTTACTTTAAATCCTAACAATATCAATAAAATGTTCGTTCTTTAAAAATTCCAAGAAATTTCCTGAAGGAGATAGTTATTTTCAGCTCTAATGAGTTTTATTTGTCTTCCCAGACAACAAAATGTCTCTTTAAGTTGTAAACATTGCAGACAACCGGCCTGGACACAGTGTGACCCAGAATCCAACTGAGAAGCTGCAATGTGTCCTCAAACCGGCTGCTCACGCTCAAAAACACCACATGACAGCAGCTGTTGCCTCCAATGGGAGCTCAATCAATTATTAGGTTTAGGGAGCGATTTTCCAACCAGGCTTTTTTTTTTTTTTTGAGAGCTTTCTTCCTTCATTTGAAATGTTTTTTTAAAAATATTATTTACTCAGGTCATCTTTGTCTAATATTACAACTTGTTAATCTAAAATAAAAACATAAAGAATTTGTAACTAAATCCCCACTGCACTGTAAGCTCTGAGGGGCATCAAGTGGCTCAGGTCTCTGTGATAAAGATGAGTTCATGGGAGAGTAGCATGATGGCTGAGCGGAGTGTGTGTGGGTGGCAGCGTGGGACAGACCTGCATGAAGTGCACTTTGGCTTGTTGTTGTTGCTGCAGTGGAGAACGTAAAGCACATTTCCAGGCATCTGATGACCTATCCGGTTTACATATGGATGGAGACGCTCTTATCTGACAACACACAGGCTTATTGAGCTGCTTGTTTTGAAGTCAGCACAACTGAACAAGGAGATTTAGTTGTAAAAATAATGTAAATTCCTCTCTATGTTTGCATATTTACTTTTAAACCAACATTAATTTGGTCTGTATGTCAAACTGATCCAGGTTTAATCAATTGATCTTCCATTATAATGACAAAAATAATAAATTATGAGCAACCAGCACACTTAATGCAGGTTTTTTTTTTTACTAAATATTTTTTTTCCCTACACAGCTAAACATACATGTACAAAGACAATTTAATACCATAAAAATAACTAAAATTACAATACAGTTAGTACAGAAAGTCACACAAATCCTAGCTGATTTACAACAATAACTTTTTTTTTTCATTTAACCCAGATCTTTTCAAACTTGGTACCTGAAAAAATAATTATTTCCGTCCCATATAAATCCTATACGATTTGGTGCCAGTCATCCAGGGATGACAACAGCCATCACTATCTTCAATAACTCTTTGAAGAATCTAAATTAATGAGTCACAACAACATTTAATTTCCCTTTGGAATTAATAATGTATTTTTGAATTTGAATGTAACTTCTATGCTTCATCATTTTTTTGTGTCAACCTTTCTGAGCACTAAGTTGAAAATACCAAATAAGTGTTTATAGACTGTGACTGTCTACTAAATACAAAATTCAAATAAAACTCATCACACTTAATGCAGTTTTTAGTATGAATACAGTCCTGCCCAGTTTTTATTGATCAAGCATCTAATTTCTTATGTAAGCGATATTTCAACATTTGCAGGATTTCTGTCCTCTATTTTCATTCCCTGCTGCAGCTTCTTTCCTCTATATGTGCTTCTTATTATACCTCTGTGTCACTATCTATACTGATGTCTCCTCCTGGAGCAATTACTACAAAATCTCACTCTGACTCATCTATATTCTTTTTTTGGGGTTGTGATTTATGCGTTTTAATCCGAACAAATCGAGCCAAGCTTTGACGCTGTTCGTCTAATCCAAGCGGCCTTTTATTCTCCAAGATGCCTTGTGCTTTATGCCTGTGAGCTTTTCTATTCCCTGCTGCTCCAGTGCATGTTCTTTAACTAGGACAAGTTTGGAGGGAAAGAGGAATACCGTTGGCTCTAATTTGTAAGAGGTGAAACATCTCTTTATGTTGGGTATAAACTTTAAGGACGGAAACAAGTTCATCACTTTCATCTCAATGTCATTTCAACATTTGGACATGTTGGGAACTTTGTTGTATTTTATTCTGCTTCTATAATTCTATGAGATAGAACAACACAGTAGACAACTGTGTAGGGAAATAAAAACCATATTTTTGCATTTTTTGAAAAGCAAACGTGTCTGAAACGTGTGTTGTGCATTTATATTTAGCCTCCCTGACTCAATGCTTTTTAGAACTACCTTTTTCTACTATTTCAACTGTCATAAAAGAGAATCCCCACAGCATAATGCTACCATTACCAGGTTTCACAGTGAAATGAGGGGTTAAATTAAAATTTTTTTAATGGAAGCCTTATCATTACAGGCCAACAGATTTTCCCTCGGCTAAACAGAGGATACAAAATAGTAATATGAGATTATATGATATTCTTCGTAGCCTTTGTATTTCTTACCAAGACAAAATATATTTTAGGCTGTCAGATTAAAACAGTCCCTGAAAATTAGGTTCTCAATAATAAAATCAAAAAAAAAAAAAAAAAAAAAAAAAACTAAATCCATTTTGTGGTATTTCAGTTTCAAAAGTGAAACTCATATTTTATAAGCTTTATAAGATATTAATTTCTGATCTCATATCGTCATGTTTTCTTACAGTGCATTATGACTAGATGATAGAAAATTAGAAAATTTTCTATCATCTGTCCCTTTGTGTTTCAACAATTGACATTTAAAATTCAAAGGTGTGCAAAGACTGATGAGAACATTGTTAAAATGGAAAATAGTTATTTGTTATCAATATTTCCATTGCAACATTCAACAATAATATTTACAATTTCCTTTTTTAAAATACAATATAGTCCTAAATGGGTTTTAATGTTCGACTGAAGATTACTGTATAAAGTAATTAAAGTATAATGACTGCTTTGGGATGTATGTTTTTGAATCTGTCTAAATAACGCTACTGTACAGGCATGAATTATCATAAGTTAATAATAACTCTCTGTATAACTGGATGTGGTTGTTCTGATTTGAAAACAAACTGCAAATCACTATGGTATATCTTTTTTGCAGCTAATATTGACTCAAGTGAGCTAAACAATCAACGTTTTAGTTGCACAGCCTGGTTTTCTATAAAATACCTTAATAATTATTTGGATTATTTATCTATTTCTGCATAGAAATGTACACAGTGACAGGGTGTAATTAAGTAAGATTCAAATAAATCTGTGAATATTAAATAGCTTGACATAGCGATCTAAAATTAACACGAGACTTAAACACTCTTGAATATTCTACATTTCCCTGTTCTAAAAACATAGAAACGAGATTCTATTTGTTTATATTGTGTTAACAGTGGTGTGGTAGTAACCGAGGAGAAAAACAAATGTCCTAGCGGGTTGTCTTATGGAAAACAGGCAGCGAACAGCAGGGCTACAGTGACATTTTCCCCACATGCAAAATCATGCAAAAGGTAAATACTCCGGCGGAGGGATACAAACACCATACCAGAACATGGCCGCCTCCGTCATGTCCTCTCTTACAGTCCCGCCCTTCACAGGCGGTCTCGAAATCTGATTGGTCTTGAGTTTTGCAGCGAAGCCTCTCATTGGGTTGTTTACAGGTCAATCGCGTGCTAACGTCAATGACGCCAATCGTACACTGGGTACGCTTGTGTAGCCTGGGCGGACAGTGTGGTTACATTAATATAGAGTGGAATAAAATGCCGTGGATGTGTGTAAATAGAGACGCCTCTTCAACGCGATTGTATACTGCCTCTTAGTTAAGACGGGTCAACTCCGAAGAAGGCTGCGCCAGGGCTAATTTCGGGGTTTATCAGCAATATTTCAGGGTAAGTGGAGTGATACATTTCCGTCCTGCGTCTTTTTTTTCCTTTCACGGTTGAAAACTCCTTTTATTATTCATTTATAGCGAAACGACAATCCCGCTCCTCTTCATTAATTTCTCGTAGACATACAGTTAATATTATAACGGGAAGCATTCACGATTTCCTCTAAAGTAGTGCGTAGTCCGGTTCGTCTTGCCGAGTTACACGGAGGGAGTGAGGAAGGTAATGGCTGTCGGGTCGGACTCGTAACTAGACAAATTGTGAAATGGCCTGGGTACAGTAACGTTAGTTTGTCCTTTTACTTTGCCAAGCAAGCGCCAGTAAAAGGGGCTCAGTTGAGGATATTTAATTCCGCTAAAATCGGGACACAATCTGACAGCAAGCTGAGCTCCCAGCGTGTCAGATTAAATCTTGAAGGGTTTACCTGTCTGCCGTCAGTTGGCCTGTTCATTCTCCAGACTCCATCTGTCATCGCCTTCATCACACTTTGTTTTCCTTGTAGAAAAACTCTATTAGCCTCATGTGCCCCCCCCCCCCCCACATATCAGATTCCTACTGCAAATAAAAAAAGATATTGCTTTTTTTTTTTTCTCTCAGCCTTGTAACAAAAGCTCATTACTGTAAAGGCCCTGAGGAAGAATACTAATATCCTCCTTCCTAGTTCTGCTTCTAGAGGATTTAAATTAATATTAAAGTGGGTTAGATTTCATGCAGAAAAATCACGTAGAGTTTCATATAGCAGGGGTCAATCTGGGTTGCTGATATTTGCATGGCCTTAGTTTACAGTAGGGCTAACTGTACCTGAATCAAACAGCAACTGGGCCACTCATTATGCAGACAGCAGTATGATGAATCCAGAAGCTCGATTTTTTTTTCTTATTAACAATATAAAAATGTAAAGAATGCAACATTTTTATGGTGAATATTGTGTGCAAATTCATCATGGCTGTGCACATTACCAGGGTTTTTGTGAAAATCTGTTCATAGTTTGAAAAATTATTGTAGTTACGTCATTAAGAATGGAGATTGCAGGATATATGTAATTATCCACATCATTATTAATATGTTAGTATTATTTGACAGCAAAATGGGCAGATTTTTATTATCAAACATTACTGATAAACACAATTCTAAACACTATACAGCCAGATTTCAGATTACTGTAAACACTTTAAGAAATGTTTGTTGATGTTCATAAAAAAGGTTAAATATCTTTAAGGTTGTTATTGTGAAGATTTGCAGGAACTCTTGTCTCTGTTCATATGGTTTTAAAAAAATGTTTTTGAGGTAGGCATTTGAGAGAAATTAACCATTTTCTTTATTCTATCTTCCACTAACATAGATCCCATTAGTAGAAACTGGAGTATGGTCAAAATAACACAAAGGCAGTGTTTTCAGACCTCAAACCAGTTCATTTTCACTTAAAAAAAAACCACAATATTTTGATTTGAACACAAAGAGTTCAGAAATGTATCCCAATCCTTAATGACTACATGAATGGTCGTTCAAGATACCAACAAGCTAAATCAGTAAACCCAACCATTCTTCAAAGGTGCTGAGGTTCTGTTCAGACCTCAGCACTGAACAGTATTAGCGCCTGTTCTTCATCTGATTCCAGTTTATTGAGTTATTTACCAACTTTTTATACTCTCACTCTTGTATAACAAAAAACATAGAGGAAATAGAGAATAAATAATGTGGGACTTTACAAAGCTCAACATCAATGTGCATGGATTTAAACCCATACAATGACACCGCATTAAAGCATTTGTCAACTCGCTTGCACAATTTTATTTGTTTACTAATATGCACTGCTAAAATGTGTTAGTACATTCTGGAGATTTTGTTCTTTGCATGAATAATTTATACTGTGGTGACCACAGCAGTTCAATCAGCTCCAAAAACAACAGTTAAAAGAAAAATCACATTAACAGTGTCCTGATATCCACCGTTCAATAAAACGCTGACTGTTCAGAGAAGGCAGTTTTTACTGAGGAGGATTCCAACAAATAAAACCATGTAGTAGTTTTGAATCCACTGACAGCAGCACGGCCTTTTGGCAGCAGATGTTATAAAAACATTTTATTTGGTTGTTGAAGATATTCAGGTAATAATTGAGTCCTTGTTGGTCCTTCAGTATAGGGCTGTTGTAAACCAATATTTTAGTAATCGAGTAATCTATTGATTATTCTTACGATTAATCGAGTAATCGTGTTAAAAAAAAGGTAAATCTTAACAGAACAGCAGTGTTACTATTGCATATCAACATCAATTCAATTTTTCACATTTGAGCTTCCCTAACAATAACTTTTCTGTAGTTTAGAAAATTAACCTGTAACAATAATAGCTCACTTTCCAAGTTGACCTGAAGAAAAGTTATACAAAAATAAAAAAATTATATTCAATTTAATAATAAAGAGGCAGGCTTACAAATATGCTTATAAAAAAAGTCTATACTCCAGCTTTTGGTTTATGCATTCATCTTCAGTCAGTTTAATAGTCTAGCTCTCACCTTGCCCAGACATTTATAGTTTTGTGTTCAGCAATAATAGCCACGGATTTGGCACCTTCTGCTTGTCACACAGAAACATCTACCAGGTATGTAACGCCACCCATTAGTGTAGACTGAATGATCTAAAATTTATTTTCCGTGCGAAGCGTAGTTACGGATGTAAAGCACAGCCACCAGCAGTGTTCAGTCTATCCGCCACCTGTATTAGTAATCTCGCTTTCGCTTCCCACCGCTCAAGTGAACAAGCGCACAGGAGGAGAAAAGCTGCCATACTTCAGGCATCGCGCCAGTCATTTTAAGAAAACCCGGACATTATCATGAATCAATAAAATCCCCAGGGGCCGAACTTGAAAATCGGACCTTATGCTGCTAACACTTAGCTTTTGTCAACAACTCAGGCGGAAGTGAGAGCACTGCGTAACGCCAAGTAACGACCCGGCCGGAACACGGTGCGGTAAATAATAAAACATAACTTAACGAAGCTTCGAGGCAGGTAAATTTTTCTTGAGGAATTTTTATAATCGAGGTTCTTGAATCACTCGAGGGATCCTAGGACTACCAGTCTAATGCAGATACAATCACCTCATTGTTTATTTTTTGTAAATCCACACATTTTTTGCACGATCTGGACCCATTCGGGTCACTCAGGATGCAGGCCAGGTCAACACTTATAGGGTTTCCTGCAGAAAACTTGCTAAGGAGCAAGTAGGAGCGCTAGCATTCATAGGCTCATCATGTTTTTGAGTTAGAAATGTTTAAACTTTACAGGAAATGTGAAAATATGACGAGGTAATTATGTGTTATTAGAAGACATTATTTGCAATACCTAAACAGAAACTATGAAGTCTTAAAAAAGTTGTTTAAGTTGTTTCTTCCGAATTAAATAATTCTTAACCTGGTGGGAGTGCAAGTAAAGCCTGGTGGCCCGCCAGGCTTATACAAACCATGGGCGAATCCAGGGTTTTAACACTTGATCCTCTTTGGGAGTTGAATTAAACTTATTGAATGTCTGATATGTTGCATTTGGTCAGTAAAACAAAAACAACAATGATAGTTTCATCTTCAAGCTGCTGAATTACAATGTGAATTGCAATCTTAAGAGTGTTGAAAAAAATCAATTTCATATAAAAGAGTTTTAATAACCTGCAAAAAGCAATAAAAGATGATTTCTTATTAAAAAGATTTAATTGTTAATCACATGTTCTGCTCTCCATGACATATTATATTAAATAAAGTTATGTTTGTAAATGTAAAGTATAATATTTTCTCCATTTAAAATCAGTGACGGAGAATATTTTGCCCTAAAGCAAAAAGAAATTAGCTATTGTTCTTCTTCAAATGTAACATTGTGGTAAAATCCTGAAAATAAGCATTAAATTATTTCTAGATATTGCTGGACTCTGGACCTTATGTGGGTCAATTCAGTTCCTCTCTTTGAATCAAAAGAATAGCAAAGACAGGCAGATATCTATTCAAAGCTGGGTTTTATTTCCATTTCTCTAATGAAGGCTCATTGTTAGAAAGAGGCTGAAATATTTTCCTGCTTAGCTCTGCTTCTGCACAATTTGAATTGATGCAAAAGTAAATTTGATTTTATAGAAAGACATTTGACAAGCAAGGGTCTAGCCATGCCACTGATATTTGCATGATCTTATTTACGGCAAGCCAGCTGTACCTGCAGCAGAAAACAGGTGCCAGCTGGAACAGCGGCTTGGTTTTGATGAATTCAGAGGCTGGGTTTTCACTGCCTTAGCTGGGCAGATACCAAAGCTGCTGGGCTTGAAGTAGGCCACTTTAACAAGGTGATCTGCTGCTATGAGGCGTCCCTGCAGATGGATTCACATTACAGTCTGCAGTTATGAAAACCCTCAGCGATCAGGTTATTGATGTGTGAAGCAAATATTATGAATTGTGATGTCCCTCTGAACTCTACGTTAAAATTGTAGTATTTTATTAAGACATTAATACTAAGTAGTTTTCTTTACATTATTTGAAGTCTGAGAACACACATCTTTGGTATTTTGGCATTTATCATGATAATCTGTAAAAATTTAGATTTATTTTTGTCACAATAATGTGACAATGTTTAATATCCCCCAAAACTGTCTATATTGTTTTTACAATTTTCTACAATGTTTGTTCAACAATAGTATCAATAAATGTAAAAAATATTCTTAATTGCAATTACTGTGTGCAAATAACATTTTATTTTATTGATTTTCAAGAACTGTGTTTTTGTTTTTGGTACTAATCTGCTATGGAGTTACAGCTGTGAAATGATCTAAAAAAAAAGAGTAATAGACATTTCTTATTGCCACTTTTATTCTTAGTAGCACAAAATATCTTGATATTGTCTGCATGTAAAGAAATATATGACTTAAATATAAAAGGTTAAGTTTAGTTTGCAGTGGAATTTAAAACTCAAATAACTTTTCCTCTTTTCTATCCTTCATTTTATAGTTCTTTCAAGAAAAAAACAAAACAAAAAAACCACAGATCTTGATAAGAGGAACCTGATCAGTGCGTCTTCTGTTTTTCAATTATTAATTTGTTTGAGATAACCTGAAATGGACTGAAAATAAGTCAAAATAAATATAGCTAGTGTCTTTATATCAACTTTAGTTTGGTGTTGTAAATGAGAACAAGTTTTGCGTCGTCTCACCTGGTTAAATAAAAGTTCAATAACATCTTCAGGTTGATGTGAAGTTCAGATGTCTTGATGTAAATTTATGTTTTCCTGGTCCGTCTTGTGGATATTTATCCGTGATGTTTGTCTAAAATTCCTGACCTCTGCTTGTCCGGCACCAAACGTTTATGTCCGACCCGTTGTACTTTCCATAGGCTACTCTATTAAAGGTCACTGGCACTGATTATGTTTTTCCAAAATGACAAATACTTGCTCTAAGCCTCACTGTTTCATTTCTTATCAGAAAACCATTTTAGTGAATCATTTTTAGTTCCCATTCTTCAGAGATTGAAGCAAAGTTGACCTCACCAACAAATTACTGTCACAATAAGCAATAAATGAATTAATCACATGATAAATCAAAATGAGCACAATAATTTTCATTTGGATGATCTATCATTTTCTTTTTCTACCAAAAACTGGATGATAAAAATCTTCACTCTGGTCTCAACTAAAGCTTTTTAGTTTACAGACTTCATAATTCATTTTATTTGTTGTTTCTGTTGTTTTGTTTATTTATCTTCGTCTATTTAAAATGTCTTCCAGGTCTGGTGTTAAATGTTCATTAGAATTTAAAATTTATTAATCTTTGAGAATGTGATCTTGTATTATTATGCCATTATTATCATTACATTACTTGAAAACTATCTAAAAAAAAATTGTGTTAACAATTTATTGTGTCAGGCCTATGGATTACTTGATGCAGAATATTTTTAGTTTCTGCTCTGTGGATGCGGTGAATGCAGCTGTGCAGTTTTAGTCTGGCTGCACGTGGGGCTTCATGCTAGCCAAGCGGCGACCTCATTATGTTTGTGTCCAATCAGTCCTTCGGCCAGGTCTTAATTGAGCCATCGGTGCCTTCGGGGAGGAAGAGAAGGGATGAACTTGTCAATTACAGTAATGAGAGGGCAGGCATGCGGAGAGCAGGCAGGGCAAGGCAGACAAGGCAGAGGACTTGTAGTTCAGCCCCCATTTTAGTCTCTAATCAAAGATGTTAGTGATGCCTGAAACTTTTAAATAATCATTTTTCCCTCCAGAAAAGAGATTTTTCTGCATGTCGGGTTATGGGAGCTGCTTAGTTTTGTCACAGCCAGTAGAAGATGTACATGTTGCAATCCAATACTAATTTGTTAACCCAAAAATCTGCCTAGAGACGCACAGAAACAGAAAAGGAGATGCAGGGGTTTTGTTTGGCTAGTACTGGGCTTGTACTACATATCTAAAGTACCTACTATATTCAGTCAATTAATCAAATATATTTGTATCGCACATTTCAGCAACAAGGCAGTTCGAAATCCTTTACATAATAAAAATACAGAGTCATAAACAACACCACAAACATTACATTTTGCCATCATTACACATTAAGATGTTGGTCAGAATTTAATTTATTATAATTTAAAAGTCTAAACAGGTGGGTTTTTAGTCTAGACTTAAAGGAACTCAATGTTTCAGCTGTTTTGCAGTTTTCTGGAAGTTTGTTCCAGATTTGTGGTGCATTGAAGCTGAAAGTTGCTTTTCTATGTTTGGTTCATTTTTTACTTCATCTGTCAGGCTGGACAGAAAGTCTGTTTTTGCAAAGAAAAACATCCAGACTTAGAAAAGATTTGTGGAAACGCATCTGAAACTAAGGTTGAACTTCAAGAGTGAAGTACGGTGATGGCTGCATCATGCTTGTCTTCATTCCTTTTCTCTTACTGGAAATGTAGCCCAAACGTTTACTTGTAATTCAGAAGAAGTTGGAAATTTGAGCTTCAGGAACAAGATTACATCATTCTGGTCCTTCATCATCACTGTAGGGCAGAAACGATTCCTTGAATGATTCAAGTACCTCGATTATTAAAATTCCTCAAGGAAAATTTACCTGCCTCGATGCTTCGTTAATTTATGTTAGCTCTGACATCCTCTGAGTTGTTGGATTTTATTGATTGATGATAATGCCCGGATTTTCGCATCCTTAAAATGACGGAAGCTGCTGGTTCAGCAGATAGACTGAACACGGTGGGGAGCTGAGTAGTTGATGGTTACAGTGTTAGTGTAGCTTTACGGATGAACGGCACAATAAATTTCATATCATCCCGGACTCAACAAACGGGTGGCGGAGCGCATTGTGGCGGCACATGGCTGGTAGATGAGTTTCTGAGTGTGATGAACGAAGGTGACGTAAATATCCCGTATTGCTCCCCCTGTTCTTACGTTCGTCTGCTCCCTGGTCTATTTCCTCCTCCCCACCCCCAGCTTACGTTCGTTTGTTCTCCTGCCCCCCACCATCTCAAACCCCCAACTCCAGGCGACATTTCCCGTATTCTCAAACCCAAAGCTTGACAGGTATGGGGCAAGGTGAGAGTTCATCTATTGAACTGACTGAAGACAAATACATAAACTAAAAGCTGGAGCATAGAAATTTTTTATCAGCATATTTGTGAGCTTGCCTCTTTATTATTAAATCTAATATGATTTCAGATCTTTGTATATCTTTTCTTCAGGTTAACTTAGAAAGTGAGCTGTAGTGAGCTACAAGTTAATTTTCTAAACTACAAAAAGTAACTGTTAAGGAAGCTCAAATATGAAAAATTGGACTGATATTAATATTCAATAGTAACACCGGTGTTGTGCCAGATTTACCAATATTTTTATATTTTTTTTATCCGATTACTTGATTAATCGTAAGAATAATCGATAGATTACTCAGTTACTAAAATATTTGTTTACAACAGCTCGAGTTCACATGCATATTGTGGTTTGTTTCCGGAAAATGTGTAGTGTGGTGGGAGAAGCTTACAAAGTCTTATTATGAGTTCGCACGCAAGTTTTTGTAAAGTTTGAAAAGTTCTGACCAGAAAGAACGCTGTCCTTATTTTTGCACCTTTACAAAAACTGTGCAGTGTCAATTGTACACTTTTATATCAATGTTTTTGGAAGGTAATGTTTCTAATTTTGTATTGCCAAATCCAGAGTTCTTAATATTGTTTATGTGTGGAATTTATGTAGAAAACTCGACATCAAAACAAAGAAAATACAGAAATGCAATTAAAAAATCCAGTCCAGTAAGTCTGACAAAGAGAAGCAACAATTTCTTAGATTTCTGATGAAGCTTTAAATGTCATAATGTTAACAACAGGTGCCCTATCACTTGCTTAGCAACTTGATCCAGTTGCCACATCATGTCTCTAAATATAGTGCAGGGCTAGAAGAGCGAGCCCAGCTCCGAGACAAACATTTAAAACAACTTAACCTTCTGAAACATGTTGCACAAAGACTGGCAGGCTGACAGGAACACGGAGCGGATGATGAAAACAGGTGGGACAGATCGGAGTTACCAGTCTGGTAACCCAGTCCAGTGGGGCCAAAAATAACAACTGGTTTCTTAATAAGTCATGTTTATCAGAAATGGGGGTCGACCAGGGATTTCAGGTTGGTCTCATCCAATCTCTTGCGGTGCTGATAATGTGCGAGGTTGTTACTGGGAGAAAAAGTTGAGATGTTTGATCCTCAGGCGGTGAGCGATTGTTTCTGACTCACAGTGAGTCAAGCTCAAAACTGGGCCACTGAGAATCCAACACTGTAAATGCTTGAAATTGTCCAAATGTGTTGCTCTAATATCATCTGATATTATTATTAATGGCAATTGAATACAGTAGGGTCTTTATTATAAGTGGGAAGCAAAGTAATTTGGGTTCAAATGTAAATTTCTTATTAAAATTCAAGCTGGATTTGTGGTAAAATGTGGGACGTTTGATGCCACATGAGCGCCGCAGTTCAGCTTTTAATATTTTCCATCTGGCTTGACAAGAATCCCAGAGGAAAGCAGAAACATGTAGGGTTAAAACCGGAAGAGAAACCGATTACAAATGGACTGTGGATGCACATTCACAGTGTTATACTTTCAATTTAATAAATTAAACTATAAAATTGCGGGACGATGCTGCCCAAAAGGTCAAATGTCACGCTCATCACTTAGTTTTTGTAGTTGCCGTATTTTCGTGTCATTGTATGTAGTCGGAGTGTTTGGTTGCAGTTGCTGCTTTAATTTAACATTTTGGTTGGTCTGGTGACCAACGTTGATGGTCTGATTGAAATAGAGGTGGTGTTTATTTATTTGCTCTCTAATCCATTTATTTGTTCCTGCAAATTAATCCATTAATTATGAAATAAATCCATAAATGAATTAAGGGCATAATTTTATATTAACTAATGGGGTTTGGATAATTTACTTGAATATCCTTTTGCAGTCATTCCCATTTTGAGGCATCCATTTAGGGTAATTAACCTTCAGGATTGTTTTTTCTTTGATTAGAGGCTGCAACCAACCTGTTAATTTAGCAGAAATATGTAAAAAAGAAAAAAAAAAAGGTATTGCTTGTGGATAATATAACAATCCTATATTGTTTAGTACTAAGATGCAATTATCTGAGTTACCTGGGTTCTGGCGTCTGAGGATGTTTCATCGCTTCATTATTTAAGAGCAGAGGTTCTGCTCCTCTCAGCTGGATTTAATCAAGCACACCAGCCAGCCTATATGCAGCACATCCACCATGCACCTGACTGAGTTTAATGAAATGTTTATGCTGAAATGGGGATTAATATATGCCTAATTTTGCAACCCAACTGTGAAGCTAAATTACTGTCACAGGGGAACTGAAATATCACTGCAGGTAGGAAAAGTGCAGCTGAATACAGACTAACTCTTCAATTGAAATTACTTAAAAAGGAAAAACTTTTTGTTAAAGCATATACTAAATACTAATATAATATAATATAATATAAGAATGTGCCTGTTTGGTTTGAATAACTGCTTTCACTTTGATCAATATTTATTATGTAGATGTAGAATAAACTAGGGATGCACAATATATCACAAATATATTGTCATTACAATGAGTCTGTACAATATTCATATATCAAAAGATTGTTTTGAGTGCATTTGTATTTTTTATGGTAATGCAATTTTTAGTCATATATCACAGTGTTTATATGCCTAAAATCTTCTTGTATTAAACCGAAACCTCCCTGAGAGTTTAACTGAAAATACGTTCAATCACATCGGAAGAGTTTTTGCACCCAACTAACAAATATAGCCGCTGAACGGAGAGCGTACCGATAGGTGGAGATGTTACTGCGTTATTGACCTTTGAATAAATAGAAATACCTCAAAGTTTTTGGCAGGAATGGGACGCCATAGTTTATGCTCTGCTTCTCCTGCTTCACCTGCTGAAGTTTAAATTAGCAAAAGGAAACACAATCTGTTTAAAAACAGAATCTCTAGTTTTTAAAAAGAAATAATTTAATTATTAAAAGATTAAATTTTTTGTGAACTGTGATGACATTACATCATCACAATTTAATTAAATAAATGTAATTAATTAAAATTTCTGTAGTTTGAGCCTGAAGTATATAAAATGCTAACAGGTTAAAGAAAGTCATATTAGTAAAAATCTATTTAAATGTGCAAAATGCACCTTAGAACCTATATTTATCTAAATGTAATTCAGGATTTTCCAGGTAAAGATTTTCTCTCCTTGCAAAACTAAATGTGTGTTTTCTCAGCTGTGTGTTTTATCTGCATATAGTGAGCTCCCGTAAGTAATTGGTTTCAATTGTGTTCAGATTACTTAAAGCTCTTCATAATTCAAGTGTGAATGTGCTCACTGGCCCTTCGGTAATATTTACACACTGTTTGCAGATAACATTAATATGCATATCATTTGGATCTATTTTCATTTTCCTGCTGTACATGCAAATGTCTTCCTACATTTTCCATATCCTGTTTGTTTAGTCAAGTGGAGAACATCTTTACTGTAGCTTCATTGAACTAAGCAATAGATTTAAACAATAATGAAGCGCAGTACATTAATCTTTATGCAGAAATGTACAACCTTAAGCAGTGGAAACAGCTTGGGTTGCCGTAACGTCTGGAATACGTCCATAGGAGATTTGCACAATGTGTATCAGATTTTCTTTTCGTTTATGGACCATGTTTAGTTCTGCTGTGTTACATTAGAAAATTGCTTTTGAGAACCTAAAGCTCTGGCTTTGTGCTCACAGCTGTTGCGCTAACTCAGTGCAAAGTGAGCAAATTAAAAATTATTGGAGGCTCTGTTCTTTTGTTAGCTGATAAAACTAATAAATAAATTAAAAATCAGGGTTTCTTTAAAGAGAGGACATAAGCTGAGTGGGTGGGTCCTCGCATTGCTCACGTTGCACCTTGACCTCATGATCTGTGCATTACACTTGTTTTTTAACATCCTATTTCAACCGAACTTTAGTTCTCTGTTATTTTTTTGTACATTATCACACCCTAATGTGATAAATTACTGTTTAATAAATAAATAAACTACTCTAAAGCTGCAGTATGTAACTTTTATGAAAATATTTTTCACATATTTGTTGAAGCTGTCTCTGTTGTGAACAGTAAGGCACATATGATAAACTCGAGGGCTATAGATGCACCGATATGAACATTTGGGCTGATATTGATATCCAATATTAATACTGTTGCTTTGTCCGATAACCGATATTTACCTATATTGTATATATTTCTCTACTACCTCGACACCTTTTGAAAATGAAACTACCAGAAACAGACGGCAACAAAATGGAAAGAAAAATAGAGATGCCAATATATTGCACATCTCTATAACAACCACATAAAAAAAATGTTATGTAGCTTTAAAATTCATGATTTACATTTTAAGGGATATTTGGTGAATGTTTTGTTTCTTTTGTTTACGCAGGAACGGAGTGACGTCCTCCATGCCGCAGCAGCTGCACACATCAGTCCCCGCTGAATAAAAGATGAACTGAGGACCTCTTCCACATTTCCACGTCCCAAATCGCTGCTTCTTTCCCGCTGCCCTTTCAGAGCAAGAGCTAACCGTGTTGCCTCACCACACCTGGACACAGAGATGCGCGTACGTGCATGTCCTCAAAATGCATGACTGTGTTTGAGCGTGTTTCTGCTTCGCTTACGTTCTCATCTTCAGAGAGGCACTTTTCCACTTGACTGACTTCAGCGTTAGTGTTCACGACTACAAAGCATAATGGGGAGGAAAAAGATTCAGATCCAAAGGATCACCGACGAAAGGAACAAGCAGGTGAGTCACTGCTGTGAAACAAAGGGTTTTATGTTATTTTGCGTTCTGTTTGTTTTACTAATCTGCTCCAGAAATGAAAAATCACACGTTTTGAGTCATTTTATGATTCATCAAAAGTGTTTGAATTTAATTAGTAGTGATGGCTGTGTGTTTGTAAAAGCATATTTATTCTAGAAAATTTGCAACAATTATTGGGATACTTGAATTTATCTTGGATAAATTAATTCAAATCCCTTGAATCAAGCAATTTTATGCAACGCTGTTTGGTTCTTGGCCATGTGGATCACAAAGCCATTTTCCATAAGCAGCTAAAAATACTAAATTTAATACACATCATGTCATGCACATAGTCGTCAGTATTTGTTGGGTTTTGAAGTTTTTTTTGCTTCAGTGATGCGTCCACACCTCCAAAGTGCACACAGGCTGGTTGCTGGCAGACCGATTTAAAGTTCTGAGTTTCTCAGACTGGAATTGTAACGCAAAATACATTTGTCATGTTCATTATACAGTATAATTAAACAATAATCTCAATGCAAGTTAAAGTTGTCAAGCTTTATTGTAGCTAGGCCTGTCACAATAACAGTTTTGCTGAAATTATTGCGATGAACCATTTTTAATTAGTATTGAACTAATAATGGATTATTAATGCAAGTAAAAAGAACATAACTAAACAAATTAATTATTCTCCACAGGCTTCTTCATCTGACTTCATCTGAAACTACTGAAAATTAAAACCTTTCTAGCAGTTTTGAGTGATAGAGGAGTTTATTTTTTTTGACATTTTTGCATTCTTATTTGGAGTCCAAGTAAGAATGCTCTTAATGCCCCTTATCAGTCTTGACTTGTAGTTTTTTTGTGACAAGGCCAGAAAATATCTGCATCAGTTACAATAAACTCACCAGCAACAGAATTTATTAGTGCATTGAACATTTTCAGTTCTTTGCATTTCTCTTTTTGGATAGTGAATTGAACTCTTGTGCGGCCCATTGAGTATTTTTGCTCCCGTTACAGAACTGCAGGCAATAAAGAAACCAGTTCCAGTTAATCCACAACATCCCCTCCCACCCAAAAATAAAAACAACAAATATCCTGTTAACCTCAGACATTCTGGGATATCACATGTTTATCTTCAGCAGATGCCAGCTGCTGAGAATAGATTTGAGTCTGGAGTCGTTTAAAGAGTTCTCGCCAGTATTTGTGTGAATGCTATGCACAAATATTGGGCTTTGTGTGTAAAAGCAAACAGTTTGCTGAGTTGTTTAATAATAGATGCCTTGTGGAGTCTTGGTTTGTGCAGAGCAGGGATTTTGGTATGTGAGCATCTCTGATTGGCTTTCAGTTTGGATTAAACTCTCACTTTTCTGCGTTCCTTTTCCTTTTTTAAAAAATTTTTTTTCTTCTAGTAAAGATAAAAAGTTGATTTATATTTTCATCAAACCACCAGATATTTGTATCACATGCCCTCAATTCCAGCTTGTATTTTTTTTCTTTCTTTTGCAATTTTTAAAACACAGACCTTCTGTTCTTGACAGAAATTCAGGCTAATTTTGTTAAACATTGTACTCGATTGTTGCTCTTTTGCTGGACTGCAGCCAGAAGCTTTCAACATAGTTTAAGAGGGAATTCAATTAAACTTTTCTTCAAAATTATAAAAATAATTTATACAGAACAGTTAAAATCAGATTTTGATTACTCTCCACTCAATTGTTTTGGGAGAGGTAATTTGTGATAATTTAGTTTATTTTCCCAATGAACATTTATTAATTTTCTTATCTAATTGTTTGTAAATTCACATTCTGTCTTTCTTGATAGACTTTTTGTTTGTGAACAAAAACAAACTTTGATTCTCTTGGGATTCAACCCCTCCATGCTTGGAACACTGAAACTCTGAATTATTGATCAGTAAAAAAATCATTCAGCCACAAGACCATTAGAAAAAATACATTGAATTACATAAATATGGACACAGAGTTACATAAAATACATTTTCTGCTCTAGTCTTTCACTACTAAAAGAAAGCACAAATTATAAAATATAATTTTTCAAATACTGTGTTTGTAAATTTTTATGAATAATTAAAGAATAAATATGTTTGAAGGGTTTTAATAAATAAAAAAATCATTTATAACAATTATGACTTTCAATGATTGATAAAAAGGAAACATCTTTTTAATCATTGAAATGATCGCTTTTTTATTTTTATACTTTTGAAGTAAGAAAAAACTCAAAACCAGTTTTTGTCTTCTGATTTTTTTTTTTTTTTTATGTCTGTCTTAAATAGAAATTTCTAGTCATTTTGTCCTTTTCCAAATCATTACTTTTATCAAAAAACAACCAAAAATGGAAACTGGTATTTTGCTACAGGCAGTTTCTACCCACATGGGGAACATTTTGTTTCTGCTTCGGGAGCCAAAGGATTTAAAGTAGTTTCTATAATCCAGTCTTAGTCTACAGTAAGAAAAAGTGGTTATACGCCTCAATTGAACAAAGTCGACCAGCAGAAATCCCTTTTAGCTCTTTTATTTAATTTGTTATGTTTTGTTAAAGCTGACTGGTCTAACTCGGGTATAAAATACCCCACTATTCTTCAAAAAATACTTGACCACCAAGAGAATTATAAACTGGAAAAGGAAAGCCAAAAAGTGAGCTTTGTTACACTAGTAACGGCATACAATTAAAGCAATTTTAAAAAATGATGTAAAATCTGAAAATTGCTCCTCCAAGAGTCGTTTCTTTCATTTAAATCTTTTGCGCCGTTCTCTCTCAGGTCACATTCACGAAGCGAAAGTTCGGCTTGATGAAGAAGGCCTATGAGCTGAGTGTGTTGTGTGACTGTGAGATCGCCCTGATTATCTTCAACCACGCCAACAAGCTGTTCCAGTACGCCAGCACCGACATGGACAAGGTTCTGCTCAAATACACGGAGTACAACGAGCCGCACGAGAGCCGGACCAACGCAGACATCATTGAGGTAAATTCATCATGTCCGCCGCTTCCTGAGGGGCTTTCTGTCACAAAGCCAAATGGTTTTGACGTGGATAGATCACGATCCTGCTGTAAAGTAGTTTATGTTCAATTAAAAATAAAAATCTAGAAATAAAATCTAGTTCTAGGTCCATCAGTCGATTTATTTAGGTCCATAAAATTCAGATATAAATTTGTGACATTTTCTTTGACTCATAAGTGGGATAGTATATTCATTCCTTCATTTCTTGTTGGATTCAAACAACCTACACAACATTTTTTGTTTTCTTGTCTTTTCTAAAGTACATAAAGAGAAATAATCATAGTAGGTTACAGTTAGAAAGGGCAGGTCAGACCTCAAAATAAACCCATATATCATGATTTTCCTACCAAACTGATGATGTTGAATCAAATATAATTCTTTTGTATGTGAATATGTGACCTATGGGCCTTTATTAAAGCTAAATACACCTATTGGCTAGTGATTTAAAATACGACATGCAGTTATGTCAGAAATGAGGAGCTTATTTTGTTTATTACCTTTCAATATTTACGCTGCAGGTAAACGTGGCAAAAATCAACTTGTTTTGCCCACTTGTGATCAAAATTAGATATTTTTTATTTAATGACAGTCTGAACAACACAAATCTTATTTATTTTCTAAATCAGACCCAGGTTACTTTTAATATGTAATCCAGTATCTGATGTCTTTAAAGTGACATCAGTGTGAACTGTTGCGTCTCATTTCATCTGACATCACGCTAATGACAGATCGGAGAGAATCGACAAGATAAACGTAAACAACAGACCAAACAAACATGGCGGATGTTGTAGCTGTCTAATAATTACACACCGAATCAATGTTTCAAAGGTGCAGGTTTTAGCTTGCTAATGACCACAACATGCTACTTCCTATTACTAGAGTTTGTCCCCTTCAAAATAAAATTCCTGCTGCAGCCTTATAAGTATATACAGCAGAGGCTGTTTCAGAATTGACAATGTAGCCCTTAACTTGAACTCATTAGGGATATTCATGTTTGCTAAACTTTATTTCTAAGCACTCATAGAGTCTACAGCTTATCTTAAACTGCACTGGTTCATTGAATATTGTTTCTCTCCCTGATTTGGTTTCTAGACTTTGAGAAAGAAAGGTTTCAACGGCTGCGACAGTCCAGAGCCGGACGGCGAAGACTCAATTGACCAAAGTCCTCTGAATGACGACAAGTTCCGTAAAACCACGGAGGATCTGGACGTCCTCTTCAAACGCTACGGCGTAAGAGCTTTACTCTTCTTATTATTCCTTTTGATTTGTGGAAGATAGGCGGCATTATTTTTAAAATCTTCCCTCAAGAGATCTTTAAGCAGTAAGTGAGAGTTTAACTTTATAAATTCAAAGATTTCAACCCATTGTTTATTTGTATTGTTGCAACCTCAAAGTTCAGTTTTCTCCCTTTCAAGTAAGATTTTTATGCTCTTTCATTGTATTTAATGGATATTTGAAAAAAATAAATAAGCACCCAAAATTAAAATGGATGTGGAAGTAGAAATTAAAAATATGAATTGCAGTTTATTTTAAGAATCTCCAAATGTTTTTTATTTTTGTTGTGATGGAGAAATAAATGAAACATTATTGGTGTAGGTTGACTTATTTTAATGTTCTGACCTCAACAAGACGTTTAGTTGATTTAATCTCATTTCACATTTATTATTCAGTAAATTATAAATATTTTGTTTTTATTTTTAATAAGATTTTCTTTTATGACTTTTCTTCATTTTAAAGGCTTTTGAACCACATTTTTGGCACATAAGGTAATGTTGTGAACCGACTGGTAGAAGATGATTACAGTTTATCTCTGGCTTCCAAGAAAGATGAAAAAAAAGAGACTAAAACTTCACAAAAAAGATACATATTCTGCACAATTAGCACAATTTTATTTGACATTATGTTTTAAATTTGTATTGAAATCAGAAATGACGATATCAATATTGGCACTGCAGTGATTGCACTGCAATTAACGATTGTTGTAATTGTTTATTCTGATGATTAATCAGATAGAATAATTTACACATTCTGCTGATTTTTCATTTAACTACTAAGTCCTTTTAGGACAATATTAGTAAACCTTAAAAGATGCAAATAAAAAAAAAATCCTTTTTAAAATCATATTTTTTAACAGAGTTTGAAATGGACAAAGTTAAAACTACGAGGTTTGAGCTGTTCTGGGTTGAATATAAAATTATTTTATCTTAAATGCAAAATTTACCTTATTTTTTACACAGTTTTGGCTTAATTGTTCAGAAAATGGCCTTTTTTGAGTTTGTATGCTCTTAACAATTACTAAATTAGTTGCAGATTATTTCAAAAATTGATTAATCATAATTCATCCGATTAATCATTTTAGCCTTGTAGTATTTTAGCAAAAGTTGTAGCATTAAATGTTTAGGTAAACCAATAATTAATCATGCAAGCATTTTTTTTGCTCATCAAACAGTGAAACTGTCATTTTTATTTAAAAAAATTAATATATTGATGATCACATACAGAAAACCTGCTAAGCTCGGTGGTAGGGGAGTTAAAAAATGTTTAAAGTTGACAGGAAATTTGAAAATATCACTTAATAATTATGTGTTATTGTTTAATACCTAAACACCAACTATAAAGTCTTAAAAAAATAAAAGAAGCAGGAATTAAAAAGAAACTAAAATAAACAATGCTTAGCCTGGCGGTGGCTCAAGTAAAGCCTGGTGGCCCGTGTAGTGGGAAAACTTTCAGGTTACTTTGATTATTAGCTGAATCTATGCATATATAACCATAGTATTATGATTCTTGTGTGATGCATGAACTCATGAGAAAGACTTCTGAAGGAGTTCAGTTTCTTTGGCCTTAGCATTACAATTAAGTCATTGAATTGTTTCTTTATCTCTCATGGCTCCTAGTGAACGGAGACGTGTGCTTGCTGTCTGCTGTCCATTCTGAAACCAAGTAGATTATCAAACTATGCGATCGGAATGAACCTCTCCCTATAAAACTGTCTTCTGCTCGAGGCTCTTTCTCCTGACTGCGTTCAGTGAGCAGAGACTTCGAATGCTGTAAAGCCTTCAAATAAATACCAATTAAGAATATATTCTTTCTCTGGTTCTTGAAACAGTTTTGCCTCCCTCTTTGTTAAAGGAAAATTTCCACAACCCCGCCAGGCTTATAATACTTTAGGGAAAACCCCGACATACCAGCTAAAAGTGGATGAATAAATAAAGTAATAGCTTACACTTTAAAGCTATGTGTGACACATGGTTGTTATTTAATTTGTTGTAAGTTGTTGTCTAAGTGTGAACGTCGTCCTGCAGCAGACGGCGGCTCCGCCTCAGACCTTCTCCATGCCAGTCACCGTCCAGGCGTCCAATCAGAGCACACTGCACTTCAGTAATCCTGGCAGCGCACTGGTAACTACCTCCTATGTCACATCATCATCGTTGACGGATACCCACCTCCTGTCGCCACAGCAACCGGCTCTCCAGAGAAATACAGTGTCTCCGGGGTTGCCACAGCGACCAGCCAGTGCAGGTGAGCATGCAGCGAGACGAAGAGGCAGGAAATGATCTGCAGCCGCTTTTTACTTTTACTGAGGTGTTTCTGTTTTTATCATACCAGGGTAATCATTTTTAGTGATATTAAACAGGTTTTATGTGGATGAAAGACCAAATGCATAAAAATAATTTGTTTTCCCAATAATGTGATTGGTGTGTTTATCAGCATCATGTGTGAAATAAGAACCAAATTATCTGGTCAAGTGCAAATTTTGAACAAATTTCAGTCTCAAAATCATAAATTTAAACAGTTTAACATGTAGCAAATGTGAATTTAAACAGTTTAAAATGTAGCAAATGTGAATTTAAACAGTTTAACATGTAGCAAATGTGAATTTAAACAGTTTAACATGTAGCAAATGTGAATTTAAACAGTTTAACATGTAGCAAATGTGAATTTAAACAGTTTAACATGCAGTAAATCATAAATTTAAACAGTTTAACATGCAGTAAATCATAAATTTAAGTAGTTTAACATGTAGCAAATCATAAATTTAAGCAGTTTAACATGCAGTAAATCATACATTTTGTCAGTTTAATGTGTAGTAAATGTAAAGGTCTCTGTCCTGGAGTGAAAAGCTAACCTAGCTGTGTTCAGTGTTTGAATCTGTTTTGTGTTTTCAGTCAGTCGTCATCCCGTCCTCTGTTTCTGTGTGGGCGTGTTGTGATGAAACTCACCAGAGGAGAGAGAAAATAAAACTGTATCATGTTACTACTGATTCAATCAAAGCTTCCTGGCATTTTGAACCCCTTTAATGAAGCTGGGTTTTTCTCTAAACTACAGCCTTGGTGTTGGAGAACGTTCTTCACACACTAAAAACCTTTTTAATGTTCTGATTGTTTCTGTCCTTGTAAACTTTTTGTGTTGTAGAACTTTCTAATTTTAAAAGTAAGCCTTGCATTTAGTTTCTTTTTAAATATTTATTGATAAATCCATATTGAAATACCTCAGTACCATATGCTTCACTATCCTATAAAAAATGAGGACCAGAAATTTGTGCAAACTCCACAGAAAATAATCTGCCTGCTAATTTCCCAGTGTTCTGCACAGAGTGGATGTTTTATTTAGTGCTGGGGAATAAGATAATTAAATTAACTCTTCAAAATGGGGGCTACTATTATTAGAGGAATTTTACTAAAGTAAACATGATTTGCATTATTTTATGCTTTCCATGGTTTTTACATCAACATCTTGCTAACTGATGAATTGTCATTTATTTGTTTTAGTTGGGATGCATAATGCCTAAAAATGTATAAGGGAATTGTGTGTTTATTTTGTAGTGTGTAGTTTAAGTCGTCCCTTTGAAAATAGATGCAAGTTGTTTTAAGTTCAAGCTTAAAGTGAAACTTGATCACAGGGTTTAAACTTGGGAAGAAAACATTGCTAAAGTTTTACTTTCAATTTAGAGTTTGTTTCAGCTAAAAAGTCAAAATTGCATGAATTCATTGTATTTTTTTCTTTATTTAATAGGTGCTCTCCTCGGAGGCGACCTGAATAATTCAAACGGAGGATGTCCAAGTCCAGTCTGTAAGTAATTTAGTTCATTTTTTACAAAACCAAAGTTCTAGCATTCTTTTTTTTCCAGTTTTCTTTATCTTGTGGTTTAATTAAGTAATTATTCCTCTGTTGCTCCGTCTGGGATTGGATGCTAATTAGTGGTATTCTCTGAATGTTCAGTATTCACTTTTGACTTATGACATTTATTCTAAAAGTGAAGCACAATTATGCACCAATATATAAATAGTATTTCCCTCATGGATGTTTAGTCTCTTTATTTTTTCATTTACAAATCAGCCATGATCAACAAAATGTGGCTTTTTTGTACAAAAAAAAGAAAAGAAAAGGAAAACAGCCTTTAATGTCAAAGTGAAAACTGATTTCTAAAAAATATTGACAATTAAATAAAAATATGTAACATATGTTAAGTGATTACTTTAATATTCACCTCCTTCAAGTCAGTATTTTGCAGCTTTGGTTGCAATAACAGCCTGGCGTCTCAATCAGGGCTGTATCACACTTTTACTCCATTCTTCTTTGTAAACTGCTCAAACGCTATCAGGTTGGTGGGGATTGTTTGTGAACAGTTCATGTTGAGTTCTGGGCTTTGACTGGGCCACTCCAGAACATCCAAAGCATTTCCGTGTAGCTTCAGCTGCATGCTTCGGTTTGTTGTCTTGCTGGAGACTAAATGTTGTCCAAACTTCTCTTGCTGATGGAAACAGACAAACTAACGGTGCGTTCACACCAAACGCGTTACGTGCATCAAAAACGCATTCGACGTTTCAAGGTGGACGTATGTGCAGACGCTTGACATTTCGCTATACACCAAACACGTGCCGCGGGTTAAAGTCTGTGTGGAGGCATGTTGAGGGAGCATCAGAGGCGTCAAAAGTAGCTCTAGCCGTTGTTTTCCGTTGCCGGCTTATTTGTCGGACTCGTCAAAGGCTTCGAATCGTGAAGACGGTCCCTAGACGCGCCTCCACGTGGACTTTGAATGTAAACCAGATGTGCCTCAGCATTACAGAGCTGCCATATTTCTTCCATGTCTTGATAATGAATCTAATTGAACTCCAGGAGATGTTTGATGTTTTAGAGAAATTATGCTTTTCATAAACTAGGGGAGCACTAATAGACCCGGCCGGAACACGGTGCGCTAAATAATAAAATATAAATTACCGAAGCTTTGAGGCAGATAAAGTTTTCTCGAGGAACTTTAATAATCGAGGTACTCGAATCGCTCGAGGGATCGTTTCAGCCCTACTTATTATGTTTCATATTTCTGTTTTCATTTTGTAAAAATCAATTTTCACTTTGATATTAAAGGTTTGTCTTTTTGTCAAAAAAGCAACATTTAGTTGATCGTAATTGATTTGTAAAAGGAGGAACTGTATTATTTAAAAACATATCCATAGAATCCTAAATTTGTGAAATGTGTCCAATAAATCACAACATTGGCGACCCTCTGTATTGTCCATCTTCAGGTTCGAACCGTTTTTTAGACAAATACTGAACAACGAAACTCAACTCCAACGCCGTCTGTACCCCTACTGTCTGTTTGATCTTTCCCTATTGATCGCCATGCATTCGCACCTCCTTCTCCCCCGCAGCTAATGGATACACCAGCGCCAGGGCCTCCCCAGGTCTGCTCACCGTCTCCAACGGCAACAGCCTGGGGAAAGTAGTTCCGGCCAAGTCCCCGCCGCCCCCTCCCAGCCCGCAGATGGTCAACAGCCGTAAGCCGGACCTGCGAGTCATCACCTCGCAGGGCGGGAAGAGCCTCATGCAGATGGTGAGATCAGCCAAGTTCAACTTTGGTTTAACGTTTCCGACCCCTCGGCTCTTTTTGTGATCGCTAGAAAAGCTCACAAACCCAGCAGGTTTTTGTTGAAACCAAGATGTTACCAGTTACTGTTGTAAGGGGCTTGAAAACTTTGAAATAATCAAATTTCAATTTGGTTTTTCCAAAGTTTGTACTTGAAAGTGGTTTATGTTCAAACTGCAGTTTAGTGTTAAATCAGGGGTGTCTAAACTTTCTGTGTTTTCATTTTTACCTGATACTAAACGTGATAGCAGTCACATAATTTAGCTAGAATTGATAAATTATTCTAGATTTAAAAATAGTTAACAAGTTTGTCAGATTAAAAAAATAACAACCACTTTCCTAATTTTTTCAGGCTGGTCATATTTTTCAACATTTTTTTGTCTCTTTTTTGGTTCATTTATTTTGAAGCGTTTATGAAATGGGAATGTCCAAATCTGCGTTTTAGTTCAAAATAAAATATATCAAATTAAAAGAAAAAACTTGTGTTCTACCTTATATTTTTCATTTTTTTCTGCCAAAGCAAAATGAACAATTTATACTATTCTTGAATTTCTGATTCAGGCCCACCCAAAATTGTTTTAAGAGCTGCAAATGGCCCTCAATCCACACTTTGGACACAATTTGTAAGATGTTATGGTAACATTTTATTTGAGGGGTGTGCATAAGATTGACAAAACAACTGCTATAAACATGAAGGAGTCTTTATGAATGTTTGACTGCTGTCATGAAGTGTCATTCTGTAAATCTGTAAACATTTTTAATGAGAAGTTGTTTAAAAGTCATTTCCAGAATGACACTTTGTGACAGCAGTCATAAACATCATGAAGAATCCTTCGTGTTTGTCTCATGTCAGTCTTATGTACGTCCCTTCAAATAAAATGTTACTCACAGTTGAAATTCAATGTTTTATAGACTTAATGAAAAGACACACACATTTTGTTTTCTGTCTTAAGTTAAATCAAACTAAGCTTTTCTTTTTTTAGGCCCGTTAGAATTACCAAAATTATTTATATTTGCTTAATGCCAGAAAACTTAGCAAGATACAATGTTGCTGTATTTTAGTTGTTCCTGTAGAAGTATTGATGGATGGAGATCACCTAATAGTGTATTGAAACTTTTCTTTTAGTTCATTTATATTGTTTTCATCTCATTGTGCTGTAAAGGTTAGAAAACTTATCTTGATGATGCCTGAAAAGTGGAAAAACTGTCAACATTTTCCAAGTTCCCATATCTTAGAAGACAAAACGATCCAGAAATCGTAATTTTGTTGCCAAAGTGCCCCAAACTATACAGGAGCTGGATTAATATCTCATCTCTGTTATTGATAAATCTGAATCTTTTTTATCCAGCTGTTTGATATTCAAAACTTTGACTGACGGGTTTAAAATATTTATCCAAAAACTTGTTTATTTCTCATCTTGTTTCTTCAGTGTCAGGATTTTGTTCAGATTTGTTTTACAATAATCAAGCTGCCTAGTTGAGATCATTTGAGTGAACATAAGTTTTAAAACAAACATCAGACACAACAAGAAAAAATTCTGTTCTAATACTTTAAAGATGAACAATCTAGGCAAACATTTTATAAAGGAATGAACCACGACTTCATTAGGCTTTAATAATTGCTTCAAGTATTTCAGTTTAATTGTAAAGATACGACAAAACTAGGTTATAATCTTTAGCCCAAACTATTATAACATTATTTACTGTAGATTCTCAGTTTTAGTGCGTTTCTTAAAGAAACCTTTGATGAATAATTTCAACTGTTTCCAAACATTTTATTGTCTTTACTTTGTTGCTACCTGTTGCAGTTTAGATCAGGTCTGAGAAAACTAAATGTTAGCTTAAAAGATTTCCAAAAATGTGGCTTTGTTTGGTGCTGCTCTCATTTTTATTGAACTTTTATTGAACAAACAAACCAATGAACTAGTATGAGTTCAGGCTTTGTTTTCATGGTTTTATTCAGTCCCTCCAGAGTTTTAACCCTCTCTGTTACAACTCCTTGCAGACAGAGGATGAGCTGGAATTGGTAAACGAGGTGATTCCCCCCCCTCACTCCCAAACACATACATCAGTCACTCGCATGAGTCGATGCCAGTCAGCTGTCGGCATGAGTGCAGGACTCTGCAGGAGTTTCTTCTTGTTTCAGTTTTGTTTTCACCAACATTTCTTTTGAGAGGATGTTCAGTTTGACTGACTGCATGTGGGTCAGGGTCCGTGGATGTTTTATTCCAGCATTTGTTTTTAGTTTCCAAAGATAATCTAGAGTTGAGCCCTCCACATTAATCTTGTTGACGGTGGAATATCTGAGTGCTTTCCTGCAGGTTTGAGCTGGATTCGCTTCATCGTACTGTATGGTGCTTATCTAAAGCATGGGTGTTGTTCTCACTTTGCGTTGTGGTGCGACGCGCCACTGAGCATGTTTCAGTGTTCACCGACGGTCTCACACACTCATTTCCACTATCCGACACAACGTTTGAGATTTTTAATAACTTCTTTGAATTACATTAAAGGCATTTAACAAAAAAAAAAAAAGTCCAAATTTGAGCTTTCATGGCCAACTGCCGGTCGTGAAACACAAAGCATGTAACTTTAGATGATCTTTAGAGATGAATAAAAAACTTAAAATACCTTTAGGATGGAAAGTAGTTATAATATCAGTCCTAAATAGGATTTAGTTGTCTGCTTACGTCAACTGGCAATAATCAGGCTTGAAATGATCTTTAATTGCTAGTTTTTAGTTGCACTTTGTTTCATATTTTGCACCTGATAAATGCAGAAAAGTTAGAAATTCAGATACCAGATATTGTAATAGTAATCAATTATTCAATCAATTGTTCTGATGATTAATTGATTAATCAGATTTAAAAATAGCCACATTTTGCAGATGTTTCATTTAGCTTTTTTCGCACAATATTAGAAATACCTTAAAAGATTCAAATAAACAAATACTTCAGTTTCTTTTATAAATCATCCTTTACATAATTTGAACTGTAGGTCTTCTGGGTAAAACATATTTTTTTTATCTTGAATGTAAAATGTATATGTTTTTTTGTACAGTTTTGCTTTAATTATTTCTCTGATGCCTTAATGACCCTTTTTAAGTGATTACCAAATTACATATTTAGTAATTGAGCTTCAATAACTAAATAAGTATTTAGCAATTATAACTAAATAAGTTGACAAGTTTTTCTAAAAATAATCACAATTAATTGTTTCATCCCTTGAATATAAAGTGTAAAAAACAATATAGTTGTAAAAAAAAAAAAAAGCACTTTTCAGAGCCTATTAAGTATATTAAAACAATATATTGTAGAAATTTAACTTTTTCCACAATATGTTGCTAAGCTGTGGAAAACTGAACCTTTTCAGTTATTAAGTTATTAGTTATTAGTTATTAAGATAAATGTGTTTTCAGAGGAGTAATGGCTGCTTCTGGTGGCTGATCTCTTCCCTCTTCAACAATTCGTCTTAAAGTCGACAGGCAAGATTCTCTTTTTCTGGAAGATGGTGATTAATTTTCATCACTTTCCCTCTGCTGGCGCTCTCGCTCTTCTTTCTCACAAAGGAAGATAATTAAATCTTTCTCCTCTTTGAGGTCTGTCTCTGCTCCTTTTGTACGTTTAGTGTAATTCGAAACTCTTGATGAATGGTTCTTTTCACACATGAAGGTAATTCCAGGGGAAATCCACAAAATCTTTTGCCTTTTATAGCAAGACGATTTATATGCGGAAGTGTTAAAAAACGAGCTCCAGTTGCCTTTTTCTCCAAGGTAAATTTTAGTTTTTTCCGACCAGTTTGGGAGCAGAAGATTTAGACATAAATCATGTGATTTTGATGATGTTCCTCAAGATTTAGTTTTAAAATGAATGTGTAGAAATTTATTGTAATGGATGGAATATTTCAAAGTTTATTTTCTCTTTACCTTCATTGAAAATTCAAGAGGTAAGCAGAGCAATAAATATGATCTTAGGGGCTAATTAGTTATGAGGCCTAATAGCGATTCCTTGAGCATAAAGTAACTGATTTACACACAGAGTGGATTAAAACTTCTCACAGCTAAGCAAGCAGAGTGTGGTGGAATCAACTAGCTGACTCTTTGGTTACCTAGCAACTCACTCATTCTTTGGTAACCTAGCAACAACAAGTTGAGTAACTGACAGCAGCAGCAGTTTAAGGTTTTTCCACTGTGCCTCATCACTGCTTAAAAATAAGAAACAATGGCGTTTTGTGAAAACTGTGGATAAAAGAGGAAAGCTCACACTACCAGTTTGACAGTATTTCAGATGTTTAAAACAAATCAATAACTATTGATATCAATTTATATAGCCATCATTACTATATTTACATCATGAACTAGTTTAGTTATTTTAATGTTACACAGTAATAAGATTCAGGACAGATGTTACCAACGACCGGTCAGTTTTTTTTTTTGTAACCAACAGCTGAATAAATTGCCTTTGATGTAATTCTCTTATCCAAACCAAGGAGTTTATTTTTGATGCATGTCATCAAGAACGCACTGAGAGGTTTCCTCGGTGTGGAACATCGTTCTGAGTCCAGCCATGTGTGCATCTGTCACTCCCAGCATGTCCGAATAAAACAAACAAAAAAAAAGTTCTGAATCGGGTCGGCAGAGGAAGCTGTTCCGTGTTTGCATCGTTTCTGATGTTGCTTCACTCTTTGGCAGAACGCCCAGCGGCTGGCGGCCGGAGCCCAGGTGGCACAAACCCTCACCACACCTGTGGTGTCTGTAGCCACACCGAGCCTCCTGGCACAGGGTCTGCCCTTCTCCGCCATACCCACAGCGTACAACACAGGTGAGGCAAAAACTGCAGTCAAAGGTGGAGGGATTGTGTAAATAAATATTATTATTTCTGATTTTATATGATCCATCATTTCCATTGATTATAGCTCAAATCCCTGTTTATACCGGCAAACTTTTCTGAGACAGTTTGGCTCCTGATGTTATGACATAACTTATGACCAACTTCCTGCTGGTAGATTCAATTTTTCAGACAACATTTCTGTCCAAAATTATTTGCAATCATCCGTCATGAGAGTGTCAAGGCAGGTATTGATTGATGAATAGATTACACAACAAAAACTAAAACTGTTTAAGTGTGAACCGGTGAAATGATCTGCACCTGTTTGTATCACCTGAACATAAACAGAAGTTTAAATCCGCATTTAAATCCTGCATCTTCCATCAGAGTACCAGCTGACCAGTGCGGACATCACTGCTTTACACGCTCTCGCGTCACCAGGCGGCTTGTTGCCGACCACCGTGTCCACATGGCAACAACAGCAGGCCGTCTCCCAGCAACAACAATCCCAACAGCAGCAACAGCAGCAGCAGCAGCAGCAGCAGCAGCAGCAGCTTAACCTTGCATCACTCAGCAACTTGGTGTAAGTCTCCTGATTTTGTTTTTCCTCTGCAGATGTGTAGGAAATGTTTGTAACATCCTCATGTAACAGCTCAGTGTTCTGATAACAGCTGGCATACTGACCCTAACAGTTGCTTGCATTATATGCATACCATGACCTCCAATGCAAGCAACTTGCATCCTTTTTAGTGACCTGGTTTGCATGTCACCATTGTCATCACATCGGTCTGAATAGTTTCCTGTGGCTTTTATTAAACCATCATTTGTGAGCAGGGGGTAGCAGGTCGGCTTTGCCACTTTTCCAGAAGGTATTATAATAATAAAGATGTGATTTGATGATATTTTGTTTGTTAGAACAACAGTTTGACTAGAACAAGGGTGTTAAACTCATTTTCGTCTTGAAAATGAGTTTGATAAAGAATCAAGATAAAGAATATTCTCAAAGAGCCGGTTGTGCCAGGATGTATTGATAAAACCAATAAATAAACTTAAAATATTAACAAATAGCTGTCTCTGCATTTTATAAATGGTACTTAAAATTAATTATTGAACATCTTTTCACATTGTTCAGTGCCTCCAGAATTTTGCGATTGTTTTTGTGATTTTTGTTTTGTTTTTTGCAATCAAAGTCACTAATTTTATGGTGCTAATTTAGAAATATTTCCAAAAATATTTTTGCAATATTTACACAAATGTTTTTCACAAATTTGCAATAAACATACAGTTATGCATCAGCATGAAAAAAATGCTTGGATTTGTTGATTTGATGTGAATTTCCACAATCATGTAATCACAGCAACTGGAAGGACTGATTGATGTAATTTAGCATCTGGAGTCAAGAGGGCCACGTGGAAAGCAATGGTGGGCCACGTTTGGCCCCCGGACCTTGAGTTTGACACACTAGAAGATGTTTGTTCACAGAAATACAGTTTAGAAATAGAGATTGTGGCTTTATATGTAGAACTGGACAAGGATCTATTTCTTTAAAGTTTTCTTTGCAGGAAATTAAAAACTCATCTGAAAGTTTTTAATTTCAAACAGAGCAGCTAACAGTTTGAACTGTCAGGAGTCTTCTTGTGGCTCCAAGGCGACTTTCACACAACGCCACACATTTATTGTCTTTTAAAGTTTATCTTTAGGAAACATCCAGAGAGAACGTGCATTAAATATAACGAGCTAAAGTCTCTGTACTTCCTGTTTGTGTCAGCAGGAACTGCGAGTGAAACTTATACTGTTCAACAGTTGACAATAAGAAAAATACATTTCGTCATTATAGTTAAAAAGTAGTTAAAATGCCTGTAGGTTAAGTGGATTTTAGTAATACTTTTGAAATTAAGGTGCTTTAAAGCTACATAAGAAATCTTTTATATATAAACATGTTACTTGTGAAGTTCTGAATTTCTTTGAAGAATTTGAATTAATATGAGTTATAACAACTTTTAATTTCCCTTTGAGATCAATACAATATTTTTTAAATTGATTTTAACTTATATTATATGAGATACAACTCTGAAAATAAATAAGAGACCGCTTAAAATTACCATTTTCCCAGATTTGACTCTTTATAGGTTTATGTTTGAGTAAAATGAACATTGTTCTGTTATTCTATGACTTACTGACAAAATGCCTCTGAAATTCCAAGCAAAAAAATTTTGTATTTATTTGCAGAAAATGAGAAATGGTCAAAATAACAAAACAGATGCAGCACTTTCAGACCTCAAATAATGCAAATAAAACAAGTTCATATTCATTTAGAAACAACAAAACTAATGTTCAGAAATCAATATTTGGTGGAACAACCAGGAGGTTTACAATGGGGTTCGGTGCAGTGGACTCTTCATGGTTTCCAGAACTTTTAAGTGTAGTTGGTCAAACATAATTGTAAAAAAATCTGCACTCCTTATTGAGGAGGTAAATATGATTTGCTCTAAATTTTGCCATTAATTTGTGAGAGGACTCAATTAAAATTGGAACTTTTTGATAAAATAATTACTACAGCAGCTCAGGAATAATTACATTTATTTAATTTACTTAATTACTCAAAGTAGTACTAAATAATTTTATACAGAAATAGAAATGTAGTGTTTTTAAATAGCGTATCAATAATGATCTGTAAAGTTTTGAGCCTCTACTCAACCGATACGTTTTGTGAAATTGTTGTATCCATGTTCAGTCAGGATTACAATAATTAGATCAGATTAAAGTTTTCACTTTTTTTCCCTTCACAGAATCAAACAGTTTCCAGTTTTTTTCCTCCTTTGGGTTTAAAATATGGGTGACTAAATGTCTCTGAGTGATTTCGGGTTTTGGTCTGGCAGATCCTTGAAGTGTGTCCTCTCCTCTCCTCCACAGCATGTGGGGCGTGGACAAACAGAGCAGCGAGCTGTCTAGCCAAGTGTCCAGTCTGGCTGCCAATCTGAGGTGAACAGCCACCACTAGTGTGTGTGAAATGTCATGACTTTGTCTGTCAGCCGGGGATTTGGGAGGCTCACTTTGTATCTGGACGGATCCTGCCTCTAAATTCAAACGGGGCAAAAAAAAAATCATTTTAAGATGAGAAAATTAAACGGGTTTCATTTATTTTCATTTGAAATTTGCAAAAGTTGAAGGTTTTCACATTTTGCCAAATTACACTTCAATACATGGTGGTGGCAGCATCATGCTGTGAGGATACATAAGCAGAGACAGGGTGACTGGAGTAGGCGTGGGCATTTATTGTATCGTTTATAATTTATTGTGAATATTTTCTCTGAATTATTTTGACTTATTATCTCGATAAATTTCAATTAGTTATTTTTTTTTTAAAAACATAAATAAATATCAGTAAATTTGAAAATATGATTAAATGCACTTACTGTGTGCAGTTTAGTGATATAAATCACATTTTTTAAGTAAGTGGCGTCACAAAGTAGTGTTTCTCAAACAGGAATGTTCTTAAAGAGCAGTATTTGTGTTTATGGCGCGATGAATGCTTTTCCATGCAGTCATGCAGTCGCCTACGACTGAATGCAGCCAATAATTGACCAAAGGTTGTCAATAACATGTTAAAGGCTTACTATTGTAAATTAGTGGTGTCCAAACTGTGGCCCGAGGGCCATTTTATGGCCTTCTGGAGGATTTTGGGCGGAAATTTTTACATAAATACCCTCTTCTTAAAAGAATATTAGGTAGAAAAAGTAAATTTCCATTTACAAACATCAACCGAATTTTTCTCCAAAGCAAATCTTACTTCTAAAATAAGAAAACAATCAAACCTAAAAATATAGAAACTCTGAGCCTGCCTGAAAACCAAATTATGTCATTCTTTTTTAATGTTTTTTTATCCAGTTAGGACTGAAACAATTAATCGGATTAATTGTGATTGATCGTTTATTGAAGTAATCGATTAATTGTTAACTGGAGCATACAGACCGAAAAAGATGCCATTTGGTGAAAAACCCCCAACATATTCAGTAATTAAACCAAAACTGTACAAAAAATATTTATATTTCCATTTAATATTAAAACACTTTTAACCAGAACTCAAGTGGAATAGTTCAGAATTACTAAAGGAGTGCTATGTTATTATAAAATGTTTATTTTCTTATTTGAAGGTTTATTTTTATCTCTGTGTATTTCTAATATTGTATGAAAAACGATTAAGTGATTAAGTGAAAATTCTAAAAAAATATATAAACAAAACAAAAAGTTTGGATAGCCCTGATGTAAATATTGCATCCAGAAAACCCAGCACATGTTCGATCTTCTTATTTTGTCTTCTTCGAACTCAGACCTGTTTGCTCAGAGAAACAGCGTCACTGCGGTGAATCCAAACTTGCCTGCCTTAATGTCTCACTCTTTTCTCCACCTGTCCCTTTCGGTTTGGGCTCCAACATGTTGTTTTCTCCCCACAGCGTTGGCTCTCCGTCCAACCTGCTCTTGGGTAGAGATGAGTGGTTGGGCCGGTACTGTATCACACTTCCTACTTCCTGTGTGTCTTGTGACTTGCTTTTTGGCTGCTGCTCCCCTCCCCTCTCTTTAAGCATGCCTGCTGTCAAACAGGAAAGCGGTGTAGCCGTGGTTTCCACCCTGCTTTCTAACCAGATTATTATTTTCTTCACATCCTTGCTGACTCACTGCGAACCACCCCGTCACACACCGATCATTTCATGCTTCTGTTGGTGGTTTGGGAGCTGCTGTTGGGGACGTTACTTTGCTTTTGAAGGCTCAAAGATGGCCGCCGGTGAATAACTGAGTGTGGCTTTTCCTTGTTGGTGGCGTTCTGTAATGTTCTGTCCCGACACAAATGGTCTTCTGGGGATCTAATCGTTTGCTTTTTGTCACGTTGCTAATTACTGTTACAGCGCCTTACAAAAGTATTCACACCCTTTGAGGTTTTTCATGTTTTTGTCATTTTACAACCATAAATGTTGAGAGATTTTATTGCAGGAAAAGCCTGGAAAATAATCGAAAATTCACTACGAATAGAAAAAAATATATACGTTCTTGTACCTTATTTCTTTCCTTTCTCGTCTTACTTTTTCTCTTTGACTTTCTTCCTCTCCTCTATTCTAGTTTGTTCCTCATCATTTAAAATACTTTTTGCCAGACATTATAAATAAATTTACAGTTTGTTGTGCAAATTAAACACTGTGGATTGGGAACTCTGGGAAGTTAGGTACTAAAAAACTGGAGTTTTTACATAAGAATGTACAAGAATCCTGTTGTTGTGATGTGATGGATCAACATGTTGCCGTTTGTAGCTGAAGTTGAAGGAAAATGATGCATGATTTATTGTTTTAATTAAAAAAACAAACCAACTTTAACTTTTCACTTCAGTTATTTGCTCCTTTGTTTTGCTCCATCTCATGAAACTCAATAAAACATTGAAGCCTGTGGTTGTAAACTGACCTAATCTGGAAAAGCTAAAAGATTGCAGAATGATTTTTATCATGAGGGATGGTCAGTGGTTTCGTTTTTGCTCCGCCTCTCATCCTCCATCTTGTTTTCTTCCCTCTGACCCGTTTCAGGCCGGCAACCCACATACCTCAAGGCGCCATGCTGACCGTCAACACCAGCTCCAGCGTGAGCATCAAGTCGGAGCCGGTCTCGCCCGGCCGGGACCGGAGCACCCCGTGTCCTCCCCCCGCGCCGCCTCCGTCCACCACGCCGTCCTCCACGTCCGGAGGCGCCATCTTGACGGCGCCGCCTCAGTACCCCAGCTCGCTGCTCTGCCTGGAGCCGCCGACGGGCCGCTCGCCCGCAGACAGCGTCAGCAGCAACGCCAGCTCCTTCGAGGGCAGCGACCGCGACGACGCCAGCGCCGGCGGTGGCGGTGGTACCGGAGGCGGAGGCGGCGCCACCGAGCTCCTCAGGGTGTCGAACGAACCGGATCAGGATGGAGGAAACGTAAAACGCATGAGATTGGACGCCTGGGTCACATAGAAGTCGCCTCTCGTCGCCCAGAGGAAGTTCTGACTTGTAAACACTTACCTTCATTATTAGCCCCCCACGACCCCGTGACCCCACCACTCCACTGCCATGTGACACTATCACCACACGTCTGCACCTGTCCTGCATTACACGCCGCCATCTTGAACTCACAGGGCTTCGCCAAAGACTGGTTTGGATGTCTGAGCTCAGCTGGATTCGGGTTTTCAAGGCCTTGAACGTATTTCTGTCGTGATTTCTGAGGCGTTTGACCTTTTTTTATGCAATTCGACGCAACCACAGAACATTTTTCACGTGGTTTCTCAGCGACCTTCTTCTACTCACGCGGAAGCGCGTGGATCGGTGGCTCCTCGGCGTTACGATTCGCCTGCTGCATGACCTGTCACTTCCTGCTCCTGCAATCCCGCGGCGTTTTGATCGCGTGCTGTCCATTTTCCCCCCGTGATTTCGCCTGGAGACGTTTGAAGGCTGCTGGGAAATGTTTGACTGGACGCTTTAGGTACGGGGTTCCTCCACTGCCTGGAAAAGTCTGGAATTTGACTTCAGAATTTTCCAGGTCTGGAAAAACAAGAGCTTGGAAAAAAATGTGCATTTATCCTTCATGTTTCCAACTCTGTAGTCTTTCTTTATTTGTGTCCTACTTCCTTTCCTAGTGTCCTTCTGTTTATTGTCCTCTCATTTTTGTCCTTCTTTCCTTCCTAATTTCCCCCCATCCTTGTCTCCTACTTTCCTTTTGTACTTTTCCTCATTTCTAGAGTCCTACTTCATTTTCAACTTTTCTTTCCTTGTCCCCTATTTTCCTTTCCTATTGTTTCCCCCTCACTTGTGTCCTACTTCCTCTCCTAATGTCCCTGCTCCCTAGAGTCCTACTTCCTTTTCTACCATCCATCCTCTTTGTCTCCTATTTTCCTTTGCTAGTGTTTGTCCCCTCCTTTGTGTCCCATTTCCTCTCCTACTATCTCTCCTCCATAGAGTCCTATTACCTTTTCTACAATCCATCCTTCCTTGCTTTCTTCTTCCTTTCCTATTGTCTTTCCTTCTTTATATCCTTCCTTCTGGACATTCCTTCATTGTGTCCTACCTCCCTTCCAAGTGTCCTTCTTTCCTATCATCCTTGTGTCCTTTTCTTTTGTTCAAGTTACTCTCTGTCCTCCCTTCTTTCCACCTTTCCTTCCTTATTTAAATCCCTCCGTCAGTAGAAATGTCTCCCTCAGATAAATTTAATATCGATGCTCGATATGAAAATTTGGGCCGATATCCGATATCAATAGTGCTGTTTTGGCCGATAACCGATATATATATATTGGTTATTTCATTTATCGGGCCGATACGATAGAGTCCAAAGAACTGGGAGTTCTGGTCTGGGATTTTTCCATGGAGATGTGAAGGAACCCCGTTTGTAGGAAGAGCCTCCAGAAACGGGGCGGAGTCGAGCGCCAGCGTGCCAACGTCGGCTCTTCTTCTTCTTCAGAACAAAACCAGACGCCAAACGTCTCCCTCGGTGTGGAGACGCAGCAGACTTTGGGAGCTCCTCCATCCATAGGAACTTTAACGAGCCTCTTTTAGTTTTCTTTAGTATTTGGTTCTTCGGAGTCCAAGTGTTCTTTATCTGTTGGTATTTTAAACATGTTTCGCAGGTCCGTTAGTCGTCCAGAGGTAGAAATTCAGACTTTGTATTAAAAAAAAACATAATAAAAAAAAATAGGAAGAAAAAAAAAATTCACTCCTTATACAAAAGCTTTGATGTCCTCTTTAGCTCTCTATATCCCTCCATAGCCGTGTTTGGAAAAGTGAAAGGAAAAAAGACTTTTTCTATATTTCTACCGCTTCGAGTCGGCGACAAAGTGAAATAGCTTTTTGGCTTCAACCACGTGTCTGTACATAATGAGTATATTTGCATAGACTTTGCTAGGTATCCCTAAAAACAAGCAATGTGTTGATTCTCAGTGGATCTGTCCGCATATATGAGTGTGACTTTGATATGTTTCTGGAGCCGCGGTGCAGGGGGCGGGGCTAGTTTCAGTAATCCTCCATTTTCTTCTAGTGTTGATGGCGTGCGCACTTTGTCTCACAGAGGCCTGCTTGGTTGTGGTGTCATCATTACTCTCCTGCCACACATCTTTAAAAACCCACAAATGAAGGTAAATCGTACACCGTGATGTAAACTCTTTATTACTATTCTTGTTAGGATTATCATTATTATTATTATTATTATTATTATTAGGACACTGCCATTCACTTATATTGTAGCGATGGAGATGAAATACACTTTGAATTGAGTGTACCATGTAAAAATGTTTTCCACTTTAAGCAGTCACAGATGATGCTGGCTTTCCTCTTTGCAGATTGGTTTCAAGTTTTCTGTTTTTCTGTCATTTCAAGTGTGAGCCCAGGAGGAGTAGAAAGCTTGCTGACGAACCTGTTATATTTTCATCTGTCCCGACAAGGAATTAAGATGTTAATATTTCACCTAAAATCAGGTTGGAGCTCTGGACTTTAAGAAATATTTGATACGCAGCTTCTTTGTTGTGGTTTCGGATCAGATCAGATACTCCAAAGATGCATAAATTAGGCTTTTTCTGTTCTGAAGAAAACCAGGGCTGAAACGATTAATCACATTAATCTGATGAATAGATCATTGGAACAATCGTCAACCTATTTAGTAACTGATTGATAATTAACAGGAGTTTATAAATTCAAAAGGAAAAGTGTTTTTTGCTGAAAGAAAGATACAGTCAGAGCAGAAAACTGCAAAAACATGAACATTTAAAAAAAAAAAAAAAAAAGCTAAAGGAATGCTGTTATTTCACTTCAGGTAATCACATGTTTTACTTTTTTTTTTAAATGTAATTATTTATTTGAGTCTTTTACAATACTTCTAATATTTAATTATTATTTTTTTTAAAAGGCTGAAGTGGTGAAGAATGTCTACATTCTTCCACCTGATTAATTGTCAAAATAATTGATTAATCACCAGAATATTTGATGAATCGAAACAATCGTTAGCTGCAGCTCTAAATAAAATCTGTCATTTTCAAACAGAAAATATCCTAATTTATGCATCAAGCATGTGTCTCTGATTTTTATCAAATAAGAAAAGCAGCATAAACTTGTTAAATGGTGAGAATCTTTACTTTGAATGCACTTAATGAATAAGAGGTCAGGATTTGACCTGCTAATCAAAGGAAAAAACTGGACAATTCCAGCCTCTGGTTTGCTGATTTAGCACTAGACTATTGATTTTTACTCAATGCTTTTATTATAAAGTAACCCATTGAATACATAATGAACTCAAGTCTTACCATTTCTCTTTAATTTTCTTTTTGAGCTGCAATAAAAGAAAAAAGGAGCAGCACAAGGCAAGCTGTGTTGCTCAGTAATCATCTTATATTATTAATTAACATATCAGATATCCATCTGATAATTGATCCACGTTTGCATCCAACTGACGATAATTTTCTGCAATAATCAGAAAATTGCTTCTGATTTTGTTTGTGCTGTGAATTAGAATTTCTCGACAGGATGCAACAAATATAATTATCCACATTTAACTGAGATTTACATTTATTCGAATCTCAGTTAAGATAAAAATAGAAAGTAAATTATCACCAGTGTACTTCATAATTACTGGCACCCCTGATAATGATGCCTTAAAAAACTAGTTCTAGTTTAACAATGGACTCTGACAGAAGAGGCCCGCAGCATCACAGATCCTCTAAAGTCTGTTTTTATGTCAGATTGAAATTCTGATCCTGCTGGGGTTTTTCAATTTAATTCAAATTCAAAAGCACTTCATTGATACCCAGTGGAAATTAAATAAAATTTAATTAATCTGACCAAAGAAGCGAGCCCCAGGATGTTTACGTTTGTGATAGTAGGAAATAAAATGACTTTTTTCCAAACTTTCAGCATATAAACACATTTTAATGTGGACTTTTTTGATTGTAATTACTCCTTCTAACAGCAAACTTGTTTGAAGTTTTAACTTTAATTGTTTCTCTGACTTTAGTTAAGAGTAAGTTGAGGAGAGTAGCTAATTTCTTTAGCGTTTTTCTAGCTGTGCATGAATGTCGTTTTAAGGAGTTTCTAAGTAAAGTCGGCCTGTTATGATTAAATGCTCTCCAAAGTTTGAAGCTGCTGCAGCAATAAGTCATTTTTCACACATCTTTAGCGGGGGTGCTAGTAGATGTGAAGACGCTGGAAGTCGTAATCGGTGTGAAACGAGTTCGTGACTCTGAAAGCCCAACACAACCGCTAACAACCAGTTAGGAACAACAGCATAAATTTATTTATTTTTCTGTTTTTAGCACCTCATCTGGCTTCAGAAGCCCCCCAAACCCCCATGCTCTTCATTTTTGTAGGATTTTTGACAAATAGACAAAAGCTTTTCAGACTTTCCCCTCTGAACTCTGATTCTCTGCTGGTGGGCGCTGACATTTCGCCGATTTTTCTCCTTTTTTTCTCTCAGACATGCAAAGAAAGGTTGCAGTGTAGAGACAATCTATATGAGGAAAACTGCACCCCTGTTACCTGTTGTGTATAATGTTTTTCAGAAACTCACTATTTTTGGATTAATTTGTGCTGGTGACAGTTCAGACGTCTGTTTATTATGATGATGATATTCTGGAGCTTTTATTTTATGGCTATATTTTTGTGTAGGATAGCTGTTTTCGTTCCACCTCTTTTTAATCTTCCTTATCATAAACATACAGTACTGGTTTCCTTTTCTTGTTTTGAAACAACTTGCTGAAAATTGCACGATCAGTTCTTGTGGTATTAGCAAATGCAACGAAGGAAATACCAGTTAAATGCTGCAGTTTTAATTAAGATATATAGAATATATTTATAAAACGGGAAACAGAAATTAGTCATTCATGGAATAAAAAACAAAACATGTAAATGCATGGGACACAGGTAACAGCTAAGCTTATGTTACGTACAGTAATGATAAGGACATGCATCATAAATGAGTTAAAACAGCTCAGAATAATGTAGCATATGAAATACTAAAGATGAAATTTATAGCTAATATATTGTGTCGAGCTGGTCTGCTTTGGGTTTTATTGTAAAGAAGATATTTCTTTTTTTTGTTGTTCTCTTTGTTCTTGAGAATGATATACAGTTTGTGTATATTTTCATATACAAAGTATGCACTGATATGTTATTAAAATTCTATACCGCTTTTACAAAAAAAGTGTTTGTTGTACCAAAGTATCCAAGTCCCTTGAAACCTTTATCCTTTTTGCGTATGTTTTACCGTATTTTATATATTAAATAGACAAACTGAGTGAAATGACACCGGATCTGTGGGTTTTATTTTCTGGTCTCGGTAGAAAGTGTTGCAGCGCTTTTATCTTGGGCTTATCTTGTGTTTCACGGTTTTGGTGAGAACTGCGCCGCTAAATTTAGCTGGTTTCTCGTGACCTTGTTCGGCTCTCGGGAGCAACAACAGAAACTGTGGTGCTGAAAGATGCTGCTCATTAAGTTTTTGTCTAGCACAAAGTGCAGAAATATAAATCCAGGGTTTCTACGCTGAATTATTTCCAGATCTGGATTAATCTAGGAAAAGAAACTAATTGGATTTCCAAACTTTATTCCCTCACCTACAACTACAATTCAGGAACAAATTAGGACAAAGCTGGGATTTTTAAATCAAAATCTACTCACAAAAATGTTAAATGCAATACAAAGTGATCATCTAGTCTGGGATTTTCACTTTCCTCTTGTTGTCATGGTAACTAAGGCCACGTCTACTCACTGGCTTAAACTCTAAAGTTCAACCTGGTGCACCCAAGTCTGCGTTTGTATCTACTGTATAAAAACTTTGTTACAAACGTCAGGTGTTTTCAAATGAAGACTGACCTAAATCCTGTTTTTATTTTTCAGTGTTCTTCAATGCAATAATATACAAACTGTACACTTTTCATTTAATAAGGAAAAAAACATTTGAAGTTTTGGATCTACAATCCTGTTTCTACAAAAACAATTTGATTATTTCTTTCATGAAAATAGTTCATGCTTAATTTATTGTTGAGTATGTAGACATGTCTTCTTTGCAGAAGAAGACTGCATGGCTTTCTACTGGCGGCGGTTGGTCATTCATCCAGCAGGCTGCCGAGTTTTTGAGTTAAAAATGTTTAAAATCGACAGGAAATGTGAAAATATCACTTGATAATTATGTGTTATTGAAAGACTGGAAAATTAACACCCAAACACCAACTAAAAAGTCTTAAAAAATGCAAACATTTTTAGAAACTTAAAAAAAAAAAAGTTATGCTTAGCCTGGCGGGGGCACAAGTAAAGCCTGGTGGCCCGCCAGGCTTATAATACACTGGAGGAAACCCTGACAGGATTTTCTGGGCTAGCCAGCATTTTTTAAGAGGATGATAGGCCCCTTGTGCCCCCCTCTTAGGGTTGCCACTGGTTTTATTTTATTTTCTCACATAAACTATTTTAAATTGACTGAATTTCCTATAATAAGAAAATTTTTTCCAACTAAATTAGTTTTTTCCTGCTCTTAAGGGTGTTTTTGCACAAAAAAAAAGTCTGCTCAAGTTAAATTTAGGTTGTCTGGTTTAGCGATACCATGGACGCCCATACATGGGCGTCTACCTGTTTCCTGTAAGTTTTGCCCCTAAAAAATTTAAATATAAACATTTCTTCACCTCCAAATTATTGATTAACAACACCAGACGGGCCAAGTTCTCAAAAATATTACTCCCACTCATGAATACATTATGTGGACCTAAAATGGTGTTTGGCATTTTAATATTAATAAACATTCGCTTGAGTTACATAAAAGTTTTAGTGGTCGAGTTAAAGAGGCCAGCAGGGCTTCTGTTTACCAGAGTTGTTTTTCTATAACATGTTTAATCATCGGAGTGCGACTGTTGAGAGTTTATTGGAGTTGAGTCTCAAGTCATGACTTGTCTTACTATGGAAAAACATGAAGGGAGATGCTAAAAACACGCACAACCCCGATAAGAGACAGAAAAAAAGGTTACACTGAAATAAGACATTTTGTATTTTTTCATAATCAATTAATACCAACTTTACTTAAATTGTGCTTAAAGTATTTAGATTTTTTAATTTTATAGACTAATTATACTACATAAATCAATGGGATTTATTTATATGGGGACATAAAATTTAATTTATGTTGCAATAATTGTGCATAGTTAGTTATAGTAGTGTCAACATGTTACATTTGCAAAATACTTTTACAGACTCAAAGATCTGAGTTACTGAGAAGAGCTAATTTTTTATTCCACATAAACATAAAAGACAAAGACATGAAGCACAACATGATAAAAAACTGAGTTCATATTTCAGCAGGTTAAAAATGGATGTCATTTCTAAACTTACCCTGATTTTGAGTCAATTTAACACCAAAAATATTGCAGAGTATTTTGTATTTTGCACAAAACAGATTACAGGTTGTTGGAGATAAATATTGATTTCCAGAGTTTATGTGTCATTTAGGATTGGCTACAGTGTTTTTAATCTGGAAACCATTGAAACTAAGTTTTTTGTTTTATTTTTTACATTAAATCTGTCTGTACAAGACAAGGCGATCCAATAACTAGCAATTTATTCTGGATTGTCGGCTTTTTGTATCATAAAACTTCACTGAACCGAATTACTGAATGAAATATTCTAGAAAAACAGACTAGTTTTATTACAACAGATTATGTTGTAAACAACAAGAAGCTTCGATCTGGGAAACAACGATTTAACTTTCATTTAATAATTTACATTAAAAACAGCAGCGTGGAAAAATAAAAACCGCATTCATTAAAAAACAGAAACATAACATTTTGTGAAAAATAAAAATGACCATAAAATACAGACAATTTTTAAATATATTTATATTTTGTGCTTTGAGGGATTGAGAGGAAATCTGTGAAAACAATTTATTTTATGAATCCAACTTGTTTTGCAAAACATTTAAACAGAAATAAAAACAACAAAAATACAAATTCAAAACTTCACTATTAAATGTAAAAACGTCAAAGGGAACAACTGTTATCGATTACCATAGAAACCACAGATTTACAATGATTTTATTCAATAAAGGATTAGAAATTTTGAAGTTTTTTTCTTTAATAGATAAACCAAATTGTTAGAATTTACACTGGACTATTCGATAAAACTTTACATTTCTCTCTTTTAAAATTAAACATTTCTCCCACTTGTTCTTTTCTAATTGAAGTTCATATTTTATGTTTTTATTCATCAAAACTGACATTTTTTCACCATCAAGTTTATTAAAAATTGAGTCATTAAATCCCGAGTTTTCACACATTTAATTCGAGTCTCATCTTAAAGTCTACAACCAGACAGTTGCTTGTTTTTTAGGTTTGGATTTATAGATTAAAAACATTTTTTACTTGCATTTGTTCATTTAAGTGAATATAAAATAAAAGAGAGGCACATGTTATAAATTGGCTTTAATTGCACGTTGTTACTAAGGTTTCATTCAATCATTCACTGAAGCTTATCTGAGCCAAACAAAACAAACTTAATGTCTTTAATAACAGAAAACTGGCACATAATAAGTAAACACTTTAGAAAATCCTGAGAAAACATGCAAGTTTGGTTGCATATAATAACTAATAACCATATAACTACAGGCAGGGTGATATAAAGGTTAATACAGGAATAAATAGTGAACATTATAATCCTTAGGATTTTAACTGAATATTAATATTAGACGTATTTGTAGATGTTTATTGGGAGAACAGAAGATTTATTTGCCTTCTAACTCAGTACATTCAGTGGTTTTACTTACAGTCATTACAGATTTCCAAACTAAGCTTGTTTGGTTGGTTTTCATTGTAAACAAGCAGCTTAACTCGCCACACATCCACCGCAGAGACATAAAAGTCTAAATCAGACTCAAACTTAATGATGGAACATATAAAAGGTGTCTGTGTGATTTGCCTGAGTGCGTCATGTTTCCTGAGGTTCCTGAAGGTGTCGTAGCTGCTTTTCTCACCATGTTTTGGAGACCTTAAAACCACCAGCGCAGCTTGGGCGGAGGATCGGTGGCGGGCGGCGCCACATCGAACACGGAGCCCGGCCCGACCGCCGCGCAGACGTAGTAGATGTTGGCGCCCAGCATCACCAGGATGGGGAGGAAGGAGAAGCTGAAGCCGAAGGCCCTGATGCTGCTGCCCAGAGCGAGGCAGACCCAGTAGATCAGCCTGCAGAGAGACGAGGATCCATCAGAACCACGGATAGCAACAGCAGGAGAAATATCAGAACAGAACCTCTACAGAGAAACTTGGAAACCGAGTCCAGGCTGACAAATGGATGGATGGATGGATGGATGTTGGTTAAAAGGTTGGTTGAACGGATGGATGGATGGATAGATTCTCTGACAATGGATGGGTTAATTGGATGGATGGATGAATGACCAACTTTACAAGTAAAATAAAAACATCACATGGATGATTGTCAGATGTGATGGATGGATGGACAGATGGACAAACTGAGATGGATGGATGGATGGATATCACATGGCAACCAGGTTGAGCAACAGATCAAACGACTGGTTCAGATGGTAAAGCTGCAAGAAGGAACTTAAGTTTCCTGCTGAATCCCTGCTGGTGTCATGAACCAGGTTAGGCATGAGTTCATTTCCACCCGTGTTCATCAAGAAAAAAAAACACATTGTTGAGTATTACTGGCATCTGAACTTACAGGAAGTTTATAGTTACAAAAGGAAGTGCGTTGCTGGAAAGTTTTTAGATAATGATTCATCGATCGGTTGAAGGCAGACAAACGAAACATGAACGTTTTCCAAGATAAAGCTATGAAGTCGCTTTTCTAAGACAGAGTGAGAAATCTAAAATTACCAACAAGAATTCACCAAATGGTTTCTAAACACTTGCTGTAACAACAACAAAAAAAAACATTTGTCTTTTCCAGAAGTCATTGTACAGCGCATGCAGAGGTAAAACCAGCTGACCAAATGTGCTGGAGCTTTGCTCAGGTAGCTAGGTGATGGGTGAAACTCTGCTGGGGTTGTGCACGGGTAGTGCCTGCTGATTTGTGATGTTACATTCAGGAGGTTTTTGAAACAGCTCTTTTGCTGGATACCAAAAAATCTTGACTTATTATTGTTGTTTTGTTTTTTTTTAAAACACTTGGGCTGGAAGTACAAAAACATACAAAATGTGAGTTTTGCATAACAGGCTCCCTTTAAAAAAAACAATCAGTACAACAATAAAATCCCTTTTTATCAGTTTTGTGTGAACACCCACCTGCCAAAAACAAATATGATGGCGAGCAGCGGCACCAGCTTAAGAAGGTCCTGGCTGACATAGGTTGCCATGACGGCAAGCTGCAGGAAGTAGAAGAGGAAGAGAGGCAGCGATTCGTTGACGTAGTGCCAGTGAACCATCACTTCCTTGTCCACCAGATTCCCCTGATAGAGCGGCTTCAGGGCGCTGAAGCGAAGCCGGGCAATTCCCTGGACCAACACGCCTGCGCGCACACACACACACACACACACACACACACAGGTTACTGGAAATCAGAGCAGAAATCACACAACATGTGGGAACTCTGAGGTCTTGCTAGAGCTGAAATGATTAACTGATTAATTATTAACGAGTATACAGACTCCAACAACACAAAAATTAATTCAAAAATGTACAAAAAACATTTAAAAATTGTATTTAAGATGGAAAACAGAAAAATGTCCCACCTAGAAGTCAAGTCAGTTTTAGTTTCACTTGGTTCAAATTTTGTAAATAAATCCCCTGTTAACCACCTTTTACTATCCAATTATAAATGAGTTTATCCAAAAAAAATAACCAACAGATCAGTCCTACACTTTATTAGAAAGCAGAAAGGTTGAGCTTTTCACATGTTTAGACATATTTATTAGCAGAAGGTACATCTTTTACTACAAATTATCAAGAAAACACAAACAAATCCTATTATTGTCTCCGTTTAAACAATCACTTATAATATTAAATTTTTCCAAATAGATAAATGTTAAAAATTAGAAAACAAGGACCACCAACATTGGAAAAATTTACTCATTGAACATATTTCCGTAGATTCTCACTTACATTATAAATAACATAATTATCTTATGCATTATGATTGTTTTTGTTTCTTCCTTTTTTCTCTCTTTTTTCCTGTATTATTCTTTACATCCCAGGTAATTCCTTTATATAATGCACCAAACTCCACTTGGTAACTTTTTAACTCCAGTAATTTATCCATTACATGTTTATATTTACCTGCCTCCTACAGAAAATGTTTTGATTTATTAATATTGTCACTATTATTACTTGACTGTTGTTATTTTAATTTCTTTACATGCTGATAACGTCAGTATAAATTAATTTAGTTCAGCATCACTGCTCAGACACTCTTTAATGTTCATTCATTTACTCAAAGTACTTTTTTCCTTTTTCACTAATGCTAATTCCTTTTTACCGTTGCAATGTACAATAATTATAAAAAAACCAAGAAGTGCCGTTACTGACTTTTGTGCAAGAATATGTTTTCTTATTTAATTTATTTGTTTATCTGCATTAATGTATTTCTAATATTGTATTTTTAAAAAAGGCCTAAAAATTTGCAGAATATGTCAATATTTTTATCCAATTAATCAAACGATTAATCGTTTACTAAATTAATCGTTAGTTCCGCCGTAGGTCTTACCCAGGATGATGGGGATCATGGCAAAAAATGAGCAGCGGAGTGTGTAGAGCACTCTGTACTGTTGGGTCAAGCAGAATCAAAAAATAATAAAAGATCAAAACTGAAGTTAACAGTTCACAATACTGGTTTAACTATTAATAAATGTATTTTCTGATCAGAAGAGAACAAGTAAACTCCATGGAGAAAGACGTAGAGAGCATGTGGTCCATGTTCTCCCTGGGTTTTCGCCCACAGTCACTTCTCTACTTAAAACCAAAATATAAGTTTAATTAATTTCCATAATAATGTCTTATTACCTTATGATGAAGTGAAATCTTTTAAACTGGTAGTCAGATTTCAACCCAAATAAACTTATCAAACTGATATTTTTTAACTCTGCCACGACTTTAATGCTTTAATTTTGATTAGAGATTTTAACACGTTAAACATTTTAACACAATTAATCGCTCTTTATTTTTCCTTGTACCTGTGGAGGTAAATTTTTGCTTTAAAAACACAATCTAATGGAAAACTGTAAAAGAATATTGTTCTGTGCAAGTTGTGCAAAAACGAGTTGGTCAATCACCAAATATATTCAAGTATAAAATATCATCTCAGTCCTAAATATGTCGCAGCAGCACTGATAAAATATATTTGTTGTTGAGCTCATTTGTATATTTATTCAATAATTTAGCAGCAAAAATGGGGTTTGAATTGAAAGTAGGGCTGCAACTAACAATTATTTTAGTAATCAATTATTTTGACTCTTTCAAATGTCCAGTTAACAATTAATCGATTACTAAATTAGTTCACGATTATTTCAGTAGTTGATTAATCATGATTAATCTGATTAATCATTTTGGACCTATTTGAAAATGTTGATTATTTTCAATTTTAATCGAGTCTCAGCGCTGATTTTAACAGATATTGACCAATTTAAGCATTGACTAATTTCTCTAGATGTGTTTGGAAGTCGATCAGTTCCATTTGGTTCTAATCAACTGGTTTTTTTCACTCACAGTACTTGTCGTCCTGATCTTCCCACTCGGGGTAAAACTGCGCAGCGGGGTTGTGCTCCATGTTCAGCTCCCGCTTCTCCTCCTCCTCTTCCTCCTTGAAGTACCGCTCTTCCTCAGGAAGCTCGTTGGTGGTGGGACACACGATCGTGACATGTGGAGTGAAACCCGTAGAAGGTTTCTCAGACATCCACCCTTCGTCCTCCTCGTCCTCATCATCGGCCAGTGAGCCGTCTCCTTTGTCGTTCCTCCGCAGCTCGATCTCGTCGTCCCTGCACCTCTCACCCTCAGGCATGCTCTCCCTCCACTTCGCTTTGCTCCTCACATCTCCGTCCGCTTGGCTTCGTTCCTCTGACAGGTCCTGACTCAACCCAGAGTCCTTCTCCTCGGGCCCTAAGCCATCATCCAGAAGCAGCCTCCTGTGTTTGTCACCAGGCCAGGGTAAAGTGGACGGCTCACAATGAGCAGATCTCACCATTTCTTCTTCTTCCTCCTCCTCATCTGTGCTCTCCTTCAGCTCCTCTGCGCTAGTGTCACTGTCTTCTTGTTTTTCACCTTCTGTTATTTTAGGTTTTCCATTTGAACCATCAGGTGGAAAAACCACCATGTCATTTAAATCCACGACTAACCCAGCCATTCTGAAACTGTATATTTTGATTTATTTATTGATTTCCAGCAGATATCCAGTTGAATTATAAATATCCTCAGTGTTTGTAGCTACTCCTTTTGCTCAAGGAAGCCATTTTCAGACACAGCAATCCTGGAAATTTCCCTGTGAAGACAAGAACAGCAACACACCATTTTATCCTAACAGTCAAAGTTCAATGTTTATCATGGGTGTGTTGCTCTATATGGCAGATCCTGTCCCCACACAGGACAATCCAGTTTTCATTGTAGGTTTCTGTTCCGGCAACTTTGATTTCACAGGCAGTCAAAAGGTACTATAAACTAAATGTCGCTGGATTTGTGCAGAATTATAAACAAAATAAGGGGAAGGAAAGGGGGGCAGATTTATTATCCATTATTCAATAATAATATACTAAATTCAACACAGTGAATTTTGGCTGAATGTATGTTTACTTTAATTAGGGATGAATCATTTGGAGTCAAAGTAATTAGCATAGCGTTACTCACAGGCATCGTGTTATTTTAAATTAGATGTTTTGTACTTAACAACAATACTAAAGCTAATAATAATACAAATAAACAAATATACAGTTTTGTACAGGCAATAAATCGTCACCTATTTTTTTTTTTCTATTACTGTTTAACTCCTTAAGCAGTAGTAGACTGCTTAAGGAACGTAAACGTTCATCCATCCATTTTCTAACACCCTCGTCCCTTTTGGGGAGTTCTGGAGGTGCTGGTGCCGATCTCCAGCTAACGTTCCGGGCGAGAGGCGGGGTCACCCTGCCGCAAGGCAACAGTCCTACCGACTGGCCACTGTGCAGCCCCCAGCCTTAACCTTTCAACGTAAAACTGTTGGTTTTCGTTTAAAACAGATAAGAAAGATATTATACTTTAAGTTAAAACAACTTATAGCTGTAAAACATGTTACACCTTGTATGTGATCTGTAATGTAGCTAGCGCTGTTTAGCTATGAAGGAATGTAGTTTAGCTCAACTTGTTTAGCGACTACATAACGACTTTAAACGACATAAAATATCAAACCTGAATGTTTCCACCAACCCGGTTGATCAAAACCTTCGTCAACCTTGGGATTTTGTGGAAAGTTTTGTCGTTTTGCAATCCAACGTTTATGCTAGAAGTTATCTGTCAGGTGGAAGAAAGTTGTTTTTCCTCAAAGATTGTTCATTGTAGGAGAGGTATCACTCCGCCGGAGATCCCGGTTCCCAAAAACGTCTTCTTCTTCTTCTTCTTCTTTTCTATTATGGCGGGTCGCAATCAACTTTAAGGTGCATACCGCCACCTACTGTACACGCCCAAAAACGTCCAATGTAGCGGTCGACTTTATCTGACTTTTTCGCATTTATCCCTCAGTGTTCTATAAATAAATAAATAAATCATACATTCCTAAATAAATTAATTTTCAAAGAAAGAAAAATTATTTGAACCCGTTTGTATATTATAGTATTTTATTTATTTATTTTTCTTCTACTTCTGTTCAGTTTCATCCCAAACTTACAGATAAATCACATTCCAAATTACGTTCAGCAATCATTCAGGTTTGGTTCTAGCGATTTTTACACCCTCAGAAATAATGACAGTATAGAAAAATATAAATATTACAAGTAAAAATATTAATAAAAAAAGGCTGTTTGGTAATCAGAATGCAGCTATAATTGCACTTTAGGTAAACACACATTACAAAGAAGACCAGAAAGACAGATGACATTGGTTTTTTAAAGAACGTGACATTTTTAGGTCAAGATATAAAACCCACTCACTCAATGTGAAAATGCATTTTTGTCATTATTAAAATCAGAATTTTATGATTGCATCTCTATAAAAATAAAGCTTGGCATAACATTATAATTTAAAATAAAATAACCTGAAGATGGCTGTTGATTTGTGGGAGGAATTTAAGAATAATCAGGGTATTTTTTGAGAAAAGGTGGAGCTGGGTTCATCTGAACTGAACCGGTCACTATAAAATGATTCGATTTTATGACTCATGATTCCTTTGCTTGCCATATCAGTCACATTCCTAGATATTTCATGTTTCACTTTGTTAGAAGCTAAAACACTGAAGTGCTTCTCAGTGAACCTGAGTTTGAATTTCCTCCTGCATCATGTGCAGGTACTGAGCAACAGGTATGTGTGGCTTTTCCGCCATGTTTCCACCCTGAGGGCACCGCAGTGTTGACTGAAGACAATGGAAAAATTTTACAACTGGAGTCTGATTAGATAAGCTGGAGGAGAAACAACATGAGGGACATCAGGTGATACTGCCAGTCATCCACTAAATCAAACTTCAGAGGCAATAATGTTGCATTATCTGTTGAAAAAGAGACCACTTATCATTTTAATCAACATCTACTAAAGGAAATGAGTTGGCATTCTTAAAGAACAAACATTCAATTGACATTTTTGGGTTTGAAAATAAGGAATAGCATAAAGGTTTTGCAAAAGAAGGATAAACTTTTATGTGGGAAAATTATATTAAATGACAAGAAAAGCAGATATAAATAGAGGTTGCTGGATGCTTTATTGTCATTCTGTGCATTTATTTTCAGACAGAAACAGTTAGAATCTGCATTTGTTTTATTTAAAATATTACCTTGTTCTGTATTAACTTAACCCATATGAAAAGGTTGCAGATCTCTGATCTAAAACAATAAAATTTTATGGAGTTTTACAAGACAATAAAGTTGCAGTTAAACCGACTAATTCTTTAGTTCAAGTTTTTCATTAATGTTTAAATATATAACTGTTTATACACAATAAGCTGGTTTTAGAGACCATGACACTGGTCAAAATGTTGAAATAGTTGACAAGAAATGAAACCAGGAAAGATAAAAAGGAGGGACAAGTAAGAAAGAAATGAAGACTGCGGAAGAAAATAAGGAAAATGTGAAATGAAAAAGACGACAGAAAATGAGGAAGGGAGCCTGGAAGGACAAAATTAACGCAACATTTAGAGAATCTGACTTTGAATAAAATCTGAAAATACAAAAAATATTCTAAAATCTTTTTTTTCAGACCTGGGAAACATTTAAATATAATTATAGACTTGTAAAAACAACTTCATAAGTAGGATTTTTATATATATGAAGGTTTTTCAGTTTGTAGTGATTCATCTGTCCTAACACAATCTTTGTCAGTGACTCAGGTGCATAGTTCATTAATGACGTCACAAACAGGACTTGAGGGTGTGGAGCCGCTGGACAGAATTAACCTGAGCTGCTACTAGCCATTATTTACTCAAATATTTATAACGTTTAAAAAAAAACAAACAGCAAAAAATAAAATGGCCAGATGAACATTTTATTTTAATTCAAACATTTTCTCACAAATTATTAATCTTAAAAATCCACCTCAAAGCCTAATTCTCTCTTAGATTTCAAATGTTGTCAATATGAGTAATAATCACGTACAACGCACAAGTACCCCAAAACACACACATGAATGTTGGTGAAATCATCAATTGATCCCAAAAAATGTTAAAAATAAAGAATAATAAAAAAGAAAAACAATGAACGCTACATGCCTAACATTAAAAGACAAAACAAATTGTTAATAGATACAAACAGGAGGAAATCTTCCAGGGCGCAACAGGAAAGCGAGATGTGGTTTTTATTGGACTGCTGGAGGAATGCAACTAATAGAGACTCAATAAAATAAAGTACATTCAAAGCTTTGGCACTGAGGCAACAACAGAACATGAACAAGAAACAACTGAAATGCTTAATATCAAACAACTTCATCCCAAAATGAACGTTAAATTATTAGAAACAAAATACCTCAAATTGACACTTTTTTTGTGTTCAATACTTTGTTTTTAAAAACTGTTTCCACCGTGGGTTTAAGAAAAGCACATTTTGGCCGATTTACAAGGCATAAAAACAAGATTCTGAATGGAAAAAACTAGATCAGCTTCTAGCGCCACCTTCTGGAGGATGGTAAAGGTCTTCAGCTTCATCTCTTAATGGACAAGAAGGGTTTGTGTCAAAAATAAGCCGGAAAGGAACAAGAAAAGTCCCTGACACACCGATAAAACTACTAGAGGTCGAAATCGGCCCGATTTTCCATTAATGAACTCCAATCAGTGACCAAAAAAATTAAATAAAAGCATCAAAAACAGGAAGTCCGGCTATTTTCAGTCTGTAAAGGCATCAACAATCAACATATACTTTGACACATTTTGTCTTGAACTGAATACAATTCAGATAAAGGTTAAAGGTCAAGTGCTTAAATGGACATAATCTTGTATTTCCTTCATGCGAATGTACAGACATGTTTTTCTTGGGGGTTTTTTTTTTTTACAATCCCTAGAAAGAAAAAAACCAGAACAAATAGTCTGAATCAAACTTTTTCTTTTATGAATATGTTCAATAAAAACAAAATGCTGCAAAAACACAAAATCCTACCAAGTATTTCTGCCCTAGTTTTCACTACAACTATGCTAACGCTTCGAGGGTCGTCTCCCTCAGCAGTGGCTCTGCGTACCGAATCCACTGCCCTTCACCCTGACGACCCGTCAGGTTCAGAACCAACCTCAACAGTGGTGGGTCTCATCAGGGACGACAACAAACGGGCGAAACATCAGGTGTGAGGCAAACCATCTAATCCTGAATGCCAACAGTAGAAAAAGCTCAGCAATGTCTGCGCTTTTTATGCTGGATGAGAATAGGGCTGTCGCGATAAACAATAAATCAATTAATCACATGATAAATGAAAATTATCGACCTCATTTTAATTTATTGTGCGTCATCCAGTGATGACACTGGATGAAAAAAGGCTCAACTCCGCTGACGCCTCCCTTCCTCATTTACTCAGCGTAATGGAGGAGTGAACTATTGCATCAGAGATTTCTGTCTTTATCTAAACATAATGATTATTGAAGAACTATTTAGTATTATTTAGACTTCATAATCTCTACTGTTTTGTTTGAATGTAATTTTATTTCCACTTTGGTTTTATGTCATTTAGATTTTATTCAACTGCATTTTTTAACAAATCCTGAGAATCCATTTTATTTTTGCTTTTGGTTGTTTTGTTTATTTATTTTTTATCAGTTCCAGTGTTAAATGTTCTTTTGGACAAAAAAAGTATCTATTTTTGGCAGGATGTTGCCTGCATTAGCATCGCATCAATTTAAGATGGTCTTCAAACAATATTATCATTTATCGCAATAATTTTTGAGACAATTAACCGCTCGGCAGAATTTGTTATCGTGACAGGCCTAGTGGAGAAGAGCAAACCTTCCCGCTCCCATCCTCACCACTTCCTGCAGATGGACAATAGAGAGCGTACTGACCAGCAGCATCTCTGTCTGGTTTGGAGCATCCAACACCTCAGACTGGCAACGTGTGGAGAGAGAGAGGTGAGGACAGCTGGGATTCATCTGGGCCGATCATCGTACCATCCCTAACGGCGCTCACAGCCGCAGTCTGTCCAGGGTTCGGTCGATTATAAAGGTTTGTTCTCCCTGCTGCCTAAAAACTTCAAATGCAAAACAACCAGATTCCACAAAAGCTTCATCCCTCATAAGACTGCTAAAATGCCATTAGTTTAACCTTTTATTATATATATTTACATTAATAATATTATTTATTGGAGCCTTGCAGCGATTTTCTTTCAATTTGTACATTTTTAAACATACAATTGAATGACAATAAACTCTAATACACTTGAATTAAGACAAGTCTTAAAAACTTTTTAGCAATATGTAAGACATTGTTTTAAGTAAATAATTTCTTAATATTGATTCACTCATAATATTGGAGAAAATTTATTGTTATAAGTGCCAGTGGAAATATTATTTTAATCAATATTAAGTAATTATTTACATAAACAAGCTCCTATCTTGCTGAAAAGTTACTATTTTTGTCTTGTTTCAAGTCTACTATAGTGTTTGCACTAAAGAGTAGACCAAAAATACTTGATAAGATGTGTTTTCGCAGTGAAACGCATCAGAATCTGTCAAAATTTGAATCAGCAGGATCACAAAGAAAACCCAATTTCAATTTCAGATGACAAAATTCAGATCGGTGCATCTCTATGAGAACAACCTGTCTGTATTGGCTTCCAATTTTCACTCAGATGAAAGAAATAACTTTTTCCAAAAAAAAAATTAGAATAATAGCAAAAGCACAATAAAAGAGATGACGACGTTAGAAGTAAAACTGGAGACGCTGCTGAATACCTAGCCTAGCAAACGGACAGAAGGTTAAAACACATGATCTATGACTCAACGGCAACGACTACAGCCAACGTCGTGGTCAGACCGGACCGTACATCAAGCCTGCTCGCTGTTGTCGTAGCTAACGTCCTGAGCCAGGACAGTTTCTCCCGGTTCCTCCCCGCGTATCGACGCCGCCTCCATCTGCTCCTGTTCGCCTTCGCTAGCTGCCTTGGAGTTGTTGAACTGCGCGTCTCCTCTGGTGGAGCCTTTCGGGCGGCCCCGCTTCTTCCGGGGGCCGCCGTCGTCTTTGCTCGGGTTAGCCGCCGGGCGGCCTCTTTTCCTCGGCGTTCCGTCGCGCGGGGAGGAAGGAGACGTTAGGCTCTTTCGTAAGTGAGCACCTTTCTTGGACTTGCGCGGCCGACCGCGGCCTCTACGAGGCGTCGTTGACGCTTCCTCCTCGACTCGGGGGTATTTCCGCGGTCTTCCCAGGGGTTTCCACACTTTGGGCTTCTTCAGCTCCTCCGCAGAAGGCAGAGGATACTTCCGTGGTCTTCCCTGCTTCCTACGCGCTTTAAAAGGAGACGGATTATTCTTCGTAGAGCCCTTTGGTCGGCCTCTTCCTCTCTTCACCGGTTGGGAGTCATCCAAGTTCTTCCTCGGTCTTCCTCTTCCTCTGTGAGATTTCTTTGAGACAGTTTTGGGAACGCCACCGCTGTACTTCACCACAGGCTTCCTGGGTCGACTTGTTGACATATTCAGTGATTTCTCCGCATCCCAGTTACTATCCTCCCGCTCCATCCTCGATTTTTTATTGGGAGATCCTTTCGGTCGGCCTCTTTTCCGAGGAGTTACGGAGCTGCCTTCGTCTATGTCAGACTTCCGCTTTAAGGGGGCTTTCGGGCGCCCTCTTTTGCGCGGACTTCCGCCGCCGTTCACTAAGCCTTCAGAGGCAGGTTTCTTGCCAGACCCCGGTGGTCGTCCTCTTTTCTTTGGAGATTGTTCTGTATTGTCGCTCCTTTTCTGTTTCGTGGACCCTTTCTGCCTCCCTCTGCCCTTGCGAGCTGTATCCGGGGTGTCCGCGTTTTCTTCCCCAGACTCCCGCGGCTCCTTGGGTTGAGTCGTGTTGTTTGAATCACCTGAATCCTGAATCAGGTCTACTGCAAAAAGCGGTTTATTCTTGGAGCTTTTTGGCCTCCCTCTCCCTCTTTTGACCGGAGTTTTATTCACCACGTCGGCCTCCCCTTCACTGCTAGCGGGGTCTTCTTTTTCCGTCTTGGCCATTACCACTTCCTCTTCCATTCTGCTTCCTGAAGCTCAGACCTGCTCCGCCAGTCTACTCCTGTAAACCCACACAAGATACAATCCAAACATTAACTGGTTAATGCTTGTTTCAGCTCAGAGTGAGGATTATTTGAGCAGTTGAATAGTCTATTGGATACTGTCTATTGGAAACAGTATCCAACTAGTCTATTATTCTGACATTAATCAGATAAAAATGACGCTCTGCAGATTTTTCATTTAACCAGATACGTTTTGTAAACATTAGAAATACATTAATATTGCAAATATAGAATTTAATTCAGTTCTTTAAATTAAGAAAATATCAACATTTATGCCTAAAATTGTATAACATTTGGGTCACAAATTATGAAAAACCCTTTGGTGAACCACTGTACTAATAAATTTAGTATACATTTTTTTACTCCCGTTTTTTAATAGGATTGTGTCATTAAATTAAAAATATTTAATATTTAATATTATACACTATGTTTTTTGTTGCTTCAAAATAGTTAACACATGTCATAAAGAAAATACAATCGGAAATGAGAAATACCCACATGTATTTAAATGTTTTAATAATTTATTAAATACAAGAATAAATTAGATAATGCAAATGATCTAATTAAGTTTTTTTAAGTTAAAATTAATTCTTCTAGTATTTAAGTTGTATTTATTTAAATGAGTTCAAAGTCTATGTGCTGAATTGCACCATGAAATAATTCACTTTCACGGAGACTCCATCCATCCATCCATCCATCCATCCCCCATCCATCCACCCACGTTCACCCTTGTCCCTAATGGGGTCGGGAGTGTTGCTGGTGCCTATCTCCAGCTACGTTCTGGGCGAAAAGAGACTCAACCCAATATTTGCAAAGGACCAGTAAACTCTACTGAAATGACACACACAAAAATAAAAAACTTTTGTTTTTAAATCACTTTATGAATGAACTTAAACTGGTGTCTTTCTGAAAATAAAAACATTTTATTTGTAAACTTATCAAAGGTATTAAAAATATACAAAAAAGTTAATATTTCTAATACTGAGATATTATATAAATAAAAATTTGAACAATTTTCAACAAATAATTACATTTAATTCATATATTTCTAATCAAATTTAACACACATTCATATTTTTAAAAATATTTACTGATTTAATTTTGGCACCTCTGGTACTCCATAAGTAACTTATAAATAGCATAGTAAATGTATTGCATTCACTTTTATTCCAGTTATGAGAACGAGTAAAAGGCGCCCTCTACCGGCAGAACGCCACTTTTAAGGAGGACCTCTAAACTAGGAAGCCAAGTTCGGGTTGCTTCTCAAAAGGCTCTGTCTATTTCCTGGATTGCAGTCTCATAACGGCGGGAAAATACACAGGCGTCTAAATCAATACAATGCAGTCAACACTACAGAATGTGTGTTGTCTCAATGTTAATTTCCAGTATGAACAATAATAAATAAAATATATGCAACATGCGTCAGAGAGCCCTTGAGACACGGCGCATTTTTAATCAGAGTATTTATTTAAAATTAGAGCCGCAATAAAAGCTTTGACCACAGTCTAGGTTATTTTCCAGGTATTAGCCAGCTTCAGAAATCTACCGCTGTAGATAGAAATGTAAAGACGATCAAAGGCTGCAAACACCAGGGTGCATTTCTCATCTGAAACTCAACCCCTGTGAGATTTCAGGTTAATTTTTCGGTAAATATGAATTCAGGAGACATACCGTAAACCGAAAGTGCGTGTTTATTGTTGCTGTGATGGCTTCTTCTTCTTCTTCTTTAAGTTCATTGACGGTTGGCAAAAAACGTTAGGTGAACATTACCGCCACCAACCGGTAAGAAATGTGGAGCACATAACATGAAATAAAATAAACCAAAACAAAGAAAAAACAGTATCCTACTATAAAACTTACAATGTTTTCTTTTTGTTTATTTTTTAAATCAAATATAGTCCGATATCTTCTGCTTCCTGAACACTCTTGATTTAATTTTCAAATTACTAAGGTTCCTAATTAGCTGGTTTCTCTGAATCCGGTAATTCCTGCAATACAAAATAACATGTTCTATTTTCTCATCCTCCCCACAGCCACATTTCCCCGTCTGATGTTTCACTATCAAAAATGCTCTGATGGCTCTCCTAGGTGGTCCGTCATGTCTGGGGGACTCTGAAGGAAACAAGAGCTCTGCGGTTTTAGTTCCTAACCGAGTGCGCAAATGTTGTTCCCTGATTCGCACACATTAAACCCTGCTTTATGTAGATAAAATAAAATAGGAACACTGTATAGATTGGAAAAACAAAATGGAAAAATGTACATAAATAGCAATACCAGGTAATTATGTCATATCAATACGTTTTCCATAAAAAATCTGGTATTTACTTTGTACACTTCTGTTGAAAAATGAAACATATCTATAAAAGTGGGTACGTAGAATAATGTATGTAAGCGATAAACGGATTACATGAGTAAGGAAGAGGTTTGGGATCTCTGAAAAAAAAATTCTTTATCTTATTTGCCCCAGTAGTCTAATTCTATTTCATAAATGTGCACACTCCTTAATAAATACTTTGTTGAAGTACTTTCTGATTCAGTTTCAGTAATAAGTCTTCTTTACTTCACACCTACCGTGAATTGTATTTTTTTAGTTTATATTAGCTTTATTTATGGGAAAGTTACAAAATAAAAGAGAACAAAATAAAACAAAATTTTTACAAACCAATAATTTGCCAAAAAAGGAATAGGCTGAAGTCAAGTCATTTTCTTACCTCTTTAATCTTACTAATCTGAAATAAAGTTGTCCTGACGTTTCTCTGTTTGCATTCTTTAGTTACGATGTAGCTACAGAGAGAAACCCTTACAACAGTTATTTGTTGACCATTCAGGATATTTATTCAGACCAAAACATCAGGCGTTAAACCCACATTTGTTGCCTGATATACAGAGAAGCTTTTACTTGATTTTTTATTTTTTTTATTTGTTGACAATGAAATGTTTAATTTAGTTTTCACCAAATGTGCTGCTGATCTTTATGTCCAGAACCTGCTAACAGATTTTGTTGGTTCTTGTAAAGTTAAAAGTCAAAAATACTCAATTTTTAGCCACTAGTCTTCCATGATCAACAGATTACTAAATTTTAGAAAATTTTTCCCAAAACTTTATCCTGGAGAAGTCTGGAGCTTCAAATGCCATAAATGCGTTAGGCATTAGGTTTGTGTAATGTCAAAGATTTTTTATTTATTTTTAAGGTTTTATTGGCTCTAGCGGCCTTTATTTGATAGTTAATTGACAGGAAAGTGGGTAATGAGACGGGGGAAGACATGCGGCAAAGGTCGCCAGGCCGGGAATCAAACCTGCGACGAGGACTAAGGCCTCCTTATGTGGGTTGTGCTTAACCCCTGCGCCACCACAGCACATCCAAGATTTTTTTATTTATTTACAGTTCCAGGATTTTATTTGCTGTTTGAACCAGTTCTGATTTTAAAGTGGTTTAGTCAAATAATGTAGTGAAATTCCACTTTTTTGTTTTTTGTTTGAGGATGAATTCAGTTAGTAACTCAAAATAAACAAACAAGCAAAAAATAGATGAATAAATAAATTTCAAAAACACTTTATTTATACCAAACATACATTCAAAGAGTTGATAGTGATGCTGCAGGCAGGAAGGTTCTACAGCAGCAGTCAGTCTTGCAGTTAATCTGAAGAAGCCTCTGACTGAAGTCGATTGCTGTGTGACAGTATCAGAAAAGGCAATCAGCTCGGCAGTAAAAATATTCCACAGCAGCCTGATCTGGTGGCTAATCCACCTCATTTGCTTTTGCCGCTCCTCTTTTCATCTCTGTTTTAATTCCCGAATTTAACTCACTGTTACACCATTTCAACATCTTGTCCTGTTAGAATATTTAAAAAGTGCATTATTTGTAGGATATAAATTAAGGTTACATAAGGTCTTCTCAAGAATATTTATAAAACAATATAAGTTTATGTTCATAATAAAATTGAAATAAAGCTATAATAAAACACTTAATAGATTTCAGAAGACTACCATTAAAAGTGGATCCAAATTTAAAGAACCTGACTTAAACTATTTTAATGTAACCTGTCTCATAAAATAATATTCATTATAATAGTTTGTAGTATAATAGAATATAAAATTATTTATTGGCTGCAAAGGATATAAAATACATACAAAACAGGAAACAAGATTAAAAATACTCCACAATACAGACAAAATGTCAACATTAATATTAGATGACAACAGCAGGCTTGTTTAGACACTTTATTCATCTAAAATGACAGGATGAATTCAGCAAGCTGTCATAAACTTCCACAATCTGAATCTCTCTTCACGCAGTTTGTAATTTTAGCTGAGCTTATCCCACGCTTGTCCTTCCTGTCTTCATCGAGGAATCATGTCGGCCGAGACGAGAAGGCCAGAAAAAGACGGCAAACAACAAGAGGCAGACAGATTATGTTGCACATGGTGGCTGGAAAAGGGGGAGGAGAATGAGGTAATGTCAGGGTCAGCAGGAAGAATCTAAGACAAAGAAAAAAGAAATATGCAAATGTGTTAATATGTGAGACAAATAGAGAGGGAAAGAGAGAGAAGCTGTCAGTGTGAGACAAGAGAGGCCGAGAGACAATGACAGACGTGGCCGGAGGAAAGGGAAAGGAGCGTTTGAGAAAGACAACCCCTGAGAGACGGCGCGCTGAACCCGCTGCCCCGTCTCAGCCCGCCGCCTCCTCCCAGCCTGTGTGCTTTACCATGGTTACCAGACAGGGCTCCCAATGCAGCCAGTTAATGTGTTTTTCAGCAGCGAGTGCGAGCTGGGTACTAATGTGTCTCAGTCTGTCTCCTGCACAATCAATGTCAACCGTCCTGGGATGCACAAATACGCACGAGGCGCAGAGCCAGGGAGCGCCAAGACACGCTGGCTGGGTGTCGGGCCGAGAGCCGCAGAGCCGACCTCGAGGTTCTGACGTAGAACCTCGAGGTCGGCACATTGGAAACGTTGTAGATGGAGGAAAAAGAGGAGGAAATGTATGTCAAGAAACTCAGAAGTTACGAGAATAAAAACGTGAACATTTCAAAAATGTCGAAAAAGACAAAAATGTTGCTGGAAAAAACACAGAAAGTTTGACATTAATCTATTAATTATTAATCTAAAAAGATCTACAAAAAACATGAACATTTTTGAGTTTGAAAAATTGAAAAATTCTGAAATATTTGAAAATGCAGAAACTTTCTAGAAAAAACTTGGAAATTTTGAAAAGTTTGAAAAATCAAAGATTTCTGAGAAAAAAACTCAGAAATTTAATTTAATTAATTTACGCACTTTTCTAAAAAAAAACAAAAGCAAAACAGGTAATTTCAGAAAAGTTGAAAATGTTCTAAAAAACATGGATATTTTCCTTAGAAAATATGGATATATTTTAGTTTGAAAAAGTCAAAAATGTTGCTAGAAAAAACACAGAAAGTTTGACATTAATCTAAAAAAAATTCTAGGAAAAGAAAAAAAAAAAATTCTGAATTTGAAAAATTTTAAATTTTCCTAGAAAAAAATCTCTTGAGATTTGATTCTCAGAAGTCTAAAATTTGTGAACAAAAAAAGGAGATCAATCCCAGAAATAAAAACCCCCAGAAATTTCTGAGCTCCAAAAATTTAAAATTTGCAAGAAAATATTTTTGAGATTAATCTAAAAAAATCTTCTACAAAAAACATGACAATTTTGAAAATAATTTTTTATGAAAAAAATAAAAATAAAAAATAAAAATTCTGAAATTCTCCAATATTTGAAGATTTGCAAGAGAAAATGCAGAAAATTTCTAGGAAAATCTTGGAAATTTCTGAGTTTGAAAAGTCAAAAGTTTATGAGAAAAAACTCAGAAATGTTTTTGTTAACCTACACGCTTTTCTAGAAAAACAGGAAACTCATTTCAGAGTTATAAAAGTTGAAAGTGTTCAAGAAAAAACAGGGTTTCCATAAAAAAATAAGAATATTTCTGAGTTTGAAAAAGTCAAACATTTGCTAAAACTTTAAGATGAATCTCAGGAATATTGGAGTTTGAAGTCAGTAATTTTTCACTTGAAAGAAACTGTAAACAACTAAACCAGATGCAAATCATTCAGTTTTTATGCCTTGCAAAGATGTTCATGACCCTTGAAATTTCTCTCATTTTGTCTCATAACTGCCACAGACTAATGTGTAAGTTTATGTGCAAAACCAACACAAAGTAACGTAAAATACCAAAGTGTATGGAAAAGGATGTGTGGTTTCAACCCTGTGAAAGAGTGAAAAGGTAAAAAAAACTTGGTTTGTATCTGTAGTTTTAACTCCAGATGTTTTGGAGTTTGTCTTCACTAACTAGAGATTTATTGTTTATTATTATTAACTGGATGTAACGCATCTTTTCACATCAATCTCAACATTTTTTGTTACAGTATTAAAATCTCACACTGAAATAAAAAGTTGCATTAATCGTATGTTTAACATCAAAATAAGGATATAGCAAAGCACATTTTTATTTCCACCTCACTGTTTGAAGTTGCGGTCTGGAAATGTCAGGCAATGACTTAAAAAACATTAGATTTAATACATTTAACCACAACCAAATAAAGACAAAACATAAAATTACATTTTATTTATGACTGCGTCTAAGTGTTAAAAACTACATTAATCAAATGAGAAACAAATCAAAAGATAACCAAACAGGTTTAAACCTACAGAAAAAGTTAATGAAATAAAATACCATAAAAAGACATGAATTGTTGGAAATGGGAAATAAATTAAAGCATTTATCTGCCTTTATTTTAATAAGTCGGGAATTTTCAGAGCAATAAAAAAAGGTTTTAATAAAGTGGAAGTGTGACAATTAATATATCAATAACCAAAGTTTATCTGAAAACCTTCTGGAGAACATCATTTTATTTTCATTGTTTTACTATTTTACTCCAAAACAAAAACAGAATAAGGCTTTTCCCAAGCTGTGGCTTTATTAAAAATTAATAATAATCTGAATGAATGAATGAATGAGTCCTGCGTAGCTGAAAACATCGGGGTCACAAACCTTGGCTGTCTTTTTATTGAAACGTGGAGCAACACAGCGCACAAAGCCAGCCAAAAGCTACTGTCCCCTTGGAAATAAAACGTCCTTTGTCTCAGGTTTCCATGATGACTGAAAACGTTTCCTACAGATTCAGCATCTGACAGGTTTTCTGTCAACATTTTAAAAATATATTCTGAGAAAAAGGATTTAAAATGTTTAATTCTGCTGGAAGCAAATGCATGAAACGTTGTTCCCAAGGACCTCACCTGTGACCTTTTACATCATCACAGGTTAAGGGTCTCAGGGACAATGAAGCACACCTGTGCGACCCACCAAATTCAAGTTTTAACACTTAACTTTCACACTTATGATGCTTTAAATATTAACTGCATCCTGCTGGATGAGAAAAACAAGGTCTAAAATAAGAAACAGTTCCTACGTCACAGAAGCTGGGGTGCCGTTTGTCATAGACGCTCTGCAGAACCTGGACCGGATCCCATCCTGCGGAGACAGACGCACTCAGTTAAAGTTCGGTTTGTTGCAGAAATAACAGTGCCAGTGGATCTACTCAATTGTTCTTTATTTATAATCCCTTTTTATCGTCTGTTTCAGTGGCATAGCCAACGCCTTTCATTCAGCGCAGGGCTGTGGGGTATAACAGTCAAAGAAAGCGCCCTCTGCTGGCAGACACATGTTTGAGCATTTGAGGTAAGATGAAGATACAAATGGAGAGCCGTTTTAACTGCAAGTTGGAGGAATTAAAGAAAGTAAATTAAATCCAGATGAAATGTGTATATTTTTGTAAATATTATCGCCTGTGCTTCATCGACAGCCAGACAGCGATGCCTTCTTATATTCCTACAGGCCTTATGAGCTCATAGGATTATGTAATCACTCCCCCATGACAAAGATGTTCAGCCCTGAACATTTTCTGCAGACAAAACACACGGCACACACATGGGGGGCTCAAATAACACCGGTCTGTCCAGAGGACACCTGTATCACGTCCTGAGCTCTGGACGTTTGTCTCTGGCCGGGCGCAAAATGTGCAGACAAACATGCGACTCGTCCGAAGGGACTTGTAGCGTTCGGTCTGTTATGAATTTACGCTGCGTCTCTTTGTTGTCTCTTTGTCTCTGCTGCACTGAGACACCCTCCTCTGCCCCAGTTTTATGAGTTCCTCTGCTGTCCTCGCAGGCACAGGAGACAAAGACAGGAGGACGTCAGAGAAACATTCACACGTGGAAACGCTGAATCAGACAGAATGGACATGGAGATGGGTGATGTAGGGCGGACGCGGTCAGCCGGATTGATCGTCTCAGTTTGTTAAGCGGCCCGATAAGTTATTCTGGACTCACCATTTGCTTTTGCCTGCTGTTCCTGACATGAAAACACACAAAGACACACGTTTACACTCAGGTCCGCACACAACACACTGTTACGATCAGTTATTAATCCACAGGAGAAACAGGAAAAACGGACATTTATCCATCTGTTAGGGAAGAAAGCGTTTCATAAAACCTATCCTGCCCCGTCTCCACAGTCTTCTCTGAGCGCAGCGCGCGGCGGCGAATGGGAAAAAAGCTTCTGTTTTTCCCCCTCTCACTACCCCTCTATCCCTCACTCTCCTCTCTTTTTCTTTTTTTGTCTCTTCTTCTATCCCTCTCTCTCAGCCGCTGTCCCTGGCTCTGGTGTGTGCCTGTCTCCCTCTGCCAAGTCACATCACTAATTCTCCAGGCGATTAGCGTCCGAACGGTCGATGCCTACGACGCAGGTACACACACACACACACGAATACATGCACACCCGTGCACTCACCCCCACACACACACATGCAGACAGTTGCATTGATTCCATTATATGGTGCTCTAACGGCACCCACACTTCCACCAACCCCCAACAACCATCACCCTCTCCTTTCATAAATCTGTGTCACCTGCATACAACACACACAAACACATAGAGTTACTTATGCAAGCATGCAGCATCTCCAGCTATCGCTCTTTCTCCTTCCTTTACACCCTCCACCACCCTGTCCCCGCCTCCTTCTCCTCCGTCTCGCTCACTCTCTGAACCCCCTTTTTACTTTTTTTCTCCAAGGCGTGACGTCCCGTCTCGCCAAGAGAAGTGGGAAAAAAAAGCGACATTCACATGACGGCATGTGTCTCCATGTGTTCTTGTGTGTGTGTGTGTGTGTGTGTGTGTGTGTGTGTGTGTGTGTGTCTTTGGGCGATACGATGCTCCTGCATCTGGAGGAGAGAGTTTGTCAGGAAGGGGGTTTGCTGGTTCCTGCATCTCAAAGGGAGCGGAGTGTGTGTGTGTGAAAGAGGCAGCAGAGAGACACGAAAAGCTGTGTGAGGATGAAAGCCAAAGGTGATTAACCTCCCGGCCGTTTCTGACCACAGCAGCACAAACAGTCTGCAGTTTATGTCAGCACACAACGCATCCACGCTTTAATTTGGCAGAAAATGTGCCAAATTAAAGTCCCAGCTTAAAATAAAATAGGAGTGAATTTAATGGAGGGTAATATAAATACACAATTTACATCAAATTAATACGGCTGCCTGTTTAGAAACAGCCGGTGTAAAGTGGGTCTGATGTGAAGGCTGAATTTCTGCTGGAGTTGGAAACCTGCCGGGGAGTTGCTTCTTTGTGCAGTGCTCAGCAGAGATCGCTGATATGTGCTTTTTTTTCCTTTTTTTCATCCCTTCCTCGCTGGAGCGCTGCAACGCAATGCGGATACTGGGTGTCTGAGCCACTAGCCAGACACACTGGGGGACTTGGGAGGGGAAGGAGGCGGAGGCAAGTTCAGCCTCGTGCTTCAGGAGACACTGACACTAATGTCTGCTCGTTTAATCAGACATTTGTTTCATTCTTTTAGGTTTTCTGATTCAAAACACATCTCTAAGGTTTCGCTTAGAGTTGAGAAGAAGGCCTGTTGCAATAAATCAATCACATAATAAATTAAAACAAGTTCAATCATTTCCAATTGCATGATTTATTGTTTTTTTTCTCTGTTTCTACCAAAAACTGGATGAGAAAAGTCTTCAATCTGGTTCTTTGGTCTCAACCAGATCTTTTTTTGAAGGACAATTTTGTTACAGAGATTTTATTTTTAATTTTATTTATTTATTCTGTTATTGTATTTGTTTCTTTTGGATATTTAAATGTTCCAGAGGTAAACGTTCATTAGAATTGATTGTTTATTGATCTTTGAGAATGAGTTCTTGTCGTTACCATAATGTAACAATATTACAATATTATCATTTATTGCGATAAATTCTTGAACGATTCATCGTCTAGCAGAATTTGCTAATGTGACAGAGCTACTGAGCAAAACATAAAAAGTAGTTTCAATCAAAAGAGCAGAAATGAAACGACCTTTTGGAAAAACTTGTAATTTTTTATAGAAATCTACTGCAGGTATTTTAAAAACAGAAGCACCACTTCACTTCTATTTTTAGGTTTTGAAAAAGAAAAAGAAGCAAGTCGTGAATGAATATCTAAAAACATTACTATTCCTTTCAGTTTAATTCTGTTGTGAAAATTCTGACAAAATGTAAGATTACCTCCTGGAGTGGTGTTAATGAAACGAAGCCGTTATTGACAGATGGCTCTTCATCCCGTTAGACTGCACCAAATAACTCATCAAAGATACTGCAGGGCGAGGTGTCTGTATTGAAAACTGGATTATCGCGATCTCAAAAGCTAATCACACCTAATCTAGATTTATTAGGTTTACAGTCCAAGCTCAAACTGTTTTGTTGTTTGTGTTTGTGCAAATATAATTACTGACTTGAAAGCGAATTAGAATAATTTGAAACCTAATAATAGCTGCGATGTGTGTGGCGCAGACTGTCAGTTCGTCTGTTTCACTGTTTGCACAACAGATATGCTTCTTTTCTGTATAAAGACGTCAGGAAACACATTTACAGTAGGTTTAGTTTAAATTTAACCCAAGAATTACTTTAATATGTGCTTACTGAGACAGATTTCTCTTTGGGTTCAACAAAAAGTCATTTATTTTATAACTTTCTGCCCTTTTTCTCGCCCCGCTCTCTATACTTACCATATCAAAAGGAGGGTAGACCGAAGGCGTCCATCTGAAGTCTGGGTGACTCCGCAGGGAAAGCTAGAAGGTTGTACAGTTATCTCCAGGCTGTTTATTATGCGAAACCATACAACCAACTACCTCACACTGCAGAGCACCGGAGCAGGGTCAGCGCTGGAGTCTGCCGGCTCTCTGTCTTCTTCTTCTCCTCCAGATTCTCTCTAGTCTTATCAATCGTTATATTTTTTTAATCTGTTTTCTAGAAAATGTAAAATGTCACGCTCCCTAGTGATTTGCACCGATTCTAGAAGTTTAACAATGTGAGAAAGGACAAAAAAACCCCATCCTGAACTGTGGTTTTCTGTGGACTTGTCTCCCTCTTGTGGGAGGACGCAGAACAAAGACGCCCCCTTCCCCCTCCAGAGGCCGCAGCAGACCTTCGCTGTCTGGAATACAAAGACGAGCACTTAACCTGCAGTTGCATACTGTAGGCGTCTGCATGACCTACTTCTGCAAGTGGAGAGGCTGGAATCTTCCTTATCCTCAAAGATTTGATTCAGCTCTGTGCTCAGCTTTGTTTCGCTGCCTCTCTGAGGTTCAACTCTTAACTGTGACCTTTTATTGTTTTAGATCAGGTTGGACCTCTACTTTAATAGCAGTGCTGCTGCAGTTTCTCCGATGCATTTTAAATAGAAACTCTCAAACCGTTTTCTTCTCAAAACGGGTAGCAAAAGTGCTCACATCTGTATTTTGTGACAATCTCAAACGGCAACGTATTTTAGTGAGAGGTGGGTAGAGTACCCAAAAATAGTACTGAAGTAATAATAGCACTACTTCAACATATTTTTACTCAGGTAAAAGTACAAAGTAGCCTTCTAAGGAATTACTCCAGTAAGAGTAAAAATAAGGCTTGACAAAATGGCTGAAAAACTTATCACGATTTTAAAAATTGATAATTATTGATTCCCTTTTTGTTTTAAATATCTGAAATCCTGCCAATTCACAGTTTCTACTCCACAGTGTTGTTTTTGTTTTATTTTTAAGCAGTTATGAGGCACAGAGGAAAAATGTTTTAAAGCGCTGTTGCATCAGTTAGTCGACAAGTTGTTGCTAGGTAACCATAGAATGAGTGAGTTGCTAGGTAACTAAAGAGCGAGTGAGTCAGTTGATTTCACCAACTTTGCTTTACTGGCTGTGAGAAATTGAGCAGCTAAAGTCTCTTCTGCCTACATCCCCCAGAATGCTGTGCGGTTCTGAATCGGAGTTCAATGAATATTCTATCAGATGTATTATCTACTGATATTGATCATATGCCTGTCGCGATATATTTTGTTATTGATTTATTGCCCAGCCCTAAGTTTAAAAAAAGGCTTTTCAAGTACAGAGTTACTGATCTGAACATCTGATATAAATTTATAAATGATGCCACCAGACAGACAAAAATGTTATGTCAAATTCTGGTGTTTTAAAGACTAAAACTAAAAAAAAAAAAAAAAAAAAATCAAATAGATTACATGATTACAAAATAACTGATCCTGGGAGGACTTTTCCAAATCATAAGACATAAACTATGAAGCTAATACTTATAGTCAGTAATGCAAATATGTATGTTAAAACAGAGTAAAGTACTTCTAGTGCCAAATGGAACAGCCGGTGGAAAACTTTTAAAACAAAGCCTGGCACAAACAAGAAGTCTTACTTTAGATTAAACTGTAGGTGTGTCTCTACTTCAAGCATTTTTTCTTTATTGGTGACGCAATCTCACTAATAAGAAGCAGCTATTAAGGTATCCAGACATTTTACTCATTAACTCGTTATAAAAATATTACTGAGGTAAAAGTAAAAAGTACAGTGTAGTAAAACTAATTTTCTCCCAAAAGGTTACATCTACTCATCTAGATGTAACTTACTGCTACAAACATTTGATTTTAGTGGGATTTTATGTGCCATAATTGTTTAGTGGGATGAAAATTTTAATTTTACAAGTTAAAATATGAAAAGTGTGGCATTGTATTTTGCGCCTTTGGGTATTCTGAGTAATGTTTCTGCCAGCTTTGCAGACCTAAAGTCCATCAATTGATTTAGCCCATTCCACTACAGCGCTGCACTGCAAAAAATTCAAACTCTTACCAAGAATGTTTGGTCTAGTTTCTACTGCTAATATTTTAGTACACTTACAATAAGACAAAACTAACTTACAAGTGACTTTTCAATCAATATTAAGAAATTATTGACGTAAGACTAGCTCCAGTATCATGCTGAAAAGTTACTTGTTTGTTAGTTTTCTCTTATTTAAAGTGTATAAAGATATTTACACTACAGACTAGACTAAACATACTTGGTAAGATTTAGCATTTTTTCAGTGCAGAGCTTATTATTGTTGTCCTTCTATAAGGTAAGTATCTCCCTCAGTCTCAAGTGTTTGGGCATCCCTGCAGCATGATGCTGCCACCACCGTGGTTTCTTTTCTCCAAATGTCTCCCAAATAGAAAGCTGAAGTTCTGATCATGGTAAAGAGATGTTTCACTGTGTTTTTTAGCATCTGAACTAACGTAGAACAGTTCTCTTCTACAGCATAAACCATATGAGCCTTAAAGCACATGCAGTTATAAATAATGCCTTTTTAAAACTTGAAAAAGGTTGTTTCAAAGTTTTATTTGGCATGTGAACCACATTTGATATTTTTTGGCTAGTCAGCCACAAGTTTAGTTTAAAACTGTGATTTAAAGTGGAAAATGGGTCAGAAAGCTGTGAAATGGACAAAGTTTTCAGCTTTCAAATGAGCAGGAATAAATGTGTAGTAAAACTGTAACATGACAAATTACTGATGCAGGATGTTATTTAAAATGACTGGAAACTCAAATGTTTTTCTGTTTGAAATGTTCTTTTCCCATACTTATCCAGGCAAAATCCATATTTTTCGATATTTTTTGAGATTGTGTAGCAACTCTGTACACAGCAAACTGCATTTATTTTCCAAGTCTCTTTCAACAATTACTTCCGTGAAGTCCAGATTTGTGCAAGACTAGTAGATGTCCTGTTGACCTTTTCTCCTATCTCAACTGTAGATCTCTGCAGCTGCTCCAGAGTTACCATAGGATCTATGCTGCTTAAATAATTAATCTCATGTGAGAACTGAGATTAAGCTGCACACAGTAATTAGATGACATCTGAAGGAAGTAGTTGCACTAGACTTTATAAAGAGATATCAGGGCTAGGCAAAAATGAATGGAATACTTGTCTAATTTGATATATGCCATTTAGTAACAGTCTATCACAGAAATACAAATTTACTGAAGCTACCCTGATAAATAAGATTAAAGAAAATTGTAGGATGTTTGAAAATGTGATTTATTTCTGTTGTATCTGCCTTAGAGTTTTTCTATTTCCTTTTTATTTTGTTAGATGATTTAACTGTTTGGTCATTTGATTCTGACCTAAATGTTATTCATGTACAAATTTGAAAGTGTAATTAAAATCCATGCAATCTTGGACTATATAAGTTCACCGCTACTATTATTAAGCGCATAACAAATGTTTGAATGGTTCTTCTGAAAGTCCAGAATAAAATTAATGTTTCAAAAATTCACAGAAGCTTGTGGTTGTGATAAGACAAAATATGAAAACGTTGAAGGTATGTGAATACTTTTGGAAACACTGTATTAGAGAGATTACTCATCCATTTTGAAGTTGCTATTATTGTATAAAAATGTGACTATTAAATGAAAAGAAACATGTTTTATGCAGCAGCCCTGAAACAATTCTCCAGCAAAACTCTGAATACTATCAAAGGTCATCTAATGCAAAACACCACAGACAATGTGAGTACATCAGATGATGACTGAGTATATTCTATACTTGGGGTTTTACATTTCCAGCCTGTTAAATTAGATCAATTTGGCAAACTGAGTGTGTATCTATGCATCTATACTTTCATCAGATTCCCTGCGTGGTGTCATGATGACAGCGCCTCGCAGTGAAAGGAGGCTGCTGGTTTGTGCTGTTAAACAAGCTATTTTCAGAGTGTTGCTAAAATTGCCTTGTTCTACATTAGTTTTCAACGTATCAAATAGAATTTAATGACCAAGTAATTGGATGACAGCTTGGAGTAACGGCACCATATAGTCAATCTCTCTTATTATGTTCCATAAATAATGGGGTTCACCCACACATTCGACATCTCGCTGAGGTGATCTCCAGCGAAAGCAGCAAATTGGCTGTTATTAGCCGTCAATGGATGTGTTTTGACACTGCTGCTGTGTGCCTCAAGGACTCATGGATTATTTGATGGCTGCTGCACAGCTGAGCTGCAAGGCCTTCTATTCAGCTTGGTCAATGCACCAAAATACAACTGCAGATGTAGAAGTGGAAGCAGCTTATTGCTGATTCCACATAAGGTAACTCACTCTATTAGCTGACACGGTTATATGTGCTCGTCACTTTGAATTACACAACACAGCCGGATGCAGTAGCAGTAACTGACTGATTGGTTTATTTAAAAATATTTTGTGATAAATCAGATAAATGTGACAACGTAAGGCAACACCATTTGAATTAGCTTGAGAGTTTCACATATTTGACAAAAATTTTTTTGGCTACCTTTCGAACAAAAACCCCACCTCTCCACTCCCTCCTGCTATTGTAAAAGCCCGCCTCCGCCCACCCTTCACTGCCTCTCTTTGACTCTCCTCTATGCCCTCTACGCGTCTCTGATTCGTCCTTCATCACCGCACACTGAAAGTTCCCAAATCTTTTGAAACTTTTTTCTTTTTATTCTGACAAGCACTACTTGAATCTCCTCCCTTTATCCCCTTAATTCCTCTTCTACCCATTTAAACCTCTCACACCAACTCATTCGCAGTCCGGTCACGCATGCATGCGGCATGGTTGTGCCAACGCCAGCTCTGTGCCAATGTCCCCGGGCATGTCTAAACAGGAGCCTCCGGTACCAGAAGCCTGGGTGGCCCCGGGGCCCAAAACCCAGGTCAAATAAGGAATTTTGGGATTATGCTTTAGAAACCAAAAAAAGACTATTTTATTGAATTAAAGCATTAATCTTCAGTATATGGGGTGGAGTATATAAGTGTAATACAATAATCCTGTAAAAGGTTTTTATGATAGAAAATTTAAGTTAAAATATTTGAAAATAAATTAAAATTACATGTTAGCCTGTTATTGTAATTTCTTGTATTCACAGAATTGAAGTATTCAATTATTTTTGACAAAACCACAACTTGCTGAGCTAAATTACAGACTGTTCACTTAAAAAATAAAATAGATCCAATTAAAAAACAATTGAGTTAATTTGTTAAAAACCATCAAATTAAGTTTATCCATAATGAGTTTATTAACTTGTCATGTCAAAAAACCTACATAAACTTAACTTGATTACAATTAACTCTTTTTTTTAACTTGGAGCTCCATTCTCTTTTTTTCATGCAAAAACATCAAACAAAGAATATTGAATAAGTTTCCTTTCCATTTTACAGAAGACAAAACTGACTTTCAGGCCTGATAATAATGTTTTCTAATTCTTAAATGAACTAATCTATCAGTTTGAGATCAGAATGGTCCAATTATCCCTTGATCGACTCTAATTGGTGATCAGAAAATCTGAGCCACACCAAAACTAAGAATTTCTATTTACAAATCAACAAGGTATTTTTTTGTTTCTGTAAGAATGTGATTAAAGTTAGACATATAATATTTGATGAATAATTTTGATGATTCAAACTATCATCAAGGAACATGGAGCAAAATTTTAATATTTTATGTCCTGTTTCGAAAAATCAGATTTGCAATTTCAGATCCCAAAGAAAACCAGATATCAGTATCAATCGACAAATAAAAAACTGATCGAAGCATACTAATTTACTATTTCATAGAAGAGACATTCCTAATTCTAATAACAAGAATCCTCATTAGACAAAATAATTTAAAAAAGGCTTGAATGACACCTACAAACCAAAACCAGCAATAAAAACTATTTAAAATGCCTCACATTATCTCATTAATCTTGCAGACACATGAAAATATGCCTAAAAACCTGAAATAGTTTTGGTCTATTAATTTAATCCTGATTTTGACATTCATAATAATTTAAAAACATAATATTCACATCTATTTACATAGAAAACACACACACACACACACACACACACGCACACACACACACACACACACACACACACACACACACACGCACACGCACACGCACATACACACACACGCACAGGTCCACACAACCCAATAGCCATTGACAACACTGCCCTAGCAACCATTGGGCATCATGCCAAGCCACTGAGGTTGCCTGGTACTGTGTTCCCATGGTAACGATTTCTGGCTTTGTAAATAAGGTACTAGGAGAGCAAAAAAAAAAAAAAAAAGGAGGAGTTTGTGATAAATCACACTATAGAATCAAATTAAGAGAGCTAATAATTTATGGTTTGTGAATACTTATCCTGGCCTCGCACCAAACACCATTCTTACTGAAAAGATGCATTAGCACCAGTGGGGATCTCAGGTCAGAACAGCTCCCACACATGGCCAATCCAATTTTTAATTTTTCTTTTTTTGATTGGGATGAGAGAGGAGCATCTAAATCTTCTTCCATGATCTCCAGCGCACTCTCACAAACATTTAGAGCGGGTATTATGTTCAAAAGCTGCGGTGAGCTTTGGTGATGGAAGATTCCTCCTTTAGATGTGCTTTACTAAAAATATCGGCTTCATCCTTTATTCTGTCTATCCACAGACTCATATTTTTAGCACAGCAGCTCACCTTAATTTCACTTATATTTCTCTCTTCATCCTTCCTTCCATCCATATACACAGAAGTGCTTCCATTATAACAGAGACATAATAAATTCTCAGTAAGAAGAAAACATTTTATAGATTCCTTTTAACAAAGCAGAGTGATGTCATTTGTAGGAGTTTGTCTTAATGCTTAGGCATCCATGAACCATTCAAACTCAAATTGTTCATGTCTATGTTACAATTTACTTCTGCAGACACTTTCTAAGTTATCTGTATTCGTCTGTGTCTGAGTCTCAGTGGACAGATTTTCTCAGCGACGAAGATTAGACAAAAGATTCGACTCTTTTCATTGGAGATTTTAATTATACTAACTAAAAAAACTATCTGGGTAAAACAATGTTGTTTTCAGACCTCTAGTTTGTTTACTTTGGTTCGAATCTTGTTGAGTTTGTTAGTTTTTTACAGTGATTCAGCTTCTTCTTTTTTAGAAAAACTTCAAACAAACTGAAACCTGTCACTACAAACCATGCAAGAACATTCAGTATGTTTGCTGGTCAGAAATGGAAATACAGAAAGCAAATGCTACATTCTGAGCTAGCACAAAATATGGAGATTTTATTCATATCATTACTGTTTCTTTGTTCATTCCCGGCTAAATTATCTAAGATTATTTTCTTGTTTTGACATGTTGAAAATTGCATCGGACTTTATCTTTTACAAAAAACACATGCGGCCATTGTTTCTTAGCTTCCTTACTCTACCGCCTCCCACAATGCAACTGATACCTGGCTACAGGAAGGCAGTTGGCTCAATCTTGCAGCTGTGTCGGATCAGAGTCGGACCACATCCAGACCATAAGAGAACCGCTCTAGTGTTAATTTGAAACCGCACTGACACCACCTCCAAATAGCCCCGGTACTTTTGACTAAAGCAAACTGGATTGTTTTAGACTGTGAAAACATCATTAACCGAACAGGATAACTGTTTAGGTTTTCAACCCAAAATATTGCGTTAGTGTCTAACTAATGCAGAAAGGAAAATGGATAATATGGATTACTAAAGATGTTTGTAATAATGTTTTAAAAACGGTAAAGTTTATTCTGCATTAATAATAATAATAATAATAATGCATTTTATTTGTCAGCGCCTTTCAAAACAGCCAAGCATACTTTACAGCATTAAAAACACAAATTAAACAGTAAAAATGGCTATAAAGACACAAAACCATAAAAAAAAAAAAAAAAAATTAAAGTGAGAAAACTAACTTGAACAGATGAGTTCTGAGTTGTGCTTTGAAGGCCAGAAGAGAGTCAATATAAAAAGGGATTAAAAAAGGACTAGATAAGAAACAAATGAGATAACAACCTTATAAAGGTACAATGTGTGTTTTTAACTTATGCAATCATTTAATAATGTCAGCGCTAATTGTTTTAAATATAAGAAACCAGAAAACAGTCTCTTTGTGGCTATGCAAAAAAAGGGACTAATTTAAGCAATATTACAGCATCTTTAAGAGCTTTTATAAAAATCGAGAGAGTAACTGATGCAGATAGAAAACATTAAACAGTGTTATAAATGTTAGATTACTGATATTCCCAGTCAAACGTTCTGACATGTTAAGCTAATTTTGTTCCCTTTTCTTTTAAACATGAGAAAATGTGATGTAGAAAGCTTTACCTTTAAAGCAGGAAGCAACTTTTACCTCTCTTCTCACTCACTGGGAAGGCGTCTATCATTGGTCAAAGCATTTCTGTAAGAATATAAGCATTATTCAGATTAGCTATACAATAAATTATCTAAAATAAATTGAGATTGATCAATACATTTACACACATTTATTTCTATGTAACATACTTTATTAGTGACAATCATGAGAAAATAAGTAGATAATTAAACTGTAATGCAGAAATGACAGAAATAAAATTGATTTTTGATGAAGGAAGCTTAAAACATGTCGTGTTCATTAGGAAACTAATTAATAAACTGAATAGTGTAAAATTATTGAAGAGAGTAATGCAAACACAGACAAACAACAAAGACAGCTAAAGACGCTGGTGATGAATAAGGCATTAATAATGACGAAATATACAATCTAACAGGAGGTAGTCAAACAAATGCAATAATTATGACATTGCAACACAATTAAACAATGAAAGAAATGTGTGTTTTTTGTTGGCATGTTCTCCTCAAATGTATGTTTGGGTTTGTGTGTTCCCGTCAGCATGTACAGGCCTCAGGCATCTTATCTAATTTAACATGGAGGACACAGCCTCACCCCACCCTTGCTCCTTTCCTCTCCGGTCCTTTGAACTCAAGCTGCTGCTCGAGATGCATTCTGACTGAGCACAGCGTGTCCTGAAAGGAGGTCAGAGGGCAGCCCAAATAGTCTGGTGTCATGGCAACTTGATGCCATCAACCAAAAATTTGAAGTGACAGGTTAAAACTTGCTGAAAAGTTCAGCCGGGGTTAAGACAAAATGGGACAGTTTTCATCAAAAATACCAAAAAGTAGAGCTTCAACAACTCACACTCATAAGTAGACAAATTAATTGTTACATTTATCTTTTTCAACCTTTATTTTAGAGTCTACAAGGCAAACCAGTGGATTGTCAAATGTAGACCTTTGACTGAAATATTTAACACTTAGGCTGGGATGAAAACAAACAAATCAGTTTATATGACTCTATAGTCCTAAATAAGAAGGGAGAGTAAAAACAAACTAGTTACTATAAAAGAATATTAACATAGAAAACTGATTTTCTGCTAGTTTTATTAAGTTAAATTTAAGACTTCTTATGACTATCCAGTGATGTATGATAAATAACTTTATTAAGGTGGATATTTTTGCTTACTTTAATTGTACACAGTTCTTTAAATGTTCTGTGAGTAAATATATTTGCCCATTGATCCATAACATCTGGAACTTTCAATATCTAGCACGTTACAACTTACTGTCTACTAAAAGAGAGGTTTTATATCAATTTCACTTCCTGCTACAGCAGGAGTGAAATTACTGTAATAACCCGATATTGGCTGGAAAGCGAAACGTCTTCCCTTTCAGACACCGCTAAATTTTTTCAGGTAGCGCAAAGTGTAGCGGAATTACGGTACTGCAAATTTGGCTGGGTCGCCAGCGCTCTGTTTAGGACTTACAGGGTTAATAAATTACTTTCCTACTAAAATTAATAATTCAATTATTTTATTTACTTAACTTTCACATGGTAAATGTAACTATTTTGGTGTTTTTTAGGCCCCACTGCATCTCCTCAACAACAGTCTTTAGTCAGAGGCTTCTTTATAACTACAGTAATACTGACTACTACAGGAAATTCTTCCTACCAGCTAGAACAACTATTTGAAGGAACTTGGACGATATGAGCTACAACATTTCATTTTCCTTTGGATTAATAAAATATTTTTGAATTGAATTACTTAAATTTAACGCACTCCTACCACAGCAAACATCGAAAGTGTGCAGTTGAAAATCCTGTTTTAAATACGCTCTTTTCACAGAAGAAGGAGCAGGTGGCTGATAACTATGAATGATTTTCCTAAAATAAGCTCCTAAAAGAAGCTACAATGAACAAGATTAAGAAGTAGATTTATTTTAAGCTGACCTTCAGGAAGACTGAATGTCCGGCACTGTATGTCATCAGACAGGACTGTTTGCTGCCTTCCATTAGTGTCAGAGCCAGTAACATCTAAGTTTATCAGCAAGTGCAAAAAAATGCCACCAATGCAATAAACAAAAGAAATAAAGTCAATGTGATTTAAGATGAACAATGGAAAATGTATGTAAAATGAGAAATTTCTGTGTAAAATTACTAGCTTTTTGACATTCTATTTTAGAAGACAATCGACTGACTAAATTGACAAGATTAAACTCCATTAGCCTTCAGTCAACCATTGTTTACAGAGAGAGCATTATTTGGATTTTAGTTGATATTGAATACTTTAGTTATTCACAAGGACACCATAAATGCAACTTAACAATTAAAAGGTTTTCCAGCTTTTTAAATGGGCTAATTTAATGCATACAAATGCATTTAAAAATATGATTGTTATCCTATGAAGGGATTGCTTTAAACTGAAACTAATACCAACTAAATGAGGGCCAATGTTTTTTTATGTAAGGAACAACTTAAATGTATATAGAGCTCTGGAAAAAGTTAAGAGACCACTGCAAAATTATCAGTTTCTGTGATTTTACTCTTTATAGGTAAATGTTTGAGTAAAATGAGCATTGTTCTTTTATTCTATGAACTACTGACAAAATGTCTATGAAATTCCAAGCAAAAATGTAGTATTTATTTGCAGAAAATTAAAGATGGTCAAAATAACTTTCAGACATCAAATAATGCAAAGAAGACAAGTTCATATTCCTTTATAAACAACAATATTAATGTTTCAACTCAGAAAGAGCTCAGAATCAATATTTTGTGGAATAACCAGGAGGTTTTCAATGGGGTTCAGTCCGGGGGGTCTTAAGTTTTTCCAGAGCTGTATATCCTTTCTCATTCAGGGTGAAATTAACATGACACAACTAAAACCAAATGTTTCAACAATATTTCTGTTCATTGTTAGTCGTTGCATTTTTCCAAACTTCTAGTAGTATTTACAAAATGCTGTTGAGTTTTGCTTTAACCTTGACTGACTTCATTCGATATCAAGGCTCTTTTCAGTCAAGACTGATTTAAAGAAAAAAAAAAAACTCCACACAATTACTGGCACAAATGTCATCTTGATTCATATAGCTCTGCACAATTACCACCAAAATGAACCTCCTTTCATTATTTTTTTGCTCTAATGACTCTAAGCACATTTGAGCCAACCTGAGAAATGAACTGCAGTCTTAATTGTGCCGCACGCCCGTGGCAGCTCTAGACAGCCTGTGTTTTCATCTCGCTGCTAAAGTGTTGGATCAATACAGAATTTGGGTTTCTTTGTATGTCATTAGCTTACTTGAAACCTCTTAAAAGCCATTATGTTTTCATCCTCTTAAATCTCCAATGAAGAGTATGTGATTGCAAGTGTGCCTCTCTGACGTGATTGTGCGTTCATGACCTACCTGTATGGTGGGTTAGTAAATGCGTTTTTCCTTCAGGTGTTTGTGCATGTTCACGTGCAAGACTTGCCAGAGAGCTGCATCAGAAAGGTTTTGTGTGCGTGGTATGTGTCCTAGCGTCTGCTCAATGCGGCAGAGGGTGGAGTGGCGGATCAATAGAAAACAAATGAATTCAGATCAATATTAAACCAGAGAGTGAAGGAGAGGGAAGGAGAGATTGAAAGCAAGCGAGTGGGGTGATGCACCAAAGAGGAAAACGAGCAGAAGGAGGAGAAGGGAGGTCGGTGGGTTGGTTGGACGTGGCGATGTGTTACCAGCAGCTCGGCGATTAACTGTATACATGAGAAAAAAAACCCACTCGTTTCTGAAGCCAAAACCTCAGAGCTCTGAGGTCCCTGGCAGGTAAAATGGATGGTTAAGCGAGGAAACGCAGAGGGACTACAGCAGCCGTGGACTTGAGACAAAGGGGCACTGCTGCATTATTGATGGTGGTCTTTAGTGGAGAGTGGGTGTGAAAGACAGTAATTAGTGCTGCTTTTAAATGAGCTTATAATGAATCACTTTATTAGGATCTTTTTAAGCAATGTAAATGAAGAATATTTTCCAATAGTTTTAGATTTTGCTATAGTTTATCTTTTAGATGATAAAAAGCCTCAGGACAGCAGATCCTTTCATCCAGAATTTCTGAACTTTATCTCTATAGAACAGAAAATTACTTAGTATAAATTCTGGTTTGTGTAGTCAGACACAGCCTGTTTATAAGTGCAGATTTGTGATTGTGGTTAAAAATAAATAAATAATTATCTCAAATCTCAAAAAATAAAAACTGAACATAGCAACTGTAGTTGAGACTAAATGTTACATTTTCTGAAGCTAAATGGCTTAAGATTTTCACAGTATAATGAATATATAAAAATATATGTATATTTTTAATTTGAATCAACAAATATGCTCATTGCTGATAAATTAATGCAACCTTTTCCTTATTACAGTGGTTTTAATGTTATTTGTATGATATTTTATTGATATTTTGATCCAAAAAACCCTTTTGTTCTAGGATAATAACAAATGCAAACAAAAAAAAAATCCAAACCTCAAAATTTGTATTCATTCTACCCCACCTGTGCAGCAGCAGGTGGAGTAAGGGTAGCACTGTGCTGTGCTTCAAAAAAGTTGGAGAAAACTAGAAAATTATTTAAGTCTTAAGAAAGATAATGGTTGAACAATTAGTGGGTTTAAAAGCATAACTTTTAACATTTTTGGTGTAACAACAACAAACTCATGCATATCATCTCATACTTCAAGCTAGTGAAGAGTCAATTTTGACCTTCTAGGTTAAGTTGCTGATATTTTCAGCACATGCAAAATATGTAAACATAGAGAAAATGTTCAGACTTGAAAAAAGCACAACTTAAAGGTTAAATTTGTCACTGCTACTTGGTAAGAGTAACTGTAAAAACCTTGGTTGTCTTAATAACTTTCTATGAATATTATTTACGTTTTCCTTAAATATCATTTAAGTCTGAACTTTTTCTATATATTCATATATCTTGCAAATATGTGAACATATGGATAATGTTAATGTGTCCAATCTGACACTGCTCAATCTGTAAGAGTGATACAAAACTGTTGTTGTCTAAATAATTTTCTACTATACCAGATTCATGTAATTTATACAAGTTTGAAACATGATCTTAATTATTATTGATGATTTAAACTTAAAAAGGCGGAACTATAAAAGAGAAAACTATTTCTAAAACAAAGTCCATGTTGTTTAGAAGGTCTTAATTTCATTGTTTCTAATAGTAGGGTTAGACCATGTTGATTGTTAACATTTATATACCTATTTTATTATTATTTAATTTTGTTGGATATGAACGTCTTCTTTAAATTAATCAGTACAATTTTATCTGACAAGTATAAATCATAATGTCACAAACAGTTAAAAGAAAATATAAAAATGATGTAATTGCCTTTTTTGATGAAAGAGCTAAAATTAAAGAAATGTTTCAAAAAATACTTTCGATGCTTTTGCTTTTGGAGAGTGACCTTGAAACAACAAAATATGTTTGCTGGGTTTTGTGTACCAGCTCATCTTCTGGCTGTAATATCAAAGCTTCAACAGTCATTTGGGAGTCGGAACTCAATGTGACTTTGAAGTGATTGTGGTGAAAACAAACACAGGGGAGCTGAGTGCCGTGAACAAGTACTATCTACCTCGAGTTCAAGGTTCTCTCAGTCCTGACAAGAATTACAATTAGTACCTTAACTCTTCTTTTATTACGCTTTCGAAGTAGATATTCCTGAATATCCGTATTTGATAATATATAGCCAGGCCAATAGAGAAACAAATAGTACCAAATAATTTTAAGTACAAAATGAATTTTATCTATAAAATGAAAACTTAATTTTAAAAAACTTAGCTGGTTTTGTAATTCTGAAAGTTATTTGCTTACATTGTAATTCATGTCAATACATTTTCAAATACAGATTTATTCATTACTGTCTGGAAAAGCTTAATATTTATATATTAAAACAGTGTCAGGCTGCACATGTTAGGAAATCTTGCAAAAACCTAATATTGGTAAAGTTGTGATTTATGCCTGTTTTTGTCTTTCTTCTCTTTTTCTTCTTCCTAAACTTTGCTACCATTTTGGAGAATATAATTTGTGTAGAACTGTAGAACTGGCTAAACATTACATTAATATGTAAACACAAGTTCATAGCACTTGTAAAATCTTAGCCAACAATCACTGCAATCCTAAAAACCCTTCATGATATAAATATTGCTATATTACTGAGATGGGAGACAGCTGCTCCGCCCGATGGTTATTCTGTGACTTTTAGGTATCAAGTCTTGTGCCAGTCTGAAAAAAAAGTCATTGTTCTACTCAGACTCACACTGACACATTTGATAAAACCTGGAATCTTTTTAACTTTACTTATATTTGTAACTCAGTGAAGTCCCTTCTGCTTCTGTTATTATAGTTTTGACTATTTGCTTTCCCGCACCACTGGTGAAAAGTCCAGCTGAGTTGGCTCCTGCTGGATAAAATATTTTACCTTTCATAAATGTGAATATGGAACTGCATCTAGCAAATATGTAGATTTGAAAATATTAATTGGATTTATTGAGATGAATCGATTATTGAAATAATCATCAACTAAATTAGTAGTCAATTAATCGTTTACTGGAGCATACGGACTAAAAAAGGCCATTTGCTAAAGAAACAACATATTCAGAGATGTAATTAAACAAAAACTGTGTAGAAATATATAAAAACACCTTTGTTTGAAAATATAATTTATCCAAAACTACTCAATTGATCAAATTCACTAAAGGAATGCTATATTATTGCCCATAAGGCAATAAAATATTTATTTTCTTATCTAAAAAGGGAAATGAATGATTTGTTTATTTGTATCTTTTACAATATTTCTAACTGTATAAAAAAGCTTAAGAGGTTACAAAGAAAATCTATAAATGTGCCAATTTTACATCGGAATCATTGATTATTAAATAGTGAAAAGCTATTTGTTTTGTTTCATTTTTTTCATGTAGATGACTTTTTTTTAGGTAGGTAAGAATTTGTTTTTGTGAATTTATCACATTTTGTATTAAATAAAAACTATTGTATAGTCATGTAAGTCTGAAAAATAAAAGGAAAACTGAAAACTATGAAGGAAAATATATCAAAGAAATATAATATATGTAATTATACCCACTGAAATTGCATCTGTTAAGCTGCTGATCACTTGTTACTGCTTCATATGAATCATTATAAACACTATTTTCTAGCATTCAATGGATCTAGAAAAGCCTCAGTCCTTCTAGATCCATTCTTCTTCTTTCATGAAGAATAATGTCCAAGGCAGCAAGTTCAGCAGTCCTTCAAATGCATCACTGTCACTCATATCACCAGTGTGAACTTATCGTTTTTACCTCTGGCAATCTCACTCAGTGACCAAAGCTGACAGACAGAGGCCATGGATATAAACAAGATTAACTGAGGGAACATGTGAGAAGCTGGAGATAAAAATATCTTTTTATCTACAAAAAGGGTCAGTGCAGGGTGAGAGTCAAGCAACGATTTAACATTTTGATAGTTTTTTACACCTATATGTTGGCTGCTTAGACGCTTACATTATGTTTTAGCTATTTTTTTAAACACAGTGAAACTGGAAAGAAGAATATAATGGTATGTCACAGAAGACAAGGTGGGAATTAAATTCTGGAGGTTTTACACCCACATATATATATATAAAGATATTTACTATATATGTGTGTTTCTAGCACAATGACAATAAAGGAATTCTGATTCTCATATATATATATTCCTCAACTCCAACCAGACAGTCTGCTGAACAAAGAAAGAATCATGTCTCACTGCTTTATTTTTCAGCTTTCTCTGCTGTTAAATCTGACACCCCCCCACCCGTCTGTCTCTTTTTCTCTCTGTCTCATTGTTTGTCTCTCTCTGTCCCCTTGAGCTGTGTTCTGTGCCGTTCTCTCCTGCTTCTCTCCATCTCCCTGCCTCTAATGTGCTTTGGCGTGTGTTACCCACGGGTGCCTGAGTGCTGCCTCCGCCAGCGTCCTAAAGCCGGAGCAGCGGGGCAGCAAAAGCGGCACGATGCTGTCTGTGACATCATCAGTCGCTTCTATTAGTCACGTCTGACCTCTCCTCGCTGTCTGGGCTTTGGTGGCGAACGCATACAAACAAACACGGTCAGTGAAATGGTATCTAATGAGTACAAAATGCTGAGTCTGACTTCCTTAAAATAGTTTTACAATTTCACACATAGCTGACACTGAAATTAGTGTAATCTAAACACGGATTTGATTCCAAAAATATTGTATATATGTTGTCTATTTAAACACCGTCAACAGAAAATTTGAGGATCTGTTTAATTAAAACACTTTTGTAGAATAAAAATAATACTGAAAGAGTAAAATAATAACATCTTGATGTGGCTTTCACTCTCTATATATTAAAATTATAATGATCCACATTTGTTTAAAACAAATAAAAGCTCATTTCAGTCAGTGAACATGTGTGAGAATCAGACTGTGTCAAATTGCCTCATCTGCCATCGGCGGAAACACTTCAGTACCTGAGGGTCTGTCTGTCGCCCCTGCTGCCAACCAATGAGGAACCAAAGCTAACTCCTCCACTCTGCTGCTATGGCAGACCTCACTGCAGTGTGTGGGAACATGATGTATAAATCATACATGGCCAGCTGTATGTTACTGTACCACACTGAAAACAAGCACGTTAGCTTTTCAAAGCATTTCCCTTCCTAAAGCACCTGCAGCACTGAACTCAATACGCCACGCAAAACAGACACGAAGGCAGAAAAATATTTAAAAAGTGGAGCTCGGGGTTCAACGACGACAGAATAATGGCGTCTGGTGCAGAAACACCTGAAGGCATGAATTGTGAAAAAGGAAAAACAAGCGCGAAGCGAGCGAGCAAGGGGACAAATAAAAGCCAGGAGGGAGGGCGAGAAAAATCGTGAGGCAAAGTAGGACAGCAAAGTAGCCAGATTAAATAAAAAGGGACACGAGACACAGAAACAGACAGCGAGAGCAAACAAAAGCTGGGAACGATAAAATGCAAAAGATAGACAGAGGAGAGGAAAGGACAGAATTAGAGTGAGAGTGTGCATGCTAAAATAGGTGGCAGACTCTTGTCAGTGCAATGACCTAGTCACAAAGCACTGAGGAATTCTCCCCGATGACCCGAACACATTCCTCTGGTCAGATGTTAACCCATGCAACACTGCCATACTGTACTGCAATGACTGACCCATAAATAATGCCTTCAAACCTTCTGGAATAGCTGTGCATTTTTATAATCAACAGTAGCAGCTCTGAGTGGGCGCTGAGAAATGTATTTGAAAATCTAACTGGTGACCTGGAGTATATTTACAGTGGAAGTTCTACAAATCTCTAAGCAAATACCTTCCACAAGATTTGAAGCATCAGGTGAGCAGCTTGACCTGCTGAATCAACAGCCCCCGCTGCTCGCAGAGAGCCGTGTGCACATGTGTACGAAGGGGCCGTGCAAAAACATTGTGAAAATATCAGGCCAAGAAGGGCTCAATTGTACGGCAGAGGCAGAATGTAGCTCTTATTCTGGTGCTGCTGGTCGGGGGGTATGGGGTGACATTAGCACAAAGACAGAAATGTAATGTGAGGCCATCTCCAAAACTAGCTTCAAGGCTAAACCACAGGCCCGGCTTTATGCCCGCAGTCTCTCACTTTTCAGCAACATCTGATAATCGGGACGTGACCACCTGATGACCTTTCCACTTGTTGCTAACCAACATAAGTCATAATCTACAGTATTGTGCCGGACTGACTCCAACAGGCATGCTGTGAAACAGAAAGCTTCCCTGTTTGTTGCTCTCAGACTGGCCCATGGTTAGCACATATCTGTTAGGTTAATCATGACAGAATGACTCAGGGCAGAGTAATTGAATTATGCTGATGGTGCATTGACATTTCGATCACGCCACAGACTAAAACGGCTGACCAAGGCTTCTAGTCTGTTGAGTGCTATCAGGCAAAACTCTGTTTAAAAAAAACCCACTTGAATTCACTGAACCTTGCTAAACGCATCCACTCAGCTGGGATAATAAATAAGTAAATTATATTCTTTGAGAAATTAGAGCAACTTGTATAGCCTTACCTTGTATAAAATATGTCCAAGAGTCCAAGTCATCTTAAATTCAATCTGAAATACAGAGATATATTATATTAAAGACTATTTTATCCACATTAATGACTGTACAGTGCCATTTTGTTAATAATTTGTCACATTAATATTACAAAGTTCAATGTATTTTATCAGGACTTTGTGTGAAAGATTGACACAAAATAGCAATTCTCCATACATATTCTTAAAAAAAGTAATATATCTATATATATCTACCTTATATAAAGCATGCCAAGAGTCCACGTCATCTTAAATTCAACCTGAAATAGAAACATATTACATCATCTTATATTTTGTGATTTTTTTTTATTGTTTTGTACAAAAATTCACAAAATTTTTATTTTATCACATCAAAATCACAAATTTTAAATGCACTTTATTGGGGTTTTATGTAGAAAACCAATAGAAAATAGTGACTTTTCTTCAATTGCTTTGAGAGGACACCTAAATAGTAAAACACAGTCCAGCTGTGCGTACTTTAATGAAACGGTTCTGTGACGGCCTCAAAGGTTTGTTACAAAAAAACCCGGTAAAAACCAGATTTGCCAAAAATGGAACCTTTAACAAGCAAAGAATCATATGAAAAAAATTAAAATTGTTGAAATCTCGCTGCAAAAAGTTTGCAATTTGACACCAAAATTCGCACATCATCCTGAATACTTGAAACACTGTGGGGTGATGCTTTCCTTCAGCTTCCACAGGGAAGTTGGTCGAAGCTGATGTGAGGATCCTAGAGGGAAACATGTTTGATGCGACAAAAGATTTGAGGCCAGAGTGGAGGTTCACTGAAGAAATACAGCTTCAGTGACCAAAGCATATTCATGTGACCTAGTCAAAGTTCTGACCTAATAAAGCAGACATGAAAGTTGAACATTTTAGTCTCTAGATGTGTCAAGATGGTAAAAAGGTCACCCGAAAGACTTACAGCTGCAATTAAAGCAAAATCTAGCTACTAAGGGGCTTTTTACACATGCATGCCACACTTTTCAGATTTTCATTTGGAAAAGAACATTGAATGTGATAATTATGATCTACCTTGTGTTGTTCTATCTCAAAAAATCTCAATGACAAACAACATAAAAAAAAAAAGAAAGGGGTTGAAAACTTTTGTACAGCACTGTTTATACATATGTACTATGATTTTCAAAACATCAATGGCATTAGTGGTCCCATTGATACACAGCCCACACCTTCATTCGAACAACAGCCTGTCCTTTTAGTTACTGCAGCACATTTTAGTTATTCTTATTGAGCTATGAGAACCCAAACTGAGCAGCTTAAAGTCAGACCTGCGATGCACAATCACAGTTTGCATGGGAATTCCTGAGGTCTGTTCAATCCGTTAATGTATGCTGCGGTTGGATGTCATCAATTATGAATGAGAAACACACTAGACTCGTAGAAAACTGCTATAGAAACATGGGACCAAACCGGCGTTGCAGTCTCTTGTACATCTGCAGAAACAAAGGTTATGAAAAAGCAGATTTCTTTAAAATAATACAATTTGAGTATATATTAATGATGAAAACAAACGGACTTGCAAAGCTTAAGCAGGAATGGAGGAGCTAGTTCCTCCATTTTTTTTTAGAGATGCTGCAGTATCGCGTTGAGGTTTCTTCCCCTTTAAGTTCCAGGTATTCAAGAGTGTGTTGACCCTGTCAGCGAGTTCATACCATAAGCAGACCCATATAGCTTCTCCTCCAGAGGCTCAGATCACGAGCCTGCTGAGCTGCCGCCTTGGTTATGTAAGATTACATAACACCAGGCCTGTCTGAGTAACATTTCATAACCTGGGGGTCCCACTATACGGTTAGAAGCATTAAGTTCCCTCGGATGTGTAATCGAATAGAGCAAAGAAACGCAGACACAAATTTGAGATTTAGAAACTAATACCAGCATTTCGATGCTTTGAAGGAAGATTGATCTCTCTGAACATGAGTTTTGAGTTTTGCTGACATGAGAATGAAGTCTGACCTAAGGATGCGATTAAAGAAAAGCTCCCATAAATTGAAGAGCTGCCTTCTGCCTACAAAGCTCATATAACTGTGTATTAATTAAATGAAAGCATAAGAATCGAATCTCCTTACACCGACAATCATCATTTAAGTAGGGCAGTAACTGTTACCTAACGATATTGGCATCGTTTTTTTCATCTCCTGGAAAGAGAAAAATGACTCGAATGCTTTTGATCCAAAGTAATTTTAGAAGAACGTGCTTTTATGATTCAAGTTATGATGATTAAATACCTTAACTAGGGGAGAAAAAAAACAACAATGGCATGTTCAAGATTTGAATGCCCTTAAACAACGAGGACAACACGTGGATGTCCTCCGCTCAGAACAATGACAAAGAGCGATGGTAGAGTTAGAAAATATCGCTGCGCAGAGATAACACCTGGTTGTGTAAATAAAAGAGGAGGCAGAGCACAGAGATGAATAACGGAGGAGATGAGAAGAAAAAAAACCCAGAAGGGAAAAAGACGCCTTCAGATTTCTGAGGCAGAAATATTGGACTTTTTTTTACCATAAAAAGATCATTTGTTTTTACAATATCTAAGCAACATAAAGGCTCATTTTAATTGCACTTAGATGCAATTGTAGAGTCACTCCCTTAGAGACATATTTAATAAAAATAACCTGGAACAAATCGATCATAAAATTTCCACGTTAATGGTGAATCACATGAAGCGATACATGGATAGGTTGATGATACCAGGATGAATGGATGGACGTTTGGTGAGAAAAAAACCCACAAAATATTGGAACAGTGACTAAAACTCTGAGGTAACTATTAAATGTTTCTCTCTCGGAAATATAAGACCTCATGTCTCCTTTCAGTGCATTTCATCAATAACAACACAGCCCAATAAATCCTGAAATATGAAGGACGGCTCTGTGGATCCACGCATGCGTCAGAGGGAGGAACCTCTGACACTGCCGGCTCCATTAACTCCAAATCACACCACGGCATATTAACACACATGCACAGACACAAAAATACACATGACTGATACAAATGCATGTACCCCGAATCCTCCATGAGCTAGCCTCCCATTCATGGGCCCCTCTGAAACCGGGTGTATTCGGAGAACACAGCGCTCTGCTGACTATGAACAGAGGTGTGTGTTTGGAGGGGAGAGAACGAGCAAAGACTCAAGATACAGAGTGAGCTGAAGGAGGAAAAAGAGCGAGGGATAGATGGACGGATGGAGGAGGAGAGGCAACTTACAGGATTTTGGGTTTTTTTTACAAACGACTACAAAAATCAGGAGAGTGAGAAGGGATAAAGTATTTAAGAATGGAGAGGAAAAGGACAGGTACATGCTGCATACTTACGAATGAATGAGAGGAAAGATCGGGGAAGTGATGACGAAAAACCAGAGAGTGAAAGTCTGAGTTTGAGGAAACATCCAGTTTCTTCTAATTCAGGAGTTATTTCCCCTCTTTTTTATTTTTATTTTTTTATTTTACTAATTCCTATCCGGCCGTCACTCCTTCCTGAGTCAATCCCCCCTTTACGGTCCTCTCGTTCCTCTCTTCCTCCTCCTGTTTTTCTTGCCAGTACTGATACTCTTTCTCTCTTTCCCAGTCCTTCACGCTTTCTACCGCAGACCATGCTCTCCATTTCCCCCTCATTCTTTCTCTTTTTTTTTTTTCCTCTATCTTCTTCACATGTCCACACACACGATTTTCCTTTCTTCAACTCCCAGCTTCCGCTTTTCAATGCACACACGACTTTAGAAAAAGATTACTGCACAGAAAGCGATTTCCGAACAAAAAAAAAAATACTGCAGAAGAGAAGCAAAAAAATAAAAAATAAAAAATGTTGACAGGATAGGACAAGCGGTTTGTGGCATGCAGTCTAATGCGGGGACAATCCACGGCCTACATTTTTTTCAGGGGCGCCACACATAGTAAGAGTGCGGCGTCTGAGAGGAGGGTGCCTCCGTACATGAAGGGATAACTGAAGGGAAATAACGGCATGCGGAAAGAAAAGTAAAAGGAAGAGGAGAAAAAAAACCCTAAGCGGATTGCAGTTGGTCTCCAGTGAAAGTGGATAGTAAGGGCGCGTGAGGGAAATGAGTGGGAAGGAGTTCGGGGCGTGTGCATGTGTGAAGAGGTGGGAGGGGAGAGAATGGAGAGCCAGAGAGAAAGGAGAGAGACTGGAGGTTAATGGAGAAATATCCAATAGGGAGGGATAGAGGAGGAGTGTGGCAGTCTGGAGAGGACCCAGAGAAATAGGGGGAAAGGAGTAGAAAAATATATATTTATGTATATATTTTTTTACACACACAAATAAATCTTTTGTGCTTTTCTTTTATACCTGCCCATTTTCGAAGGAGTCGGTGTGGGCTCCGTCTCTAGTTCCTGCCGTTCCTGTTCCTGCTTTCCTTTCTGCTCCGGCTTGCCTCTATTCACCCTATTTTCTGCACGTGCACTTGAACTCTAAATCCTGTCTGCTTTCCCCTCCCCTCTGCTCTCCCTCTCTCTAACTGCGCATCTGTGTGTCTCTGCCTCGCTCGCCCTCCCTCATTCCTCGGCAGAGGCTTGAAATAGTGCTAGCAGGCAGGAGAGCGCGAGGGGAGGGAAAAGGAGAGGGCGAGGGGGACAAAAAGGGGAGAGAGATGTTGAGCTGAGAGAGAGGGGGGAGGGGAAGAAGCTTAGACGGGCTGACACAGAGAGCACGGAGTGTGTTTATGGGTGTGTGTCCTGCATGTGAACATGTCTTCACGTTCGTATGCATGTTCATCCGACGTTTGATTTAGTTGCAGTTATTTGCGTACTGATAACAGAAATCTAATATGTTGCATTTACAAAGGAACGACTGAAATGCCTTCAGCACATCGTGCAAGGCTGTAAAATCTGCTTAAACTACTCAAAACTAGGCAGAAACTTTGCAGGAAAAATGTCCTTTATAGGAGATTTTATCACAATATTTACTATGCAGTACTATTGTGATAACAATAAAAGTGATGATAAGAACTATTTATTACTTCCTTTTTTAAGTAACTGTATTGCTGTGACTTTATGACAGAGCATTAATAATCCCACAAATACAAATACTAAAGTTATTTAGGTCAACAGTCATATAAAGAAGTGTTAATTATATCAGTAAACTGCTCGCAAGAACTGCATTTAATCATATTTTCAAATGTACGGATATTTATTGATACTCTCGTTGAACAAGCAATAGTAGTAAATCAACAGTACAGACAGTTTTAGGGGCTTTTGCTGCTTTTAATTGGATTTATTGTGGCAACAAAAATCAAAATTCTTATAACAAGAAATGTATCAAAATAATTAATAATAAACAATATGATAAATGCCCACCCCTAATGCTTTAATGGGTGTTTATTCTCTTTATTTGAAGATATAACAGTGTTTGCTTAATCAGAAAGTAAAAAAAAAATATGTATGAGATTCTGACTGTGAAACAACCTTGAGTAAAGACACAGAGGTGTCATTAAATCACAGTATTTCCACCAAAAATTTAAGCAAAAATGTGTAAATTAATGTAACTGTCTAAATCTCAATCAGAAAAATAATAATTATTCAAACTGCTGCAAAAATAGTTTAACATTTTAACTATTCAAATATGTATAGTCTGCTATTTTGGTTTTGATACATATACAGTTATAAAAGGAATAGACAGCTGTTAAATTTTGAAAACATTAATTGGACAAAATATTTCAGTTTTTTTGCAATTTTGCTTTTTATATGACAAGAGTGAAGGGTGGCATGTTATAGGTTTTAGCACACGGATTGTTTATGTGTTTCACAGCTGGTTGTATTTTTAAACACTTACATTGTCTAATTGCTTTCATTCAGCCAGCTCAGCAGCAGTGCACAGCAACAGGTAGGGACTGGGAGAACTACATTACTCCCAGAAATCTCCAGGCACTCTGAGACTTTCTCTGCTATCTTATTCAAAAGACTATAAACCATATTAATAACAATTTTAACAGTTTTGAAAGCCTAACTTTTCTCTTTAAGATTTTATCTCATTAGTTGCCTTTGCTGACATTATATTTTTAGTCATTTTGTGTCATCATATCAAGTTTTCACTACATTAGCTTCTGGAAAAAAAGACATAAAATTTTATATTAATACCTAGAAAAAATGTTAGAAGTCAATCATGTTCAATATCACAATGGCAGAAGATAGCAAGGGGAGCTGGGAGGTTTGTTGCAGATACATGGCTCTGAATATTGTCAAACACTCCTCACACGTTCTCCATAAACTTTTTGAATTATTTCTATAAAAAATATGGAACCATAACATCAGAAGCAGAACCATAAGTTTGTTCCACAGTTTCCGCCTCAAGCTGCCTTCTGTTAAGGTTATTCTATAAATATTGTTGGAGTTATTTTTATGTATAATTTATTTTGTGTTAAAATGTTTTGTTGCCTTATTTATTCATTTTTTTACACCAGTCTGTTGAAATATCCCAGAGAAATATATGAGGTTGCACACTATTAGCTAAAAAAAAGAAATTGCAGTTTAATTTCTGGTTCAATGTTTGTCTTTAAGAAACTACCAAGGTCATAAAAATACATTTTTGTAAATTTATTTTACAGCGTAGAAAACTGAAGCCCAGATTTATTCATGAAGCACATTTTCCATATTAAGCTAAATTATCTCTATTCAATATTTAAAAATGGACTTTGTTCAATTTATTATTTCAGTTTTGATTGGTTACAATTTTTAAATATTTGTACATTAATAACAGAATATATTTTTCATTTATAAAACAGAATATAGCACTAGACTTCTTGCTATTCTTACAGAAGGTATGAAAATTTTTATGCATTGCAGATTTATCGGACAAAAAATAAATACAATGAATGCAATGAGAAATGTAGCATAGCTAAATTATGTTGCATATTTTTAAATATAGAGCAGGAAGGTACTGAAGGTATCTGTTGCTTTTCAACTAAACATTAATGGACACAAGATGTACAGTGATGTAAAGTACTGTTTTCTCCTCTACTTGGTTTATTTTGCTATTTCCATTGTGTAAAAAGAGTCTGTGCAGCAGTGATAAAAGCAGCAGTTTCCACAAACTATAACTTATATGATACATCTGTTGCTATTCTTTGATTGAGGATTCAGTTCAAAACCCTTCAAAACTGAGACAACTTACATGAAATGTTATCAACTAACCAAAGAAATCAAAAAATATGTTTGAAAATGTGTTAGGCACAAATAATAAAAAAACTGCACTATATCTAGCAAAGTGCACCCCAACACACTCCTGTCATTTTGTCATCTTGTTATGGATGGATGAAGGTGATATCTGGGCTACTTCAAGAGATAATGTGAAAGAAACGCAGAGGGGAGCTTTCTGTGTTTGTTCTGTTTATATTTACTTACGAAAATGTAAAAAAAAAAAACTAAAAAAAACTGTTAGCCCTTTGTTTTCTTAAATCTTGGAGGAGATGTTTCAGTAAGTGAAGCCTAGACGTTGCAGTGTGTGCCGTCGCTGGACTGGCACAGAAACGGCTGTAAGAGGCTGAACAGCAGGTCAGAGCTGTTCGAGCCGAAAACACTCGCCCCACATTTCAGATGTTATCAGGAATGAACGGCTGCCACATTATTATTTTAAATGCTAAAATTAACATTAACATATATAGACATATATTATATCCTTTAAAAACTGTCACTTTGAAAGACTTTATGCCTCGATGCCTCATCCTTTTGCAGCTACAACATAAAAAACTTGTTCTAGCTCACAGAGGATCCTGACATTTACAGTTTTTATTACTAAAGCTCTTAGTATTTTAGATGCTAATCTGACCACTTCGAAACCTTCGTTGTTTCATTATTGTAGTTATATTAAAGTATATTTGACCTGAATTAGTTTTCAGGTTGCAAACAATCCATTCAAATTGATCTTTTTGCCAGTCTGAGATAGGTTATGGTTTTAAATGGTGCTTGATTATGATTTGTGAAAATTGTGCTTATAGTATGTGTTGTTTTTGTTGTTTATTTGTTTGAATAAAGATTTTAGGGGAACTTTGTGACACTTTTGTAAATACAGCAAAAAGCTAAACTTTTGGCAAACTCTTGCACATTTACTAAGCTGCTTATTAAATTGCTCTACTCCTGTTAAATAAACAAATTAACAAAATTGACCTCTCATTATTAGATTATAATCCTACTAATTGAAAGGGTATATATGCAGAAAATAAATACATTTTTGGGTAAATATTTTTTAGTTTTGCCAATATGTGTATTATATCACCAAAGAAATTAATTTCTTTCTTGTTGTTTCTAATTATACAGTAGAAACAACAGTAATCGCAACTATTAACTTTTACTTACTTTTCCATGTATACATTTATTAACAAAATGGAAAAATATTCTACAAGCTACTCTAAAATCCCAAATAGCAAAAATACACACAATTATCTCATCTTAAACCAATATATATTTTAATCACATATTATTGTAATTTGAGCACAATTAATTTTAATCAGCACATTAGTTATTCCTCCTTAGTTTTTGTTTGTGTGCAAAGCTGTTTATCTCATCTTTGCACAATAATTTCCGTGTACCAAAGCATACAAATTGCAACTAAAGATATAAACTTACACAAGGCATATTATATAAACTCAGAGATGTAAGGCAGGTGCTCTCACAGTATTGAAAGCAGGGCTAAAGTCTGTTCAATGCACATTTTTAGGTGCTGTTTAGTATCACATACAAACTTAATAAACCTGAAGGTTGGTAAATAATCCAATGATTTTAACTTAGACATATTATGAAGACGGTAATATAAGTAAAAAAGTAAAGGAAAAGAAAAAAAGGAGTGGTTGCAAAGAAAAAGAGCTAAAACCTAGAAGTTTGATTGGATGGGTTTGTGTATGCTGTATTTTCTCAAAAATGTGAATTAGGTATGACATTTGTAATGACAAAACTCTCTAGAAACACTCAGTGCTTATTTCTTTGTTTTTGAAGGGTAGCATTCATCCTGGCAAAGGGAGGCCTGTGACTTAGTCTCAGTCCCAATAAATGGCCACTGATCAAAGCAAACAGTACCAAATGAGAAAAGATTTATCTTCTTTAAAATACTAAGCCCCTCTTATGCTTTAAAACTGAAAATAATTTGCTGTAAGCTGTCTTTTTGCAACAAAAACACACAAACTGCTATTCAATCACCCCTAAAAGGAAGTGTAGCTCCCTTCAACATGCTAGTACAACATAGCAAATGTATTTCCGGACTGGAATAGTAACTTTTATTACAAATATTATAGAGTTACTGACCCTCTTGTGTTGTCTTCCTCACTCAGACGACTTCTCCTCTGTTGCCGTCTGTACCGCAGTCCTCAAAAGAGCTCTCGAATCTGTTGGAGGAAAAAAAATAAGAGAAAAGACACAACACTGCCCTCTGTTGGAATACAACCGGAATTACTTGATATTTTTTGTACGTAATAGCTTGTTTAAAGGTCATTATTTTTAATCAGTTTTATCACAATAATTCACACATGAATAAAGAGAAATACCCAATTACCCTTAAGGTGGTTTAAAAATAGAGGTTAAGAGTAAAATTAAAGCCTGAAGGTGTGTTGAATGCACCCATGGTGTCATCCTTTTCTTATGCGGACAGTTTTCCTCCATCCTTCATCATCAGCATCATTTCCTTCAGATGCTCCGCTGCGTTAGCGTCGACTAAACGGGGACACCTTCAGACTGGAGAGCCCTACTGACGTCTATAAACTATATCATAAAAGTATGATTCTTGGCGTAAAATAATTACTTACAAAACGTATATAGACAGAAGCTTCTCTTTAGCTACGTTAAGCTAGTGGTTAGCAAGAGGACCGTTTCCAACGGCTGCGGCACGCGCCACATCCCAGCCGCGACAGGTTTCTAATGTTAAAATAATTTTATTAGCTCACTTTTGTCTCCATTTTCTTTTTCTAGATGCCCAGCGTGACGGTGAAAGATGTCAACCAGCAGGAGTTTGTAAAGGCATTGTCAGCCTTCCTTAAAAAGTAAGTAAAACAAAGCGTAAAGCCAAACTTTCTGTCACTAACTGCCAGTCCGTCACCCAGTCTGACGTATGCTAACTCTAATGACATAACAAATATTATGGGATGTTTGTTTCTTTGTTTATAAATGAGGGAGGGAATATAAAAAATATATTTTTAAATAAACACATTCTTCACTATTATTATTATTATTATTATTATTATTATTATTATTATTATTATTATTATTATTATTATTATTATTATTATTATTATTATTATTATTATTTCCTAAATATTTCTCTCTATGGTTTGTTTTCAAATTGAAGAAATTTGTATTTATAGAATTTATTCTCTTTTTCCATTATCAAAAAATTTTACTCATTCATCCAATTCAATTCAGTTTATTTATATAGCACAAATTCACAACATGTCAACTCAAGGCACTTAAATAAAAAGTTATTTTTATTTTTATTTATACATACATTCCACTTGATTCTAGTTATCAAACAGTGCAATAAATTCTGTCCATTATTCAAATTAGTTTAAAAAGTTTTCTGTCTAAGGAATCTTACCAGATTGCAACAACCTGCAAACTTAGTGAAATGATTTGATCTACACAGTTTTTTTGTTTTGTTTTTTAAAAAGTATAGTACAGAATCCATGTTGTTTATTTAACCTTCACTGATTCTCAATAACATAGTTTTGTTAGGCGAAACTTGATTCAATTTTATTAATGTGCCACTTTTAAGGACATGGTTCAACTATTAAATAAAATAATTTGTATTATTTGTTCTTTAGTATACATCTTTTGGACTCCATTATGGTAAACACTTTGTCTTTTGTCTTGTTTGTGAGTAGATTTAGTAATTCTCAGTTGCTTTCCATGTAATTATCATTGATTTTGCTCTCATTTCCCCTTAATAAACGGTCATCTAGCTACAATAAAACATAAAATATGCTCTTGTTGTAAACTGTAAAGCATAAATAAAGTATTTTATTTATATTTGAGGACATTCATCCCCTTTGTTTCTTTGCTGATTAACCTAACAATACACATCTATGCAGTACATAACATAATATTTATCCATATTATGCTCAAACATATTTCAGATCTGGGAAACTAAAGGTCCCAGAGTGGGTCGACACTGTGAAGCTGGCCAGACACAAGGAGCTAGCTCCCTGCGATGACAACTGGTTTTACACCAGAGCAGGTTGGTTACCACTGTTCATCCACTGGATTCCAACTGGACTGGGCCACACTCTCTACCAGATCCAATCTTAATTGATTTTTGGATGATTAATTTATTCTTCTTTTCTGTGTTGGAGTTCTCATAAAATTACTACTTCATTATCTTAATATTACAACTGTATTCTTGTAACATTAGGATTTTATTTGGACTTTGGACCTGAATCCAAAGTCCAAATAAATAGAAGGTTGTCAAACAAGATGGCCACCCTCTTAACTATGGACAAGGAGGACATTGGTGGAAAAGAAACAAATTTTATAAAACTTAAACATTCAAAACACAACAATTTGTTTAAATAAATAAATAAAATTTATCACCCAGAAATGGCTGTAAATACTGAAAGCTTTAATAAAATACTCCATCCATCCATATTTAAGTAATATTTAATATGTTTTATTTTTAAATTTTGGCACTTTTGGACCTCCATTGATGTGTTTAAGTTAGTTTAAATGTGCATTTTGGGGTGTGTAATCAGATCTTAACAGAAACAATATAAATAATTGATTAGAATAAGCAAAACAGAAAGAAAATCATTAGTGATGTTAACTATTTACGCATCTTCTCTTCACTCACTACTAAAGAAATCACAACTGTTATTTCTCCAGCTTTTATTTTAAATGTGAGGATTTATTTGATATAAACTGGCTTTAACATAATGTTAAAAACTTTGATGTTTAATTTCACTTTATTTTGCACGCTGACAGAAAATTAGTCAGGAAATGACCAGTACATATTTATTTTAATTTTTTTCGCGCCTGCCTAGCATCCACAGCCCGCCACCTCTACCTGCGAGGAGGTGTGGGAGTGGGCGCCATGATCAAGATCTATGGAGGCCGCCAGCGGAACGGCGTATGCCCCGCCCACTTCAGCGTGGGCTCCAGGAACGTAGCAAGGAAGGTTCTTCAAGCCCTGGAGGGCCTCAAGATGGTGGAGAAAGACCCCAATGGGTGAGACAGGAAAGGAAAGGAAAGAAAATCTGGATATGACCTTGATCAATAGTTTGCCAATCTTTATCAAAGTATGAATGCTTTTTCACTCATTCTCTGTCCAGTTGTTGACTCTTAATAACAGAGTATTAGGGCCAGACTAAGAAATTTATTTACTTTTTTAAATTATGACAATAAAGGGATCAGCATCTAATCTTCAACAATTAATCTTACAGCGGTCGTCGACTTACTCCTCAAGGTCAGAGGGATTTAGACAGAATTGCTGGACAGGTGAGGTTTTCCATGACAAATATATTTTGAATTTTATTAATATGTATAAATGTATGTGCTGCTTTAATGTGTCAAACAACTTAATTGTATAAAAAAATAATGTTTGCTTCTGTCTGTGTTTTTACACTCCAAAACAAAAAACATCTGGCAAGTTTTTGTGTTCTTGCAGTGTATTTTTGATAATTATCAAGTAAATGATAGAAGTGATGTCTTGTTTTATCAGGCTTCAATTAGTTATTTAAGAACAAGGGAGAAGACTTGTACCCAATTTGCGGTTGTGTATTATTATAAAATTTTAAAATTAAAATTGTATATTTTCAGAAATGTTTTTTTTTTGGTGCTACATAAAAACTAAAGTGATTATATTTCATTTCTGTTATTTTAGAGAAAGTTATTTTGCAAAAAAAAAAAAAAAAGTTATGACAACCTGTGGGTGCTCACATGCTCACACTTGGCCTGTGGTATTTGCTGCCATGTTGTCTCTAAGAAACTGTGTTGGACCTTCTTTAGGATGTTGGACTGTATATTTATTGCTTTCTTGTTCTCTTGTGTTTCCTTTTGTGTGTTCAGGTCGCCTCTGCAAACAAGAAACAGCGAAGTTTACAAAGCGCCGCCTGAGGAAAGCATCCAGAGCGCATACGGCGTGTTTATTCACTTTTTATTTGCTTGTCTTTTCATATCAGCCTGGTTCCCACTCTGTCCAAGGACAGCAGACAGAGATGCATGAGTCTGCAGTTCAGCTGAACTTGTGAACCAATATAAAGTATAAACAAGTATTAGCATGTTGAAGTTGTTGCTCTCCACCAAGAAACTAAAAACCGGAAAATAAAGCAAATACAACGGACCCAAAAATGTTTTACTCTTTCGAACAGGTTTGTTTGCAGAAAAATATGCATATTGTTGATTTAGCTACAATAAAAGCAGATCAATAAATTTATTTGTCCTGTCAGCACTAATACCTGGTGATCTGTTTTTCTGTGGAAATATTCAAAACATGTTAAGTTGCGATCCAAGTAAAGGTAAAGGAGATTAAGAAAATTAAATATATTTTCTTTGGTAGTCAATTTTCATTTTGAATACAGTCACAAGAATAAAGCTAAAATTAAAAACTGCAGACGCAGCGTGTTTAAATGAAATTTTTAAAAAATCCTGGAGGGAAAAACTGCAGTGGAATTTCAGGCTTTGGCTCAAAGTGAAAAAAACAATTTCAGCAACATTTAAGTAAATTTAAAATTAATGTTTCAGTAATACATTTAGCAGATTGCTACAGGAGACAACATGTACAATAGGAGTTACATTTAGTTAATTTAACATTTGGACTACAAAGTAGCAATTGAATTAAATATTCATTTATTGCTTGAACAAAATGCAGACAATAGAACAGAAACTTTGAACAAATTTTTATTCAACATAAATAAAAAAAAAAATGAAGGTAAAAAAATATGCAACAGGTTTAGAAATTTTTTATACAACTATTTACAGGATCCATAATCCGCCTGTAAAGAAATGTGTGAAATTTAACTGAAATTCCTAACATAAAGGAGAAAAAAACAACAATAAACAAAAAAATTATTACAAACCAGTGACTTCATCTGGTCTCTCAATGAGAGCGAACTTGTGTTCATAATAGTAGCTCACGCTTTTTAGCACTGAAAGATTCAACAATGAGGAATCGGCGTTCATTAAACGGTTCATTAAATACAACCTTGACTCTATAAAACCTTAGAGGTAGTACACCTGAGCGAGACGAGAACGGCGTCCTTCCTGTTCATCCACCTCCAGCTGTTTAAAAGCCCAAACACGCTTCTGTTAGTTGGTTGATTAGACATTTATTGTTCAAATATACAAAAGGATTTAGAAAGGACTGCATGGCAGGATCAGCACCTCCTGCAACAAGAAAATTCTCCTTCATCAGCCTTGCAACACACACACACACACACACACACACACAAAAAGATAAACAAAATGTCAGCGGTGTAAAAGCACTTGGATCAACACAAATAAAAGTAGAAAGATTTAACTGGCTGCAGGCGGGATGCACTGATGGAGGACTATTAAAACTAATATGTTGGGGATAAATAACAGCAAGACCTAAAACATTGAAGTCTCTGCTCTCCGGAGAAGAGTTAAAATGTAGCTGCTCTACAATGTACACAAGGTGCTTTGGGTGTGGCTGGAAGTGGAGCCGTGTCCCGTCTGAGGAGGTCGTGTCAAAGTAAGGTGCTGAATGAATCTTCCTCGTTCTGCCGACGGCTCCGTTTCCAACTGCTGGTGAGCTCCGTCTCTGGGCTAAAGACACCTTGAAAGAGCGCGGCGTGAAACAAACGCTACAACTGTCCAGGAAAGGCATGAGAAGACAAACTACCCATGATTTGTTTATAAATTAAACTCCACAGAAGATGGCTTCTTCGTTACAGAGCGGTGATGAGCGTGACCAGAGTTGCTAGTTCAGGTATCGGCGGCACCGCCTGGCGCCGCAGTTGCAGTGCAGCTTGTTGTCGTCGTCCTCGATGGGGAACTTGTAGTCGTAGGTGAGCTCCTCGCCGCGGTAGATCTTCCTCAGGGCGAAGATGACAATGTGCTTGCGGCCGTCCACGTTGATGACGCGGGAGTAGCAGTTCGGCTCGCACGAGTGGTTGATGAAGCGGGCGGCGTTGCCCTGCATCGTGGCGTCCACCACGTCAAAGTCGTCGATGCGGAACATGTAACAGCCGATGCCCTGGAGCGAAACGACAAGTGATGAAAGTCTGTAATTTCAAAAATTAAGACCCGATCTGCATCTTAGTGAATTAAAATCTAATTGTGATTTCTCAATTTTTTTTTTACCTTAGTCTTTTAACCAGCTCAATTGTAACGAATTATTTTTCATTTAATCTACAAATCTATAGTATCTAATTGTGATTTTTTTATGTATATATTTTTCGTTTTGCCTGCTCAATCGTAGATATTTTTTTATTAAATCTCTAAATCTTTGGGAATCTAATTGTGATTTTTCTTTTTGTTGTTTTGCAGAGCACTTTGGATTCAGACTTGTGGGAACTATGCATTTCAATTCTCTATAGAATCAATTTTTTCTACAACTCTTAACTTTTCAAGCTGCTGGAGAAGTTGCACGTGCAACAAGAAGGAAACTGCAATCCAAAGTCTAGAGTTGCTTCGAGAGTTTGGGGGAAATTCCCAATCAGCTGGAGTCGGTGGTTAACGGTGCAACAGGAAATGATGATGATTTAATAATTCGGCAGACTCTGCACCAGCCAAAACTACAAAATGTGGCAGCGTCTGCTTTAATTACAGAGACAAAGGCGATTATAAAGAAGATGAGACACAAAAATAAAGACAAGCTGAACTGATCGCCTCCTTAGCATAAGAAAGAAAAAACATAAAAGACAAGAAATAGTTTCTGTTCCGTCACGTTTTCGGCCGTCGGTCACTCCACATGGTGAACTTCCTGTCTTCAATCAGCAGCTTTACTCTCTGGACCCGTTTCTATTTGCATCACAGCAGGAGGTGAGGCAATTTTAACACACAGATACGTTCATGATGCACTTACTCATGAATAAAATCAACCAACAAAACTGTAATTCTCCCCAGGGGTGTGAATTTTGAAGTAATATCACCAGAAAAAAGCTGCAGCAATGCAATAATACAGTTATACGATACAAAGGCACAAACTATTAATAAAGTTTTAATAGGAGAGAAAAAAAGTTAAAATATCACAAAAATAAACTTACTATATCCAGAATAGTTGCAGTTTTAGAAGAAAGAAGCAGTAGCGTTGTAACTTTAAAAATTAAAATGAGGAATATTTAGCATCTTGTGAAGTTGTACTTTGATTTCGGTTTTATAAATCAGATCATAATTTACCTTTTAACACATAAACCTCAAATTATTATCAGTAGAACGATTTGCAACGGTGCAAACAAATATGATCGTTTCAAAGAAAGAATCAAGTCAGATCTTGATAACTATCAAAGCTTTGGTCTCAATAAAACAACTTTTTTCTTCTGATAAAATTGTATCATTATTCTAAGATTATGGCTTTAATCTCTTAGTCTGATCCCAGTCCTCAGGGTCAGACTTTAATTTGTCTCAGAGATTTAATTTAAACCCGATTACTTGAACTGAACATCTGCCAATTACTGCGGTTACTATTTATAAATAACATTTTCCAGGAAGTACATCAGGGGACAGGTTCAGGAAAATGTTTTGTTTTAGTTGCTCTCACTCACCTTGCTGTCGTAATATTTCTCCCGTTTATCGGTCAGGACGGCTCGGATGACGGTGCCGGCGTACTCGATCACCATCTCTCCAGCATCGATGTTCCTCTTGCAGAAAAGTCCACGGCCGTGAATCGGAGATCTGCCATGCAAAGATGGGAAAAAGATCTCTCTCGTGTTCCAAAAGAATCTGAAGCTCATTCAGATATTTCTCCTGCATTTACCTGTAAACGCCTACTGCTTCCTTGGAGATTTTCTCCAGGTGTCTGAACCTCATCGCCATGGGAAGCTCGCTGCTGGTCGCTCGTCTAGACGAGTTGAAGACGAGTTGAGGTCGAAGCCAATCAATAGCAGATATTTAATGAATAGTAGAGATTTAATCAACTAACCTGGAGGCTTTAAGTGGGAATTCATCGTCGTCTTCATCAAAGGGGGCGATAAACTCTGGGAGCGGTCTGTGCTGCGAAGCCAGGAAGTTGAACATATCAAACGTTGCTTTCCTGGTTAGAAAAACAAAAAATAAACACAAGGTAAGTTGCCAATTTTTAAAACAAAACAAAAAGACAAATTAAAGCCTCAATGATGTGCTTTTAAAACTAAAAACTAAAATCATTAACCTTCAGATTTACCAAGATATCCTTCACCAAATTAGATTAAATTAAAGTTGCTACATTTGTGAGTTTTTGTGATTTTCTGACGTAGCGCACCGTGTGTAAACTTCGGCTCGGGCGCAGCCGCTCGGGTTGAGAGGAAGCTCTTCCTCGGCGTCGTCGCAGCGGTGGAAGCGGAAGCGGTGCCGCTTGCAGTCGGCAGCGCCCTCTAGCTGCTCCAGCAGGAAGATGACGGCGTCATGGACGACGCCCAGGACTCGCTGGCCGCTCATCACGCCCAGAGGAAGCTGCTTCAGGTGGAAGTCTGCTCGAGCGTCCAGGACGCCGTCGACCACGGCGCGCCACGCCACTGAGCGGGAAGAAACAGAACATTTGATTAAAAGTGCTGGCAACATTTTATTTTTGGCCAATAAAGTAGGATTTTAGCTATCGATTACTTTTTAAATTGACTATTATGACAATTATTCGGCTGAAAACTTTCGTCACATTCTGCGGGTTTTTATTAAACCTTTTTTATGCAATATTTGAAATACCTTAAAAGAGGCAAATAAGCACAAATAACTAAATTTTTAAATAAGAATTTTTTTTTTTTGCATAAAATCCAAAAATATAGCATAGCTGTAATATATGTTTGATAATTTGTAGCAAAGGATGAATCTGCAGCTAAAAAATACTTTCAATAATTTGATAAATTGATTAATAACTGAAAAGAAACAAGTTGGGTTTTTTTCTTGTTTTTTTTTTTTAACAAAATTTGAACCAGATGAAGTTAAAACTATGTCAGTTGAGTTCTGGGCAGAAAATAATTACAGATAAAAGTTTTTATTGTTTTTTTTTTTGTTTTTTTACTTAAATGCAAAACTGTAACTCTCCAGATGTGTGAATTTTGAACCGACAGAAATGTTCATTTCTAATACAGAATATTAGGGCCAAGCTAAGAAAAAAAACAATTAAATTACAAGAATAAGGTCGTAATCTCAAGTAAATAAAGTTGTATGACTGTAAGTCAAAATAATATGGGAATTGTCATAATAATAATAACAATAATAATAATAATAATAATAACCTCATGTCGAAATGATAAAGTCATAATATTACCAGAATACAATCATAACAATATGAAAATAGAGACATTCAATAAAGTCATACTACAAGAATAAAGATGTAATATTATTAGAAACTAGCCGTGATAAGAGAAAAATAAAATAAAAATAAAATAATAGGATAACACATTGTTACAATAAAATGCATTTCTTTTATAGTTTTGGCTATATAATTGTGTTGTTCTTTCAGCAAATGGTCTTTTCGAGTCTGTATACTCCTGCTAAGGGTTACTTAGTTACTAAATTAGTGGACAATTACAATAATTGATTAATTATTATTAATCCAGTTAATCATCTAAACCGTAAAGCAAAGCAGAAGAACCCGTCCTACCCTCGATGCTGTTCGCCTTGACGCTGAAGCCGTCGTCGCTGGTGATCTCAAACCGCAGGTGAGGCTGATTCATGCAAGTCTTCTTCCTGTATTTCAGCGCAGGAGCGTCGTCTTCCGAACTGAAACCTGCAGAATCACGAGTAAAGATGGATTCAATTTCACACACAAAGTAAACAAAAGATCCACAAAGAGCCGAGCGACAGACCTGCGTAGGGAGCCCACTCAGAGAGCTCTCCGTGTCGAGAGCTGACCCACATGTGGGTTCTACAGTGTGAGGGAACGCCGGGTCGGGACGAATGAGCTGAACTCTCAGCCTGAGGACGCCTGAGGAACCAGGAAGAGACGAGCGGAGGACGGAAAACAGGATGAAATATGACAAAATACACTTCTGTGGCTGAACATAATAACTGTACAAATAATTTGTAACTTTTTGTAATTAACTATCTTAGTACGGTTTTGTGTAAAACCGGGTTTGTATAAAAATCAAGCCTTTTTCAAGCTACGTTTCCCAGCACCACACTTCAGATATAACAACACAAATGAACTAAAAGGACAGCTTCAAATCACGATTATATGACGTAATTTATTACTGTCAATAATAGTCTTGTCAGAGTATTGTAGTTAAACTAAAATATAAGAGAAAATTATGTTATTAAATGTCTCTTTCTCACACACACGACTAGTTCGAGAACAAATCACAAATTTAACAACAAAAAAGAAAGAAAAAAAGAAAATCACCTCATTTCAATAATGTTAATGTATAAAATATAAGACCAACTTTAAGTCATTTAGCCATTAAGAATAATAAACATTCATCAAACTGGAACAATTCAAACTAATTATGTTAAAGTAAATGAACTTCCTGCTCAAACTAAATGATAAATACATAATAAACAAGAAAAAAAATGTTTATGCCAAGTTTTCTCTCATTTAGGAAATAGAAATAATTTTAGCAACTCTAACTGGCCTAAAATAAGAAAAAAAAAAGTCTGATTTAACTTCAGACAGTGAGAGAAAATGTGTATATGTCCTTTTATTATCTTTAAACATCTGGTTTCAATTGTAAATAACATTTTCAAATTTAGGCCTTTAATCAAACATTAGATTGCAATTTATTACAAAACTGTGCAGTTTGAATATTAGGCACTTTTAAGCATTTTTCAAACCTTAAAATCCAAGCATTTTCCAGGATTTCAAGCACCCATAACACCCTTGTGTAATACATACAGCACCTACAAGTCAATCCTTGTTTTCTTTTTATAATATGTCAAAACAAAATCTGTGTCTGAAAGTATTAAATTATAATAGTAATTAGTAACTTCTTGTGAATAACAGTGTTACCTGACAGAAGATGATGTTGGTGGAGGAGGAGGAACGGTGATCTTGATCGGCTCGGGTGCTTTCACCTGGTCCAGATCAATAACGTCGTTTGTTGTCGGAGTTTTCATTCTGACGCCTCCGGGTCTGTTTAAAAAAAATAAAAAATCCAACCGCACGTTTTATATTTACACCAACTTCAATCCCGTGAGAAAACGTCTGAATCGGCTCTTTTTTTTTTTTTTGACTTTTTGGATCACAATAAGCAATAAATCAATTAATGGCAACATAAATGAAAAGAAAGTCAATTATATCCATTTGAATTCTAAATCGTTTTTCAAATTTTTCTCTTTTTTTTGTACTAAAAACTGGAAGAAAAAAGTTTTCAGTCAGGTTCCCTGGTCTCAACTAAACCTTTTTTTTTTTTTAGAGACTTTACTTCATTTTATTTGTTGTTTCTGTAGTTTTGTTTGTTTACATATTAAAATGTCTTCCAGATACATTGATAAATTATTAGAAATTAAAGTTTCTTGATCTTTGAGAATGTGTTCTTGCATTATTATGCCGTTTTAGTACTTGAAAATAGTCTCAAAAAGAAAAGCGGATTTGCATTTGCCTGCTGTGTGAACGTGGGCTACGGAAAGTCCATTTATGATTTAATGAAGGTAAAATGTTGACAGAGTTATAGTTGCCTCCTAACGTTTAATAAATTTTTTAAAAATCTCTCACCTTGCTTCCTGAATTTCCTCCATTTCACTCGACGGATCCTTTAGGAAGTCAATCCTTGACTTCTTCTTGGACTGCCTCTCTGAAAGCGCAGACGCTCTCTTCACTCTGATTTGGTGGGGTGACAGATCGCCATGGAAACTACTGGGCGACTCCGAACGCCTCATCGACGACTGATTTGACTCCTGAGTGTGTGGAAGCTGCGATGGCTGCCGCTGCCTGGCCTTTTGTCTGCGACTGTTGTTGAGGATGATCGGCGCCGGCCGCGGCGTCTCCATTTCCGTGGCCATCGCTCTGCTGATGATCGCCTGGGTGGTGAGATCCTCCATCTTGGTGAAACTCGCTGGAGTAAAAGTCTGAACGCTGACGGGAACTAAAGGAGCTGGAGAGACGACGTGTTTCACCGGCAACACTTTGACAATTACTTTTCTCTCCGGGGTTATGTGGTTGGCGGGAGGAGAGACGTTCAGATCCGAAGAGCCGGGGGAAGGTTTTAAAATCACACGCGGGACCGACTGATTTAAACCGCCTCCGCTGTGGAGCATCTTGGCGATTTGGCTAATTCTGCTGTAAGTCGGCGAGTTTCCGGCAAGCGTCTGGAAAGTGTTCGATTTGGGGTCTTTGACGAGGATCTGCCCCTGTCGGTTGACGAGCAGCACCTGGCGGACAGTCGTCTGCGGGCTGGGAGAGTTCACCACCGCCGCCACCTGCTGCTGCGACACCTCTGGTTTGGAGGCGTCCAATCGGATCGCGATGGATCTCCCTGGAGCGGCGGCGGGCTGTATGGGTAGAGCGTTCAAACCGTTGATGATGATCGGCGAGGCAACGGGATGCGGGACCGCACACAAAGTGGTGGAAGACGGAGAAACCGAGGCAATGCTGACGGTCTGCCTGACTTGAGGCGCTATGAGGGTGATGTTGGGGTTCAGCTGGAGACATTGTTTAGGCAGCAGAGGCTTGGACATGGAGGCGCCAGACAGCTTCCTCTTTACAACGATGGTTTTCTTCGGCATCGTTTTGGTTTCGAATTTGGGAGAAAAATCTGGATCGTTTAAATCGTCTTTGAACACGTCGGTCGAATCGTTTGATGAGGTTTCGTCTTTGTCCGGAGCGGCGCCCTTGTTTGAGTTGACGACATGGCCACCTTCAGCTGAAACAAAATGGCCCAACATCGGATCCAGCAGCAGTTCCTGCTGAGACGTCGGACTGTCGGAGGACAGCGGGACTTCCTCTTCCTGCAGGCACAGCTCCTCGCACATGGAACTGGGCTCCATGAAAACGGGAGGGGAAGAACTTTCCGGATCCTCCAGTTTGGACGTTTGCTTCGGCAGAGAGAAGATGGACTCCAGCCTCTGCAGTGCGACAGTCAGATGTTTCGTAGGTGTTCCCTGAACACTGCGGGGTTTATTTTTGTCCTCTATGTCCTCCGTCTCCGACCCGCTGTCCGCTCCGTCTAACTGGGAGATCGACTGAGCTGCATCGGGTTGATTGGCGGCATCAGAGCCACTCGCCGCGTTACACACCACCGTGCGTGAAATCTTAGAGTAACGTTCGCCGTCTTCATCCTCAGAGCTGTTCTCTTGATCGTCTTCTCGCATCTCCACGTCCTGCGGCCCGACTTCCGCCTGACCGCCGCCCAGATCCATGTTCTCAGCGAGCAGAGCTTCGTCAAACTCCAGCTTGGTGCCCAGCATGGACGCCACGGCAACGTCTGCGTCGCTGTCGAACACGGTGTACGGCAGCTCTTGAGACATCAGCTGAGCCACTTCCTCCTCCAGGTTGTCGGGGGCGAGCGAGATCCCATTCGTCGTGGCAACAGCGGCGTCTTCTGCCTCCGATGATGCCAGGAAGTCCTGTGGGACCTCTGCTGTCACCGGGGCGGTGATTTTGAAGTTCTGGGTTCCTCTGGGGGAGGGGGAGACGCCACCTTGGCGAGGAGAAAAACCTCCACAAACGCTGGACCTCGGAGGGGAGTTCCACACCGGGGAGGTTGAGTTTTGCCTTGAAAGCGGAGGTGAGGCCGATCCAACAGTTGTTGATTTAGGAGGGGAGCTGAAGAGAGCGCATCGGGGGCCGACGGCGCCCCCGGGACGGACGCTCATCGCCATAGATGGGTTGTTTTCTGTCGGCGAGGAGCTGCGGCGGCTCCTGGAGGACAGCCTGCGAGGCCGCCTGGTGTCATCCAGGTCCCTCAGGGTGAGGATGTGATGAGACTTGTAAGAAGCAGCTCCTGAAATCAAAGACATACAAACTAAACAGAAGAAAAATATTCTGGTTCCTACAAAAAAAATCTGAATTACAAATTTCTTACAGTCGTTTTAAAACATTTTGGATATTTTAGTACAAAATATCAGCCTCAGGATGAACTTCATTGGAAAGAACTGGTCTCATTTTATTCCTTGGGGCTGGACAATATGGCTGAAAAACTTCTCATGCTGTAAGCATTTCATTTCAGTCAGTATCATTAATTAAATGATTAGTTATTTGTTTCAAATATCTCGTCGCCAAACTGGCAGTGTGGCCTTTCCTCTTTTACCCACATTTTTTATTTCATGTTGTCGTTTATTTTATTTTATTTTAAATTCATTGTATTTTCATTTTTAAGCAGTTATGAGGCACAGTGGGCAAACTTTTAAACTGCTGTGGCAGTTACTGAACATGCTGTTGCCAGGTAACCATAGAATAAGTGAATTGCTAGGTAACCAAAGAGTCAGTTGGTTCCACCAACTTTGCTTGGCTAGTGTTTTTTTTTTACTTAATCATGTTACTGATTTTGTACTGTGTTTTTTGTAACTGTTTGACTGTATTATTACAGTCAAACAGTTACAAAATATATTATATTAGTAATATTATTATTACTTGTAAAAGAACTCTCTAATCTAAAAGAGTTATAATCTGGTTAAATAAAGGCTGAATAAATGTTTTAAAAACCAACTAAAACAGGTTTTACTGTCAGAAGATGTCTTCCAATTCTTCATTAAAGGACATTTGAACTATTTTTATCCACTTCATTTCTGATATTCCTGTTTCTAATAACTCCACAACATTAACTGTTACAGTCTTGTACAGTATATAATCATTATTATTATTATTATTATTATTATTACTACTACTATTATTGTTAATCTTGATTTTTTTATATATTGTTTCTTAACACTAACAGCTTGTTGCTTTTGTTTGAACATTTATATCTGATATAGTTGAATTTCTCATTTAAGGGACAATAAAGGTTGTTTTTACTCTATTCTATTTCAAAATCTATAATAAAATATTATACAGCAATATAATATACAAATACAATACCATTATAGAGTCCGGATTGCTTCATCCTACATTAATAGATTCTCTTAGCCACATTTTCTGATGTAATTGATTATAATTTTGCTTAAACTTCTTAAAAAACTGTAGTACTTTGTTTGGCATCTAAAGTTTTTTTGCTTTTTTTTTTTTCACAACTCAAGTCTAGTAGATTCGGTTCAATTCAAGACCAAAATTGAAAAATTTTTCCATTGTCCATTTTATTTTTTCCCAAATTGAAGACCATACTACTCCAGATGAAATAGGAACTCTAAATTTTTTTCAAATGTCAGACATTTTACTGACCAGGAGACGGGAGCGGTCGTGATGATCCTCCTGCTGGTCTTCTGGTCTGTGTGTATCCTGGGCTCCTAGGCCCAGGTGTGTTGTGCGTTTTAGAGTTTGGAGACGAGTTTGTGGACTTGATCGGGCTGGAAGAGGAGCTGAAGCGATCTGGAGATTCCATATCTGCTCGTAAATACAATATATTATCATTATTAAACCCCAATAAACTAAAAAAACACGTTATTTTGTCAGATGAAGTTAGAAAAATAAAATTTTTCAGTATTATTTTGGGTTTTAGGCTAAAAGTTGTAGTTTTATTCCTTCATTTGCAGCTCAAACTGGAGCAACCTGCTCACCTCTGTGGCGACTGGGACTGTGGACGATAGTGTGATTCTTCTCTCTGTCCATCCTCAGGTCTTGTTCCTCACCAGGTAGAGGTGTGCTCACCTCCGTCACCTTACAGGTGTACTTACAGCGTCTGCGGGGGTCCACTGTGCTCCAGTACAACCGAGAGCATCTGCAGATTGAAGGGAGAGAAACCGGGTTTATATAAAACACTGCAAGTCAGATTGAACCTACAGTAACCTCCACACAAATTCACATAACATCTAGTCATTTTTTTTTAAAACTAATCCTCTAAAACAAATATCAACTTTGGGGAAAATAAAACACTAGATTTTGTGAAAATATAGAAACTAAATCAATATGATGAATGTGGGAACTGCAGAAAACGATGGAAAAAACACATTGGGATTTGTTTACTGGTTCCACAACCAGTACACAAATAATAAAAATACCCAGACCTGACTTTATATCAGAAATAAGAACTTACTGATAACCAACAGGATAAAGCATCCTCCCGTTTGACGACAGCTCTGACAACACACCAAGTTTCTGAATCTGTAGAGAGCCTAAAAACAAAACAGAACATTTAGCACAATAATTTAAATATCATTGCAGGACAGCAACTGATAATTGTTTTAGTAATCAATGGTTTTGATGATTAATCAAATTAAAAAAGCCACGTTATGCAGATTTTCTATTTAATCACTTAAGCTTTCTTTAGAAAACATAAGAAATAAATTTGAAAAAATGCAAAGAATGGAATTCCTTTTTTACATAAGAAAATAAGCTTATGAAATGTGGCCTAGAACACAACATTTCTAGCTATATTTATTATATCAACATGTGAAAAGTTCAGCCCTTTCTGCTTGATTTGATGTCACTACAGTGTGTTTTTATTATTATGACAGAATTTAAATCAGATGAAGTTAAACTTTGCAAATATTTTATATCCTGAACTACTAAAGAGCCAGATGAAAAAACTTTTTTTTTCATCCTTAAACAAAAAATAATGTCATTTTTATGCAGTTCTGGTAGATTAATTACTGCTATAACTGTGTTGTACTTTCAACAAGTGTCCTTTTTTCAGTCTGTGTACTCCATTTAAAATCAATTACTAAATTAGTTGACAATTATTTCAATAATCGATTAATCCAATTAATTGTTTCAGCCCATAGCAGTATTTAAAGAAAATATATGTCCTCTAGTATGGCTGCTACCAGTGGCTGACATCAATACTTTATAAAGGCAGCAATTATAGAACAAAAGCTTCATCCAGTCTTGTATATTTTATTAGGGGGGATTCCAACAAATAATATCCAGTTTGCACAGAAGAATAAACCAACACACATTTATTCTCACCTATTGTCATGTTTATACTTTCTGGCTCAAGGCCTGTAAGAAACTTTCTTCTCAGATTGATTCCCTCAAAGTCCACGTAGACCCGGCGAGAGACCTCAAACCCACTCCCTGACACCATCTAGAATGAAACAATCAGTCAATTTTATTACAAAAGGAGTGAGAATTAAGATGACTTCCTTCCTGTAAATATTAATGAACTGAAAGGAAAATCGACTTTCATCCCCTCACCTTTGCGCTAACGAGATCCCTGTGTTTGTAGCAGTACACCTTCCTATCCTGCTGGAACACACACTTATCTGCACGAGCGCACATGAAGTGATAATTACTCAAGCAGGTGGCGAGGCAGCAGCCCACTGTGGCTCCACACTGACCACAAAGATCACAGCGCTAGATGAAGAAATATCATAAACAAACAAAAAGGAGATATTAGAACTGCAATAAAATAAACTATATGCTGTGTTAGCAGGCTTACAATGTGCATCTCTGACATAAAAACCTGAATGAAAAGTAGTCTGGCTGGCTGGAGATACTTATTTTTCTCAGCTCAGATATCGATTAATATAGCAAGAAATAACATCCAGAATCCAAATAATATTCAACATTACACCTTCTTTTTGCAAAATCTAAACAAGACTGTAGGAACCAGGCCTTTATCACCACATATCAGGGATCTGCAACCTCAGTCCAGCTAAGTAAAACTGTTTTTTAAGGCTTTACAGCTGAAAAAGTTACGTAACTTTTTGTGAAAAGGCAACTAAAAATGTTTTAATAAATGTCTAAAATAAAGTTTTTGGTCATTTTTAACAAAACCAGTATTTGATTTATGTTTGCAGATTGTAAAACATTTATAAAATACAAAAAATGGCTAAAATGACTTTATTTTCAATAAAACAATGAGGAAAAAAGTAAATAAATATTACTGATATTTGCGTCATTCTGTTGTGGAAATTTAATTCAGGATTTATTCCATACATAACTAAAAAAAAACTGCTAAAATCTGCATTTTATATCAATATATTTTTTTGTAATTGTTGGTTCTCCACTGCTTTAGCCAAATTATTAAGGAAGATTGCAGACCCTTGGCATACGTTAACAGTTTGTCATAATTACCAAGTGGCGCCCCCTTGAGACAGCACTGTGCACTTGTAGAAGAGCGCTGTTCTGCTCATAGACCTCTGCAGACCACAGGCAGCAGTTCATGTGGGCCCACTCATTCTGCCCCAGGTACAGCAGCCGCCCTGCGTCCTGTAGCACAAAAACACACGCATCACTAATCCATCATGTGGTAAAAATGAAACTTTTACGCTATGATAACGGTTCAGACGGTTGTAAAATTCAAGAACTTTTCAAGTATTTTCTAGGTGAGTTTTCAAACTTTTCCAGCACCACATTTTGGAGATAAAAACAATTCAACTTAACTCTAAAAAGAGGAAAAAAAAGACAGTTTAAATTCAGTATGACATAATTTATTGCTGTTATTAATAGCAGGGACAAGGGCTCAACAACAAACCAATAATATATATATGGCAACAGACATGAGATCAAATAAATAGAGATTCAATAACAACCTGTCAACTTTTAAGCAAGTTTGGTGGAATAAACTGACACTGACACTTTGGTCACCTAGCAACTCACTGCTCTTTTGTTACCTAGCAACAACCTGTTGAGTAACTGCCGCAGCAGCAGTTAAAATTTTCACAACTGTGCCTCATAACTGCTTAAAAATAAGAAAATAACAGCGTGGAATGAAAACTGAATAAAACATGAAAGATCATGCCACTAGTTTTGCCGTATTTCAGATATTTAAAACAGAAAACTAATCAATAATTCTCAATATCAACGGATGTAAAATGCTTACATCGTGATACATTTTTTCAGCCATATCATCCAGCTGTAGCCAGGATAAAGTAAACTAAAATATAACAAAGTTTAGTTTTGAAACACACACCTAACACAAAAGAATCGTGTAAGAACAAAACACTAATTTAACACTAATTAATAACTGACATCTAAAATATAAGATCACCTTTTATTTCAGTTGCAGAGGTGAATAACTCATTGAAAAATTAGGAATAATAAATACTCGGTAGACTGAATAAATCTGTGTTAAATTACTGGTTTTCACTCAGATTAAATGTTTAAAGCACAATATAAAAAATAATCACTTGACTTTCAGAAAGGCTCCTTTTCTCTGAGAAGTTTATTTGAAAATTACTGCAGAACTAATAGAATACAATTTATTGGTCCCAATAGGAAATTGTTTAAATCCCAATTTAATTAGTTGAATTTACCTTTGGGATCAATAAAGCATTTTTAAACTTGAATCAAACTCTTATATGGACTTTATACAGAAATCAAGTACTTTCCAAACCTTGACATTCAAGCTTTTTCAAGTATTTTTCTAAACCGTACAAACCGTGCGATAAATAAAAGCTAAGTACATTTTCAGCATCTAAGACAGGTAATAGATTTCTGCAGAAACTCACGCTGGGAGCAGCATCTCCATATTGCTGGCACAGAGCACATTGTCTCAAATCCTTCATCTTAGTCGTATCTGGAATTAAAAATTAACACATAAACTAGAGAAAACAAACAGCTAAATAGCTCATTTTAGAGGGGGAACATGGTTCTCCACCTTGTGGACACTCGGGGGCGCCGATCGTAGAACGAGAGTCCGACGTAGCGACCGATGACGGCGTGGCGCCGGTCTGAGCCTCCCTGGTACGGTAAGCTCGCTCCATCCACTGAGCGTAGCTGTGCTCCTTCGAAGGAGGAAGCACGGCCTCGGGAAGCATGCCACTGAACAGCAAAAACAATACAGAGAGCTACAAAACACCTGCTTTAAAAATAAAATAAAAAAACGTTAGCAAAGACTCGCTGAGTGTGCTCACCTTGGCAACTCTTCAGAGAAGTGATGGCACGAAGAAAACCAGCTGAAAACCCGTTTCATAACCTGCCAGAAAAACAATTTAAGTTTAAATATTAGCTGACTTTAAACAAACAGCCTCATGTTTCCGCCATGGAAGCCAAGAATACACAATAAGAACATTCATACAGCTTAAAGATGGATTTTTTTTTTTCCAAACAAGATCTGATCTTAGTCAATTTTTTCTAAAAAGCAAACAAAAAAATAAAGAAAAAATTATAAATGACAGAAGATTTGAAAAAAAAAAAAATTGCTTTCTGTGAGTTGAATGATGGACTATTAGTTCCAACCTATAATTTTTTCCTTAATTATGGGAAAACAGTCATAATATAAGAAGAATGAAGATGCAATTTTACCAGAAAAATTTTAATTTTAATTTTAATGAAAAAAAAAGTTTCTATAGTTATCAGGATTTGACACGACCAGCTTATTCATTATAGATAATTCCTTTAAAAGGTCCTGCTACTAATAATAATTTGATGCTAAAGTGTTAAAACTCGAACTGTTTCCTCATCTGTAAAACTGATTGGAAATTATAACTTAACAAGATGCTCAACATTCCTCATTTAAATTTTTGTGTCAAATAAAATTACTCCTCCTTTTACAACTTTATTGTTGGATTATTTTGTCTTTATTCCTGAAATTTTAAAATATATAAATTTTCTAGCGTGGCCAATAATAATCTGTCTTACAGTCGATGTGAATTCAAAATCCAAATAAATAGAAGCTGTATAACTTGCTTGTGAAACAAGATGGCCGCCTAAGCGTGTGAAAAAAAAAAAAAATCCAAAAATTAATTATTCAAAACGAATAAAATTTGATTAATTGATGAAATTGATTTATCGGTCAGCTCTAAACCAAATTGGTAAAAAGTAAAAAGGATCAAACTAAAATAAGGTAAAAAATATTCAGAGTGACAGGGAAGAGGAGGAGCTCACCTGAACGTAGTGCTCTTTGGACCGATTTGTTGGCCTCTGATCCTCAGGAAGAAGTTCCTCTTCCTTCAGCCATTTTTTCATCACAGCAGCAACATCGCAATGAAACGCTTTCTGAGAGAGGAATGACACAAGACAGAAATCAACAGGAATACAAGGCAGAAGATGTGAAGGTGGAGATGAGTGTTAGACAAAGTTCCTTCATGTCAAAATTCGGTGGTTTTCCAGAATTACATTTTTTAGTATTTTCAGTCAAATTTCAGTATTTTCTAATCAGTAAATCCTCTAAATAAATTTACTACAGAAATGCCTGCAGACGTCAGGATGTAACAACCAGCAAAAAACTAGAAACAGAAAGAAGGAAAGGTAGAAAAAGGAAGAAAAGATTGACGATGAGATACAAGGGAAGACGGAGGGATGAGTGGACCGGTAAATGCTCTGATGGGCGAGGAAGAGATAGACAAGCAGTCACCTTGTCTACCCGTCTGACAGACGGACGGGTAGTCAAGGTGACAGACGGATGGGATGGATGGATGGATGGACAAGCAGATGAACAGATGGACGAACAAACAGACGGAAAGATGGATGGACAAGAAAAACGATGGACGAGAATGCGCTCAAAGGATGCAGACGGACGGATGGACAAGCATACGGACAGATAGATGGATGGACAAGCAGATGGACAAATGGACAAGCATACGGACAGATAGATGGATGGACAAGCAGATGGACAAATGGACAAGCATACGGACAGATAGATGGATGGACAAGTGAACGGATGAATCCTAATCTACTCACTATCGTTGTGTATCCGTTCTCTCTGAATTTGTCCTCCACGGCTCTCAGATCACAGAGGTGTCTCTCCGTCCTGACGGACGCCGTCTCCTTTGACTCCTGACACTGAAATTCACCAAACGATCTCAGGACATTTTCCAGTAAACAAACAAACAAAAACAACCCGGCTGCATGGAGCTGTTGTCTCTCACCTGGTTACAAAGCAGGAGGTGCCGAGTGCTGCAGGAGGAGAGCAGCTCACTGAGAACCTCCTGCAGTCCGGACAGAAGCTTGCTCTGCAGCGCCTCCTTCACACTGCCTCTGTCTGTGTGGCGCCCCCTGCAGGCTGTGCAGGTGACCTCCACTTTGTCAGGCTGACTGGACATGAGCCCAAAAAGCTCCTCTGTAAGCACAAATACGTCACTTTTCTCCCCCCTAAATTATAAAAATAATAGAAAGAAATTGAAAGCATCAAGTTTTTTAGGCATTAGTTATTTGTAAGAAAACCCACATAAATGTTACAAATGTGGATTTTTATCCAGCAAAAAAGTAAAACTGTAAGAGTAAATCATAGAAATTGTAATTCCTCACCTGATATTCCTTCACATCCATAATGGATCCAGTGGCTGCACTCTGAACATCGAATCATCTCAGAGGTTTGGTTTCCCTCATAGCACTTCTGACAGACGGGGCAGAAATTACCTGGCATACACACACACACACACACAAAATTAATTACTTTTAATTAATCGTTATAATAAAAATAAACACAAACAAAAGAATCAGCACCAAACTCTTAAAATACTTTGGATAATATATGAAACTGAGAAACTAATGTGATTTAAAATCTAAAAAGGATGAAAAGAGTTGGAGGACAACAAATGTTTCAATATTTAAAAAACAAAGAGATTAAATTAAATTGTTTTGTGATACAGACTGTGTTCTTTTGCAGCTTTTAGACAAAAAAATATGACAAGTTTATAGAGTTTTGGTACAAATGGACGCTATATTAAGGAACTGAGACCTGATTGTATTCAAGTATTGGCTTTTAAATGAGTGTGGGTTTTACCACAAATCCGGCTGTTCTATTGTTCCTTTATGGTTTAAAAAAGGAATCTGAGGACTGGCAGAAGAAGCCATATTTGTGTTTTTTCCCTAGTAATTCTTATGTCAAAGCTGAATGAGTATTTCCGTAATTTTATTTTAGTATTGCAAGACAAAGAGACATGAAAATACATATATTTATATGTAGATATGTATACATTTCATTTATATACAATTGCACAGACATCAGCTTGATGTTCTTCCTTTACTGCCATCAATGTCTGCACCTTATTTAAAAGCAAATAGAAAATAAAATCTACTTGGGATAACTTGTGACTGAGCTTTGATGAGCGGTTCGTATGTTTTGGAGCGCCCACCATTCTCACTGAGGCTGGTGCAGTCGGGGCAAAGGTCATGCTCGTGGTTCCAGGCCATATCCCAGGTTTTCCCTGGAGTCACGCCGCAGCTCTTACACCGAATGCACGTCATGCACACCTGTACCGGGAAAAAACAACAACAAAATTTACTCATTGGCCTCAGCTTTTCCTCTTTAATACTCCAAAAAAGACTCCAATACAGTTTTAGGAAGGTGACGCAGTTACCCAGGGTGTTTTGGAGGTCACTGGCTTCGGGTATGTCGGTCCCAAGCAGGAAGGGTGGTAACAGGTTTGGCAGATCCTGCACTGCAAGACAGGCTGAACAAAAACACATCAACTGTAGAGTAATATTCCACTTTTCTTCCTGATTATGATTCATGAATGTTTTATGTCTCTCTTAAAAGGCAGAAAAGCTCATTTCAGGTTTGTACACTTTTCACACAGAAAAACTGAAGAACATTCAAGGATTTTCAAGGTAAGTTTTCAAACTTTTCTACACTTTGGAGATAAAAAAAATAAACAAATGAACTAAAAAACGACCATTATATGATATCATTCATAAGTGTTAGTAACAGTTTTGTAATAGTATTCAACATAAGCTAAAAAAAATCTGTAAAAAATTTTCTTGCAACCTTTTCTGGCATTTAGTAAATAAAAATAATTTTGGTGATTCTAAGTGACCTAAAAAGGAGAAAAGTTTAGCCTGATCTAACTTCAGACAGAATTTTATTTTTATTTTTTTATTAGATGTATGAAAATATCTGGTAACATTTTCCAAATTTAGGCATTTAAGCAAACATTAGATTGCACTTTCACTGCAAAAGCACAAAATTTTACCAAGTATTTTTAGTCTAATTTCTAGTTCTTATATCTTAGTACACTTGAAATAAGACAAAATTAACTTACAAGTAACTTTTCAGGAAGACATAGAAGCTTGATTTAAGTAAATAATTCCTTAAAGTTGGGAAAGACGTTCTAGTTCCATTGGAAGATTATTTCACTTACAAAAAGATATTTTTGCTTTGTTATAAGTGAAATAATCTGCCAATAGAACTAGTACTTAGGTAAGGATTTACCCACCTAAATCAAGCTTCTATGTCTCACTAAAAAGTTACTTGCAAGTTTTGTTTTATTTCAAGTGTATTAAGATATAAGAAGTAGAAATTAGACTAAAAAAAAACTTGGTAAGATTTTGTGTTTTTACCAAACTGTGCAGTTTGGATATCAAAAACCTTCAAGGACTTTAACCAGGCCCTTCCCAAACCTTGCAAACATCTATTTGTAATCCAAGCATTTTCAAGGATTTTAAGCACCTGTACAAATCCCGTCAATCCTTCCGGTTTTTAAAGTGACAGTGCCTACCTTCAACCTCTTGCTTCTGCGGCCGCACACGTGGCAGAACTTGCAGCGTCTGCAACACCAGTTCTCCTTGGACTCCTCCTTGGGGCGCTCCTCAGGCGTCAGGCAGAAATCATGGAAAGGTTCACAGCAGATCTGGCAGAAGATCATCTGCCCGATGAAAGATGTTATGGTTAAACCAAATTCTTAAAAAGATTCTTCTTTGATTTTTAATGCTTTCGCGCATGTGTGTAAAACTCAAGGTCCGGGGGCCAAATCTGGCACGCCGTAGCTTTTTGTGTGGCCCTCAAGACTCCAGATGCTAAATTATAAAATCAGTCCCTCCAGTTTTCTGTGATTGTGAAATGTATGTAAAAGCAACAGATTCCAGATTTTTCCTGCTAACACATAACTAAGTTTGTTGCAAATTTTTAACAAAAATTATTGAATACCTTAGGTTTAGCAGATTCCTAACTTTTCATATTTTATGACACCAATGCCTCAGGCTTATATAATTTGAAGTAATTAGTTGGTCCGTGACCGACTAACATAGTCACAATTAACGTCATACATAAACGGAAATATACATGGATATATTTCTAAATTAGCTCCACAAAATTAATAATTTAAATTGCCAAAAATAAATAAATAAATAAATAAATAAATAAAAGAAAAGAAAACGCAATTTCAAAATCCTGGAGTGTCTGGACAACATGAAAAGATGAAAGAAGTACTTATATTAATAATGCATAGACAGTTACTTATTAATAGCTTGTTAATGGGTTTTATCAATACATTCCGACACAACTGTCCCTTTAACAACATTAATGATCTTGATTTGTCCCAAAACGAAAATAAGTATGACACCCTTTTAATAAACTTTAACAACTAAAGTTTATTAGCGGCTGAAGTACCTCATGTTTCCCTTTGCTGGCGCAGAGCAGGCAGACCGGCTGAGGAGTGGTTGGGACGGAGGTGAGAACGCTGAGGCCACCCATGAGCCACACATTCTGGACAGCACAGTCCTCCTGGATAGACGCAGGACAGACAGCACAAACATCACAAAGATGAGTCAAATTAAACTATTTTTGCTGGTTTAAATGTTTAATTGGAGCCATCTGTTCACTGATGTGTTGCAGTAACAAAAGTTAGGATTATGATCTAAAGTGTCTTAATGACACGGCATCTGGAGAGTGAAGAAACATTGCCTTGCAAAAGTGTTTTCACTTCCTGAACCGTTTCACATCACAGCCATCAACCTCGGAGATGAAACAGCACAAACAGCTTGTCAGGCTGGGCGATAAATCAACTTCATTGTTTAATCAAAATTTAGGTTTTTGAAGATTTCATTTTCATGATTTTTTCCCCCAGCATTCCATTCCTTGGGTTTCCATATTTCAGCAATCTTGTTTGCCAAGCGTGTTTTACAGCTTCTATTTATCTGGATGTTAAATTCAGGTCAACTCTGCAACAAAGTATTATGGCCAGGCTGAGATTTAATTTTGTTTATTTTTTATTATGACAATAAAGTCATAATATTACCAGAATACAGTTGTATTAATGGGAGAACAAAATTGATCATTTAAAAAGGTTTTTGCAAAAAAATTTCATTCTGGTCCCATCTCACCAAATTTTGTTTCTTGAAAATTTTGTTGCAGCTTCTAACTACTTTTTAAACAGAAAATAAATTTCTAGTTTATGATTTTCTCTGAGTTATGAATCTCTGCAGCTCATATAGAGGTAAAAATGTATTGACTAATGCTCAACTTTGCAGTTGTGACACCATTTCAGTTTTAAGTTGATCAATTTCCCAACAATCCAAGTTGGTCAAAGATTGTGATATTATTTTATAGTCTAAGTTTTTTGGTGCATTCACTTCAGCTCTGTTTAGTCCGTTTTAATGAAACTGAAGTTTGTTTCTCTAGAAAGTCTGGTTTGTTTCGGGAGGTGTGAATGCACAATCAAACTCTGTGTGCCAAAAAAAAACAAACAAACCATGGTTTGCATTTTTTACTTCAAGTGAACACTAATGGTCCAAAAACAGGAAGCAGATTATAGCGCAGAGTATTCTGGGTAAATACAGTCAAAACAAACACAAATTTAGTCTTTTATTAAAGATAAAGGAGAAATCCTAAATCTGCTCAAATCTGTTTTCACTGCATTTTTGTTTAAATTTCAGGAAGACCGAAGTTGTGCTCATGTCTTCTTTGGAGGTTTTTGTGTCATTTTCTTCAGTGTTTCTTGGTGTAGCGCCACCACAGGTGAGAGTGGGGAACAGGTTATTAAAATAGTTTGGTTGTTTTGACACAGTGCAGTGTGAAAGCAACCCACCCCAGCTCAAAATGTAACAAAGGTTCCACCTCTGGTCCCCAACTGAAGCGAGTATACTGGACTATCGGATGTGAAAACACTAAAATTCTCCATAAATTTATCCCAACAATCTGCTCACTAATGGTTTGTTAACTTCTGAGGCTTTCACAAAGCTACTAACTTTATAAACAGCTGGTCTTCATTAGTAGTGCACTAAAATTTTTTAAAAGGTAGCAGAGTAAAGGGGAACACCATTTTTAAGATTTTTACTTTTATAAGGAAGTCTTTCTTCTTTCATTTACCTCCTGTTAATGCAATAAATGCGAATCATCAAATTGTAATTTAATTAAGAAAAACAACTGACCTAATTTAGCCAAAGAAAGAGTTTAAAAATGTGAATGCATGTTGTCTTTAGAGCAACTACTCACCTTAAAGTCTACACGAATCTTGTGCTTGTGCTGCAACACGCCCTTTTGGGGAAAGCCGTTAGTTAACCCTGTCTGCGTGTTCAGTGATGCACATTCAGGAGGATTCTGGGAACGAAGCACATATTGTGGATCAGTTGTTGGACAGCTTTGCAGCTCGGTCGCTTTTACAGAAGACGCCGCCTTGTCCTCTTCGTGCTGGACCCCATGTGTGTCTTCCTGCTCCTGTTGCTTTTGTAACTTTCTGCCTGGACTAGAAGTCCAGAAAGGATTTGAGAAAGTTTTATCTGCTTTAGCCGAGCAAACGTCCAATAGAGCGCCTGGATGCTTCGCTTTCGACTCAAATCCCTGAGAACACGTCTGAGACAAAACCTTTGCCACAGCTGTTTGGTATTGTTGAGTTGGAGGAGGTGCAGGCAAACATATTGGTGGAGAATCTGCAATGGGAGGTGATGGCAACACAGAAGCAGGGTGCATTTCAGTGTGCAGAGACCCTGGAGGAGAGTTTGCACCGTTACACGGTGGTAGTGAAACAGAAGGCTGCGTTAAAGACTCCACAAACTGAGGCATCTGCCACGGCAAAGACTGAGAGCCAGTCTTCAGGATGTACGCAGGCAGACGGTACAAATGTATCTGCAGCTGCTTCTGCAGCGTCGGCACTGGGATCCCGGCCCGTCTGGATTTGGGGAAAGTTTCTCTGCGCTGCGTCTCTTCTGCGTTCTCCTGTGCCTGTGGAGGAGGGGACTGCCTAAGCCAACCAGCAAGACGGGTTCCATAGTTACACTATTAATAGTAGCATGCAGCGGCGACGACCAGCGGCAGCGACAGAGGAAAGGGAAACAGGGTGGAGCATAAAGTGTTAGCAAAGAGGAATAAAAGGCAAAGAAGAGTTAAGAAAAGGCAGTCAGCAACAATACACATATATCTGGTGTGAAATATGAAATAAAGATGCTATTTTTAAGGAAATCCTGATTATACTCAATTCCTAATACATGCAGTTGGTGTCTTATTTTACGTCACATCCCCCAGTACACTACGCAGCATTTCTTTTAAATCGTAGCCTGCTTTCCAGTGTAATAATATTATAACATCCCTGTTCCCAACAAACTCAATAAGTGTTTACATACATGATGGCTTTTGCACAATTACCTACCTACTCTGTTTTTACTCATTTTTAATAACATTTCTGCTTTCATTGCACATCTGCTTTTCTGCACTCATGCATTGTAAATAGTCTGTCTTTAGCGACGTTTAAAACACAAGCAGATTGTGTGCATTTTTGAAAACATAACTTCTGAAACTGGACAGTATTAAGTCTAGTACAGTATATTATTATTTTTATGGTTGCTAATCTATATATATTGTTTTTAATACTTTAATAATGTTTTGTGTGAACCTTTATAACTGTTGCTGCATTTCCTCTTTGCAGGACAATAAAGGATGTTTCTATTATATTCTAATGCTTTAATAAAGCACTTGAACATTATTTTACTGCCCTAGCATATCTGCATTTTTTTCTTTACAATCCCAGTAGTGGATTTTTCCGTTTAGAATCATTTTAGCCATAAAACAGAGACTGTATTGGCTGCTGTGTTGTGCGTTGGTTTTAGATAGCAGCTGGTTTAGAAGAGAGCAGCTGAAACACTAGTCAGTAAAGATTATGACATGAAGTTCAAAGTGAGACATGAAGTGAAATCGTTTATGAGTAGAACTATCAACAAGTTGTATCAAAAGAAAGTAAACATGTTACTGCGAGAATAGGATTCAGTAAACTGCTTCATATGAGAACCGAGTTCATAGTCTATGTTAATCCTGTCGTAATTGGCAATTAATCAATTTGAATTAATCGCTTGATAAATTGAAATGAGTTTGATCATTTCCACTCTGATGATTAATATTTTTTTTGAAGGGCAATTTTGTCTACAGAGACATCATAAACCATTTAATTAGATAAATGAGATTAATCTTTTGATTGAAATGTACGGGAATTTTTTACTTTTGTTTGTTTTTTGTGGCTAGGAACATAAAACAGTGAAGGAGAATCAAGCAATATAGATTTTAAGTGAAAAAAAAAAGAGTAAAAAATAAGGTGTCATAATCAGGAAGAATCAAATAAAAATAACAGCAAACATGCCAAACATATCATGATTGTTTGATTAGTTTAGAGGATTCTTAAAACGGGGTAAGTGAAAGCAAAAAAGTTTCAGCCCAAAAAATAACAGCGTGTTTAAAGGGGGGGTATTGTGCAAAATTTACTTTTTTGAGTTTTATATCATGTATATAATGTTATTCCCTCATCAAAACCAAACCTGAAGGGGAAAAACGTGAGTTTCTCGTGTTCTCGCTCACAAAGCTCCTTGGAGTTGAAGTTCCCAACCGAGTTCCCGCCCCACAGAGAAACCCTCCACCACACCTTTCCCACCCTGCTCCTCCAGACTAGCGGCAGCAGCAATTAGCAAAAACCCAGTGGAACTTTGAATCTGCTCGGCTCATGAACCAGACGTTTGTAAACGACCCTAATGGATGGCAGAAGAATTGTTATGATGAAATGCTGAAGGGAGGGGACCTTAAAGAGACAGAGGCCCATTTCATCAGATACAGCTTTGATGCAAAGTCAAATTTCTTTTAAGTTGTTTTGATTTATATACAGCATTTTCATATCACCTGAAGGTAACATAGTAACTTTGTGGTATAAAATGGTGGGCCACCAGGCTTTACTTGTGCCCCCACCAGGCTATGCATTGCTTATTAGTCATTTTTTAAGACTTTATAGTTGGTGTTCAGGTATTAATTTTTCAATCTTTTAATAACATAATTATTGAGTGATATTTTCAAACTTTTTTAAATATTTTTTAACTCAAAAAACTCCCAACCACTGGGCTCAGCAAGTCTTCTGGTGGAAACCTTGCAACAATTGTTGGTTAGGTTTAGATACTATCAGGCCACCTTTTTAAATATAAATGACATTCTCCAGTAATTACCAACTTAAAAAAAAAAAACACTAAAAGAAGAAACAGTTACTTTAAAAAACAAAAAGAAGGAAACCTTATGAATTTGTTTTAAGATCCTTATTGGTCAATACAAATAAATGAAACTGCAAAAAGGTAATTGCTAATGCTAAAAGTGCCTTTTTCCTATAAAAGAGAGACAAATTCAAGAATTCAAGGAGGTAAGATTAATAGACAAAAATCATGTTAGTAAATACATCTTTTTATCAAGTTATATAGATTTAAACTGATAAAGTCTCAATAAAAACTTATTTGGAAAACAATAGTTTACATGCAGAAGACTTACTTTAAATAGAAAATGAGTAACATTTCATTTTAAAGATACAGTTAATTCAAAATAGATTGTGAATATAAAAAAAGAAGAAAAACTGAGTAATAAGTCCTGGGCAATGTATTATTTGGAAATAATTGCTCTTATTTTAATAATAAACAGTATTTGCTATTTGGGTGAAAATCTAATTTCACAGTGGAAGAAGAACCTAAGTTGTTAACAAAAAATAAATTAATGAAAAAAAAAAAGGAAAGCATTTTCCAACAAATACAATTTGGCCCAGTCTTAATTAGGTAGGACGTAGACGTCAAGAAGGACGGTGGTGTTGTCTTTACCTTGTACGATCTCTGTCTTCTGGGGAATCCCCGACGATTCCTGGAGTCAGTGAACTGGTCGTCCTGCAGCAAAACACCATCTAGAGCACAAATAAAGAAAAATACATCAGAGATTCATGATTAGGAAAAAGCTAAAATCAGAATAAAGTTCTGTTTGAGGGTGGAAGGGGTGACGTTCCCTGGTTTTTCTACTTGGTTCCTCAAATAGAAAAAAGATGTTTTAAAGACTGTCAGAAATTGTTTTTTCATTTCCAATGAATGTTATACAAAAGAAATTAAATTTTCTGAAGTCTTAAAACAAGAAAACAAAGAAAACAAAACAGAAATCAGAAATAAAAGTGTAACTGAAGTGTGTTTGAAAATAAATCATCAATGGGAGTTGATGGTACAAAAGATGCAGAAGAGATGAAAATTATTCTTTTGGTTTAACAAACAAATACATCTAATAGAGATAAAAATCAACATAAACTACACAATCTGGTAAATTTTAATCCTATTTTTTTTGCCTTTGAGCAGAGTAACACCAACAACAACAACATAGAACCAGATGGATTCAGCATCTATGCACCACACGTCTGGAACAAACTTCCAGAAAACTGCAAAGATGCCAAAACACAGTTCCTTCAAACCAAGACTAAACACCCAGCTGCTTATAGTTACTTCTGATTAATAATAACTGGAACATTATTCGATTGCATTGGACAAAATATATTGTTTTGTAATTGGCTAATATATTGTTTTTTATTATGTAAAGCACATTGAACTACGTTGTTGCTGAAATGTGCAATGCAAATAAACTTGACTTAACTTTTTTTTTATTCATACGTAGAAAATTAAGTTTAAAAAAGTCCAGGAATCAAGGTAGGTTAAAGAGAAACACGCTGACATCAAATTACTTACTTTTCATAGTTTAACATTAAATCAATGCAACCAATGTTTTAATTTCGGGACATGAAGTCACTCAAAATGCTAAAACGACTCCCTTTAAATCTGATCTTGAACCCTGATATGTGGTGAATGCTTTTAAAAAATGTGATCACCTACAGTAAGCGTCTTTTGTTTTCAAGAGGCTTAAAAATTGTCCTGTTGTTGTTAATTACCTTGGCGTGACGAAGCAGCTGCGTTTGGATTGCCCGCCTTGTCCTTCTCCGTTTCTTCCTCCTCTTCTTCGGATTCGGACTTCAGCAACCTGCTGTAGGAGCGCGGCTTGATTTTACGCAGCGACTGCTTTCTGATTCCTAGCGCTGTTGATTCTTCGCCGCCGTTCACATCACTGCCGGACGCTGAGCCTGAATACAACCTCGAATGGACTGAGAAAAGGAGCATCATGATTCATTTAAATTCAATAATGTAAAAGATAAAACTATTAGAACTCCGTTCAAGTCTTACTAGGAAACCTACGTTTTAGTGGTTTTAGTGTGCGGTGAATCTTTGCTTTCACGATTCGGTCGCACTTCCTGTATCTGTATAAGAAACGGGAAAAACAAAATTAAAACGCAAAAAGTAAAATTTCTCTGTAGACATCTATAAATGTGTTGAACTGTAAGAGTCAACTTGCCTTTTTTAACAGGATTGTTTAAAATGTGTTACTGGAAGGAATAAAGAGTATTTTCATGTTTTATGTAAAACATTTTAAACAAAATTTTAGCTACAAATTAACCATTCCAGACCTCGATATAGCAGAAATCACCTCAGATTAAGATGGAAATGACTTGAGCAAAACTAAACTGTAAAAACTTCAACACATGAAATGTATTGTTGCATTAGGAGTCTGAATTGTGAGTCACAAAAATATCTTGCTTTCTGGTTAACTAGTCCATGCTAAGGTAGCTTCTGCTCATAAAGTCCAGAATGAAATCCTTGCCAATTTCAAACCACTCTTTCTTTTTTTTTTTTTTACCTTTTGTTCTGTTACAACCACAAACTTCAGTCCATTTCTTTGAGATTTAATGTAACAAAAACACCACAGGGAATGGTGGCGGAAGATTGTATTTAAAATTTTAACTAATAAAAGTCTGGAAAGTGTGCCACACACAGGAAATAGATATTATACAAAACTAGGAATCTATTTTTATATTCTTCATGATTTGTATGAAAAAAAGCCGCAATTATTCATCTGGTTTTACTGAAACACAAATCTTGTAGCCCAAATAGGAAAACAATTAAGCCTAAAAAGTAACACGAGTTTTACTTTTTACTTATATTTTGTATTTATAATGATTTACTGATTCATTTCTAAATATGTCTGGCTACTTTGTTAATTTCAATAAAATTCTATTTTTTTATTACTGAGCAAATAAATAAAAAAGGAACAAAAGTTTGTTTTAAAAGTGTGAGCGACGAAAGACTGTTTATGTTCGTTTCTGCGGCAACGCAAAGATGGTTTTCATTGAACATATTGATACACATTAAGAAATATTTGCAGTTTGAACTATTAAAATAGGGAGTTATGAGTGTTTTAAAGGATGATTCAAGTACTGAGTTTGACTGTAAACGTTTTGTTGTTATTGTGCAAATTTGATTTAGATTAATGAGATAGAATGGCTCAGTCAAAATCCAGATCTAAAAGAAAATTAGATTTTGTGGCAGGAATTTGAAAATTGATGTTTATCACCACATCAATCTGACGTATTTTACGAATGAAAAGAAAATCATTAGATGTGCCGAATAATAGAGAAAGAACACAAAGAACTGACTATCAGAGGAATAACTCCCAATCAAAAGTTTCATTTTATGTAATGGTGAAAGTTAGTAGATAAGGTTGTAACTAAAACATTAGTATTGTTGTTTCTAAATGAATGTGAACTTGTTTTTGTTGCATTATTTGACGTCTGAAAGCATCTTTTTCATTATTTTGACCATTTCTCTTTTTCTGCAAAGAAATGCTAAACTTTTGCTTGGAATTTCGAAGACATGCTGTCAGTGGTTCCTAGAATAAAAGGGTTCCTTTTACTCAAACGTATACCTATAAAAATTTAAGTGGTCTCCTACTTTAGACTCTAAATGTAAACAAATGTGGAAAAAGCCAATAAAAAATTACATGATAATTTTTTTAAAAATTATTTATCATTTTTCTTCCACTTCGAAATTACATATTACTTTCTGTTGACATTTGTGATTGAGACATTACAAAACTGTTAAAAAAATAATGGTCATTTCATATCAGGATTATGAATTTCAACATATTGCAGTTTAAATAACTTAAACACCTGCTTAAATGATAAATTAATACGCAGAAAATTGAAATAAAATTTGACATTTTAAGCGCAAATCAGATGAAAATGCCGCTTTCTCGTTGGGAAGTCACTTCCAAGCATGCGGTGACAACGAATCAGAATGGTAAGGCGACTTAAAAGCGACTTACATGCAGCATTGTTTCTTGGTGTTGGGCCCGCCGAACTTGGGCTTATCCAGGCAATTGATGCAATCGCCGCAGTCCTCCTCTATGAGGCAGCCTGTGCAGATCCCACAGCGCCTGGAGCGGACTCCTCCGGGTAAATACTGACTCAGTATCCTCCTCCTTACAAACTTGTGTCCCTTTTTCCGCCTCCTGCGCTGGATGCTTTCCTGAGAGACAGCCCACTGTGCCCTGCCCTGATCAGAGATGTCATCATCATCGTCATCATCATCAGCCACATCTGCAGGTGAGACACAGAGGAGGATGGGGTAAAGAGTCGATACGGCGTTGAGTGGGCTTTAAATGTGTGTTTGGATGTTTAGGGGATGGCAGAGCTTTTCACGCAGCCTGCAGGAGGCGATGACTGGAGCTTCATTACATGCATTGACAAGCCTTTTGTCCGATAAGTAGGCTTCCTGCTGATATGTTTCTACTGGCTGCCTGACGACATAAAGCTCTTTAATGAAGCTGGGTGGCTGGATGAATTGTAAAGTCACCCACAACATCCTTCAAAACATTTGAGATTTAATCAGAACATCTTAGTTCCCCTTTTTGGTAAGCAGTGACTATTTGGACATTACAAATGAGAAATGATTCAGAGGTTTGTTGTTTGTAGTAATGCATCTACAGTAACCGTGTGCAAGCATCACTCTTTGCCCTTTCCTCCATATGTGTTCAGTGTACGTTGTACATTTTAAGACATCCGGTCTCAGGACATCATTAGACGTAGCCTCAGAAAAAAAAAAAAGCATCGGGTCACAAGAGAAACTAAATAAATAAATAAATGAGACTTCAGACAAAACAGAGACTGAAAGAATCATCTTGATGCTGGTTCGAAGGCTGAACTACTGCAAATATTTTACAAAGTCTTGGTTTTGTACATCTTGAATTGTTTAAAAAAAAAATCAGATATGAGAAGCTGGACTAAAATACAGATGCTGACATATTCAGATAACAGATTATGTGACCAAACAGGAACTTAATAAAAGAGAGATTTTCTTGTTTCTTTATTTAATAGAAAAACATGTAAGTAGAACTGGATGATAATTCACTTTTATTGGTTTTGAAGATTTCATTTTTGGGAAATCTGGATTTTTTCCTTCCCCCCACAAATAGATTCCTTACATTTCCAAAGCTCAGAGTGAAGTTGGAACGTCTGGAGCCGCCATTTTGTTTGTCAAGCGTGTTTTGCAGCTTCTATTTATTTGGACTTTGAGTCGATCAGGTCGAATTTACGACAGAGTATTAAAGCCAGGCTAGATTTTTTTTTTATTGTATTATAAGAAAAATGTCATAACAGGAGAATAGAGTAGTAATTTTATGAGAACACAAACACAAAAAATAACAAAAAAATTAAATGCAGAATGCTGAACATTTTGTGAAGTTACACTTTGATTATCTTCTTAAAAATAGATCGTTAAATTACTATCTATTTTTAAGATAAAACCATACGAACTGAGCTAATCCTTTTTCTCACTAAAATCAGAATTTTAAGACATTTTTTCTGGTGAAATTGCTTTTTTTTTTTTACGCTACAATGTCTGTATTCTAATAAAAACATCCTTGTAGCCTGGTGTTAATACTCTGTTGTACAACATAGGAATGACTGAAATAAAAGCCACTTTTTGAGAATATTTTCTGTCATTTGTAATCTCTTTTTTAGAAAGCAAGCAGAAAAATGAAATCCAATAAAATTGGAAATCTAGTCTGGTATGGAAAAAAATCTGATTATATTTAAGTCTCATTGCTCAGCTCTACATCCAGGGTGACAAAATATTAAATTGCTTGTTCTCGTCTTTTCCTCCATTTTGTCCATCTGAATTGTCTGAAGTCTGATGACTATTTTCCTGAGACCTGAGACTTGTTTTTTTTCTTGTCTCTCTGACTTCTGATGATGTGTACCTGGGATCGGAGTGAGTCCCAAAATGCACAGCGCCTCAGTGAGTTCATTTGTCAAGCAGCACTTCCTCACCTCATTATGAGTGAAGTTCACTCGACCAGTGTTGGGTAAAGCTTTCCAACAGCGGTGGCTAATCTGTGTGTGACAAAAGATATTTTTGCTGGCAAATATTTTTTAGACATTGAACTTTTAAATATTTTTTTCCCCTCTGCAAATTAGCTTGGAGAGTCGCTAACAAAACGGTGCTCATCTTGATCATATTTTAAGTTGTATTTAATATTTCAGTAGTTTGTTGTCGTTGTTTTTACACTTAGTATAGTGTAAAGAAACACACTATACTAAGTGTTTTTTTTACACTACACACAAGAAAATATAAATCTGCATAATCATAACAAAGCGTTTTAATCAACTACACCCACAGACAAAAACTCTCAAAGCAGTAACAGATATTTGGTACCGAAAAGCAACATGAATGCCGGAACCCTACCTGTATGTGTGGTTGTGCACACCGACTATTTAACTACATATAACACATTCCTTTACTTCGATAATTCTAGTAGATTTATTGAGTTTAGGTCCATTTGTCAGCCAAAATGCTAAATAGTGTCAAACAAAAGCATTTTTTTCCTCCATTTTCCCTTTTACCACAAATTTTAATGAAGAAATTCAAAATCAAATGGGCAAAACGTCAATACTTGTGGGCTACTTGAGAAAGAAATGTTCTCAAAAGTTACAGAGATTTGAAACTGCAGGTTGTAATGCAATATTGCACAGACTCTATGATCTTTAGTTAAACTTGATATTTGAGTCAATTCATCTAATTTTAAACTTTAAACACTCCATGCAAACCAACAAGAGCTATTAAACAACATCAACAACGATTCAAAAGAACAACAGCCATGCTGAAATAGTGTTTTGTTTCTGACATATATAGCAAAACTGTTACGTTTAGACATATTTTCTACCAATAACTGTTTATATAAACATCTATTTTTGTTTCTAGAGACCATGAAATATGACCTCCGGTAATTTGGTTCAGGTACAAACTAAACCAGATGAGGGAGGACAGAAATATCATCATGACACCTAAACCCACCTCAGATTTATTTTCAAATAACTTAATTAAAAAGTTTGAAAAATCACTGATTATTTACCAGTCGTACCAAACATGACATCCAAGGACAAAACTGTATTTTTTGACAGTCTATAATCAATGGATAAAATAATAAAGATTGTTGAACACAATTGATTTTTTTAAACAATACAAACAAAATAAAAATAAACCAGTTAAATTCAAGCTTCTGTTTCTTAAAAGCATTTCATAAAGTCATTTTAAATGTTTTTTTTATTCTAATCTGAGATCATATTTTATATTAGACGTGGAAAAAACACCTGCTTAATTCACAGTAAGAAAATATAAATTTGAGTGATTTATAGGTTGAGTTTAGTCGTTAAATTGCAATATTACCACCAAAATAATCACTGGAATACCTTTAAATGACACATACACATGAATAGAGAACCAGACCACAGGGACATTATGACCAAACTATATTTAGATTATTTATTACCTAATTTTTCCAGAAAATAGTAGAGCCAGAATCTTGTCAATAACAAACTGAAAATAATCTACTGCTGCAGCAACCCTTTGAAGACTCTTTCAAAATTATTGGTACAACTAAATTATATTGGTTGCAAACTAGAAAAAAAGACAAAATGTGGAGATAAACATTGACGTCTTTCTGTTGTTGATTCATCTAAAAACAAAAGATGAACTCTTTTCTTGAAATTCTTAAGTTTAATTTGCCTGAAATAACTTCTTATCAGAACACAATGCATATTTATACAAACATTAAAGGCATTTCAACTTTTCATAGTTTAAAAAAGTAGAATTTCATTATTTTGCAATCCAATCCCAAAGTATATAAAATATTAATTGCAGCTTTTATTGGATGTGGTAAAAAGCAGAAAGTGAGGTAATGAGCCGTACCTTCTGCAGCGGGGGAGAAGGTGATGCCCTCCCTCTCGTGAAGCGGAAGAGCACTGAGTCTGGGAATATCATCCGGCACCAAGGCACGGGGCTGACCCAAAGCCACGGCGGCCGCCCGGCACACATGCTTGATCCTCGGACCGCCAAGCGGCTGTTCCTGCACACAGACTCAAAGGTTAAAGGCCGGTTCACAAGCCAATGAATCCAAGCAGAATTAAAACACAGATTATGCAATCAGTGATGTTGACATTTGTAAATGTTCAAATCCTAGATGCACTTCTAGTCCTGATAGTCCTTTACCGACCCAGAGAGACAGAATCAGGATTTAAATAATAGGCAACAATATGAATAGACACAGGAGGTGACACCACTGTTACTTTGAAAAGTATTTATATTCCTTAGAGGCATTTAAATATATCACATCAAATTCAGCTGAAATTTTGTGGTTGTGTTGGGTTTTCATGTGATAAACAAACACAAAATAGCGCATATCTACAAAATAGAAGGAAACTTAACACATTCCACTTACGTCAAATTTAAAACCTTTTAAAGACTTTTATCAATTAAATTTACACAGAGAACTAACCTTTGACAAGCTATCACACATTAAATTTGCACACCAATTACAGACACAAAAAAGCTAGCTAGCAAAGGTACGCTAGCTAGCAAAGGTACGCTAGTAGCGAGTTACTGGTAGCCTCAACCATCCAGAGAGGCGCAAAGTAGATATACGAGTGCAACTCAAATGTCTGTTTGACAGAAAAGTCCCACAAGAACTAAAAATATATAGAATATACAATTAAATAGTTCTGTCAAGACGAAATTTAAGGGAATAATGTTTTTTTTTTTTATCTATATACATTTCAGAAACAACGAATCAGAGCCAAGAGGAGAGTCTTATTACTGTCAATCATGCTTGTGTATGTATCAGGGTAACATGTATACATACATAGATTTTAAGAAAAAAAGTATCCTTTTCATTCTTATTCACATACGTGCGCTACTTTGTGTTGGTCTATAGTACATCCCAATAAAATATGTTGAAGTTGTAGAGAAAAATGAAAATCCAGGCTGTATGAATATCTTTGCGAGCCACTGCAACTGATACAACCTGACTGTGTGTATCTGGTGTTAAAGACATTACCTGTGTACCATACTCTTTAGGAGAAAGGCCAGCTCTCCTCCTTCTTCTCCTCCTCCTTCCACTCACTGGCACTTGTGATTCCCTTGAGCTCAACTAAAAGTCAAAACAAAGTGGAAACATGCTTTTAGAAACAGCTGCAGTAAATTAAACTTTTTTAACTTAAAAATAGAAGCCATGTGACTTAACCCCTGATATAATCAGACTAAACCGGCGGTTTTCAAAGTGTGAGGCGCGCCTCCCCTGGGGGGCGCCAGAGCACTTTAGGGGAGGCGCGGTGCGAGGGAAAAAGTAAACCGGAAAAGCTATCTGCTTGCTGTCTACTGATGTGAGAGAAACGTCTTTTACGCATTACCGATCAACTCTGTGGATTTAGGAAAAAGTTGAGCGGCGTGTGGAGCGGGGATCAGTGGAAATGTTTAGAGGATGTTTTGGCCAGTGATGTCAGTAACGTTACTGACGTCGGACCACTTTTTTCCGTAACGAGTAATCTAACGCGTTGCTATTTCAAATCCAGTAGTCAGACTACAGTTACTTATCAAAATCATTTTTGCGTTACCATCTTCTTTTGTTATTTAATCGTCTTGTCGAGTGACCGACGTCTCTATGAGACAGAAATGTAAACAATGGAGGACATGCATTTTGTTGGTGGAAAAACTGGAACTATTTTCAGTTTCTGTCGCCAAGTCCGATTATTATAAGGGGCTTCATCTTTTAAAAGTGCAAATTTAATGAGGCGCCTTTTTGGGCTCATTTTTGAACGTGAAGTTGCTCATTTGGGCTTGGAAATAAGCAGAGACTCATAATAAATCCCAGAATTTGTCCGTCATTAAGGTAGTTTTAGTCCGTCTCTCCCTGTTCATCATTTCCCGGATGATCCGTCCCGCTGTGTCTTTGTTAATGTCAACTTAATTTATTACCTCTCAATGACATCGAAGCTTAAGTGCGCTCAGAAAACTGCAAACATCGAGACCAATATGAACAGCGCAATAACGTGAAAACAGCCAAAATAAACGTGTCCGGAGTTGGCAATAATTATAATGGCAAGTTAGCACCGTTATAATTATTAATATTATGGTAAGTGTCGCAGCCATCTGAGCTGTGGAGCTGCAGGAGGAGCTCTGTGCGCTGCGACATCAAACTCAGGGGCGTAACGCAGAATCTGGAGGCTGGGGGCAGGGGGGCTTTAAATCCTTCTTTGAGTTTTCCAGACAACAGTGGACCACACAAATTACTCATGTTTTTTTTATTTTTCTACAATCTCCTCTTCAGTTCAACCTTATCAGTGGAGACACATTGTTGATGTTACCATTATAAAATAACTTACAATTAAGTATTAGCAAAGATCAATGTGATTTTCACAGGAGGCAGAGCGTTGTTGTTAGCAGCTGCTGAAAGTAACTAAAAGTTACTTTTAGTGTAACTTAGTTACTTTCCAAGTCAAGTAGTCAGTAATATAACTAAGTTACTTTTTCAAGGAGTAATCAGTAGTCTGATTAAAGTTACTTTTTCAAATGTAACTATGCCATCACTGGTTTTGGCCAGAGCGGGGCTGAAGGTGGAGTTTTCACCTTGTTGATAAACTACAGTAGGGGGCGCAGCAGGCATTGTGCTCCTTGGAGGGGGGCTCACCCTTTCATACTTTGAAAACCCCTGGACTAAACAAAGAGGGCAAATCAAATAGTGCATGAGCAAATATTTTCACTTCTCGTTTATCAGCTAGGTCAGATGTCAGTGTTAGCATTGAACTGCTTTACTGATGTTTTACAGAAAACAAAAGATGTTGAGTTAATATATTACTTTGTCGGTTTAACCAGTTTTCTTTATATATATATATATATTCTTTTACACTGATTTTCAAAAGCCAGGATTTTTGTTCCTACCTGTGACAGCTTGAGCTGCTTCTGCTGATCAATCTTGATGAGCTGGACTTTGGCTTTCTTCAGCAGGTGCAGCATCCGCTTATTAGCTCCGCTGAGACCGAGCCGATGGCTCGGCCCGCCCACTTCCAGCACATCACAACCGGGCTCCTCCGTCACTGCTGATTCTTTATGGGACGGCACAAAAAAAGATACATTATTCAAGATTTCTTAGCAGAAAAGGCATCCTGTTATTATGACCGGAGCCTTAGCCAACATTTTGTTTTAAAGGGGACCTATAATGCAAAGTTAACATTTTACTTGTTTTTGTACTTTCGTTTGAATTTCTACTGCTTCTTGAAAACAGCCCCGCCATATTTAGCAAAATGTTAATGTTATTTTTGAGTGTCTGGAAAACGAACCGTTTCAAAAACTACCTCTCGCCTAGCAACCTCATCGAAGCCCAGCTGGTTACCTAGCAACCCAGACAGAATTCCACCCATTACATAGCAACCCAGTACTAGCACATTTGGTTAGCTGGTTTTACTGCTGTGTGCTGTATAATGGCTGCTGGAAAAGTTTTGCTGTTGACTTACTATTCAGAAACCACTTGCTGCTTTCTTGTTGGTTGTGCAGGAGGCTCTACTAATGCTTTTCAAAGGTGAATAGTTGAATAATTGCATATGTGTTTGCAGCCATTTTTATGTAATAGTGTAAACGCTAAGTTGAGGGGCGTGGCCAGAAGCAGCTTATTTGGATTTAAAGAGACAAAATGCCCTAAAGCACCTCGATCTGAAAGGAGCTCAAATAGGCAGTACTGACCAGACTAAAATCTCATTATCTAAGAATGATTTTGTGCAAAGAAATGTAATGAACATGTTTTGTATAACCCATAGATCTATCCTAGCCTGTTCAAGGAAGCATAGTAAGTCACTTTTAAACATCTTTTAGAGGAGGAAATACAGCGGATGGGAGACTCACTGTTATTTTCCATGTCTTCTGCTGGAGTTTCCTCAGGAATTTCCACGCCTGCCTTGACCACCACAGACACTTTCCTCACAACTCCTGGAGAGTCCATCTCCTCCATCATGATCTTGGGCCTCCGTCTCTTCCTGTTTGGGAAAGTCAAACCGCCTTCATGGTCTCCATGGTCCTCCTGAAAACTGGACTGGCTTTTCTTTTTCTCTGCCAGTTTTAATGTCAGCTTCTTTAAGTTTTTGTAGAGCTCGACATGACTTGCGCCTGAACTGGGTTTGGATGAGATCCTTGATTCAAGCAGCGAGCTGTCCAACACCGACTTGGGGTAGCTGTCTAGCGACTGTGAGCTACCATCGTAGCCTGATTCATTGAGGGACAGACTGGATTTTGTGTCATCCTTCTGCTGACTTTTCAGCCACGTTGACAGCGAACCCTTTGGAAACGGGATGATTTCCTCATTAAGGAATCTCTTTGGGGTTTTTATAATGCGGGAAGACCGTCCACTTGTTACAGTTGTACAGCTGTTAGAGCTTTGTGATAGCTTTGTCTCGTCCTCTGATGGCTCCATACTCTGACCCTGCGGTTCGGCACCATCCACAGCTGGAAGCGGCTCTGGCACGTAGGTATAAAACACATGCCGTGTCCGAACCCGACCGATTTTCGGCCGTTTGTTAACAGAAACATCCGTTGATTGTTTGCGCCTATAACCGAACAAAAATCTGCCTCGATGCCGTCTGTGCGCCCTCTTCACTGAAGTCTCTGCAGCTTTGCTCTGGAGCAATATTCCCGCCTCTTTTTCACTCTGGGCTGCAGCCTCTGGAGATGAACCCAAACCTTTAACCATCCTCATCATCCTCTGACGTTTGTGAAAAGACGTTAAGGAGATGGCGGCGCCCCGGCCCATTTGAAAACCACTTTTAAGCTTTTCACATCCTTCTGCTTGAGACATCTCCGAGTCCGCCAACACTTCTCCTTCAGCCGGATCCATCTTGTGAGAATGTTCTTCATCTCCAACCGGTTCAGATACACTCGACTCAGTTTCATGAGGTTTAGCATCACTTCCTGGTTTGGTTGCTCTTTGCTTCAATGTTCCTTCTCCTGCCGATGTTTGCTTTTCTACATGTTTGGCTTTTCTCCCTTTGTTGTGCACTTTGATAACCACTTTCGGCAATTCTTTGTCTCTAGTTGGGCTCCCCTCCACATCTGGCCCTTCCTTGGAAATTCTAGGTACAATTTTCCCAATTAGACTTGGTTTTGGGGTCTTGGGAATAATTTTTCCAACAAGAGGCTTTGCTTCCAGCACCGGATCTGAAGCTTGAGGCGGCTTGGCTTGGCTCACCGATCTCTTGGACACAAAGGTTTTAGGTTTTGGTGGGCAAACTCGGGAGCTCCCAAAACCAGTAAAATCTTCCTCCTAGAAAATATAAAATAAACCTTATAGTCGGTAGAATAAAGTATTTGGAAATATTGAGATAAGGACAGATAATCTGTAAACCACCTGTGGTTTTACTACGACAATGGCATTTTAGGTTCAAACTATATATTTTTTTTAAAGGTTGTAGATAGAGCTACAACTAACAATCTATTGATTATTCTGACGATTAATCAGATAAAAAAAACAATTAGCACAAGATTAAATAAAAAACTTGCATTATTTTTTTATATAAAATATTAGAAATAAATTACATTTGCAAACAATTTAAGTCATTTTTAAACAAGAAAATATATATGTTGCTGCTTAAAAATGCAACAACAGGATGGATTTGCAACTAAAAAAAATAATTCTAACATCAACTTATGAAAAGCTTAGACCTTTCTGTCTTACTTCACATCAATACGTGTAAGGCTGATCTTTAGATTATTATTTTTTGGTGCATAATAAGAGGATTTTTATATTTGAAATGGGTGTATCTCAAACTATGCCACTTGAGGAGTTTTATTTTATTTACAAAGAAGCTTTTTTGCCTTAAATGCAAAATGCATATATTTTTGTAAAGTTTTGGTTTAATTACTGCACAGAAAATAGATTTTTTTTTCTGCATACAGCCCTTTTTGAGTCTGTACTCCAGTTAACTATTAATTACTAAATTAATTTAGAGTTAATTCAATAATCACAATGAATCGAATTAAACACTTCAGTTCTATTTGTAGAATTTGATCAAAAGAATCTGGATTTTTTGTAAACATATCTGTTTTTACTCTTCGTGGAGATATTCTTATAGATAGGCCTCAATGGCAGCTGCTGCTTCTTATCAAGTTTTCCTCCATTTGATTAGCTGAAAACACACAGAAAATACATCCACTGGTCATATCCAAACAGAGTCAGAGACAACAGCTTCTGGATTATTTTTCTACTCTGTTACCCCAGAAACAACCTGACTAGTTTTTCCTTCCAAGTAGCTAATTGTTAGCTTTGATATTAATGAGTTTTACCATCATTTGTAAATCAATTTGGGAAAAAGGCGACTGCCAAATGCATAAACAAACAGCATGTTACCACTTTAGTATGCGAAGATTGACCCAGCATCAGCAAACTACACCTTTACTGCAGACTTTGAAGCCATATGTGCATAATCATTTAAAGTAAATAATACTGAACAAATAAAGAAATATTCTCAACTGCCCTGAAGTAGAGTTGTACCAAAGAAAGCAGAAACATGTTGTGAAATAAAAATACTTCTTCACCTGTATGTAAAACAATTAAAATGTTGTAAAAAGAAACAAAAAACGATACTGGAAAGGTTGAGTTTTAAGAGCCTGAAAACCAATTTTCTGTTCACAATAAAGGAAGTTTGTTTTGCCTCTAAAACTGTTGAAATGCTACACAATTACCTGAAGAATATGCAATGAGTGTGGAAGATAAAACTGGAATAAATAGAAGAAAGTAAATGATTTTATCAGTAAAATGCTGGAGCTTCAGACAAGAACTTTAAACATGTTTAGAAATCTCATGTGACATTTAGAATAACATTTGTAAATGATACAATCAACTCTCAAATATGTAAACAAAATTGTGCACTGTGATCTTTATAAGAAAGATTTTCCATCTTTTTTCAAATAAATTTTTAATATTAATGAATTTTCTTTCTAATAAAATTGTTGGAAACCAGAGAAAATGCTTTTGTTCACATTGATTCCACCATCTTTGTAGTTTAGTCATATATTATTTATATGTTGAATAATAAATATTGTACACCGTTTCATGGGCAGTTAATATGCAATGGACTTGGTTATAATATACAAATTTTTAAACTTCCAACTTATTATTGTATTTAATTTAACACTAACTGTGTCTAAACAATGACTGTTAATATCATTACACAAATCATTTTTAAATCCAAATTACAATACAAAAATATTCCGCATTTGCCAAGTCAGTGGTAAAAGTCACAACAACTGGAAAATAAAGCAAACACCATATTACCACCAGCACTTCACAGTGTTGATATACTCATGTTGGTGCTCAGCTTCAGAAAGTAAAAATGTTCTCAGGTCAGATTTCATTCAAATCTGAGCACAATTCTGTTGTTTGTCCCTGAAATTACCAGATAAACCACAAAGGTACATGTCACTGAAGATGAGTCAGTTCTCTTCATGATTTGATTTGATTATCAGGTACTCACCCAACAGAAACTGCATCTCAGCATCTGGGCCCGGCTCTCTGCTGTTAATCCCCTGTTCATCAGTGTAGTTTTAACACAGCAACTGAATTTTTTTTCTAATTTTCCCCACTTGTGACTCAGCAGTAAACTAAACGGTTCACACTCTTTCTTACTTCTTACAAAATTTCAATTTTAGCTTACAAGATTTCCACAATTTATTTCTGAAGCAATGCACAATGGAAACGTCAATCGTAGTTCTAGTAAGGATGAGTATTCATCTGCAGACAGTTGCAGTTAACAAAAAGACTCCTTAATCCATTTACTTTTATCAGCAGTTCATAATACTTACATCAATCTCAAATGTAAACAATTTTCAGAGTGATCAGAAGTAAACACTCTTGAATTATCCAGCAACAAAGAACACTGCACAGTATCAGGAGATGTGGAGAGCTACAGATAAGCATCGTTACAAGAGAGAGCCATGTGACTATTTCAATCAACTCCAAAAAGATTGCATCAGTAAAGTCTTTCTGATGTCAGACAGGAAAGACATTAATTGACTGCATCCAAACTGACTGCAGGATCCATGTGTTCATACGGATGGAAGTCATTTCACCTTCTGTTTTGTACGTTTATAAAAACGGACCAAGTTTTTCCTGTGTGATATATTTTTCAGTTTCATTAAAGGTTTGACCTTCTGATTATTTCCCCCCCTCAGATTACTAAAACAAATAAAATAAAATATACTACAGGTTATTCGATAAAGGTGGCCGTTTTGAAATCAACAGAAAATGAAGATATAAAATTATTTCATTGCTTTGCTTTTCTGATTCTTTCTTACATTATTTGGGGGGTTTTTTCCCCCTTTGTTTTTTTCTCTTTGCTTCTTTGTCTTTTGTATGCATGGAAGTATTTGTTGCCAACCTTAAAATAATTTAAATTACACTAAAAGTGAATTGTAGAAAATGATCAATTGAAACAATGAACATATCAGGGACTTCCTAGATGTGATATAGTTAGTAGATAAATAGAAAAGGTCTGATATGACAGAATTTGTTCGTTTAGAGACAATCAACAAAATAAAAACCCTTCCTTCATTTCTTTACCTGGACTCCTTGAAAACAAAAAATAAATAAATAAAGTTAAAAGTTATAGTAAATATACAATTAGTCAGCTTTACATTTAAAGTACTTTTTGTATTTAGTTAACATGTTTCTTCTGACTGGAACATTAATGTTTTACAACGGCCCAACCAGAGTCCTGGCTTGAATCCAGTACAAAAAAAATCTGTAGAGGGAGCTAATGATTAGGGTGATGGCAAGGAGGCCTCCTAACCTCAAGGACTTGTAGTCCAATACAAAGATAAATGGTCACAAATGCATAGAAGAAATATCTCAGCAATTACACAAGAGAGTCCATAAATTACAGAAAATGGTGGAAATAATTTTGAATTAGATGAAGAAAAAAAAACTTGTTAGCATTTATACCAGAATGAATTAAAGTAGCATCTTCAAGAGATGTTATTTTGACACAAATTGTAAGTTATTACAGCAACTCAAAATACAATTCTCCTGAGAAAATATCAACTTTTCTTTGCAAGCAATTTGCTGCCAGAAAAGGATAAATATGAAACCCTTCCTAACCTTTGTCTGACAATTAAGCAACTGCAAACATCCTTCAATTTACTCTAAAATGCTCCCAACGTAATGTAGGACTGGCTTCACAGACTATTTGAGGTTAATTAAACCTTTGCTTTCCTCCCGCTGCTGCGGACGTTCAGCTGACGTTAAAAAACACCGAGCAGTCAGCTGACACAAACTCTAACGTGGAAAGTAACAAAACGTTTTAACAACGACCAAAATCACCGGAGAGCAGCTTTTAGTAGACCCGCGTGGAAAAACCAATATTCACAGGATGCCAAAGAATGGTTGCCACAAACAAAAAGCCTTTACTGCTGTGCTCATAGCGCCAAAGTTTCCGCCTTATCTGTTTTTTGATACAACACTCGGCTGGACGGATATTTATACCTCAGATGCAACTTCCTATACCAGTTCCGCACAGCAGAGTATTAATACATGCAGAATAATCACACGAAAACAATCGCTGGTAATCCCATATGAAACATTCCCTGCAGGCAAACAGCTTCGTGCTACAATGCTACTATGTGTTATGTTTGTAGCTAGCTACACATAAGCTAAACTGTGCTTTATATAAAAACATAACAAATTTGTGTTTTAACATCGCAGGAAGTGCTTATTCTGAATTTAAATAGCACGGTTTTCCATCTAGCCGACTCACCTCCTCGCTATTGCTGGAGTCGAAGCCCACATCCTTCCGCCGACTGTGCTTCTCAGCCACCCCCAGCAGCCGTAGCAGGGACGGATCCTCGCCGAACGCAAGGCCGGTGTTGACGGGCCTCGGCCCGGCTGCGACCAGCTCTCCGTAGTCCGAGCCCAATCTTCCGCGTCTGGTCCGTTTCTCGGAGCGCAGCCTGCTGCGACCCGTTAACGGCCGACCTGGGAAGCGAGCCCGGGCCGGCGGTGCCTGAGAACTCAGCCCAGTGGTAGTGGAAGGAGACGATAATCCGCCTCCCGAGGCCGCCATTATATTTAATACAACAACGGAGACAGCGCGCGGGCAGAGGATCACTGCAGCGCTGCGCGAGGCAAGATGGGTCTCCTCGATGCAAAGGCGCGAGATAGGTGCATCATGGGTAGACGAACGTCGCCGGAGCTGCTCGACGTTCGACGACGTGGGCGACTTCGCTTTCAAAATGAGCTGTTTTTGGTGTTTTGTTGTTGTCGTTTTTTGTTTTTTACTTGTGTGACGAATTTAAAATAATAGAAATAGCATTTACTTAAATAAAGGCTTAAAACTTTCACTTCTACTAAAAATGCTAACATATGTTGGAGCTTTATATGTTTTTTAAAATGCAGGTCATAAATTTATTTGTTTGTTCATTTATTTATTTATTTATCTGATAGAGACAGACACACAATCACATTGAGAAATTGTATTATAGTGAACTAATATTGTAACACTTGTCCCTATGGGTTTTTATAAAAGTATAAAACTCTAAAAAATAAACAGTACAAAAACTTGTATGCTTTTATATCATTTTTTAAGATACTACAAAGAAATTGAATAGTAGTAAAAGAATAAAATAATTAAAGGTGATATAAACAAAAAGAATCATACATATTCAAACATAACTATAAAACATTTTAAACATGAATGGATTACTGTTGGCACAACTAGAGTTTGGTTTGCTTTTTAAACATATTGAAAATAGTCTTAGACTTTGAATTAAAAGCGACAGAATTCCACATTGTGGAAATTAAATTACTTTGAAACACTTCCATCCAGACTTACTTAAGCACTGGTCTTAATTGGTCTAAATTTCTTATTTGGATGTAGCAAAGAAAAATAATAGTAATTTAAGCTTGAACTGGGTACAGGTTCCACCCATATTAATACATATCAGTTTGAAACATTTTGTTGTAAATACATTGATTGGATTTTTATTTAGTGAAAGCAACCAAGGAAGAATATTAGTTTAGCCAAATTCTTCACATGCCTTTAAACAATTTTGGAAAGCTTAAATGAAAATGTCATGATTCTTAAGACAACACCTCATACTATTTCCAGATGCAGCATTTCAGATACCTCAAGATTACAGACATTTATCTGTTCAAACTCTGTATATGCAAGTATGGAAACCATAGGAATGTCAAGCCGTCATGTTATTAATGAACGTTGGGTATTTAAGGATTGAACATGTTAAATGTGCAAGATGTGTGAATCAACCTAGAAACAAAAGCAACAGATCTTGTAAATGAGTGAAACAAGTTCTGTACCAATAAGAGCTCAAATAAGGACCTTCATCGAGAAAGAAGCCATTACATAATAAACAAAAGCCAAATTAGGTTGAAAACGCACTCAGAAGACAGGGCCCTTAATTTTTGGAGTGGTGACATGGCGATCTGATAAAACTAAAATTGATGTCTTATGTCATATTTATAGAAAATAAGCCCACAAGCCAAAGAGCACCATGCCCATGGCATCATGCTGTTAGTTTCAAAAAAGAGTGGTGTACTCCACAAAATAGTTTGCATCATAAGAAATTGACTGATATTAAGGCAAACTCTGAAGTGACACCAACTACTTTGCTGCAGAAACATAAAGACAAAAAAAACACTTGTCGGTGCAGAGTTCTATAAATGAAAGTACTCATTTAGAGTACTTTCACTTAGAAAGTACTCTAAATGAGCCTTTAGAGTACTTTCTCTTGCAAAGCTCTTCCCACAGGTAAGGCAGGAGTATTCAGAGCTGTTTTTTTTTAAACATATTTTATTATGGTTATGTTATGAGATACAGTTCCAATGCCACGTTTACACATTTAGCTGAAATCAAATACTTAACTACAAAGTATTTCCCACAACCCAAAGAAGAATCACTTGGCTATTTCACCATCAACATAAAACTTTTAGGATAAAAAAAAGGCAACACGAACAATGACATGTGAGATTGTTGCTTTGTAAAAATAAATCCTGATTATTTACACAGAAAGGTAGGTTTTCAGTGTACGGTATTTTGTTAAACAGGGTTCGTACACTTTTCCAACAATAAAATTCAAGCACTTTTCAGGCATTTTCAAGATAAGCTTTCAAACTTTTCCAACAAAACAATACAAATGAATATTGTATTGTTTTGTCCAACTATTCAATATTATGCCAATTATGCCAAATAGTTCACTATTATATGGCATAATTTATTACCGTTATGAGTAATGTTCTGTGACAGTATCCTATATGTAAGGGACAAACTAAACTAAACTAACAAAATTTTATGTTTTGAAAATTATTTCTCAGACACCTGATTGGTCTGAGAACAAAACACAAATTTAAGAAAATAAATCCCCCAATTTCAAGAACTTTAACACAAATAAAATGCCAAATTTATTTCAATTATTGAGCCATTATGAGTAATAAATATTCATTACATTGAACACATTGGTTTCTCAAATTAAATGCTCAGACACGACATAAATAATTACTTGACTTTCAGTTAAGGAGTCTTTTCTCCTAAATGTTTATTACAAAACTTTCCGAATAGAATATTAAGCACTTTTAAGGATTTTTTTTTTTTTACATCAATGAAGCACTTTACAAACCTTGAAAACACTTCAGGGTTTCCCCCAGTGTATTACAAGCCTGGCGGGCCACCATGCTTTATTTGTGCCCCCACCAATCTAAGCATTGCTTATTTTTTTTAAGTCTTTTAAAAATGTTTGCATTTTTTAAGACTTTATAGTTGGTGTTCAGGTATTAATCTTCCAATCTTTTAATAAAACAAAATTATCAAGTGACATTTTTTCAAATTTCCTGTCAAGTTTAAACATTTCTTAACTCAAAAACACGACAGGCTGCTGGATGAATGACTGCCCTCGCCCCCAACCACCGGGCTTCGCAAGTTTTCAGGGGGAAACCTTGCACCCGATTGAAATTCAAGCATTTTCAAGGATTTCAAGTTCCCGTACACACCCATGTTAAAAAGGAAAAAATAAATAACATTCCTGAAACAATCGGCAATGTGGTGCATAATACTGCTTCACAAACTTATTCTGAAATATCATGCTGAAATCCTTCACTAAGCAACGTGAATGACATGATGATGCGACACCAAAGGAGGAAGTTTTCTCCTTCTGTATCATCTCTTTTCAACAGCCTTCTCTGTCTTAATATGGGAGGTTTGATGAGCCTTTAGAGTACTTTCTCTTGCAAAGCTCTTCCCACAGGTAAGGCAGGAGTATTCAGAGCTGAGAGCTTTCAGAGGACGAGGGCGATGGAGGTCTTTTTTGTGAGCTCGCAAGGCTTCAATTGTGGCAAACATCCAATTACAGTCATCTTCAGGACAGGGAATTTTACACTCCACAGACGAAGTCGAGTCACGGTATTTTTTTGCACTATCTTCTTGCTTGATTTTCTTATCAACTTCCACCTCTTGGGAAGCGGGCGTATGTTCACAGGGCCGCTTTTTGCCTCGTGACTCCTCAAGATCGCAGTCAGAGGTTTCCTCCTGATGCTGCAGGAGCTCGTCTTCTGTCTGGAAAACAACGCCACATTTACAACACTGAAACATGTCGATATCTTCGGCTGCCGCCTCTTTCTCGGGATGCATTGCGATGCGATGTTTGCGGAGTCGAAAGGGAACGGGGAACCTGGCGCCACAGTCAACGCAAAGAAAACGCCGCTCCCCGCAATCCTTCCGTCTGTGTTGGTTCAGCTGTAAGACAACAAACGATCAGCACAGCTCACAGTTTATGGCGAACACGTAAAACATTAGAAGAATAAGCTTCCCAACCTCGGTAAACGTGCTGAATCTTTCCTGACAGAGGGAGCAGGAAAATGGCTTTTCTTCGGTAAAATGTGTTGGTTGGTGCTGGCTGAGCTCTGCCGTTGTGGAGAAAGAGCTGTTGCACTTGTAGCACATGAAGAGTGTATTATTCTGCAAAAAGAAAATAATTTGAAAAAATGCAAATTCTTCTCGTTTCAGAGTCAAATTTTCTTAATACTCAGCCTGTTCTTTCTCAAGTTTCACAATTTATTTGTGGCATAAATGTGTACTGCGGTCAGGCTTTAATTATAGAACATGAAACTAGAGTATACATGCATGGACGAACGGAAACAGACGGATGCTTAAAAATAGGCAACAAATTAATATTAAGCAAATAATCAGATATCTAATCCTTTCTGAACTAACGTTCAATAGTTTGCTTCAACAGACTAACAAATTCGCAGCTTGTGCAAACTAAACAGTGAAAAACATGACTATACTGAGCCTTGTAGTACTCTATTACTTTTCCAATCATAGTTTTTCCTTCTACTTAATTTTTTAACATTATGTTTGGACACAGCACTGAACAGCCAGCTTCCTGGGCCTCTTTGTGGAGGATTTCAACAATGGTCTCACTGTTGCCAAGAAAAATACCTATGGGCTGTCCTAAAAGTCGTTAGATGACATCACTGCCTAATGTGCATATCTTATGAGAAGTAGAAGAAGAGAATATCAAAGTTGGCAAGACAAAAGGTGATTAAAAATACTCTAAATATGTTTATGTAATGTAAATTCATTTCCTGAATTTACACTACATAAATCAGTCTTGCATAATATCAAATTTAACTAAAAGACAGTTATCTGAGGCACAGACATTAGAGGAGGTGAATCAGTGACTGAGGCTGTGAATCAATTGCATCGATTTATTTTAGCGCAACAAAAAGAAAACATTAAGCAACATGGTAAATTTTGAATAATGTTTACAGCTTTTGCGATGCAGAACAGGATCAGCGGCAGCTTTACCCATGTGTGATTCAATTACAAAGTTACTTTTTTATCTGTTCTTTTGTTGCCAGTCCAAAGAAAAGAGCTGGAATCAGTTTTAGTTTTGACAACCTAAAGTTTAAATAATTTTCACCAACATAAAGCTGTATAACTGCCAACACTATATGAAAGAGCAAAGTAATCAGAGTACATTACATATTTGTTTTCTTCGGCATTCACACCCCCAACAACAGGCTGGAGTTACTCACATGCTGAAATCTAAATGCCAAAGTCTCCCAAAACAAGAAGAAAGAAAGTCTCAGCATTTGTCGCTAGTCACTTTTTTGAAGCAAAAGTCGCTTGCGGTTGATGAAAAATGACTAAATTTAGCGACAAAGTTGCCAATTTGGCAAGAGTGAAGTGTCTACTGGACATTTCACTCCAAATATCTAAAACATAAAGTCATATTTCTGTACAAATATTTATTCTTTTAATTGGTCTCTTATTTTGGTGACAAAGTTAATTTTGGGGTAAGTCCATTTTATCAAAATTTACAGAAACAAAGGCTTCAAATAAATCCCTTCATGTGTAAAGGACCTGCTTAAGATTTTCACATTTTGAGTCCAATTACTGAAATAAATTAACTTAACATATTTGTTTACCTACATGCAAATGTAGGTAAAAAGCTGCCCAAATTTTGGACTAAATTATCATAATTCCTACTCAGGTCTGTTTATAAATAAGAGAATCCTTACAACTTTTTTTATAACAGTACTATCCCACAAATAATACATCTGCAAAATTATAAAAGTACGCTAGTAAATGTGTTATTTTTTTAAATTACCTTCCTAACAATTTTTTTTATATTTCTGCCCCTGAATTTCACTGAAGATTATTTTATACTAATGTTAATTTTTAGGGTAATACTTTATTGGGGGTAGAAATTTTGATAAATTATGGTATTTTTTAAATTTTATTTTATATGGCTTAGAGTTTGCTGAAATATTGTTGAGACATTTTTCATTTTTATGGTTTTTATACCTGCTGCAGATGACGCTTGTACTCGTCCCGATGGTTCCTCTTAATGTGTCTCTCCTTGGATTTGAGATCTTTGAAAATGATCAGGCAATGGAAACACTGCAGACTCTCATGGTGATCTGTAGTGCAGATGACAAACTTAGAAAGTAGTTTATGTTTAGTAACGTGCTTATTAAAAATATTCACCCAGATTTAAATTCTTCCCAGGACAAATCTCATCCACCTCTGGGGTGGATGAGATTTTGAGTTTAAGAAATCTTTGAGGGAAAAACAAAATAAAAACATCAATGGGGCAAGCATTAAACCTTGGGGAAGTCCAACTTAATAAACAGGTGTAACAGATCAATACTCATGAACTTTTACAGAGAAATCTGTACATTTTGAATAAGAAGAAGATCAATGAAGGTTACTAATTCAGCCTAAAATGTTCCAACATTATGTTTTATTCTAAAAGCTTCCAAAGAAGACGAGAAAACTTGTGACTTTTTATGTTCTTTGTAGTAATAGTACAGTAAATATCAACTTACAGTACTCCGGGCCGCCCACAGGGTCAGATTTTGTCTCTGCAGAAGAGGACTTCATTTCATTTCCAACAACCACTTGCTCTATTTTCATTTCCATCTTGAGGCTTTCACCGAGCTCAGATCCACATCAAACTGTAAGATAACCACAAAATTGTCATTAAAAACAACTTAAATACATTATTAAAAGGACAACTAAACACGTCATAACTGCGTTATATCTCTAAAATACTCGGGTGTGAACTCTTTAGCATCAATGATTGCGATAAATAGAAAACGTTATAAAATTACGACAACCGTTGCACCACGATGGAGGACACAGGGCAGCACGCAGCACAAGCTACGCCATTTGATTTCAACTTAAAAAAATAATTGAATGAAAAAACATTTTCTATGCCCGTTGTATAATTTATGCGATGGTTAAATGATCAATCTTTCACATAAAACAAATCCAAACTTGCTTTAGCACTATCTGCAGCGTCCACGGAAACGAAGCTGTTTAGCCCCCGTCACGTGACGTGGGAATAGAAATTCTCGCGAGAGTAGAGTTCGCCACTACAAAGCTAGAGCAGCGCCATAGATATTATACGGCACTGATCTTGAGTACCCAAAAATTGTACTCAAGTGAGAGTAGCGCTACTACAGCTAATTTTTTACTCAAGTAAAAATAAAAAATAGAAAATTCAAGAAATTAAGAGTGACATAAGTATTTCGTAAAAAGGCTACTAAAGTACTTAGTAAAATTTTTAATAAGTAATAGAAGATAGTAGCAATGATTGATTATCAAAATATCAATCATGTCATATTTATAAAATTACATAAGACTAAAATATAAAAATACATGAGAATATTGATATTTTAAAGCTCAAATGAAAGTAATTCATATAAATAACACAATTACAAAATAGAATCAGGCAAAAGTAAAATTTTGTCTGTATAAAATATATAAAATTTAAACAAAAAACTGCAGGCTAGTGTCTGTATCTAGTAATTTCTTTGGTTAAAAAGAAACCTTGTTCTTCATTCAGTGAAGTTGCTCACAGTGAGCTTAGAAACACTTCACAATAAAATTACTGAAGTAAAAGAGTAAAACTTAGTCCTAAAAGTAATTTTTCCCCCAAAAAGATCACTCGGGTTTCTTTGTAATTCTCTACAACATTAACCTTGATCTGCCTGGTGTGTTTCTTGATGCTAGTTGACTATTGAGAATTGGAACAACTATATTCATACTCAGATTAAACTACACAGATGGAAACAATTTACTAGTTAGATTTTTGGAAGCAATTGTTTTCCATAGATTTATTGAAAAATAAGAAGGGGATGAGTAAAATTGCATGCCACACTTCTCAGATTCCTATTTATGCTCTATGGTGGTCTGTCACGCACAATCCTCGTAAATACATTGAAGTTTGTGATCGTTTTGCAACTATATGTAGAAAAAATACCCTTCCAGAACCATCTTATCCTAAAGACACTATAGTTTCTAAGAAACTACATTTCTCTCACACTGGTAGGTATACTTGCAGTTTCTACTCCATCTAAATAAATGAGAACCATATCTTTCATCGGCTCCTATCTTGTTGAACCAGCTCCTCTGATAAGTTCTGAATGAAACACTGAAAATCAATTTTGTGATTCAAAACTGTGTCAAAGGTAAAGACCTAATATCTTTGCTCAAACAGAAAATAACTTAATATAGTGGTTATAATTAGATTTATATCTTTATACCTTAAATACATTTCAATTTTAGCAGTACAGTACTTCAACTTTGATGATTCCTGTCCACATCAGCATAATTCCCCACAAACCATCTTTAAAGATCCAAAATGTTCTGCTTATATTTTTCTAATTTAAAGATTTTCTTTTAAATCCACTCTTTCACAAATTTTGTATGAACCCGGAATACATATCCTACAAATTTAGTTACTATTTCATTCATAAAACATACAGTTTTTACTTGGAAACTCCTACTATCCTTCATTTTTGTGAATTACTAGCATGGGTTTCAATATTTAAAGTATTTTCATGTAGCTCGATCTACTCCATAAGACTGAAATAAAAATATTAGCATCTCAGCATCAGTTTTCTTTTCCACATACCAAAATTCTAAAGTAATACAAAAAGCCCCCAAACAATTCAACTCTTAAAATCAACCAATAGCTTCAGGTAATAGATCTTTATTGGTATTTTCACTAAACACAACAAAAGTGTGAATCGAAGCTTCCTGATGAGGCAAAAGACAGTATATCATTTTTAGTTTAAATATTTCTCACAGACATAAGGTTAAGGGCATTTAGAGGCAGAATGAAGAAATCCAAAAGTTGAGAACGAGATTTAAGCCACAGCTTGTTTCTGCTGCTGGTATTCAGCGATTCGGCTTTCCATCACAGGCCTGAAGTGCCGGATTAATCCCTAAAAACACACAAAAAAAGAGATCATTTATGTGCAATATCACTTCAATATACAACATCAAGTCAAAGTGATAAATAACTTCATAACTGAGGAGATAATGACAGGGCATAATGTAGAAAAAAAATCAAATGCATTATTTTGTTACTGTGGGAGGGAACTAGTGACATCTAGTGGCACAAACTGTCAATTACAAACAGGATTGGTCAAATTTCAGGAAAAACCTGTCAGCCCAAAATATCATCTCCATAACAAGTACAGTACTTTAGTTTTAGTACTGTATTTAGTATCTGAATAAAATAAATAAATCACACATTTACCTTTCCATTCCAGATGTTTACAAACTAAACCTTTAAGAGATCTTATTTAATTGGACTTTATTTAACTTATTTTAAAAACACAAAAAAAAAGTTCACAATGAGTTTATGGCATTGATTTTTTTTACAGTAAGCTGGAAACTGGAAAAAACAGGAACCGAACTTAAGCTGGAATAAAGGAAGAAAGACAAAAAGGAAGAAAGGCAAAGAAAAGGAAGGATACAAAAAAGAAAAACAGGAAAAAAAGGAAGAAAGAACAAACAGAAATTGAGGTACGACAGACAGGAGGAAGAAAGGAATAAAGGAAACATGGTAAGACAAAAGAAGGGAAGACCGAGGATAAGTAAAAAAAGAAAGGAAAGAAGGGCAAAAGTAAAGACTGCAAAGAAAGGTAGACATAAAGAATAAAGAATAAAGAAAGGAAAGATGGAAGAAGATGGAAAGGAAGTAGAAAGGAATGGAAGGAAGGAAGGAAGGAAGGAAGGAAGGAAGGAAGGAAGGAAGGAAGGAAGGAAGGAAAGAAAGAAAGGAAAAGGGAAGGAAGGAAGGAAGGAAGGAAGAAAGGAAAGAAATAGGGAAAGAAAAGAAAGACATAAGGAAGAAGAAAGTAAGTAAAGATAGAAAGGAAGAAAGGATGGAAGGAAGGAAGGAAGGAAGGAAATGTTTTTACCTGTACGGGCCACGCTGCGCCGTCGCCCAGCGCGCAGATGGTGTGTCCCTCGATCTGCTTGCTGAGCTCCCAGATCATATCGATCTCCGCTGGCCGCGCGTCGCCGCGGACAAAACGCCACATCATCTTATTCATCCAGTCCACTCCTGCAGAAATCAACCAGAGCATCCAAAACAAGACATATTATTTTATCGTTTCTGAAAATAAATCCTCCAAAAAAAAAAAAAAAAACCTAATGAGAAGCATTTACCCTCCCTGCATGGTGTGCACTGGCCACAACTCTCATGTTTGTAGAACTCAATCAGTCGGGCGATGGCTCTGATGATGTCAGTCTGCAAAAGCAACACTAATCAACCAATAACCAATGCTACCGGCGTCTGGTCGCTCGGCAGAGGTGACGGACTCACAGATTTGTCCATGACGATGAGAGCAGCCGTGCCGAGGCCCGTCTGGGCTTGAAGGAGGCCGTCGAAATCCATTAGCACCTCTTCACAGACGTTCTTGGGGATGAGGGGAGTTGAGGATCCTCCAGGGATTACAGCCAGCAGGTTATCCCAGCCTCCACGAACGCCACCTACCGCACAGATGTTGCTTTCAATTAAGTTAGGAATAAAAAAAATGTAGTCGCTTATGTTAAGCCACCCTAATCTTTGGCTTTATGAACCTTGTGCTGAAGGAGAACATGGCAGATGGATTTAGGTCATCTCTTTGTGACCTTTCTACTTGATTACACTTCAAAAGAAATAGATTTAAAAACGCACATATAGGAAAGACTCCTCCTTGTTTTTTATGCAAAAAAAACAAAACACTTTTTCTGAGTTTTCAGCAGATTTGGGTAGTAACTAGTTACTTGAGTTTACTTGAGTAAGTGGATCGATACTCTTACGCAAGTAAAATGTTGGTTTGGTTTGTTTGAACCAAAAATTCACCAGACAAAGACACACACCTGCAGTTCTTATTAATATATATTGAAAATGTTGGTAAATTGTTGTTTTAAAATTATTTTGTTTACATGAATTACTTTCATTTTGGTCCTTACAATACCAAAATTTCCACACAACTTTAGATTTTGGTCCAATAGATGTAATTTTTAAATGTGAAATCATTAATGTTTTGATCGATTACTCAGTGCTCTTACTCGAGTAATCTCTATTTTTTATTTTTACTTGGGTGAAATTATGTTTTCGTAGCTCTACTTTTACTTGGGTAAAATTTTTGGTTTTCAATTATGTTCAACAAAAAATAGAAAACATCGACGTTCACCACCATTTTAAATATGGAGGCTGCAAATAAACAGACTGAATGAAGGAAGAAACAACAGAGGAAACAGAAAGAAAGCAGGAAACAAGGAAGAAAGGAATGAAAGGAAAAAGGAAAGAAAGGAGGAAAAGGCACAGAAAATAAAAGAAGTTGGGAAGGAATGAAAGAGGAAAGCAAAAACAGGTCAAGTTAAAAGAAAAAAGGAAGGATAAAAGGACGGAAAGACAAAAGCAATGAAAGGCTGCAGAACACATTAAAAGGAGGACACAAAAAAAGAGCAAATGTCCCAGTTTTTTAAATCAGATTTATCGTCAGAATAATCAAAAGTGTAATCAATTACTAAAATCGTTAGTTGCAGAGGTACAAAAATGAAGGGAATGACACAAGAGACGGCAACACCTAGAAAGGACTGAAGGAAGGCTAACATTTAGACAGTTGTTACCAGGAGGAACCCACTGGGACGTACGGATGGTATTTGCTGCCTGAACTCACCAACATCTGCAGGCTTTCCAATCAGCCCAGCAGCATATGCCTCATTGATGGCCACCTGAAAGAGAAAGATGGGTTCATTTTGATTCATTTATTGCAAAGATTTTAACGTGTTAAAATTTTAATTAAAATTGTTTTCTGTTTTTGTATCCACGTTTCCAGTGGGCCTGTAAATCTGATGCACAATCGCAACTACAAACAACAGCGATGAACAACAAAGTGGCTTTTCTTGCCACTCGGAAGAGAAATTTTACAAAATTGACTTTATTTTGTGGAAGCAGTTTCACAAGCAACAAAGCTCTGTGACAGAAAGAACTTCCAGTTCATCATTTTCCAATTTTCTTTTTAGTTCTCGGTATAAAACCAGTCAATATGAACATGCAAACAGGATAGAATACATACAACAAAAAACAAATTTAAAAAATTTATAAAAGTTTTTTAAAAATGTGTTTTTTGCTTCAAAAAAACGATCTGATGGGATGCTGGAATTTATGACTGTTGTTTACAAGTTGTGCTAAAAAGAGTTGAAGCTATTCGAGCCTAAATACCGTTTCAATGCAAAACCTGTAGGTAGCAGCAGGAATGCTAATGTCAGCGTTTCTAAAGAAGTTTTTTTTTTTTTTTTTTTATAAGTTACATGAATGATCCTGGATTCATGAAACATTTGAAAGCTAAATAACGAATGAATGACCTAAATAAAAAGATTAAAACAATAAATATTTTTGTTGTTGAGTTCAATGATTTAGCAGAATAAAGGATTTCTTCAATTAAAAAAACGTTGCTTATTTTATTGATATATAATTTTCAATAAAAATGTGATTAATCAAAATTTTTTCATCAAGTCCCACCACTAAAAAACAATTTGTTCCTGAAATTTGGTAGAAACAGGGACAATTTGTTAAAAAGACGACAAGTAATTGACAGCCATTTGTGAAGAATCAATTACATACAGCTCTGGGAAAAAAATTAAGAAACCACTTAAAATGACTTTACTCTTTATATGTATATGTTTGAGTAAAATGAACATTGTTCTTTTATTCTATGAACTACTGACAACATGTCTCTGCAAAAAAAATTGATTTATTTGCAGAAAATGAGAAATAACTATAAGATGCAGTGCTTTCAGACCTCAAATAATGCAAAGAAAACAAGTTCATATTCATTTAGAAACAACAATACTAATGTTTTAACTCAGGAAGAGTTCAGAAATTAATATTTGGTGGAATAACCAGGAGGTTTTCAGTGGGATTCAGTCCAATGGGTTTTTTTTTCTATAGCTGCATATGTAAGTTATGTCAAGCCTGAAATAAAATATTTGCCACTTTCCTTTTAAAAATCTGACTATTCATTATTTAGAAAGTTTAATACTAATAGATATAGTTTAATACATATTTTTAAAATAATGCTTTCTGCATTACACAACAGCCGTTTAATAAACTCTGTCACGCCGTCAATGTGCACACGTTCACCTGCAGGTTGGACGACTCGTTGAAAAACTCTCCTCTGATGTAGATGTAAGCAGCATGAGCCCCCATGGCCCGGCCTGCGATCAGGCAGCCCTCCACCAGCTTGTGCGGGTCGTGCCTCATGATCTCTCTGTCCTTGCAGGTTCCAGGCTCTCCTTCGTCTGCATTCACCACCAGATACTTCGGACTAAAATACAGACACACAACTGGGTCAAGTCATGTAGGAAAAGCAGCGACAATTATGGAGAGCAGAACCAGTTTCCCATCGGATAAAACTGAACTTTAAGAGCAACAACGTGACTCTGAGCAGAAGAACCGACCTATCCAGAGGAGAAGTTCATAGATTAACTAACTGATAAACATTTATGAAATTCTTTGTATTTCAGCTATTGAGGAAATCAATGATTGGTTCAATACTAAATACAAGTGGAAATTTAAAAAAATATATTTCTATCTGTATTTAGGGAAAGAAAGCTGAACCCAACATTTAGACAATGTAACTGTGAATAAAGTCTTGAACAAGATCAAAACCAATTAAATCATATATTATGATTTAATTGATTTAAATCATAAATTATGATTTAATTGATTATTAAAATTATCAACTAATTTTGTAATCAATTAATTTCATGTTACACAAAAAAGGCTATTTTGCTGAGAGAACACACTATGAATAGTAATTAAGCCAAAACTGTACAAAAATATCTATTGTACATTTTGCATTAAAGGTAAAAAAAAAAATAACTTTCTGTAAACATGTTCTACCCAAAACTGCTTAAGTGGTATTGTCTCAAATGCTGTAAAAAAAATAATAAAAAACTCCTTTTACTATCTAGTTATTAATCAGTTAATCCAAAAAATAAAATAAAAAAAAATCAACAGATCATTCACTGTACTTACTTTAATTCAAGCAAAAAGGGCTGAACTTTTCACATTTTAGAAGTATTTTTAGCTTCAGATGCATCATTTGCTACAAATCATTCAGCATGCACTAAGGGAATGTAATGCTACTGCATTTCTATCCATTTTCTATACACCCTTCTTCCCTAATGGGGTTGGGAGGGTTGCTGGTGCCAATCCCCAGCTAACGTTCCGGGCGAGAGGCGGGGTCACCCTGGACAGGTCGCCAGTCTGTCGCAGTGCTACTGCATTATAGGCAATAAAATGTTTATTTTTTCATTTAAAAAAAAGTAATTGGAGTATCCTATTTGTTTGCATTTTTAATGCATTTCTAATATTGTATGAAAAAGGCTTAGAAACGTCTACAAAATGTTTTTATCAAAATAATCATCAGAATAATCGATAACTAAAAAAAGGAAAGAAATATTTATCTGTAATGTATATTTTTAAAATATTTTTTTCAAACCCAGTGCCAATCTGGAGATGACTAATATAACAATTAGTTTCTTGGCTCCATTTCTATATTACTGAAAGCTTTAAAACAAAATATAATCAGCCGATCAGAGGTAAATCTGCCAGGCTCTGCACTGACCGGCCGTCGCTGGGCTTGTTCATGAAACTCCACTTCATGCCAGTAGGGAACCCGGCTCCGCCTCTCCCCCGCAGACCAGAAACCTTGATCTCATTGAGAATCCAGTCAACCCCCTTCAAAAGGATCTCCTTGGTTTTAAAACCAGTCAGAGCTTCAGTGCAAGTTATTTGAATTCAAGAAGCAAAAAGCAGGTAAATATTGTAAATTATTCCTTTTTAAAAATCATTTTGATTGCCCGAGTGCACTGAATGAACGTTATGAAAGTAAAAGTCACGTTACCTCCAGTCATGACGGCCATAAAGATTTGTGAAAATTCTGTCCTCGTCCGCCAGTGGGCCAAATTTAGTTTTCTTTGGAGCACTCTGGTTAAAGAAAAACATATTTTGTGTATGCTTTTTGAAAGTTAAACTATTTAACGGTTCTATTAAAAATAGACTATGTACCTGTGCAGTGCTGTTGAATCGACAAACCATTACTGAATGTAAACAAACTCCCAGAACCTCCTGGACGCACCCACCGAACGAGACAAGGACAGCATCCTTCCAGCAGAAAACACAAAGAGTAGCAGCTTTAAAACTTCAGCATCAGAGCTCTCAAGTTATTTGAATTCAAGACAGACAGAAATAAAAAAACATTTTTCATCTGAAAATAAAAAAAAGCTATTATTGGACAAATATTTTCCATAACACACAGCTTTGCATGTAAAAAAACGGCTGCCAGAACAGAAACGTGAGGATTGAAGTGTACTTCTAGTGACAAGTGAAAATATAGCGTTAAAATAAAACATCCAACAAATTTAGAAGATATACTGTATGTTGTGGGAGTGAGTTTAGCGAATCAGAATGCAGAGCACAATGCACCAAAAAAAAAAAAAAAAAAAAAAGCATTATGAAAATCCGCGAAATAGCGAATCCGCGATAAGTGAACCGCGAAGTGGCGAGGGATCACTTTAATCTTTTAAATTGGTCTTTGTCAATAGTTCTCCAGGCTGTTTGAAAGTCTTTTTAAGTTTCTTTTTTGGCTGCGATTGCTGTACCACTCACTTTATATGCAATATCTGTAGTTGACCTTATCAAAATATTGGGAAAATGTAGGTAAAATTGGGTTAATACACCACAAAAGCAGCAAGTTGTGTTGCTTTAGTATGTTTGACCAAACCTGCGAGTCTTTTGGTGTATTTAAGTATGCTGTACTGGTGCACAGTTGTCAAATATATTTGTAATTCATTACATTTATGAGCAAGTCTTTAAAAAAGAAACGTTTAAGTCAATTGAGGGCTGTTTTTCTGTACTGGATCAATGTTTTTATTTTTTGAAACAAACAAAAAATTAAAACTGAAAACTAATTTTGAACCTGGGAAAACAAATTATACGTAAAGTTTATATTTTATTTAGCTCAGATACTTGTTTTATTCAATTAAATAAAAGCATATTGTGTCATAATTAGAATCTCAAAGTAAAATCCACAAAATAATAAGTGCCAAAATAAGACACTTATCAATCGTTACATCACGTTAACCTGTACATCCAAAACAACAATTTAAAAACAAAAACAACATGGCTGTAACTTTCGAAAATAATCCCACAATTATACTTATTTTGATATTTCAGAGATTGCCTTTTCATATTTTGTGTTGTTACGTCAGATGTACAAAGTAAGCTAAAATGGGAAGAGAAATTGTGATCAAAGTAGTTGAGTTGTTACAATTAAAATCTCACACACACACACACACACACACACACACACACATATATATATATATGCACTTAAATATATGTGTGTGTGTGTGTGTTATCAAACTGACCTCAGTGCTGACATGCTAACTTTAGTTAGCATAGCGGTTAACCTTGTAGTGGAATAAAAGCAGCGGATCCACGGAGCTACATGCTAATTTCACACACATAAGTGCTAACTGGTTAATTCACTGTATATCTATCAGAGGCAGATGTCTAGCCTGCAGCAGGATCAATAATAACCAACAAAAACAATCCGCCTAACTTACCTTCTGTCTACGTTAGAGGTTTATGAAACACAGCTCTACAGGAAGCAGAGCGAGTGACCCGGATATAGTTAAAAACAGAGCCGCAGAAACTTAGGTTTATATATGGACTGGAAGAAAAAAAATATTTCATAATATTAGTCTGACCCTGCTACAGAGCATATATAACCTGTAGTAACTCATAACAATGAATGGAACTTTTTAATTTTGTGAATATTATGTTGTGTTATATGTAAATTGAAATAGGCTGTGACTCAGTTACATATTACTTGAGTAATATTATTATGAATACTGCTACTCTTACTTCAATAATATTTCTGGATATGACCCACTATGAGTTACTTCACTAAATGAAGAATAAACATGTTTTTACTGAAAGGCACAGACACACATACAGTTTATGTTAAACTGAGATTTTTTTGTCTGTACACAAGCTTTGTCTTACAAATTTTCTGTGCCTGTTGTACCATTTGGAGGTGAAGTACCGACTGTAAATATTGGTTTTATACGTTTTAATCATGAGAAATTTGATCTAAAAAAAGTCATTCTTATATTTGTAATTATGTTCTTTACTTTCATAGTAGTCTTTAAAATGTCAGAATTTGCTCATAGGTTTATAGTTTTATTTGTCTAATGACATCATTTTTAAATGTGAAATAAAACATAATGATTTGTTACTCAAAATCGTAAGCAAATGTTTTCTTTATACAGTGTTTTACTCTTACTTTAATAATTTCTTGGACAGCCTGTGTTTGCAATTTAACACATAACCAAAGTCACTCCCTGGAAAAAGTCCCTGAAAAGACATTTTAATGTAAAAATTACCAAAATTACAGGAAAACAAATATCTATAAGATTGCACCAACATCAGATCTCTGACATAGCACTGAATTATTTGCTGTTATTTAGAAAAACATCTGCATCATCAGCCATCTGTGATGTACAGCAATATTTTCTTTCAGTGCTTACACTCTTTGCACAACACAAAAATGATTCAGATGGAGATAAATACAAATATAGAGTGTCTTGGAAATGTAAATAAATGCTTCTTTAAATAAAAATAAAAAATCAATGCAAAGTGTACAAATAAAAGCTAATAATCTTTGTCGCTCTATGACAGCTGCTTTGGAAAACTCATTATTATGTCAGAAACATTCATATTTACTCTGCATAATCAGTGCAAGCAAAATATAAACATTCTGGCAGAAACCCAGTCAGAGAAAGACTAATTACAGCTCTGCTAACATGCAAAGCAATTTGTCCCTCAAATTTAAATTTTATACAATTGAAAATATTCTCACCACTCTACTAAAGACCTGTTTTAACCAAAACACTTCATAAACAAACTTTATTAGCAGGATCTTAAGCATGTAAAAAAAGAGGCAGTTGATGAAAAAATACAAACAAACTCAGTTTTACCTTTTGTCCGCCTGCCTTTGCCTCTCTTCCTGGTGAAAAGTGCTGGACAAGAATCATATATCAGCAGAATTTAAGCGATTCAATCTGGTAAAGTAATAACAGACTGAGAGTTTTATTCATTTATTCATTTTTTTGTGCGTCTGATCATTTAAAAATACATTATTCTTTGAAACCCAGTGTAACTGCAAATCCTGACAATGACAAATGAGAAAAATAGGGTGATGTAAAAGTTCAACACCACCTGCAGTCACAGTTGATTTAAAGTCCGGTATTACATCACTGGAGCTTATCGCCCATCGGTATTAACCTCCATGTGACACAACATACAGATCTTAGGGATCATTTGAATCAGAAAGCTTTCTGATGCACCACCATCTGGTGCTCCCATTCCAGTGCTGGGCAAACAGAAATCCAGTCCTTAATGTCCAGTGGAATATTTGGATGTGTTTCTGCTTGAACACCTGATTTATATGGCTTGCAGTCTATAACTTTAAAAAAAAACATGGATCCATTCATACAGAAAAAAAAGAGAAAAAGCAATGACAAGGGTTTCTTCAGTTTGTGAACATTAATAAAATCCAAGTAAACATTATGTTGAATTTTAATATTCAAGTGACGAACTGTAATTAATGAATGTGCAATAGTTTCTATCAAGTGACGCAGCATTTAATAACATCTGCATTTTTTATTTTCTTGAGATCTGTTAAAAAGTGCTTTATCTGTCTGGCAGGAGTCTCTGTCTCTTTCTTCCTGTTTCACTCAGGCTCAGTTGTTGGAGGTTGATAACTGGATCTACGTGAAACTCGATCCAGTCGCTCCACAGCCACGCTCTCAAACGCCCGCCTCATCAGAGGATGCTCCTCCAGGACTTCGTTGAAGTCGTCAACGCTCAGCGAATAAAGGCGACAGTAGGTGTCGGCCCTCACGCTGGCCGTCCGTCGGCCCTGAGTTAGTAGGCAGATCTCTGAACCGAGAAAAATAATTGGTTTAGTCATAAAGGTAGAAGAAAAACTCGACACACGTTGAAGAAACACAAAATCTTTCTAAATATTTTTGGTCTAGTTTCGAGTCCAAATATTTTAGTGCACTTGAAGTAACTTTTCAACAAGATATTGGAGCTAGTTTTAAGTCCGTAATTCCTTAATATTGACTTAAAAATATACTAGATCCACAGGCTGATTATTTTACTTGTAGTATTGGAAAAATGTCTTGTAATACGTGAAATAATATGCCAGTGGAACTAGTACTTGTTATTTATATCAAGAAATAATTTATTTCAAACAAACTCCTATATCTTGCAAAAATGCTATTTGTAAGTTAGTTTTGTCTTATTTCAAGTTTTTTGTCTTATTTCAAGTGAATTTTTCTTGCTTCCTCAAGAAACAAGGTCCCCTTTTGAAGAACCACTTTTGCTCAAAGTGCTCTGTCCGTGAGAGGATCTGTAGTTTGGAACTCACTTCCTGTTGATTTAAAATCTGTAACCAGTTTAATACGTTCAAGAAACAAACAAAATTCTGGTTATGTCAAAAACAAAACTGTACCCATTTTTGATGTTTCGTGGTTCACTGTTTGTTTGTAGATGTCGTTAACATCCTACTGTGCTATTTTAAATGATTATCATTTTAACTTTTAGAGGTACTTTTTAAAAAAGTGCTGCAAATTAGCTGTTACTATTGCACTATGACGCAAACATGGGACTGCTGTTTTGTTCAGGTTGTCTATGTCAATGTGTGTCTGTCCCTATCAAATAAACTCAATAAAAAAATAAATAAATAATTCATGGTAAGATTTAGGGTCTTTTTTCCACAGTGCTAGATAAAAACTACACTGCAAAATTTATTTACAGTTTAATTATAATCAAGCAGCTTGCACATTATCGTCATTGCTTTTGCAGAGTGTAATATTTCATAAATTTTAGTTTTTTCTTTTAAATGAAATCAAGTCAATGACGAAAAATTACATTTCCCATTAGAAAATCATTAGAAATAGTAAAAATTAGTTGGAAAATGTGGTGAAGTTACAACCAAAGGCTTGGTGGTTGATTAGAAGCAGGGCAGCAATAATCTAAATAATGAAGCCTCTCATAGATTTGATAAGTAGCTGAATAGAGTTTTAATACTCCACTGTATTCACCTCCAAAGTAGGCTCCATCACTGAGCATTAACTCCTTGCTGCCACGCGGGATAATCGTGACGGTGCCGTGCTGGATGAAATACATTTTCCGACCCAGCGTTCCCTCTCGTATTACATAGTCTCCTGGCTGGAAAACTTCAAAGCGTAGCTTGGTCAGGATCACGGTGACAAAGTGAGGGTCGGTGTTGGCAAAGAGTGGCATGTTGGCGACAAGTCCACGGCAGTTATAGCTGACAATCTCCTGCATAACAGAGAAAAAATGGACAGAAAAACACATTTTTAGTTTTCTGCTGTGCATGTTGAAGACTGTTGATAAAATGTATGACTATTAACTAATTTAAGGTGTCAAACTCCAGTCCTCAAGGGTCGTTGTTCTGCAACTTGAATATTTGATTCTGGCTCAACACACCTGAATGAAATAGCTAATTTCCCTCCTCAGCTTTCAGTCAAGTTCTGCTAATTTACTGTACTTGCATTTTATATGAAGTATTACATAAACATTGTGGCAATGATACAATAATTATGGCATTTAAACTCATGGCACTTCATGCATACACTCTGTCTGCACCTTAAATTCTAACAATAATCTACTCTCATTAATAACTCCTGGAATTAAAAGAAAGAACAATCAAAGTTACATGTCTGAAGAATGACCCACCTCCTTCAGTGGGTCGCTGAGTTCTCCCAGTATGCTGTCTTCATCAAACATCTTGCCTTGGAAGCGGTGCTCATAGTAATCATGAATCCTCTGCCGCACATCGGCTGGCAATTTATGAAACGACATATACTGCTCCACTTGCTTGTACTGCAAAATCACATAAAATACATTGTGACTCGACCTTCATGAGGATGGAGTCAAAGTTCTGTGGCGCTTATATCAGGTGTTGTGAGTCCCGTTTCCTGCCATGTGTTTGCTGAATTACATCACTGTAATTAAAATTATTCCATTTGTTTTGTGTTTTTTTTTTGTCTCCCATTCTAAGTGGATTACAAACTCATTTGTGATAACTGTCTGCTATCAGTGGAGGTGCTGCCATTTGTTATCATCTGCTCGGTTTTATCATGTGAAAATCCCCAGTAAAAGGTCACAGTGAAAATCCATTAGACAGTAAACATGTAATATGTAGCGCTCTATCTCTGAGCAAAGTTTGAAGACATAAGCAAGCCTCTGATCTGAAACATGACTGTGATATTAAAACTCAAAGCCAGAGGCACATTAGCATCCATGTGACGCTTCTGGAACACATTATCCGCTAAACATTTGAGTGTGTAGCCAAAAGGTTTTAGTCTTAAACATTTACAAGAGACCTATTATGCTAAATTTATATTTTTCACGCTTTTACACTTTCTTTAACTGCTCCTAGAATCACTTAGATTCTAGGAGCAGTTATTCAGTGTCACAACTTATTCAGTGTTGTGGTTTTTTGGTTTTTTTGGTTTAGTGGTTTTTTGGGTTATAAATTAATGTTTTTTTGGGTCTGGAAAATTAGCCGTTTCTAAAAACTGCTGGTTGTCAAGTGACAATCAACGAGCACTGCGCCGTTACTTAGCGATCACTGCAAAGAGCAGCCCGTCACCTAGCAACGCAAGCTGAGCTCCAGAATGTTCGGTCGGCAGATTTTACCGTTGAAACAACAAAACACTGAAAAAGACAAGTGTTTTCTTGATGACTTACCATTCAGAAAGTATCTCTGTATAATAGTCAGAGACGGTTGTATAATTAAATTAGCAGCTTATTTGGATTTAAAGTGACAAGAGCCAATAAAACAGCTCATTCTGAAACAAACTCAAAATAGTCAGATTTGAGCAGACTAAAATCTCATAATCTAAGGCTGACTATGTACAAAAAAGAATTATAAAAATGTTTTGTACAGCCCATAGACATACCCTAACCTGTTCAAGGAAACATAATAGGTCATATTTAGGGTCTTGTCAGAGATAATTACCTTCTCCTGATACTGGCGATGGGATGCATCCAAAGACTGGACCAGGTTAGCTGCGTGACCCAGGAACATGGCATAGCAGGTGGCCCCAACAACCATGCTGATCATGGTGAGCCAAACATCGGTCAAGCCCTCTGGAGGGTGAGCACCGTATCCTATACATAACATGTGACTCATGGCCATGAACAGGGCGTAGGAGTATTGTATATGCCAGGTGGCATTCTGAAGAGAGGAAGATTTTATTTAGGTGTGATTGTATTTATGTTATAGATATTCAATTATTCAATTTTTTCCTTTGAGGTTAGACGTTTAGGCAGAGCCTGGACTCACCACCATGTTGTTTTTAGATATCCAACAGTCTGGAGGAAAGTCTTGCAGCATAGGAACCATGAAGGTCAGACAGCCATCCCAGTGACACAGCAGCAGCATCATACCAATCAAGTTGACAATACGCACCACAGCACTGGCCAAGTCATAAGTCATGTGGAAAATCTGTAACAGGAGAAGTTAAATGAATTCAAGTTCAGTTTTTTTAAAGGCTGAAAGATATCCAAGTGCTATTATAGAAAACTTTTCAAAAACAAGACAGATATAAATCACAAAGTATAAATGGGAGTTAAAAGGGAGAAATAACATTAACAGATTAGAACACAAAATGTATTGAGAAAATAATAACAAAACAACTTATTCAGTGTTGAAAAACAGCAGAAAATGGAAATCAATTAAAAAATTGAAGGCAAAGTTGCCTGTCTGACATACTAAGACAACTTTTACAAAGCTTTGTCACTAAACACTCAAGTTTCTTGTTCTTCAGCGGTACAACAGGACAGACAAGTCTGATGGGAGAAACTGAGTTGTATGCTGCAATGTGCCAGCTCCAGGCAGAAACCACACTTTCTTCATATTGTAAACATGATTGTGAGGCATGACTAAGTCCGGTATACAGTGAATGTTACGATAGTGAAGACTGGCAGAGGTGAGTGCAGAAACACCCAAATGGGTCACGGATAGCTTAAAGTAGAGTCAGTTAGATCTGAACTCAAGAGCATCTGTTTTCTTCTCATTGTAACTAACACAATTTGAGCCATCCACACCTTGGTGTCATTAAGATACAATAGGAAGGGCTCAGTGGAAGGCAGGTTATTGGAGTTCACAACAATTAAATCTCACAGTCATCAGGGTAGCGAAGGGATACTATTTCATGTTTCCTCAAAACAGACTCAAACAGAATAAAAGGCAAATAAAAAGAAGTCCAAAGATTGACCCTTGAGGTACACCAGAAAAATTAAAATAAAGGAGTGGCAGCAGACTGAAGACAATCAATTGCCTAATTTCCACTAAGCAGTACAGCTTCGGTTGGTGTGGTTCAGTATGCTAACCCCTTTTCCATTGTCAAGTGTTACTCTATTCACTTAATGTCTGGTTCGCTTCGAGCCAAATTGGGTTTGTCATCATTAGCAGTGGGTTCCTCTCTATGTGGACGTGAAAATGGGCAGGAACATTGTGGGAACATTGCTGTGTGAACAAGCAAAGTCAATGTCTTTTTTTATCCTTACACACCAGTTTCTCTGAAATGTCTTGTATGTCTTATCACGTTGAAGCTTTATGTGCTTTTCTCCTCTAGATCTGACCATGAAATTAATGATTTGTAGCTCACCATCTTTCCAACTGCTATAGTCTCATCAGATTATGATTAAGTAGGGCTGGGCAAGTGATCAATAACACTATATATTGGGAAAAACACACGATCAATACCAATTGATAAAATGTTTAAAAACTTCACTGAACCTGATTCAGAACTGAACAGCATTCTGGGGGATGTAGGCAGAGGAAAGACTTTAGTTGCTCAACCTCTCATATCTAGCTAAGCAAAGTTGGTGGAATCAACTCACTGACACGCTCTATGGTTACCTAGCAACTCACTCATTCTTTGGTTACCTAGCAACAACCTGTTGAGTAACTTGTGCAGCAGCAGTATAAGGTTTTGCCACCATTCCTCATAAATGCTTAAAAATAAAAAATAACAGCATGGAGTGAAAGGAGAAAATTAGTACAACAGCTCAAGAGGAAACTGAATAAAACAGGAAAGGTCAAGTCACCAGTTGACCTTTTGACAATGGGTTTTCAATACATTCTGGCACAACAGGAGTTTGATATGGCCCAAAATGAAAATGAGTTTGATACCTCTGCTCCAGACAAGAGATAAGAATCACTCAGATGAAGCAGTTAAATAAAGAAGTGAAAGGGTGACAAGGCTCCTTGAGTGAGTTGCTGAAAAGATGACATTCAAAACTTAGGAAACAATACAAACCAAGGGTGCAGTTTTACTTTCTGTCTCATTCTTTTACCTCTTCCCACTGATGGATGTATCGGATGAGACGTGAGAGTCGGAGAAGACGCAGCAGGCTGAGGATCTTGGTGAAACGCACAATCCTCAGAGCACGGGCCGTCCTGTACACATCAGACGACTCATGGCGGGACTCCAGGTCAACGATTAGAAAAATGTAATCAACAGGAATGGAGGAAACAAAGTCTACCAGGAACCAGGTGCGGAGGTAGTGCATGCGGATCTCTTTGGGGTCCAGAATAATGTGACTGTCCTCTCCTGGGATACCGGTACGAAAGTTAAAAACCAGATCCATGAGGAAGAGCGTGTCGGACAGGAAATTGAAGATAATCCAGGGCATGGTGTTTTGGTCTTCAAAGAAGGTGATTCCCCAGGGCAGGATGACCAGATTACCCATCATCAGAAGAAGCATCACAATATCCCAGTAAAATCTGCACAAAACAAGAGAGATTGATTAGATCTGTGGTTCTCTGATGAGTTTACCTACAAAACCTAGACTCTCTAGATGTTTAGGTTAATCTTCAGGTTCTCACACTAATTATGAAAGAACTCTTTGTTTACCTTAAATAGACATTTTAAATGAAGGTATAAATCTCAAAAGATTTTTGTATCTAACCTCTTTGATATGAAAATCACATGACCAAAAACACCCACTCTAAACTCTCAGTCGTTCTTCATCCAAAGCATCAAGTCATTGTTATTCTGCAGCTGCTGTAATTAGGAAAACTGACCTGTCTTTCCGATATGCATGGTTGGCTGAATTGCGTCTTTGACAAGGTTTCATGTCTCAGATACGAGAACGTCATCATGTGTTATATTTCCTTCATTCCATGACAACAGATTACAAGTTTTTAAATTTAATTTAACTTTGTTGAACTTTCTAAAGAACCATTTCCAAACAGGTTCCTGACAAACTCTACTGAACCATTAATTAATGGACATATATTTTAGAGTATATGAGTGTATTGGCAGAAAGTGAAAGCAAATAGAAGCAAAGTAAAGAAAAAATATAAAAATAGACAAAATAAGAAAATGAGAAGAATCTGTATCGACCGATACTAAACCTCAGATATCTGTATTGGTATTGGAAGTGAAAAGAGTTAATCCCTAAACAAAACCTGGCAGAAGATGATTAGAAATACTTAATACTGCATTAAGACAGGAAAAAACTACCATCAAAATGTGTTCAGGTCAAAGTACGTTCTGTGTTAATTTGCTCTCTCACATTAAATCATACTGTCATAAAACATCCTTCCATTGGTTAACAAATGTTTAAAAGGTTTAATTTATTAAACTTGTTAATTTAAAATAATAGCTTCATGGTTTGAACTAATTTCCAGGGAAAGACATCCATCTCATTATTCTCTGAATAGTTTCTGTTACAACAATAGCCCCTGCCATTAAAAATGAATACTGCTTGCCGTATACGTTGAACAAGCCATTGAACAGAAGAGCGTATCACTCCCAGTGGAAATGTCTGCCATGTAATTTGTGTGGAGCTGTGACCCTCATGGCTTCACTCTCCATTCATGCTGGTTCCACTGGCCTATATGTCTCCAGTGTCTCGTTACGCACCAAAGGCTCGGTCTGGATTTCCTTACAGATTTTTTACATCACTCACAGATTGCTTTTCTGGCTCTCTGTCGCTCTTTCAATTTCTCTGGGACGATAACTGAATATCGGCTGGACTAATTTTGATTACAGCATTCTTCCCCTTCAAGCAGACCAAGAGGAGATAAAGAACGAGTTAATTAAGATTTTCGTTTTCCTTCCCATTCATTCCTCCTTCAATCCCCGTTTGGTCGTCGTGTCTTCCATGTCAACATGCTGGTTTACATGACTACTTATGTTCCAGCGGATTAGTGGCTACTTCCTGCTGCTAATAACTCCACCGATGACTCTGAAGGGTTTTACAGCTGCCCATGTGGGCCGGGTGTTCACATTTATACAAGATTAATGTGCAAGTGTAGTTTCAGCGGCAGAAAAAGCTTTTAGATCAGATATTAATGGTTTATATTGAGAAACATGCAGCACTGATGTGTCATAGGAGCTTGCATATTTTGTTAGATTATAAGTTAAAATATATTTTATTAGTATTTTACACTACAAAAACACAAAATCTTACTTATTTTTGGTCTAGATTCTTAAGACGAAACTAACTCACAAGCAACATGTGGGCAAGATATAGGAGCTTGATTTAAGTCTATAATTTCTTAATTTTAATGACAAAATACTAGTTATTCATAAAATAATCTACCAGTGGAACAAGGTATTTTTAACCATATCTAACTAACACATTTTAAATCAATATTAAGGATTTATTTACTTCAAAACAAGCTCCTTTGCTGAAAAGTTACTTGTAGGTTAGTTTTCTCCTATTTCAAGTGTATTTGGTTGTAACAAGAATAAAAAATTAAATGTAGTTTTAAAAATGCTTAAATAAAAAAAAAGTGCATTCAGGTTAAAAATATTTTTCTCTGAAACTCTTTTGAAATATTTTTTAATCCACTTTTGCACATTCTTCTTTGCAAAATAGGTAATAGTAAACATTTTTTTGAATTTGCCACTGACTTGGTTTGTTTCAGGTCTGGACTTTGACTAGGCCATCCAAACACAACAATACGAATTGTGCTCTGGGAAAAATTTAGGGGTTGGGACATTATTTTATATTCTAGCATGGCTGTGAACATCTGTTCTTCTCTACTGGCGTGTCTGTCATCTTCATTATTTGTACTAAATTGCACACAATTGGACTATATTTACTAATAAGGGAATTTCTTAAGATGAATAAGTGCAATGGATTTTAATAATGGGAACCAGATTCAAAGTGGAAGAAGTCAAACTAGACTTCAAATTATTTTTTTAATTGAAAAACATGTTATTTCCCTTCTGTTTTACAATTATGCATCGTTTTGTGTTGGTAATATACAGTGAAGTTTGAATCAAATGTGAAGAAGTTCAAAAGGTATTTATATTTTTGCCAGTCTACAAACTTTCCAAATCTTCTTGCTTCCTTGTGGAGGAACCCATGTGAACCTAAGCTGTAAATGGGTGTGGTGCGGTTCCAACTGGTCCATTATAAAGAGGAAGCTGGACCATAAGGTCTAAGGAGAGCAGGCTCTCTGTAATCTCCCCCTCAGCTGTCTGTGTATTATTGCATAATAGAGCAAGATGGGAATTATAGGGATTCTTATGGGCATTAATCCCTGTGCACCGGTTTATCCTCCCTGTCTGGTAACGGCCTGATGGTTAAAAATTGTCCAAATTTGATGCCGGGTATCGTTTATGACCTCACGCCGTGGCTGTTCTGGGGTCACCATTAAGATGGTGTGCTCCAAAAGCGTGGCGATTCAACAAAACCGTCCCAAACTGAGGCTGAACACGAGTAAACGAAGGTCAAACGTTCTGTTAAAATGGTGAGGGCCAAGAAAGAGATTCTTATGAACTGGAAAATATTGAGTCACGTTAGAGTTGCATGATTAATCCAGTTGATCTTGCCCTAAATACTGTATCATTAATGAAATCCCTTCATCGCCTTATCATGTGCTACAAACCATGACATCAGCTGATGTCCTTGGAGAATTGGGCCTCACAATCTGGTTGTTTGGCTGCGTTTGCTGCTTTCAAGGGAGGTTTATAGAAAAAAATGGCAAATTTGGAGACCGTAAAGAGACAATACGATGTATTTTCCAGCCACATAGAATAATTTATAACACAATCAAACCTTGAGTTGTTATTTAAAAAATGTGCTATATATGAAAAATAACCTAAAAGAGATTTCACTTTATAATTTAACAAATTGGGCTTCTGTCTCTTTCTGAATCTCCACCTTCAGGACGTCATCACAACATGGCTCCTCTATTATCACTGTAACATTTTTTTTTTGTTTTTTTTTACCAGCGTTACACTGAGAAGTGGCTCGTATGATGAGCTCTGCAGATACACAATTCCACCAGGTGTTTGCTAATTGCTGCTGGCTAGTCTGAAGGAGTTCAGTGGGGGAGGCATAGGGGGTTGCAGCTCTGTGGAGCAGAAGCTTGGAAACTGCAGCTCTGAGGAGGAGCTGCACCTCGAAGGCGGGGCTAAGTCCACCCAGGCATTTAGCACAACTGAATGGTTTCCATGGAGATTAAAGGATTTCTCAAACATGCATGAAAGAATCAAGACATCCTAAACATCCTATGTTTAGGATGAAGAAATAACATTACAACATGATGTAAACCTGAAAATGTCTATTTTTACAAGAATGTATCAGACCCATTGTAGATGGAAAAAAGGTGTAAATTTTCATTAAAATAAATCTCTGAAATACTCTAGAAAAAAAACAAGGGCATTTCTAAGTTTGAAAAATTGGAAATTTGCAAGAAAATCCACCAAATATTTTCTAGAAAACGTTTTCTGAAATAGTTGAAAGATTTTGAAAACTTAAACTCAGAAATGTACTTGTTTTACTAGAAAATTTCTGAGATTAATCTGAAAATTGAAACTCAGTAATCTTTTTTTTATAGAACTTTTTCAGATTAATCTATAAATTCCATCCATCCATCCATTTTCTTTCCCGACCCTAAATGGGGTCGGGAGGGTTGCTGGTGTCTATCTCCAGCTGCGTCCCGGGCAAGAGGCGGGGTTCACCCTGGACAGGTCGCCAGTCTGTCGCAGGGCAACGCAAAGACTTACAAGACAAACAACCAGGCACACACACACTCACACCTAGGGAGAATTTAGAGAGACCAATTAACCTGACAGTCATGTTTTTGGACTGTGGGAGGAAGCCGGAGAACCCGGAGAGAACCCACGCATGCACAGGGAGAACATGCAAACTCCATGCAGAAAGACCCCCGGCCGGGAATCGAACCCAGGACCTTCTTGCTGCAAGGCAATAGCTCTACCAACTGCGCCACTGTGCAGCCCTAATCTATAAATTTTTACGTTTATTTCCCTTGTAATTTTTAATGTTTCAAACTCATAAATGTCTTTGTTTTTCCTAGAAAATTTCTTAGGTTACAAATTTGGAAGTCTTTTAGGCGGAAATGTATTTTTATTTTAACCAATAACATATGTTGTTGTTCCATAAGGCTGCCCCTCTAAACAACACAGATTTATTCCCCCCCCCCCCAGTAACTTAAACAATTTTTATATTTTGAATCAGGACCTCCATGGTCATCCAAACTGAAGATTACCTGAAATCACTGTAGGGGTGGATGATCCACACCCCAAAGCTCTTGACCCTGTCCTGCTCTGCTGCAACCCCCTTGTGGCTGCCGAATATGCGCAGTGAGAACTTGTTGACGCCGGGCTGCAGCATGGAGCCGAACTGCTTCTGGAAGTACGTGGACTGATCCTGCAGCAGGTCATCCAGGCCGACCTCGGCCTCTGCGCCCATGTCCAGGGTGCCGTCCGGGTCTGCCGTGTAGTCGTCATTGTGGGTCTTGACCAGGGTGAAGAGAGTCCGGGAAATGTCGCTTCTCTTCTCGGTCTTTGGAGAGGGGGAGCTCGGAGGAGTCGTTCTCTGGGAGCTGCTCCTCCATTTGGAGAAGCGCAGGCTGCTCCAGCTGCGGTGCCGGGGGGTCTCCGCTTTGTGAGCCGGACTTTCCCCGGTTCCTCTCTGATCGTCTATGCTCCTAGAAGGGCTGGTCATTTCTGTATGGTTTTCACTTAAAACTGAAAAAAAGTTGAAAGTTTCTTGAGATCTAAATGTTTACTAATACTTCCATTTAGTATTTTGTGTCCAAGTTAAAAACTACAACACTCAAAGAAAGTGAAAGCCTCAAAGTTATATATGAAAAACTGGAAAAGTTGTAAAAAGTTTTTCTGATGAATGAATCCTGCTCCGTGACAAACCGCGGATGTGTTTTCCTCTCGAATGACCAGCAGAGGATGGATGCAAATTGCCACAGAGGACTCAGTGGCCTTCTGTAATCGGCTTTTTGTCACAGCCGCGTCTATTCAACCCTCTTCCTCCCTCCCTCCCTCCCTCCTCTTCCTCCCTCTGGTGGAAGTGGCCTCCCTCCCCTCCTGAGAGGAGAGTCCCACTAAGTGGTCTTATGTTGCACCGTCAACATGCGAAATGTCTGAGTGAGTCTGAACAAAAGGCCTTAATGAATAACTCAACACAATTGAATTGTTTTTAAAATGGAAACCTATCACTTCACTCACAACTTCTGGTTGATATTAATGAGGAGGAATTAATGTTGAGGGTCGTTATTTACACAATTTATCTGCTAACTAACGCGTTATATTGAGGAATGCTGTTTGTAAAGTCACACAGTGAAATAAAAATAACAGCGATATTTAAGTTTATCATATATTCCCCATGTTATTCATGGTGACATGCAATGTCAGAGTTTCAAACGAAATGTTTGGCTTTCAAATTGATGCTAAAGTTTGGCTTGCAAACTAAATATTTAGCTTCCAAACTAAATTTATGTTTTACAAACTAAACATTTAAATTGAAATTAAATATTTATTTTTGCTAACTACATATTTATCCTTTAACATTGAATTTGAAAACCAAAAATTTAGCTCAGACTTAAACAATTAGTTGGGAACTAAACATCTTGTTTGCAAACTAAATATTTGGCTTCCTAAATATTTAGTTAATACTGATCCTAACAATGCACATGGTTGCACAGCACATGATTTATGGATTTAAAGGATCCAAATACAGACTCAGAGGCCAGGACACTTTAAGTATTTGAATGCAGCACAGAGAAACTGGTTGTTTGGTTTACTTTTTCAGTAATTTTGCTTTTATATCTTTGTTTTATTTTTTACCCAAGAACAATTAGATATTAAAACAAGTCAAAACAAGAAATGATAGTTGCATGTGATTTTGAACAAGTATTTAGAATATAGATATATATATATGCAAGCAGCTTAATGGAAATACCACCTTAAATGTAGACATATGATGGTATTTAGTGTCCTTATTCGAACCTTAAGTAACATCCTGAGCAGATTATGTTTGTTTTTATTATAGCAAGCATTCAGGTTTTGTTTTTCTACAACGATCCCAATAAATTACTTATTTTAAGTTTTCTTAGAAACAAAAAAGTAAATGTTCTGAAATCTACCAAGGCAACACATGAGATTATGGTTTAGAGATCCCCCACATTGACCTGTGTGCACTTGTGTGTGTTATTGTGTCTGCGTGGGATCAGTCATAATAAAGTGCAGACTCAAACACAACAGATGTAGGGTTTGAGTTTTTATGCTTCTTTATCTTCTTATTCTAAATCCTCCATTTAGTAAAGCTCTTCTCAATCTAAAGAAACCTTTCAGAGTAAATACAGGGTTCAGATTTACTAATGTCATGTTTATTTGACTGCTGCTGTGGCCAAACAGAATCATTGATTATAGATTATTGTGTAACAGTTTTGTTTTGAAGATGTCTCCACTGAAGCGGCTTGTCTGGTTCAAATGCAAAAACTTGTTGCACTTCTTTTTATGTGAAAACAAATATGGATTTTGAGTATTATTAACCTTATGACAGATTTTATAAAATGCTTTTAGTATTTTGAGGGGCGTCAAACATGAACGCATCAAACTCTAAATACTTTTAGATGAACTTCTGGTCAAACATCTGAATCAAATCCAATTCCCTCTTAAAAATGTTATCAAATCCTGCAGAATTCAGCTGTTTATTACTCTCACAATTAGACCTGCATGTATGTATAGATTCTGTTTTTCAGTAATTCCTGCACTTTTTATTTTTATGGTACCTGCATCCTGTCTGCATTCATACTTCATGACCTGCAATGTGATACAAACCAGTTCAAACTTAGACTTAAAAACAAATTTATTCATAATAATAATAATAATTTACAAACACTACAATACAAGTCGAAACAACTAGCTCAATTTTCTGGCGTTTTATTTGAGATTTTTAAAAATATTTAGTAATGGTAAAAACGCCTTCATATCATCATGAGGTTCCATTTCTGCAAGTATAAAATGTTTTTTTTGGAGTTTGTTACGGCTGTGGGTTTGTGGTTTTATCTTCTTAACTTCTCTGAAGCTGGAGTTGGTTTTGTGGCACAAAAATTCCTGAAAAACAGAACAATTTGTTATTTTTTAGTGTGTAGCTACATTTTCTAAAAACGTTTGATGTGTTTCGTTAAATTGCGTCTTACACAAGAGTTTCATTCGATGTCACATATTTGCATATCGGGCTGGGTGCTGATAGTTTGGCGTTCAGACTGATGATCTCTTGTTTCCAGACTTCAGATTCTGCATTAAAGGTCGCTTAAAGAAAAAGAAAGGAAGCGGGTCAGAATTGAGCTGTCGTTCCTGCATTTGACCACATGGTGGCAGAGGAGCAGCATGTCTGTGTTTCCTACCTGTGGTGCTTTTGAGCGTTTCCTCTAGAGATGCCAGCTCCGCCTTTGTCGTTTCCTGTATGGGAGAAATGAGAAATCATGACACTGCATGTACATTTTTACATATTTAGAATATATCTTAAATGTTTCAGAACATTTCATACAGTCATACAGTGAGGATAAAATAAGGTTGTGTGTGGGTTTTATAGTGTAAATGTAAATATCTGATTTTAGCTGCAGGTCTTGCCATGCTTAAGGCGTTCACGTTAAATTTATAAATGTGTGTGAGTGAATGTTGACTTCTATTTTATAAGGTTAAAGTGTTAATTTGGTGATTTAAGTCGGATATCTTTTCTGCTTCTGAGAACAAATATAATGTCAAACAGTTTCGCCCTCCGGGTGTGGACACTCCCTCCATTTATTTGTTGTGTAAATTACTTTCATGCTACGGCTCTTGTATGAATTCAGGTTATGTTTGAAGCACTGAAGGAGTCATAAAGCCCAGATCAGGTGGGACGTGACGACTCTGACCAGCAGCACCGGCTCCATGCCCAGCATCACGATGAAGAGGTGCTGAACGATGGAGACACCACACCTCATCACCGGAGCGCTTCGTGATCCTGTTTCATGACGGGTGTGGTGCCAGTTGATATGGGGCAGCATAAGCAAATCAACCACAAACATAAAAGAAAGTATTATTAAAAAAAAGAGTCCATTCAGCAACCCGTAAACACAGGAGGAAGAGAGTTATGCAGTTATGCATAATTATGCAACACAAACAAAAGCTTCTACGTATTTTATCTAGATTACAGCTGGGTCCTCGATGTTTGATCTTCTGATGCTTCAGGTAAACCAACAATATATGCATGAAGCTATTTGCATTTAGAAAGATTGCACCAATAAATTTAAGGAAAAAGGAAATTATAAAAGACACACCAGGGATGAGGTGAAAACTATTTAAACATTATGTAGCTTTATGTTATTAAAGCTAAAGTTTAATCGGTAATACTTTTATAACAAATTTATGTCAGTTCATGATTTTGTGGTTAATGTCAAGTTGTCATAACAAAGACATTTTGAATAATGTCAACTTTGTATCAAAAGTGTCATGATTTACCGAATGATACTTTATGACAACAGTCAGAAATATTTATGACATGTTGTTATGAACTGAAAGTGCCAAACACACCCAGAAGAAACAGAACCAGTATCCCGTTATAGAGGTTAAACCTCCATGCCAATGTAAATATCCCCCAAAACATGAGGCGAGTTTTTTGTGAATAATTAGGAGCTATGATCCACAAACACTAATCCATGAATAGACGGAGGTCAACTGCATTTCTTAATTTCTGTTTTAACCTAAATGTGTTTGAAAAAAAAAAAAGCGCTTTTGCATCTTTCGGAAGCAGAAAAACAGGCAAAGTAGAAGGAAATGTATGTTAAAACATTTTACGATTTGCTGCTGACATGCGGCGTCCTCAGATTTCTTGTCCTCCAGCTGCTTGGTGAGTTTGGGCAGGTTAGCCTCCATGTCCTGTAACCTCTGATCCCCACTTGTTTTAATGTCCTGCAACGATTTTTTAAAATTAATTTCATATTGAAGTTTGACAGAAATCGCATTTGTGGCTGTCGTCAGCGCTTCGTTCTTCTTGGTTAATATCTCCATCTCTTTTTGCTGGCCCATGATAACCATCAGCAGCCCCAGGCTAATTAGGATGAAAAAGCTGGAGACGATCATCAAGTTCTGCATGGCTGCGTCTGTAAAGAAGAAAACAGGCACAGTTAGACTTAAGACGGGCAGGAAAAAGGGTTTTGCAGCAGGATTCTTATTACTAGCAGTGGAAAACAAACATTTAACTTCCTCTTTTACAGCCGGCAGTTCTCAACACCGTTTATTGTGAAGTCACTGTATTGTCAGCTCTCCTCTGTTCCTCTCTCCTCTACGCTGATGTTGTGGACAGGACAGAACAGGAAGTGTAGGCTGTCATTCCAAACTCTATTTACATGTGTCCCTCCCATTATTCAGTTTTCTTTTTTCAGTCATTCATTAAACCTGCAGTGTAGCTTTTGACCAAACCTCTTGAGGTAACAATGCAGGAATGCACTTTGGCCAATCGCTCATTGCTGTACTTCTCCAAGGCAGCAGGGTGACCTAATAGGATTGGACCTGGCTGACTTTGTGAGGGGCTTCGGAGACTCTTGGTTAAAATAGGAGCAAGTTTATTTACATGTATGCAAAGGGCTCTGGTTCTTCATAGCACTGCTAAGTCGTGGAAAAGTCTCTGGACCATTCAGTGCATGTTTCAGTACCAAAAACACAGATTTAAACAGAAATACTTGGTCACAACAGTACTACTCCACCAAAAACAGAGCAAGATAAATGCTCCTAAGTTAAATAACATATTCTTTCTGCTTCATAATGAGAATTTCTATAAAATTGTTCTGATAAATTGATAGGTTTTTATTTTAATTACAAATATAAATACTTAGGACTGTAAAAAAATGATGTCTGCTCTCAGAGTGTGTGTGTGCCTTTAAGTGATGTTAGCAGCAGCAGGAAGCGTGCCGAGTTGGGGAGCAGATGGCCTGAAGCCAGAGTGACACCTAGCAGGAGAGGACATCAAAGACTAATGGTCAAAGTTTTATGACCTAGAGGGACAGGAGAACTGAAGTTTACGACCCACAGGGGGGTCTGGAACTGAGCCAGAGAATCTCTGGAACTGGAAATGCAGGATGATGCCATTGTTTAAGAAGAGACTTGTGTGTTGACAGCTGTGTTTCCTGTTTGCCGCTCCTTCTATGCAAATGATTTGTTACTTAAACCACACCTCAATGTAATAAATGCAATTGCAAAAGAGCACATTAGAACTGGTCCGGAGACAGAGATAAGGAGATGTTCCTGGGCAGAGTTCTCCGTTCAGTTGTAAGAAATTTAACCGCCTCCCTGTGTTCTTATTTTTTTTTGACATTTGAGAATGTCAGATTATAGATCTGACATAAATATACAAAACTTAACTTCAAACAACATTTTACTGACTTTGGTGGATTTAATTATCAACTCGGGTTGCACATACATCTAGTAATTGCAAGTTTAAGATAAAGTAATGCTCTTCATTGCTGAAGTTTTTCTTAATTACTCTGGTCAAACTGGTCACATACTATACAATATTAATCCATTCCATATACAGGCAACCCATATGAACCTCATATGTCACATTTATGAACATAATCTTCAAATCCTCCACTTAATACCGCGCTTACTCCTCTTCTCAGTTGTTTTCTATCCCTTTATTTCCCTCTATCTGCACTTTCACTCAGCTACTTTCCGTTCTTATCTGAACACAAACCCTCCAGTTGATTTGAAACATTTCTCTGTGAGCAGTCATCATGCAGTCAAAGGAGCCATACAAAAGCTGCAAAAATAACAACGAAACCTCATACAAGTTATCATTACCACATCAGGAGTGGCTCCTACAGTTTGGTGCGTCCATTAAAAGACATCTAAGGTCAACCTCTAAAGAATAATGGCAAGAGGAAAGGAGAAATCCTCGTATCTGATGATCTCCATGAGTTCAGGTTCTCAGGTTGTTAGTCCATGCAGAGGGTTTTTTACCAAGTGTTAGAAAGTAAATTTTTTTAAAGTTGTTTTTATTTGTCTAGTTTTGAGCCCTTGAAATAAACAAATTGTTAAAAACAAACAAACTAACAAAAGGTACTTTGGATTTTATGCCATGTTTTTGTTCAGCTAACTAAATTAAAAGCTGAAAGTTGTTTTTTTTATTCCACTGTCAGTTGTTTCATTTGAATGCAGCTGCAATAAATTTAAATATTGGTTTCTGTTACTATGCAGGATAGTTATTCAGAATGTTTCAGCTAACTGTCTCTTCTGACCAGCTCAGCAGTTTCTGTCTGTTCTCGTTACTTTATATGCAAAATTCCCACCGGTTAGTTAGCTGAGTGAAATCTAATTGTAGTGTATTTTCTACATTACCGCAAACTCTCACTAAATACTCCCATTATGGCAGAATAAAATGCATAGTACTTACTGATACTTTCTTCCTTTCACAGTACTGCGTCTCTGGAAGGATTTTGACCTCAGACTGCAAACAAAATGAAAATCAACACTTGAATTTCCTGCTTGGCAACTTAATGGCGCTGCCAGCCCGCCCACATGTCAGAAGGTACCCAATCCTGGCTGACAGGGAGATCCTGATTGTCTGGAAAACATTAACAATCTATTTTCTGACTGTCAAAAGGTGAAAGATGCCAACCCAGTGGGTCTCTTGTTTCTACAGACCTTTCTGTGACTTTATGACATTTCAACATTATGATGAACCTATACAGGCACAAGGATTTCAAACATTTTTTCACATCACCAGATGAATGGTGAACACTAACCCCTATGTTATGCGGGTAGTGATGTCAGATGGTGAACCGCCTCTTGCCCAATGACTGCTGGAGAAAGAAACCAGCATCTTCATCTTTGTTGGAAGAAACTTGCTTGTCTAATTTTTTTTCTTTTTAAAAGAAAAGAAAAAATCCAGTTCAGCAGCCATGTAGCAATATGGAATGTTATTATGATAGGGGTTTGTTTTATTTCTCTTAGCAAAGCTTAACTCCATTAATGCAGATTTTAGAGCAATATGTACTTCCTTTAAGAATACATCTTTTCCAGAGGTGCCTTTAAAATTGTTTTTACTGAGACTTTAGACAAAAACATTCCAAAGGAACCGTGAAGAAACAAGAGGCTGCTGAACTGGCTCAGCCTGCTGCCCTAATAAAAGACAATACTGGTGTTTTTAGAAAGCCCTGAGGAATTAAAACACAAGATGATCTGGAAGCAAGATAAGGGTGACTGAGGACATCTAGAGAAAACACTTTGGAACAACAAGAGATGCCACAACTGCAAGACAAAAAAGCAAAAAATGAGATTTTAGAAGCATAGCAAAGGAAACTAAATGTAATCAAAAGGAAATTAGCCATACTAAGACCATAAATGCGGATGAATTACTTTGCAAAAATATGACTGAATAAAACAAAATGAAGGCAGAGTAGAACTGTGAAAAACAGAATAGTTTCCTTCCAAGGAGCCATGATTTTTAGCAATGTTATAAAGTTTTACAATTCTCCAGAAAGAGTTTTTCTTGAATAAAATGCCTCTTTTTAAAGAGTAGAACAATTAACATTTCAAGTAAATTATAAACTACGCTAGTCAGCAGTGAAAAATACATGCCTGACTTAAAAAAAAACATAGGAGCTTAAATCTCCAAGAATTTCTGACAGCTCGGTCAAACAAATATCCATTCATTATCTTTTTGTATCAGACAATTGCGTCGCTCACACTAAGCGAAGAAAAGACTTGCAAAAAATGCATCCAAATGTGAATGTAAGATTCTGGGATTAATTCCCCTTTTATACATTCTGGTAAATAAAATAAACAAAATGTGCAGCCTGTTTATAAACTTGTAATAAGAAGTATTTTGTTAGAAAAATCTGAATCTTTTGGGTCAGTAAAGAACTTAAATGTGTCATTGAAGAACATGTTCTGCTTTTTCAATCTGATTATGATTGTGTAACAACCTACATTTAAACGTCACTGTGACAAATACTTGTTTTTACGTGTTATAATTTTTTTTTTTTTTACTCTGAACAATGTGCATCATGTATTATCTTCTTATATGAGTTGTTAGGTGTCATCTGTGTTTCTGTCTTCCTCTGGAGAAGCACAAGTAAAGGTTTAGACAACAGTAGCTTGGATAAATCGACACGCCCCTCAGGTCAGTGGAAAAACGTATTATGACTGAGACTGCACCTGAATACCTTCCACCCACAGTTTGTAACAATAAGAAACCACATCATTAGCAGTTTTGAGTGTGATACTATGAAGCACTCACTCACCCAGTTTCTCCAGATGGTGGATAGGTGTTTAAAGCATCTTTAGCTTTTTGGGAAAAAAATTTACTTGATTTTGATGATAGAGCCAATTAGTAGCCTGAGCATTCATGACAGGCTGTGCTAGCTGCAGTGTAAAGGAGAGAAAGGGGGAGGAGGAATAAGCAGTGGCACACAGAGGGGCAATTGATTGTGCTTTGACCCTCCTCCTGGCTCTGATTGGCTGTTGCTAGTTGGCACTGGCAGAAGGCAAAGGAGATCCTTTTTCACAGATTATCTATCTTATGCCAAACTGTCACAAGATAATGACAGTTTCAACAAATATGAAAAAAAAAAATTTTAATTAAAGTTACATACTGCAGCTTTAAGCTGCTATTGCAAAGTTGCTTTGTGCTGCTGTCAGTATTTCCCAAAAAACTATTTGCATGTGGCTAAGTTAAAAAAATATCTTTCTCAGTGTAAAGATAAGAGGCGTCCCATTTACAATACAGTCAATACAACATTTGCAAAAAGGCTAATCATTTTAATCAATGAAAGGGATGATTTATGGGGATTTTGACAGACTGTAAGTGTGGGAACAGTTGTATTTTTCCAGGGTTTTTCCTCTGTTATTTTTATCGCCCATCAATTTAAAGCCAGACTGAGGCGAGGTTTCTGTGCAACTGATAAGACTCCACTGTGATAAGGGACACAGCTGAAAATGAAACCTGCCAAGTGCAGTACCTCTTGTATGTTAGCTCCACGGCTACGTGCAGATGTGTGCTCATGCTAAAGATTTGAAAGTGCCAAATAACAAGAAAGTTCTCTGTATTTAGCGACATCATGTTGGGTAAAAAAAAAAAAATACAGTGCAGAACCTTTGTTCAACTATTAGTTTAAATAATAGAGTGTTCTAGTGGTTTTGCTCTTTTGGGTTTCTCTACTTTTTCAGATTAGTGTGGTTCATGTCTCTGGAGTACGTCATTGGTTGATGTGGTTTGGCACTGTGTTTCATAGTCTGCGTATTCCGAGTGTTGAAGGTGGCCTTGGAATGGTACAGTTTGAGTTTGTGTATGAGCCACTTTCACAAAGGAAACAGGCAAAATAGCATACTGATCTGCACCGGCCCATACCACACCGCTCAATGCAAATGAGGCATGAGTGACTTTAAATGTGGCATGGATGTTGGTGCCAAACAGGCTGGTCTGAATAGCACAAAATCTTTTGATCTACTGGGTTTACTAGCACAAACATCTCTAGGTTTCCAGAGAATGGTCAGAAAAAGAGAAAATACCCAGTGAGCAATGCTTGTTTGACTTGATGGTGTCAGAGGAGATTGAGCAAACTAGTTCCAGATGAGAGAAAGGTGATTGTAGCTCAAATAATTACTCAATATGTATATATACGAAGGTGTAAAACATAAAACGTCAAAGCCGAAGGGTAACAGCTGTGAAAGACCATAGTGTCTGCCGACCATCTTGACTAAGAACAGGAATATTAGTTTACACTATTAAAACGGCTCAACAAAATAGACAATCTAGTCTGATGAGTTACAATTTCAGCTTAGCATAAACAGCATAAAAGCAAGGATCCATTCTCTTTTATCACCGTAATTCACCCAACATCTGATGGCTGCTTTTTACAAAACAAAACGCCATGTTAATAAAGCTTAAATAATCTCAAACTGGGTTCTTGAACATGAGAGGTTCATGACTTGAGGTCACTACAGTCCAGTGACCTCAAGTCAATTTACCAACAGGGTAACAATTTATTTGACGGGGTGTGCATAAAACTGACATGACACTGTCATAAAGTCCATTAAAAGTGCCAACTTTGCATTATCTTGTAAATAATGACACTTTAATGCAAAGTTGGCACATTTACTGGACTTCCAATGCAACTTTTCAAGCAACTTTGCATTAAAAGTGTCATTATTTACCAAATGATACTTCATGACAACAGTTATAGACATTCATAAAGACTCCTTCATGTTCATGGCAGGTGTTATGTCATTCTTATGCACACCCCATCAAATAAAGTGTTACCACCACCAGCAATGTGTACCTAATAAAGTGACCAGTGTGCCTGCATTATGTTGTCTTCTTAGTGTTTGAATTTTGAACTTTTTGCTGCACTGTTTTTCATACTAGCAGGCTTTTTTCTACCCTCAGCTGGAGGCTTTTCATGCTGTCCTTGAAAACACCAGCAAAAGCATCTCCTAGTTAGACTGACATTTGTTTTACCATCACTTCCCAGCAACATGTTGCCCATCCTGCATCCCTCCCGCACCAGACAGAAACCACATTTCTTCAACCACTGCACTCCCTCTTTAACCTTTCAGACAGTTCTTTCTGCACATGCATTCTTCTCCAGTAATAATATAAATTGGTCAGTGATCCCATGACTAACCTAGTTCGAGAGGAGCCTACTTTAACAGACTCAGGGTTGCACCGAAACATCGCACAAGCTTTACTTCAACTGGAGGCCCCATTGGCTTTTTGATGATTGCCCTGACAGCTCTTCTGTGTTCTGATCAGGAAGGTAACATATTTCACACTTCTCAATCATTTGAACTTATCGCAATCTTAAATCTTCACTGCTTTTAGTCTTTTTGTTGCTTCGTCTTCTATTTCTCAGAGACAAAGACAATTACTCTACCAAACGTTCAGTACCCACCTGCTGCTCCTACTTCAGTGGATCTCAGTGCCATCTTCCAGAAAGGTCATTGCCATCCTAGATATCTTCCAAGCTACTTTCCTCGGTCCAGTGCCAGCCATTTTGTCCACCATGGAAAGTCCATCAACCACCTAGAGTTATGGTACAGTTTGTGCTGTGGAAAGCCAGAAGAACAAATAAACAATTTTTCTTTCTACTTTGACTGTTTTCAATTTATTATGCATAGAAGAGAACCAGAGCAACTCAAACCACATTAACCAATGTATAGGAAGCAACTACACTTCCCGTTTCATGCATTTTCAATATAAAAGCATAAACAAGCCGCTACTTGTGAAACTTGTCTTGAGTCAACATATTTCTCTAATTACTACTATTTTTGGTATTTTACTTTACAGTTGTTTTTCAACATATCTTATATGTAAAATAATATTCAATTTGATTCAAAATACTTCATTAATTCCAGAGGGAAGTTAAATATTTTAACTGATATGGTCCAGGTATTTTGCTGACAGCTGTGGTCAGGAAGGATCTCCTGTAGCAGTCTGTGTTACGGTGGTTCTGAAGAAGCCTCTTACGGTTGAAGAGCTCTGCTCTTGAAGAGGATGCTCAGAAATGTCCTCATTCATTTATAAAGAATCCTTTACACAATAATGTATGGAGATTCTAGAACACAACCTGTGATCTTTATCAAATTGTTAACACTTTGTGTAGTTAGAATTTTATGATCTTTAAAAGTAAAAGCATATTTTACTTTCTTAGTGGCTCAAAGTAACAGCAGAAGTTTATTAAAACACTATAACTGGGCTAGTTCTTAGGCACAATCTGCATTAAAATACTAGTGTGTGGCGAGTTGTCGAGAACATAGAGAATGAATAACAATGAGATCAATTTTTCTGGTTCCAAACTCATATTATTAGAAGGACAGACTATTGATCCCAACGTTTCTTCCATTTTTGGTGAAAGAGCTAAAAAACAATGAGATTGTTTAGATCTTTGACAGTAATCATGAGTTCACCAATGCTGCTACAAAAAAGAGATTGATTTTTCATCCAGTTTGACCAGTTCAGCTAAAATATGAATTTATTTATGCTTCTAAATGTAAAACTCAAACAGGACAATACAGTCCAAGCAAAGTTGGGCTATGGCCCAACATTGGACAATGGGCCAATTATGGGCCATTGTCAATTGCCCATAATTGCTTCAGCTTCACTTTCTTACATTGTTTCCATGATGCCAACTCTAGTGCAAACATGTAAGGTGGAGCCTATTTCAAGTGCAGTGTTTCAAGTGCACAAACTGAAGACATAAATGTCAACATCAGAATCTGTTGAAACTTGCTTGTCTGATGTCATGCTTGCTTATGCCAGCTGATTAGCTCCTATCTTCTTACTTCTTGTGATGTAATTTGCCCAGAATAAGTGTTTGTTTTTTTCCATTAATGTGCTTTTAAAATAACAAATATTCTTTATAGATAAATAATTTTGTGAAATCCTGCATTTGCAAATTCATGTTTTTATTTTACTGTTTAATGTACATAATGCCAAAATACACCACACTGTATTTAACATTCAATAACTATATTGTATAATCAAACAACTATTTTTGTTCATCAGCAACGATTTAAAAAAAATTTAAATTAAAAAACACTTTCAGCTAATTTAACATATAGTTGCTGAAGAACTTGGCAAGACTGTACAGGATGAATGGGTATTTTATTGTGAAAGTACCAGGAATCACCGGAAGCGCGGTGTGCGCTCGATTTGAGCCACTCACAGAAACTGCCGCATCCGCATTGCTTCCTTGTTTACGTGTTTGCGGGAATCCTAACTTTTAGAGGACGTTTTATTCTTTTTGTGGAAAGTCGTAGAACGCCATCACCAGATTCTCGGGTAAGTTGACCATTAAGACTTTAGTTCCTTTTGTTATTCATAGGTTTAGCGCGGTTGGTTAAAGTGGTGTTAGCGGTTAGCCTCGTCTGTAGACGTCGCCACCCAGTGATCCAGTTAGCAGTCACAGTAACCTACAATGTTCTGCTTTTATCGTTCACGCTCTTTTTTGTTGGCACTTGTAGGCAAAATTTGAACAAAAATTCAGTGTTATTGTAGTTACAGAAAGTTTTGCCCATCCTATGTTAAGATTCCACATCCCCAGAGTTGGTCAACGTGGCTGGTTTTAGTTCAGTTTCAACAGGAGTATTATGTTATTAATGAGGTTCTGCTTGTCTGCCCAGATCCAGACCCGAGTTTAATTTGAACCCCGTCTGGTTTCCTGTCTGAATGGCCACAGCATCTGAGGAGCCTTCAGGTCTTCAGGGCCACTCTTCCAGTAAGTTCAGGGCTGATTTTCATTTTTTTTAAATATATTTTATATATATTATGTAATTTAAGCCAAAAGTTACAAATCCACGTGTTGACTGTAGTACCTCCGCTTAAAGTTTATCTAGGGTAAATATTTTCATCATCTGAAAAGTCAGTGCACCCTCCCCCTTATCTTACTCCCTTTGGCTGAAATAACTTCAGAGAGATGCTTCAGATTGAGGTCAGAGCCATCAACATGTCTCTGACCTCAATCTGAATCTTAGGAAGGTTTGTCCCACTCCTTTTTTTCAAATATTCCAGGGGTTTCTCGCATATACAGCCTATTTCAAGTTTCTTAAGAGTATCTCAAAAACATAACGATTTGGTCTCTGTGCCTCAAAGCCGGGGTAAAGTTCTTTTCCTGGAATACTGCATTGTGTTTACACCAAACATCCTCCGTTCTGGTGTAGAAATATCTGGTTTTAGATTCATCTGTTCAAAGAGTAACCCTGGCACATGTTAAAATTACTTCTGTCAAATCTTTGGTCTTCGCTTTTTTTAATATTTAAGGTTTGATCTTTTAATGTGTGCTGTTAGTAAGAAACTGTTAAAGCAACTGCCTTTCCAGCCTGAAAAAACTGCATTGAGTTTTAGATACATGTAATCATCACTTCTACCGCTTTCAAATTACATAAAACAAAATATCAGGATAAACCTTTAGGTCCTTATTGTGCAGCCTGTACAGCGTCCCATTGGACACAAAAATACATGCCATGAAAGTATTAACTGCACATTTTCTAATTTATTTATTTTTTCCTCGTAAGTTGTCAGTTTGTATATCAAATATTCATGTGTTTCTATTTTTTTAATTCTGTAAGTGAAAATGAAGTTATTTATTTTTATTAAAAATATTTTTCCAGTCTGACATATTTATAGTGGAACTTTAGAGGGAAAAAATCCATTGCTTTTAATAAAAGTACTAAAATAATAAAAACGCCCTAGAGTTTGTTTCAAATTTATTTTTGATTGAAAATATGAAACTTTTTTTTCTGAATTTTTAATCTCTTAACTGCCAGTAACAAAACACAAACACAAAGGGTTGATACTTTCCCCCCCAAACCAAATTGCAGATTGGAATATTGTAGGGATAGTACTACCCACGCCCAGAACTAGGAAAAAAATTACCAACAGCACTTATTTTGATCTTCTATTTTTTATGTCAAGTGGTTTTGAAACTGGTCAAAAAAATTTTTTGGTAAATGGAGAGTTTCATTGTTTCCTGCAAGGGAAACAATGAAACAGGATATTTTCGTAAGAGTTTAAACACAAAGCAATGAAAACAACTTTAAAAACAGAAATCAAACTGAAATGTATAAAATAATTCTGAATTGGAGTCAATTATATAAAAATGCTGAAAGGAAAGACATGAATCTATGTATGGAAATGAAACACTGGAGGAAAAAAAAAAAGAAGAAAATTCCCTTGTAAATCATAACTAATCAAACAGCCTTACTGACCAATACTGAGTAAGTAGGACTATATTTATATAGCACCTTTCAAGGTTTCAAAAGTAACAAAGGCAGATTTTAAAAAAGTTGCTGAGCCAGAAACTTGTCAGATCCAATCTAAATGGGTCACACCTAATCATGTGGAAAACTTGTTACTTCCAACTTCAGAGCTCAAAAAGCACAAAACAGTTTTAACAAATTATTTTTAAAACTGCAGATTTCAGAACTAATAGTAATATAATTGTTATTTACATTAAAAAAAACATGTGAAAAGAGAACTGCCTGTGCTGGAGACACCTGTATGTGTTTCACGTTCTAGAAAATGTTTCTTTGTTCCTCATTAGCACAGTTTGAATTGATTTTTTTTTTAAAATACTGGTTTAATTCCTTCCACTGCACTCAAAGACCTGCCGGGTCAGTTTTGGAGGGCACTGTCTTCTCTCAAAGGTAACAAATGAGGTTGGTCTGCATGCTTGTGTTGGAGTCCTGCTGAAATGTCTGCTTTTTATTGTAAGGAATGACAGTTGAGTTGCACAAAATAATTACATCCAGTGACAAAACTGCCTTTGCTTGGTTACCTTATTTTTTTTTTTTTTTACAATTTTTACGTAACGTCCGTTTCTTCCCTCTTCTGCCTGCAGACTCAACTGGGAACCGAAAAAATGTTGCTTCAGAGGTGAGCCGCAACACATTAGCTGGAAACTCAGTTGGGACACATAGACACAAATCACCTCATTTTGCTGACATCCTATCTTCTCCTTCCTGTTTGAAACATAAGAATGGTGCTTATTGCTTCAGACTCAAGATTTCTTTTCCCTGCCTGACTTTCTGCTGTCTTGTGTTTGGACTGACAGGGTCCGAGCATCGGCACGTCTCAGGCCCTGAAAAAAACCATCGGCCATCGGGGAGTTGATCCCACGGGGGAGACGGTCTACAAAAAGGTGCCATGACAGATAGTAGCTCTTTATGAGCCAGCAGAACTTCATAGTGTCGGGATTTCTGCTAGTGTTTGTGCTATATAATCTTATAATCCATTGCAAAAATATCCACACCTTCAGACCAAAAAAAAAAAAGCAGTACATAATTGTGAAGTGAAGGGATCATGGTGCATCGTTTTCAGAAAGGTTTTACTGATGAAAATGTAAAAAAGGTAACATTTTTATTTAGGTTAGGTTTGTGTGGAGGATAGCAGTTTGTAGATCCATCCACATAAACGGTGGATCCAGCTCCTCCAATCTTATTTTAGCATGCTTGTTTTTAAATCATGTCCTATCTGACAGTTTAACAAGTAGAATTGATGTGTGAGTTCCTAAAAGAGGCCAAACACTTTTACTTTCACAAATGAAGCAATGCGACTTTTGCTCTAATGCTTCGCTTGATATACATTTAGAAAAGACTCACTTTTTTAGAACTTGCTCTGTGATTGTTTCAATTGCAACAAACAAGAAAAAAAAAGAAAAGAAAATAGAACAGGTGGTGGAGAAAGTTAACTAAAAAAGGAAGCGAGAAAGAAGGATGTAGAGAATACAAGAAAACACATTTGGAATCTGTTTCTACACCGAAGGAAAGAGAGAAAGAAAAACGAGAACTCGATAACACAATGACATATGGCTATCTAACAACAGCAATACCACTGAAAACTGCACGGTGCTAATTAATGGAACCTGTATTTAGCCCAGCAGAGTGTATCTATAAACACCTGAGTTCGTACCTCAGGTGTCTGGCTGCTTCTAATTAATGCTCTTAACGCCAGCCTTGTCAGTTCAGGTGCGTTGCGTTAAGCAGTATTGTGGTTTTGCCACACTCTTTACATTTTTGGTTGTGGTTTAAACAGTTTTACTTGAGAATTACGACGCTTTAGATATTGTTTTATAACCAATTCTGCTTTACACTACTTCCTGGTTTGTCTGCTATGTTCACTTATGTTCTTTAACAAACCTCTGAGGCATTCATAAATAAGATTAATAACTATTTACTAATATGGCAACTTCTGCAGCCACTTGGCTGCTGTGGACTTTATTGTAGGGGTATCTGAGTAAAGGAAGCTGAGTATAAATGCCTGTTAGGCTTTTTAAAAATCTAACTTGGTGATATTTTGATAACCACGAGTAACATCTAGTCTTTTATCCTACATTTAAACCTGCAAGTATTCCCTTCTATCCAGACAACATCTTCCACTCTAAAGGCGGCCATACAGTTGGGCATCACACACACGGTGGGCAGCTTGAACCAGAAACCTGAGAGAGATGTGCTGCTGCAAGACTTTGAAGTTGTGGAAAGCATCTTCTTTCCCTGGTGAGTTTGTAAAAATTATTTAGCAAGGAGTTTGTTGTCGCATGCGGATCGATTTCCTTTTATTTGTCGCCTGTGTTCAGAAAATAAATGTCTCGGTTTGTCTTTTTCTGGCAGCGAAGGCAGTAACCTGACACCGGGTCATCACTATGGAGACTTCAGGTTCAAAACATATGCTCCAATGGCCTTTCGTTACTTCAGAGAGATGTTTGGCATCCGGCCTGATGACTACATGGTACTTCTGTCCACACTATTCAGAACAAGTGAATAATGAAACGAATGAGGAGAATGGGTAACCAGAGAGCAATGGAGTTTTGGCACGAGAGAGGCGGGGCTTTTTCCACCTATTAGTGTTTCTAATTTTAGAGTTGGTGTTACTATTTTTAGAGTTGGTGTTCCTTTTCAGTTCTTCTCTCATGTCTCCATACTTGTACTATGATTTGTTTACAGTATTCTCTGTGTAACGAGTCTCTGATTGAGCTGTCGAGTTCCGGGGCCAGCGGATCTCTGTTCTACCTCTCGAGTGACGATGAATTCATTGTTAAGACAGTGCAGCACAAAGAGGCAGAGTTTCTCCAAAAACTGCTTCCAGGATACTTTATGGTAAGATCTTATTCATTGCACACTTTTCTCAAGCTAGGCCTCAGGGCAAACGGTCTTGCATGTGTTGAATTTTTCCGAGCTCATAAACGCCTTGTTTGCATCAGAAGGTAATTACCAGGAATCTGCCGAATTGAGGCTGAAGTACTTCATTCCTTTGAATCGGCTGAGTCATAAATACAGAGGATCGGATTGAGAAATACCATAGTTTAAATCACAAGATCTGTTGCAGTATACTTCTTTTTGTAGTGATCATTTCCTCCTGGCATATTAACTTTAATAGGAAACATGACATGATTAAAAAATACAGTTGATTTTCCTTTCAGGTATCTGATAAGAGCAAAGTCTATGCTTATACGGTTGGCTTCAAGGAATAGAACCACAATACGTTCCCATAAGTTGGATGCAAATAATATGTCATTGCATCCAACTTATGGGATGCAATGACCACAAGTCATTGCATCCCATAACACTGATTTATCATTTAATACTAGCTTCACATGAGTTTTCTAATAATAAATACCTCATCGGACCAAATCAACACCTGTCTGTTGTAAACATCCCAATATTCTACAATTATTTTAATCTAAAGAGATGGACAAGAGGAAGAGCTTTGTGTAAAAAAAACTAAGTACACCCTTCTTGGTTCCATATAATTTGAGAGAGCAATAATTAGCTTATTTGATTATCTTCATCTGTGTCTGCTTCTATGGAGGCAGGATTTTGGTCCGTTTGCTGTTCTGGAGCAATTAGGTGTTTAACACAATGCCAAGATGGAAAGACTACAGCAATGATCTTAGAGAAGTCACCAAGAGATTCTATACAAGTAGAAAGATTTTATATATATACATTGTTATCAGGAGGACGTTTCAACATATTTCTGATTTTCTACAATTAAGGATGATTTAAAATAGTCAAATAATCCGGTAAAGACCAGATTGTGTCCTGACACACAAAACAAAGGAGAGTATTTTTTTTTTTATCAAGGGTGTCTTTAGGTTGTACAATTATTCAGATGGGCATGAAGAGAAGTCAGACTAAGTGACAATTAGGGCTGAAACAATTAATCGGGTTATTTGTGATTAATCGATTATTGAAATAATTGTCAACTAGTTTAGTAACTGACAAATTGTTAACTGAGGCATGCAGACTCAAAAAAGACAATTGCTGAAAGAACAACTTACTCAGGGGAACAATTAAGCCAAAATTGTACAAAAAACATTTGCAGTCAAGAATTTATTTTTGTCTGTGAATATGTTCTATGCGAAACTCCTTAATCTAAAGATTGTGGCATAGGGTTGTCTTTTTTCTGAACAAACAAACAAAAAAAACACCTTTTGCTGTCCAATTATTAATCGTAATCCAAAAAAAAAAAAAAATAGATCAGCCATACATTATTGATGTTAAGTCAAGGACAAAAGGTCGTTACAAGTTTTCTTATCTGCAGATTTATCCTTTGCTATAAATAATCAGGCATATACCAAAGAAATGCCTATGTTGTTGCCTCTTAGCAATAAAATGTATATTTTCTCATTTAAAAAAAATTATTTGAATTATTTACATTTTTTAATGTATTTCTGATATTGCATAAAAATGAATTGCCTTCTTCTCCGATTTCTTTTCTTCTGTAGAACTTGAACCAGAACAAGAGGACCTTATTGCCAAAGTTTTATGGGCTGTACTGTGTTCAAGCAGCCGGTAAAAACATCCGCATTGTAGTTATGAACAATCTGCTGCCCAGTTCGGTACGGATGCACCTCAAATTTGATCTGAAAGGCTCCACTTATAAGCGACGAGCCAGTCCCAAAGAGAGGGAAAAGGCTGTTCCCACCTTCAAGGACCTGGATTTCATTCACGACATGAATGAGGGTTTATTCCTGGAGGCAGATACTTACAATGCTGTCTGTAAAACTATTCAGAGAGACTGTCTGGTAAGATTTAAGTTAAAACTTAAATACATAGTTTACTATTAATTTAATGTGTTTTTTTTCCCATGACTTAGTTTGTTCAACTTGGTTTCAGCTGTTGCAGAGTTTTAAGATAATGGACTACAGTCTACTAGTGGGAATTCATAATTTAGATCAGGCCTGTCGAGAGCAAAATACAGCAGCAGCAGCAGCAGCAGCAGCAGAAGGAGCCGCGAGGCCGCAAGTCCAGAAGTCCCTGTACAGCACAGCTATTGAGGCCATCCAGGCTGAAACGGGACGAGTGGAGCCAGTGGACCAGTGAGTGAAAATGAGAAGGTCTTGAGTTCTGGTCGGAAGGTTATATCCACTTATGGACAGAAAGTCTGTCTCTGTCAGGCTGCTAACCAAACAGCCAGATAGAAATCTACCGCACTAAGTGTGTTTAAATTTTCAGGACCGGAGGGATCCCTGCACGAAACTCAAAGGGCGAGAGGCTGCTGGTGTACATTGGTATCATTGACATTCTGCAGTCCTATAGGTGAGTACATGTTTGTGCCTCTGTTTAGTAAATAAGAACCAAAAACCAGGCCTCATGGAAAAAAGCAATACATTCACAGATCCGTTCAACAAAACGCTCCTAGATCATTTGTTTTTTAGCAGCAAGACTGAAAACTCACACACACTAATATTGTAAGTTCGCAGAAACTTAAAACTTTGGATTGGTACTTAACAAAAAAGAAATTTTTGTGCAGTCTTTGTGAACAGCTTAAGTGAAACAGAAACCTATGTGTTGTATTAAACTGAGTTCACTTAGCATGAATGAAGCTGTTTGCATTGTAATGATTATCGTGAGACTGCCATAGATAATGAGTCTCTTCAGTCAGAGGCCTCTTCGTATTCATTGCAAGACTGACTGCTATTGGAGGTGATTCCATCAAACAGTCATCACTGTCTACAATGACTGTTTGATGATACATGGATGATATGAGTTATGACATTTAATTTCCCTTTGGGGTAAAGTGTTATTAAATTTAATTGAATGTTGAATTAAATGTGCTTTGTCTGGTAGCTTATGTAACAGGCCTTGGATCTGTGTTTGTTTTGTTTTTTGCAGATTAGTAAAGAAGCTAGAACATTCCTGGAAATCCTTGGTTCATGATGGGGTGAGTAGTTTCTAGTTTGTTGGTTTGTTGTGGATGAAAACACAGGTTTGAACATAAACATTTTTCCCCACTCAGGACACTGTGTCGGTACACAGACCAAGTTTTTATGCGGACAGATTTCAAAGGTTCATGAGCAGTGTGGTTTTCAAGAAGGTGCCAGGTAAAGTTTATGTTAAATCACTGCTAACAAAAAAGAAGAAACATCCCCATTTTACAACTTGAACTCCTAATTTGCTCTTTACTATCTTGCATGTAGTAAAAGCCTCCCCAGTTAAGAAGCGTCGGGCTAACGGTCCTGTGAAGAAACTTGCTGGCACCGGGCTCTATCTATTGACTCAAACCAGCTACCAGCAGCCTTCACTCCAACATCAAGTCAGCACTGACACTAAGGAGGACACCGAGGGAGTCAGCGGTAATAGAAATAAGAGCGCAGCTGCTTCAGTTGTAGTGTGGGAAACAAAGTTTTATTGATAGCTGAAAACATGTGTTGGCATGTCAAGTGACACGTTCATAATCCAGTAATACAAGTTTATCTCCTTCTCCCACCCAGGCATTCAGTCTGGTCGACCTGACCTCCTCCTGCAGAGCTTACTACACAGCGGCAGTGCTGCCAACACTCCTACAACTCCAACTTTTCTATCTCTCACTCCCACAGTACTCACTCTGTCTCACTCTCAGGATACCTCAGTGAGTGAAGGAGAAGGTGGAAGTGAAACACCCAGAAGACACCAGGACAGCAGCACACCCCAGAGGTTAGAAGGAGCATTTCAACTCGGTTTAATTATAAGGAGCAAGTAATTCTCAACAAATGTCACGTCAGTGGACTTCACAAACTGGCCCAATTCCAATCCAGTTACACTAGCTCTCACGTGTACAAACGCCCTGTGAAAATGCCAGGTATTTCTGATGTAATAAAATATGCTTTAATTATTTTTAACGTTTTTTCATGTATAGTGTGATATGTATAGTGTGATATATACTACACAATTCAAAAGAGGCATAATTTAGAAATCTAAAAAATAAAAAGCTGCATTACCTTGGTTGCTTAAATATAAAACAATAGCCTTTGGTTCTTTTTCAGCATTAAGTCTTGAGTTCACAACATCCATCAATAATAGAGAATCTGATTGTGTCCAGAGAATGATCCTTTCTCCAACTAGATTCTTGATGTATGAGGTTGAAGAAGAGTCAGTGAGCTGAATTCATAAATTTCATTTATTGATACCAAAATACAGCTGGTCCAGCCATCCAGGTCCTCATAGTAAATTTTATTATGTTAATAAAATGCCTAAATACCACACCTGTGACTGATGCCAATTGAATCAACAACTAGTCTTTAATTGTTTTAAGGGGTCAAAAAAGAAGGTCAGAGTTTTAGTTATGCTGAGTGTATAACTGGAGACTCTACCATCGGTTTCCAGGGTGTTCATAAACAGTGGAATACCAGATTCAGGAAATTACCAATCAGAGCCAGGAGAAAGGTTTTAGCGCTATCAATGCTCATGTACACGCCACTCAATGTGCTAATGGCGGAAAAAGAACTTACAGTTATAGAAAAACTGTTTATTAAGATCCAACAGTGCAAAATGTAAATTATTCCCATTTTTCAACTGGTCTTAAAATTTTGATCAGGAGTGTATAATTTCTTTATCTCCTACATGTCTGCTTTGACACCTTCAGATAACTCTTGAGCTGGCCTTCTACTTTGTGCTTGTTTCCAGTGGTGTCAGGCAGGTCACGATTCAGTGAGGAATGGATATTCTAAAGGTTTTCAAGAAAGTGTTAAACATCACTGCTGGTAATAAGGAAAGTTAGCTTCAACCCACAGCTACTTAATGACATAAAGTCATTATATAAATATAATTAATGAACCAACCAACTGCTCCTTGTTTGAAAAATAAAACCCTGGCTACACACTTCATATGAGAGAAAGTTACATTCCAGTGCTAAAAGAATGCTGCTACTTAGCCAACTACTTGGTCAGAAATGCACCATGAAGGTCCTGTTGTTTATAGAGTGAAGTGTGCATTCTTTTACCATATATTATCTTTGGATGGACATTCTTATGAAGCATCTGATATTTTTCCCCACTTCACACATGGATGCTTGCACACCGTGGAACAGGAGTGAGCTCATTCACGTGTGATTATCATGAGTGAATAATAATAATAATAATAATAATAATTCACCCATAAGAATAACTTCACCAACCCTATATACCTGTAGGAGTCAGGACAGAGGAGCACAGAGGGTGAGAGAGGAGGGATCATTTCAGGAAAGGTGAGTCTAATAAGTAAGGTTGGCCACCATCCAGCACAGGTCGCCTCTGGTCATCCTTAAGGGAGCCAGTTGATACAGGAATAAAGATGGCGGGCCATTCCTGAATATGAATGGTCCATACAGAGTCTGATGTGGAATGGAAAATGCACTTTGCGCAGTTCTGTTTTGAAATAAAAAACATTTGAAAAGCTTAAGGTTCAACTTAAAGTGGCCATTCAGCTGAGCTGCATGATGAAGCATCAACTGCTCCGTCAAGCATCAGTAATTCAAAAATTACTATTGTACTATGAAGGCGAAGATGTGATACCAGAAAAGTAGAGGGTATTATGCAAAAAAATTGTAACATGATGGAAAAAACCATGACGCCAATATGCACAGTTGATTTTTTGAGGGTTGTTGATTTAATGAACTTAATGGAGCAAAGTTTTAACATTCCTTCTATAGCAACCATAGACTGTACTCTTGTATGAGAACCTTATACAAGAGTATTGGGTATTGAGTTTCACATATCTTATTCTTTTCATCTTTTATTATTCTATTCTGCAACTTCAGATGTTCTAGTTTTGTTAGATTTTATAAATATGTCTAAGTTTAATTATGTAAGAAAACAATAATTGTCTGTATGTCCTACTAAAAGGCATGCAGTTCTAAATCTGACAAACGTCTTGAGTGAATCGCACTTGCAAAACATTACTGAAAACGAAGGAGGTACTGGTGGCCAGAAACTTTCTTGCTTAAAAAACAGAGGCTGGTAATAAGTATTTGCAAAATACAGCAATGTAATTTTGTGGGGGGTTTTCTTGTCAATGCTGTAAATATACATCTTGTGTTTGATATTTAAAATCCAATGGCTTCCTAAAACTTCTACACACCAAGCTACCTCTGTTAAATGTGTCAAAAAAAAAAAAGAAATTAACTTCTTAGTTCTTACTAGCTGTTTGAGAAATTTTGTACTCACCTATGTTTGCAGATATCCTAGGGATTTAGACCCCTTGACCTTTAAACCTAGTGATGCTGGATCGAATCTGGCCTGAACTGCTCCCCTTCGTCTTCTTCCTCAGACCTGCAGAGTAGTTTTTCTTTTAATTCTATCAGTCTGGACAGAAAGAGTTGAGCAGACTCCTTTGGGTTTGGGAGATGTCCATTAATATGTACTGCAGGTCCGATGATGAGTCAACTTTGTAGTGACAAGCAGATCTCTGAGATGAAGGACAGGGTTGACAGCTTTGATGACGGTTTCAATTATTTCATTCTCAGAATATCCCATCTCGAGTCCTGACTCAATCTGGTTATTGAGACTGGTGAGAGAAAGCTTGTCTTTAAATTCTCCATCCCCAATCTTGCTCTATACTTTTAAGTCTTTCTTTAGGTACTCTGTAGGTTCCAGGAGGATTTGCCTTTGTTGCCAATTACTGCCATTGGGCTCATATTTGCCCCCAAAGCTCCAATTTTCTTCTCCAGGATGCAATGTTCTTCTTGCACCTACTGAAGTTGCTTGTGTTCTTGCTTGGGTTTTTCTACAGGAGCATTTTCTGACTTTTGAGATTCAGGTTCAACTGTTTCATGCCCCTTGAACCAGCCACCTTGAACCCGTTTCACTGTGCTTTAGATAATGGCACACTTTGACGAGTTCTGGCTTCTCAAAAGTTCTTAGTGTTGTGAGGATTTCATCCAGTACTTGCTCCATGTAGACTTGGCTGGCATGTCTAGGTTCCGCTCTCAGGTAGGATGCTTATTTTATCTCCTGGCAAGATTATGTTACACACGTGATGGCAGACGCACTGATTAGTGTGCAATGAAGTGTTTTCATTCTGTGAAAACAGAGAAGAGCTTCTTGAGTAATGGATTCGCTGTGATGCTGACTTAACTGTTCAGCTTATGCTTACACTGAGTTTCTAATGCATTTATGCTATGCTAAGGCTAGTTCACACAGCAGATGTCGATAGTCTAATCCGATTTTTTTTTGTTTTATTTTGCGTGGTTGTTCATACAACTGATTAAATATAATTGCGATGAGACTTAATCGGGGAGGTCAGACTTATTTCATAATTATAATTTTCAGCTATTGTTTATGTCAGCTTCTTGCGGTGCAGAAGTACGATGTCTTATCTTTATGACATAATAGTCCGGATAAAACAGATGCTTTGAAAACAATCGAACATGTATCCACATTTCGAAGTGGCATATATCAGATATTTTGCGAGGAAGAAAAGATCGGAATTGGGCCTTTCAGGCTGCCAGGAATCGGAATATAGGATTTTGACTTCACATGCCTGCTGTGTCAACATAGCCTACTATTTTAGTAATTACATAGTTTGTACATTTTCTGTTATGTATTACGCACAAAATAAAACATGTAAAATGCTTAAATTTCGTGGTGCTTTCGTTCGTGCACAGCAATAATAAAATGAATTCTGATATTCGATTGTATAATTCATATAAAATTATGAACTTAGCTTAGTAGTTTTTACTCACTATGGACCAGTGCTCGAATAAATCTATGATATTGTATACCTTGTAACTACCCTATCACTTGTAATCAAGGGGGAAGCAATCGTAAACCTGCCTACCTTTTTCAAGGAAGCTAACGGTTGATAACATTTAGAGCAACGGCAATTAACGATCACACCTAACGATAGTTAGCATTTCGGCTAGCAGCAGTTAACAGTCAACAGTAGTACACAGAAATATCTCAAAATAGAATCAATGCCAATAAAACACAGTCCTGAATTTACAGACACTTCTAATAATGGTACTTATCTATTACTTATGCACTCAACCCACCTGTGAAAACAGAAATTGAGAAATCAGATTCTTGTGTAAAGGCTTCGCTGTGATACTGACTGGTTTTTACAGTTTACGCTTACACTGAACTCCTTCTGCATAATTCTGGATAGTCAGTCTCGTCGTTGTGCGCCACCTTCTGGTAGTAATTGGTACTGCACCAGAAATCACTGTCTTCTTTTTTTTCTTCTTTTTTTTCTTCCAGATTTCAGTCTTCTGATCAAGAACATATTACTACAGAGGATCCAATCCCACTCAATGACATGGCTTCCACTGAAAGAAAATGCCCTGTAAGTAAAATTAAAGTTTTCTCTGTCAGCTTTAGCTTACCTTATGTCTTTTTATCTAACCTTTTTTTCCCCCACAGGCATTAGATGCGGAACAGAAACCAGGATTCAACGAAAATAAAGTGGGAAGTGTTCATGAGCAACACTGAATTATTTATAAGCCCTCCACTCCCACCCCTCTCTTTGTCTTCCTTGAGGTGCCAGGACTAACAAATCCTTGTAGTGAATCACTGGGACCAAGCCGGACGTTTGTTTATGTTTGTTTACTTACCTGTTCGTTTGCACATTGATTTCTGAACAGATGTGTTCTGACATTAGCAAATGTGGGAACATTAATGTGATGGTTAGTGAACACTATCTTTCTCTCCCAGGAGTACTTGTATTTACATCTAGTCATAATATTTCATTCTTATCCTAATTTAAACCAGCATTCAGGGTGACTTCAGGATTTTTTCTATTATTCATTTATTTGTCTTCTTGGATGCCATTCCTTATTTTGCATTTGCCAAATCACTCTTGCAAGTCCCAATACAAGCGCTGGTATCTATCCTATTGTATATTGTACAGAAAAGATAGATGCATACAAAGTGACATCATGGATTGTTGCAATTTTTATATATTTAGATGTGACCACATTTTGAAAATAACTGAGGGATACTTTGTATTTAAGAACTAGTACATGAAATTATCGTCTGCTGTCTAATCAAAAAGTGTGAATTGAACTAAAGATGTCAATGACTTAAGTTTATTTTAATAGGAGTTTTTTTATTTTGGAATCTGGGACGTTTTGCGCCTCCTAATGGCCAATAAGTGGTATTGCAAGTAACATCATTGTCTATTGGCTTTACTTTCAATACTCAATAACAGGACACATTCTCTATAAACAGTTTATAGACCTCACCTTAAGTGGTTGAAGTTGAATTATTATGATTTTTTTAAATAATTGATTTAGTTGCTTTAAAGCAAATCCATAAAATGTATATGTGGAACACTTTTTTGAAGCAGATGTTTATGTTGAAAGGAATTACTGTATTCATTTGTAATAAGATGCTGTTTTTTTTTTTCATTTTTAAACCTTGCTTTAAATGTACATAATGCTGGGGAAAGTCAGGACTCTCAGTTTTTTATTTAACCAAATTTCCTAATGGATCTATATGACTTCAAACACTGTGAATCCTAACAACTTCTAATGCTAAGGTCAAAACTATATTTTAATAGAAAATGATTGTTGTTTGTTTTTTTAATACTTTGAGTAGATGTGATCAAATATAATTGATAGATGGTGAAGAAGCACCTCAACAAACACTGATCTGGGGTTTGTCTCATAAAAGACCTCTGTTCGGAATCTTGTACTTTATCCGTTTTGAGTTTGTGCAAACGAAAGCCACCCATCAAAAAGCAGTTTCTCTTGAATCATGTGACTGGAACCAAAAAGTAGGAAATTACATTATTATAAGCTGGTACAATCATTTTGCTTTCTCATGGATGTGGTTGGTACAATATGCACAACATTACTCTGACAGCTGTCAAGTGATGTGCATGAAAGTAAAAGTATTTTTACAGAGGTGCAGATGCCAAATTTGGAGATTTTTGGATGTTCACCTGACCTTGGTGCAGGGTTGTCTATCCCTGTGGAACAAGTGCACAGACACTCTTTCTTCATAATATTGTTGTAGCTGTAAATGTTTGCAGTCTAATCAGACACTTACACCGTTCTTGTATAATGTCAATTTTAATAAAAAGAAAACACTGCCACAGGACTATTTTCTCTTATTTTTCAAGTGTATTTCTGTTTATGAAATATAACTCAATGAGCTTAAATACTAAATTCATTCATCCATTATTTTCCACTTATCGGGGTTCAGGTTGTTGGGCAGCAGCTTAAGCAGTGAGGCCCTGAATTTTCTCTTTCCAGTCACTTGTCTCCTACCTAAATCATTTAGCACAGATATTGGTGACACTGTAGTGTCCATCCATCCATCCATCCATTTTCTTTACACCCTTCTTCCCTAATGGGGTCGGGAGGGTTGCTGGTGCCTATCTCCAGCTGCGTCCCGGGCGAGAGGCGGGGTACATCCTGGACAGGTCGCCAGTCTGTCGCAGGGCCACTGCAGTGTCTCTACTGTTAATTTAGGAAGTGGGTGAAATATGTCACTATGAATACGGACACTTTTTCAAGAAACATTACTACATGGTATTTTTGAATTGGATATAAAGTCAGAATTTGCCAAAGTATCATCTGGATAACCTATTACAATTCTTATTTATCAAGATAAATAAACAGATGACCTCAGAATCACCCCAAGTGATTTCTGGGGTAAACGTGTCCTTTGGCTTACCAGAGACTCCGCCTACTCGGCGTCGTCCGGCTTTCCGGGTGACAAACGGTGCGCACGCAGCTTATAAGTCGAACGCAACATTACGTGACCAATCCTATGGGCTCTTATTCAGTTTTTGTCCAATAGGATTGGGGTTTTTTAGACTTGCCAGAAAGCAACAAGAAGTTTCCAAAATGGTGCTCGAAAGTACTATGGTTTGGTAAGAACTCTAGAAACGAATTTTAAGTAGTTTGTAAACTATTTCTTGTTTATAATAAAAAGAATGACAGGGTAGAACTCGACAATTGAAATTGTTAAACTGAACACAGGACGAATGTTGCGGCTTTCTGACCTGATAAATAACGGTTAAGAGCTAGGCGGCTAAAACAGAGTTGAGTGGCTGAGTCATTGTAGCTAAAATTAGCCAATAATTCCCGTCCTAGTAAAGGATTTATTTAGCTAAAATATGTCGGTATAATTCTAGCACTTAAAATTGAAAGCTTTTTGTTCTGTTATGGTAAAAGTGAATTCTTTATTGTTAAGACCAGTCACAACAGTGGTGTTATCCATAGCCAGTTGCGTTAGTTGTTTTTTAAACATGTAAAGTTCTTCTTTGTAACATTACTCATAAATCTTGTTTTTGGATGCTTGATATATGGAACGGACTTAAGATGTGATACTAATTCAACCACTTTGTTAGACTTAACATTACATTTTGGTTAAGGTTATGAACCAGTTGTCTGACTTACGAGGTGAGCCTCATTTTAACGTCTTTACCTTTAGTGTGGACAACAGCGAATACATGAGAAATGGAGACTTTCTACCCACAAGACTACAGGCTCAGCAGGACGCTGTCAACATCGTTTGCCACTCCAAAACACGCAGCAACCCGGAGAACAACGTTGGGCTCATCACCATGGCAAAGTAAGCTTTTTCCCTACATTACATTAATTCATAATTTACATATCAAGAGACGATCTACTGATAGAGATACACAGTTAATTGCAGTTGCCACTACAGTATCAACATCTCACAAGACTTTGATGTTGATGCAATATTTGATAACTATATTGCAATAAGAAAAATAGTTCTTGTTTCGCAACAAGTGCAGTGCATAAACAGATTAATAATTCTTATTTGTAGAGGTCTTCCCATCTTGACTGCTTCACACAGCTCTTTTCTGTTGGCTGCTCTAGCCCAGTACAAAAATCACACACACACACACAGTCCCTGTAACAATGTTTGTCATACATTCAAAGAAATATGTTTAGTAGTCAATGTGTATAGATCAGTGATGCCCAACGTCAGACCTCGAGGACTGGCATCCTGCATGTTTCAGTTCTCTCCCTGGTTTAACACACCTGGATCCAATGACAGCTCATTAGAAGGCCTAAGAACAACATTGACATACTGAAAAGGTTGTTACTATCACGAGGGAGAGAACTAAAACATGCCGTATGCTGGCCTCTGAGTACCGACTTTGGGTACCACTGGTATAGAACAACATGTATTTTTTTAAAATTCCATGGCTAAATACATAAAATTTCAGGCAGATCATCTTCAATCTAGTAGGATAATTACTAACTCACTTAATTGTTTTGTGTGAGGGACCAGACGCAAACGAGGACAAAAAAAGTGAAAAAGTTTCAATTTAATTCTTCCAAAAATAATTAACAAAGCATAAAGATTTAATGCAAGAATAAGTAACATATTTGGGCCCAATTTAACTGAGGTCAACTGAACTCTAACCGAACACAAACAAAACTGACCCACAAACAAAGAACAAAAGGCTTCTTAAATAGGGGTGGAGTAACCTAAATCTACCACATGAGGGAGGCACAACATAACAAAAGAACAAACAAATACAACATTAACTAAAGTATCCTATGAAACAAATAAAGCTAAGCTAACTTTAACTTAGCACAAACAATAATAAGTGAATATTTAAGTGACAAAATTAACTAAGATCAACTTGAAACAACAAAGTCTCCCCCAATCAGTCTTTCAGAAAAACAAATGGTTTGTTCCAGGTTTCCTCCTCCAGCTGGTTTGTAATTGCAGCAGCTCAAACAAAAGAACAAGTGTGAGCAAACCATTCAGACAGACATTAACTAAAGTGTGCACCCATTAGAAAATATATGTCTAAATAAAATAATTAACTATAAGCTATAGCTAATATAAAAACAAAATAAATACTAACACGATGTGGTGGTGGTAAGAGCATCCACCCCATTTTGAAAAAGCTGTATTTTCTCCATTTTACCTTTGGCTAATTGTCCAATGAGATTGCATGCCACTCTCTGAATACCAAGTATGGCTAACAGTGTGTTTGTGTTTCTTCTGTGATGTAGTAACTGCGAGGTCCTTACCACCCTGACATCAGATTCTGGCCGCATCCTGTCCAAACTACACGCAGTCCAACCCAGAGGAAGAATCTCATTCTGTACAGGCATCAGAGTGGCTCATGTAAGCAGTTCACCAATTCAAACTTTGATTTAACACATTTGTGAGTATAGAAAAGATCTGTTCTTGAAATTGAAGCAGTATTTTGTGCTCCTGTGTGTATCCTTGTAAGTTTTTTTTTGTTGTACTATTTAAACCAAATCATAGAGATGTTACATTTCAATCACACAATAAGCAAAATAAATCACAGCAGATTCTCTAAACATACCTAAAAATTGTTGCTTTAATAAATGGTCTTTGCAAGTAAGGTGTTTATAATTCACTAGAAATTAAAGCACTTAATAATCTAGTTCATCCAGTAGAGTGGTTTCTCTACCTGCTACAGAACTCAAAGTTTTCAGATTTTTTACCATTCAAACACTGAAAACTGCAAAACAAAAATCAAGATCAGACACAACACAACTGAACCAAAACAGCATGAAAAATAAATAGATTTAGTTAAAATAAATTGAACAGACTCACAAGTCACAGCCAAACTGGCTGTAGTGTAATGGAAAAATTAACAAAATCCAAAAAGGGAGGCCTAGAAATCAAAATATTTACCTAGTTATAAAAAAATAACAAATTGAGACTTCTAAAATCACAAAATACCAAATATCTAAACTCATAAGCCAGACAAATCTTATTAATTGTGGTATGTATAAATCCACTGGAGTTTTAAATCTTTTTCTTTTCATCTCATCTGAAAAATCCTGAACGAAGGATATGGGAAGTTTCACAGATGTATATTAAATCCATTATCCTTTTCAAAATATTAAGTATTTTTACGTGTGCATCTTAAAGCAGAGCAGCACTTTTTGAGCAGCCATGTTTATATCTGTCTTTTTCAGCTGGCTCTAAAACACAGACAAGGCAAAAACCACAAAATGAGGATCATTGCCTTTGTTGGGAGTCCTGTGGAGGATAATGAAAAAGATGTGAGTCTAGGTGTTTCATGACATTTTGCTGTAAATCTTTTCTGAGGAATGTCTTCGCACTACTCTTTTCACTTCAACCTGTTTTCTTTCTGCCTCAAACCTCCCTGTCTCTGTCCCACTATGCTGGTCTGACAGCTTGTTAAGATGGCGAAGCGCTTGAAAAAGGAGAAGGTGAACGTGGATATCATCAACTTTGGAGAAGAGGTGAAGACTTGATTTTCATGATCACTAATGAAATCTGACAGCTAAATCTAGTTTTTGGATTCCTTTAGACTTGGAAATTGCAAAAATATTCCTTTTAACATATTTTATTTACTCGATTGGTATGAGGAAAAAATAAAGTATTGGTTTACCAGACATTTATCAATTTTCTGAAGCTCAAAAATGAAACAAGGCTCAATAAAAGTTGTGGATTTTCTATTGATTTATGTTTAAATTACATGCTTCCTGCTGACTTGCAGTCTCCAAAATCAAAAAGGGTCTTTTCATATATTTTCTGGACTTTAGCCTTTAGAATTAGGTTTACCTGGATTGTGGTTATTAAAATTGGTCTGATTTTAGATATTTGTTTTATTTCTTACCAAAATAAAGGTGTCAGTATTCCCAAATGGTGCTTTAAACAGCCTTCATTGGGGGCGATACTTCAGTTCTTTTATCGAAGTTCAAAAGTCACAGATTTCGGAGAAGAGATGATTTAGTCCAAATACAAAAAACCCCCAAAAAACTTCAAAATGGCTCTATTCCACTCACCAGAAACCGAAAGCCAGATCCAGCATTGTTTTGTTTCATGATTTTATCAAACAATATTTTGTACTCGAAGGTTCAGGATGTCACAAAAATACCAGAAAACAATGTAGACAGTTAAAGTACAGAAGTTTGAAATTAAAGGTGTTTTCTGTGGCTTCTTCAGGAGGTGAACACAGAAAAGCTGACAGCATTTATTAACACTCTAAATGGAAAGGAGGGAACAGGCTCTCACTTGGTCACGGTTCCTCCTGGACCCAGCCTGGCAGACGCACTGCTGTCCTCTCCCATCCTGGCCGGCGAGGGAGGCTCTATGATGGGGCTGGGCGCCAGCGACTTTGAGTTTGGTGTTGACCCGAGCGCTGATCCAGAGCTGGCCTTGGTAAGCAGCAAAAATATCTGCCCTGGATACTAGTTAGCTTAGCATTTAACAGCAACTTTTAAATTAGCCCAAAGGAACACAGAATCAAAATGCCACAACTTCATAGTGACGTCTTAATATCTGCAACTGTTTGTATTCTTAAAAAAGAAAAAAAATGTACAGCCTGTTTATTAATCTGAACTGAGATAAAGACTTAATTCAAGGTGTCCCATTTTGAAAAATGTAGATAAGTTGTCCAATAACTAGAGAATGGATTCGAAATTTTGCGAAAAGCTTTCAAATTAATCGATCTATTAGTCCAGTTGCAAAATGGAAAGTAAAGAAAGATCCAAAGATTTTTAGTGGAAAAAAAGACCGTGGAAAATTTTTTTTAGCTTTATTTTTTAACCAAAATTAGTTGTGGAATAAATTTTGCCCCCCTTGTTATTAATATCTGGTCTTCTCTTATTACATTTCATTGGGTTGGAGCAACTGGGACTTTTTTCCATTCCTCTTTACACAGTCTTGCGTAATTGATTAGTCTAATTTTCTGTAGCTCATCTTCAGTTATTATTTATTTATTTTTTTTGCATTCCAAAATAGTTGAAAGTAAATAAAGGGTATTTTTACCATAGTGACCATAGTTGAAACCAAATAAGGGATATATATATTCATCCATTAACATCAAATCTGCCTCAAATGTTCCCAGAAAACTAAACTTTAGTCGTACCAAGACACACAGTTCCAGGTAAATTCCCAGTAGAGTTTAAATACTCCATGTTTATGTTTATGATGGTAGGACAGAAAGGGCTTTTTTTTCCCCTCCTGCCATCCCTTCAAGTAACCAGTTGGCATGTAAAGGGCATCTATTTATTGCAATTTTTACTTATCTTAGCATGTACTCAAATTAAAAGTATGATCTTTGGGAAAAATGGTTCAAGAATATGCTCTAAACCACAGTTGCCCTGCAACTTTTAGATGTGCCTCTGCTGCACCACACCTGAATAGAATAATTAGGCCATTAGCAAGGCTCTGGAGAACTGATCTACACAAGGAGGGGGTAATTAAGCCATTTCATTCCAGTGTTTTATACCTGTACCAAACACAGAAAAGCTGACAGCATCTAAACTGCTAAAAACACATCTAAAAACTGCAGGACAGTGACTCTTGAGGACTGGAGTTTGACACCCCTGCTCTAAACCGGTGGTCCCCAACCCTGGTCCTCAGGGCCCACTGACCTGTATATTTTAGATGTTTCCCTGCTGCTGTACACCTGGGTTAAATGAACAAGTGATTAAGCAGCTTCTGCAGCAATTGCAGGAATGCAATCATATGAATCAGCTGTGCTGGAGTCTAGACTCATGCAGGACAGCAGTCCCTGAGGACCAAGGTTGGGGACCACTGCTCTAAAGAATGGAATAAACTTATATAGGGGTTAAATTCTTTTGACACCTGTAATGTATTTTCTTAATTTTGTTTTGAACACTGACATTTTTTAAGGACTGCACCTACATTGCTCTAGCTGTGTTTCCTGTTTGTCAGGAAACAGGATTTGTTTCCTGTTGATCACAAATTATTATTTGTGATTATTCCTCATTGTGGCATTTCTGTGATTGGCTTTAGGCCCTGCGTGTTTCAATGGAGGAGCAGCGACAGCGGCAGGAGGAAGAGGCTCGCAGAGCTGCTGCTGCTTCTGCTGCCGAGGCAGGCGTCTCCACACCCACTGCAGACGGTAGCTAAAAGATTTCTTGGATGTTTGCTAGAATTGACTCGATTGTTATAAAACAGCAGAAAATGATGGATTTTCATTGTCATTGTTTTGACAGAGTCGGAGGACGCCTTGTTAAAGATGTCAGTCTCTCAGCCTGAGAGTGGTGCTGCAGTGCTTCCTGATTTCAGCAGCATGACAGAAGAAGAACAGATAGCGTACGCCATGCAGATGTCTCTCGCTGGAGGAGGTGGGTTTCATTCCTTATGCAAGTTTATACTTCATTCCCTCTTTGTATGTTGGATAATTGTTTTCTTGTGAACAGAGTATGGTGAGATGGAAACGGAAGTGCCAATGGACGCTGCAGAGTCAGCCAAGGTCAGTCTTTCTCAGTCTGTGGAGTTTGTTTTAGTCAAACAGAAGTTGGAATATGAAAACAACTTAAGGCTCCAGCTAAATGTATTTTCAGACAATAGTTTTATTAACAGAGCGATGCATTTTTGACTTGTGGCCTTCAGGGAATGACCCTGATGGAGGCCATGAGCTGAAAGTCCTTGGAATTGGGTAAAGTTGTGCCAATGACTTCATAACTGTGCTATGGAAGTCACCATCTTATAAAAAGACATTTAGCTGCTGAGTATTCCTGTTTCTGGATCTGTTATCTTTGGTTGCCTAGCAACAACTACTCATGTCTCATGCGCAATAGCAGTTTCATTTTTTGCCACAAAGCCTTGTAACTGCTTGTAAAAGAACGGTGTGGAGTAAAGAGAGAAACGACTTAAAAGGGAGTATTTCAAATATTTAAAACAAAAATGATCAATTATGGATATTGACTGATATGAAACACTGCTATCATGGTATGTTTCTCAGCCATTTCATCTTCTGCTGGAAAACGTAGTTTTTTTTTCAGGTCTAAATAATTATGAAAAAATAATTGTATTTCCAGAATATATTCCCCGTCCTATTTAAATTTGTATTTATTCATCTATCGTTCATCATGGATTCATCTGTTAACCCATTAATCAAGCCATCCTCTTGCTTTTTTCCTCTTTGTGGCTTTTTGAAAGTCAATATGTAAAACTAAACCTCTCTAATGCCTGCTATAGTTTCAGAGTAAACCATTAAATTCATTCTTGTAAAATGGTTTCCCTTCATAATCAATAAAGTATTTTTGAATTGAAAAGAGACAACACTGTATATATGTGGAATTTGAACCATCACAAATTAATTTTAAAATGTATTCTGTTGATAAGAAATTATTTTCCCAGTATGACCCAAGAGGTAAACAAGGTTGTGATATCTGGAGGCAATATTTTAAATTCAGTTAAAAAAAAAAAATCCACAGCTAAACTTTCTATTTTTTTTTTAAAGGAGGAGGATGACTATGATGTAATGCAAGATCCAGAGTTCCTTCAGAGCGTCTTGGAGAACCTGCCTGGAGTCGATCCCAACAACGAGGCCATCCGCAACGCAATGGGCTCACTGGCCTCCCAGACTGGAAACAAGCAAGACAGCAAAAAAGATGAAGAGAAGAAGAAATGAGACGACCAAACAAAAATGAACAGTTGCAGGATTTCTTTACATATGACTGCTGATGCACTCTGCATTACAACATTCTGTCATTTAAAACTCTCCTTCAAAACACCAAATAATTAAAAAAAATCTGTATTAATTTGACAGCACAAATTTCCTTGAAATACAATTTGATGAAGTTACAAAATATTAGGATCATTTGTTACTTTGAACATTCTTTTCTTTTTTCTTGTGATTAATAACCAATTCATTATTAATCATAGCTGCAGGCTATACAATTATTCCCCTGGCCTGTTTGGTTTTTTTTTTTGTTTTGTTTTTTTGCAATAAAAGTCTGGGTTTAAATGCCTCATTTTCACGTTTGTGCCTTCTGGGACTCGTTTCTGGCATCAGTGAAAAGTTAGAGACAAAAATAGATTAAATCACAGCAAATTATCAGAATAGTTCTAAGAATGGGACCTCGTAGTTTAACAGTGTGTTTTAATAATCTGTGTAATAAAAGTAAGAAATGAACGTGTCGTTTGCGGCAGCATCCTTGCGATTTTCCCAACGCTGGCTTGATGGGATGTGTGTGATCACGTGATGGGAAGCGCACAGTGATGGAAATTGTGGCGCTTTTCCTTGATTCGAATATTTTGGCTCCACGTTGACGGGCATCCCGCTCGGATTTTGAACTGCTCTGCATTACAATATCTAGGGAAAATTATGAAAGTCACTATACCACATTTTCGAAGTAAGTTTAACTAATATTGTGTATTACAAAACTGCAATTTAAAATGAGGAATAGTGGAAAACTTTAGAATTCTTTAATTGTTCATGTATTGTCTGAATTGTAGATCCCTTCAAAAATCATATTTTATCCTTTAGTCAAAAGATAAACAATACCACTATAATTTGAGAAAAAGTTAGAACACATTACTCCCTAACAGCTAATCTTAGCCTTTCTGATAAAAATAAACTCTTGATTCTCATTTTATCCATACTAGTCCCGGTACTACTCAGAGGAAAGTTTTCCCTTCTCTTGTCAACTTTGAGATGTGTGAGGAGTTTCTTGCATAAGCTTCATGTTTGAAGCCACCCCACTGCATCTTCATTTTCCATTCCCACAACTTTCCATTTTATAATTTATAACCAGTAATTGGTGGACATACAGGCATATTTTGGCTCACTTTCATACTGCTAAGGCCAGTTCTGAATTGGGCTGAACTCAGTTGCACATTATATAATGTTTCACTCGATGAAAGACCTGACAGAGATGCAAACAATGATCCTCCACCAATTCTGTACTTTAGAGTATATGGTTCTTTTTCTTCAATGGAATTAAATACAAAAAAAAAGAGAGATCAACCAAACGTATATTTATCTTACTTTTGAGTTGTGGCTTGATATCTTACAACAAAACAGGAGACAAATAACTAAAAATTCTGTTTTGTATGAAGCGAGCATCTAATTTAAACTTGAATTAAATAAGTGAGAAAAGTATAGCATTTATTATGACGTCTCCTATCGTCCATCAAAAAGTCTCGGCAAACACAAACGGCTCCGTCACCAACAGCACACCGTCAGAAGCGCAGCATATTCTGCTGAAAACGAGCTAGGATAGTCGGGAATCGCACATCCAGGTAAACAATCCATAATACATCAAATATTAAAGAAAAATCCCCATCCCTGCCATCATTTTCTCCGTCATCGTCGACCCTTCGAACAGCGGATTCTGGCCGCTGTCAGACCTGACGCCAGCAGACCGCTCCTGTTGCTTTTAACGGCGGTGGCTAGCTGGTTAGCTCGATGACCCCTCTCCGTCTTGGCTGGAGCTCAGCGGCCAGCAGCCACAGACGGAAGGGAACATCGTTAGCTTAAAATAACGGAGCCCGCTGCTACAGAAACGCTGTTTCAAAACGAACCGCCACAAATATGGTCACTGTTTTTAAACCCTAGCGTAGTAGCGAAAGCGTGACTAAATCGGCGTTACCCCATTCATGGTTTAAAAGAGCCGAGCCTGTCACCGGAGGAAGGTTTGGTTGCAGAAACGCCGCCGCTAGCACTCGCCTAGCCGGCTAGTTAATGGTAGTGCAGGAGACTGAAACACCCATCCAACCTGCTTCAGGTTCCTGGAGCTTGGCAGGTTATGTTTAACAAATATGCATGTGTGACATATCTAGCAAATAACCGACACGTTTAAAGATATTATTATGTCTAAATATCACAGTACACATGTATTAAGCCGTTTGCAGCCAGACAGCTCAAGTTCATTGTCAATATACCAGCTTTTGCTCCCAGATCTGTTTATTATTATATTTAGTTTATTCGTGCGGGAGGATGAATATTTGTACCTTATTTAAATGTTGGTCATAATGGTGATTTTTTTCGGCAGGAACACACAAAAATGAAATTATATTGAACGGAGGAGATCAGATTCATACCCCAATCACCTGTCAGAAAACAAATAAAATGCATTGAAGTTTGTGCTTGTAAGATGACAGAAAAAGTTAAAGGGGTGTGAATACTTTTGCGAGGCAACGAAAATTAAGCAATTACCACAATATCATGGCAGGGTTTTTTGTTTCACAGTTGAATAGATTTATATGACATTTATTTGCAAGTATGAAAGTATTAAACAGTGGCTAAGCAGTTTTTTTTATTCTGTATTGGGGGCCTCACAATTTGTCATCATTATATCTCACGAAGAACTGTTTGAAATGCAATATTTGTGTGTTATATTCCAAGCTTTGCATGCAGATGATATTTTGAGCATGTTTGATTTAGACTCAATGCAACAGTTGCCTGTATCTGACAGATAAATGTGCCCAAGATGCTGAAAGACACAAACTGATTCAGAAACGTTGAATTGACAGATGTGTTTATCACTATTGATAACCTCACTGTGATATTTAACAATAATATAGTAACCTCTAACCTTGAGCAGGCCTGTTCTTTATCTACTAAATGTTGCTGCTACCCTGTTGGTGAATACAATTTTGCAAAAGATTTTGCAACAAAGACGCAAGTTCAAGCTCTTATTTAATACTTCTAAAGTGTGATTATTAGTTCCATTCACTTAAATACAGAAACATCTCTTTTATCCATTTTAATTAAATAGATCAAAACTGAAATGTTGCCTGTTTTTCTGTCAGCTCGTAGAGACGCAGCATGTTTTTTGCTGCACTTTGATTTGACTTTAGTAAAAACCAGTTAGAGGAGACAGGCTTACGCTTTGATGCACAGATGGAGAGATTTTTGTACTTCCTAATTTTCAGTTAAATTCAGAGCTATCAAACTTGCTGCTAATGATCAAATTAGAGCAAGGTTTACAGGAATTTGCTTTTATATATTGTAGGGCCGAAGCTATCGATTACTTTAGTAATCGAATATTCTGCCGATTAGTTGAGTAAAGGAAAAAAAAATATTCACGTTCTGCAGAGTTTTATTTTAATTAATAGATAATTTTATACAATATTAAAAATGCAACAATAAATAATTCAAGCATTTTATTAACCAAAATGCAATAATAGTATTAATTAGTGCATAATTGATCATTTGTGGTAAAAGATGCATCTGCAGCTAAAAAAACTACTTTTAACATTGACATTTGAAGAACTCAGGCCTTTCTGCTTGACTTAACATTAATAAATTGTTGAGATAATGTGTTTATCAACCTGTTTATTATTATTGAATAGGAGATTTAATTGATCTTTTTGCTGAATTTGAACTAGGTGAAGCTAAATTCTGGGTCTAACATACTTACAGAAAAAAAGTGTTTTCAGTCTTAAAGGCAAAAAAATTTGTTCACCTTTGGCTAAATTACTGCCCTGAGTAAATTTGTTGTTTCAGAAAATGGCCTTTTGTTTTGAATCTGTATATACTAACGATTATTTTATTACTAAATTAGTTGATGATTATTTCAGTAAGTAGTTAATCACGATTAATTGTTTCAGTCCTACTATATTGTATTCCTTTTGAAAAAGATGTAATGAAGAAGGAAACTAAGCAGAAAATGAAAATTGGCCAGTAAAAACCTGATCACTGAATTTTCAGATTTTCCAGATGAATACTTATGTTTCTGTATTTTCTAATGTTCCAGGAGGGGATCCCGGTATGGGGGACATGAAGACCCCAGATTTTGATGACCTATTGGCAGCGTTTGATATCCCTGACATAGATGCCAAAGAGGCCATACAGTCTGCGCCAGATGAGGCTGAGGGCCCCCACGGACCGGCCGGTCCGCCCCTGGGAAAGCAGGAAGGCGTGGTGGGCGTTGGATCCTCCCTGAGGCCGCCCAGTCCCTCTGACCCCCAGGCGGACACCTCCATTGTGAGCGTGATCGTGAAGAACAAAGTCCGGCATGAAGCCGTAGACGGCGGGGACGGAGATGCGGAGCAGCACCCCATTGATGTGATCGCGGGAGCGGATGCCGGTCCTCGACTCGGCGCCTGCGCCGAATCCGAAGCTCTCAATCACAACGGTTTTGGAGCTTCCGGTGTTTCCATGCCTCTTTCCCTCGGCCAGACCCAGTCCAACGGAGGGCCATGGTCCGTGAACACTCCCAAAGCGTCCGCAGAAGCGGCTGGCGCCAGTACAGCCAAGCCTCACAAACAGGGCGGGAACATTTTCAACAGACTCAAACCTCTGGTGGCACAGGGGTCTGGAGATCCGGTGGGCCGGGCCAGGAAGATGCAACTCCTGCAGCAGCAGCACCAGCAGCAGCAGGACACAGGTCAAGAGAGGGCGGATGCCGTCAAAGCCTCCCTTCCTTCATCTTCCTCCGGGTCGTCCTCTCCCGCCGGACTCGCCTTGCCGTTCTTTCCACCGTCCAAGCCTCTGCTTTCAGCTCCTCCTTCTGCACCTTCATTGCAGCCGCTGCTCTCATCTCAGCCTTTCAACGGCGCCCCAAAAGGCGGAGCTGGCGGATTCCAGCACCAGGTGGAGGAGGACGATTCCGACCCAGATCTGGCGAGTCCTCTGGTGATCCAGGAGAACCCCGACTCACCGACTAACGCGCAGATGAGCAGGCGATACAAATCTGATTCTGTTTTGTCGCAGCCCGTGTCCTCTGCTGCATCCCAACCAAAACCTGGGGACACTCCTTCTATGTCCGCTCCACAGTCCGGCTCAGTGGAGGCTCCACAGGTGGAGGAGAGACATCCAGAACATGTAATAGAGGAGAGAGATTCACCTGAGAGCCCTGAGCCAGAGATGCCAAATTCAGCCGCTCAGGTTCCGGCAAAGCGGTGCTCCAGCCCCGCTGTGGCGTCCACTCCGCCTCCCCCTGAGCTGCGGGTGCCTAAAGAGGAGGAGGAAGAAATGGAAGTGGGAAACAGCATCGATAGGGTCGCGGATGGCAAAGCGGACAAGGGAGAAAATATGGAGGTGGACAATGGAAAGGCTAAACCATCTTCCACTGATGGAGGAGAAACAGGAAGTGCTGCTCCTGCTCCTCCTGGAGCTCCATCCCGGCCCCTCAAAGTCAGGATAAAAACCATTAAAACCTCCACAGGTGGAATTACCAGGACTGTGACCAGGGTGGCGTCAAAAGGTGGTGGAAAAGGCTTGGACCCTAAAGGTCAAACTGGGGATCACAGGCTTTTATCAAACAAAACACAAAAGACGGACGTTTCCCCTGGCCTCATCACGACATCTTCCCAAAAAGTAAGCTCTCTGAACGCTCTGCCTGTTTCTACACTCGCAGCCAGCAGCGTCATGCTCGCCGCCGCCACAAAGGTTCAAAACAAGATGGCTTCTTCGGACAAGGCGAAGGTTTCGGCCACGGCTGTAAGCATCACCAAGTCCGCCGCCCTGCCGGCGACGCCCGCGGTGGCTTCCTCCCCCAAGTTCTCTGTCGCTGCCAGCGGGATAAGCGTTCGCACGGCCGCCAACAAAACAGCCAATGGAGGAGGTGGCACCATCTCGGGCAACGCCGTCCAGCCAAACAAGCCCGCCTCAATAGTCAACAGCACTGGCGCCGTCATCTCCCGCAGCCAGTCGAGTCTGGTGGAGGCTTTCAACAAAATCCTGAACAGCAAAAACCTCCTGCCAAGCTACAAGCCCGACCTCTCGGCCCCTCCGCCGCCCGAGTGGGGGCTCCCCGTGCCCGCCACGGGTTACCGCTGCCTAGAGTGTGGAGACGCATTCGCTCTGGAGCGCAGCCTGGCACGACACTACGACCGGCGGTCGCTCCGCATAGAGGTCACCTGCAACCACTGTGCCAAGAGGCTGGCCTTCTTCAACAAGTGCAGCCTGCTGCTGCATGCCAGGGAGCACAAAGAGCGTGGCCTGGTGATGCAATGCTCGCATCTGGTCATGAGGCCCGTCACTGTGGAGCAGATGATTGGCCAGCAGGACATAACACCGATTGGTGGTAAGTTGAGGTGCAGAAGCACTCACTACATTACAGCTACAAATGTTGATAAAACCTCCATTAAATGCATTATTTTTTTTCCATTTAATGGAATTTAAATGCAAGACTTTTTACTTTTAATGTAAAACGTGTACAATTAGTTGACTTACGATCAATTGTCAATTAATGACATATTAACATATTTTTGCTGAAGTAAAGCAAAAAAGTATATGGTAAAAAGTCTACTGAAGTATTGAGTAGCTGATCAAATTATCAATCATTTAATATTTAAAAATTACGTAATCAGACTCATCAAAATATAAAGTTAAGTGGAATTTTTGGTATTTCAAGGACCGAAATGACAATAATTGGTAAAAAGTAACAAAAAATAACAAATCAGTCAAGAAGAATGTTCCAAATCAATTTCTTTCAATAAAATACTTATAAAACTTTAACAAAAATTGCATTTTGTCTTTTTCTGGTGAATTTTTGGTTAAAACATGTTTGTTTTTTATTCAGTGGGTAGAGAGTCACATTTTACTCAAGTGAGAATAGCAATACTTCATAATAAAGTTGCTCAAATAAAAGTAAAAAAGTATTGCATAGTAAAAATACTCCTAAGAGTACATTTTTTTCCGAAAAGTTACTCAAGTAAATGTAACTGTGTAAATGTAGCTAGTTACTACAGAACTCTGATTAAAATAACTTCTACTCGATTAGCTAACAACGTCCGCTAGGTAGATCGGCTTTTTTATTGTTGCAGTTTGGCCGCCATCAAGCAGAGGGCGCTGTTGGTCATCCATAAGCGGAGCCGTTGATACAGAATCAAAGATAACGGCCATACTAGAACAGGAAAGAGATACGGTCCAAACAGAGCCCGGGGTGGGAAGCAAAATGCACTTCATGTGGTTCTTTTCAAAAATTTAAACACTCGACGAATTCCTTAAGTTCACGCGGAGAAGCGTCAACTTTTCAACCAAAAATTAATGATATGCTACGAAGGCGAGGACATACGTAACAAGATGAAAAACGGTTGATAGCTTTCGCTTCACGGATCGAAATTTTAACATTCCTTCAAGAGCAGACAGTACCTCTGTATTGATATCTATGTTTATAGGGAATTAAATGTTTAGCATATTTTATTCATTTCATCTTTTGTTCTTCTATTCAGCAACAAAAGGTTCCTGTTTTGTTATATTTTATAGATATGTCTAAGTTTCATAATGTGAGAAAACCACAATTTTCTGTTTATTCAGTCAGCATTTAGAACAGATGACTGATTTTAAGAAAATGACCGATTATCAGTCAGTCAGATAAAATCAATCAACTTTAGATTGATTAATTTGCATCCTCAGTTTGGAACTTGATGCAGCTTGTAATGGTTGTGAATCACACCTATGCATGGATCTTTTTTCTTTTTATCAATCTTCGCTGACCTCCACCTGTTTGTCCTGCTCGGTGTCCACCGTCTGGCCGTCCAGGCCTGCTCACTTCTTCGTCCTCTCCTTCGGTCTCCTCTCCCTCTGCCACATCAGGGGGTGCCGCTGTCCCAGCCGGCTCCAGTCCCATGAAGGACGCCTCGTCTCCAGCGGCAGCAGGTCCGACTCGACCCGTCCGCCGTGCTCCCCAGGGGCCGCAGGCCTTGATGCCGCTCCCCTGCAAGAAGGCCGAGGGGCTACAGTACAACAACTTCAAGTGTCCAGAGTGCCAAACGCAATTCTCCAGCAAGGCGGAGCTGGTCACTCACTTCCAGCAGATCAGAGGTGCTCCCAGCTCGGTGAGGACCAAACCCATATCCTACTGAGGTTTGTTTATATAAAACGGCTGCTGAATGTTTTCCCAAAATGTTTATTTTTGCAGACCTGCAACCAGTGCTCGCCTCCCATGATGCTCCCCAACTCATGTGCCGTGTCTGCCCACCAGAGGATCCACAAACACAAAGCGCCGCACGTTTGTCCCGAGTGTGGTGGGACGGCGCGGCAGGCCAGCTTCCAGACCCACCTGGAGGAGGCGTGTCTGCACTTCGCCAGGCGCATCGGCTACAGGTGGGCAGACATCTGTGTGAAGATGAAACCTCAGCTTTAGTAACGGCAAGAGGGAAAAATATGAAGAATGTAGGACTACAGCGATTAATCGTGATTAATTGATTACAGAAATAATTCTCAATTAATTTAGTAATCAATTAATCGCTATTGAGTATACAGACGGTAAAGAAGATCAATTTCTAAATGAACGATACACTTAATATAAGTGTACAATTTATATATAAGCTGCACAGGCTTAAACTGTATATATATATATATATTTGCATAAAAAATATATGATAAACATTAAGATGCAAACCTTTTTTCGTCTGTACTTATATTTTACCTAAAGCTCCTCAAGTGGCATAATTTTAACTTCACTTGGTTCAAATTCTGTAAAAAAATAATAATAATCTACTAAGCAGCCTTTGCATCCAATTATTAAACAATTAATCCAAAAAAATATTCTGATGTCAATCAGTAATTCAAATAACAAATTGGCACAGTTTGCAGATTTCTCATTTAACTAGTTAACACTTCATACAATATTTGAAATACATTAATACATACAAATAAATAAATGATTCAGTTCTGTTTTTAAATACAAAAATAAATGTTTTATTGCCTAAAATGCAGCCTTCCTGTAGTGAAAGCTTGATTATTTGTAGCAAAAGGATGCATCCGAAACTAATAAATACTTCTAATATCAGCATGTGAAAAGCTCAGGCATTTCTTCTTGACTTAACATCAATACAGTGTCGCGCTGATCTGTTAGATCTTGTTTTTATTCATAACTGAATAGCAAACGTTGGTTAGGAGATTTACTGTACAGGATTTGAACCAGATGAAGTTAAAACGATGCCATTTGAGGAGTTCTGGGTAGAATATATTTACACAAAAAGATGGTTTTTCATCTTAAATGTAAAATGTATCTATATTTTGTACATTTTTGGCTTAATTTTTGCTTTCAGGGTGATGTTTTCTCAGTTTTAAATTTTGTAAACACCAGTTAATGATTATTCGATTCCTAAATTAGTTAACGATTATGTCAACAATCGCTTAATCGTGATTAATTGTTGCTAATTGTGATTAATTGTTACCAGTCGTGATTAATGCTGTTTGTAGATTCACCCAATACGGCAGGTGTAGTTAAGATGGTGTCTTTCTGCTCTTCCAGGTGCTCAAGCTGCCAGGTTGTGTTTGGAGGCCTGAACTCCATCAAGTCCCACATTCAGACAGCTCACTGCGAGGTCTTCCACAAGTGCCCCAGCTGCCCCATGGCCTTCAAGTCCTCCCCCAGTGCCCAGAACCACATCAGCACCCAGCACCCAACACTAACTGGAGGACAGGCCAAGTACGTCCCCCTCCTCCACCCATCCAAAGGTTTTCTTTATTTGAATTTTAAGAGGACCAAATGGTTTTCCTCTCTCTTTACAGGATGATCTACAAGTGTGTGATGTGTGATACGGTTTTTACCCAGAAGCCCCTGCTGTACATGCACTTTGACACTCATTTAGCCAAGCAGAAAGTGCACGTGTTCAAGTGTCCCGACTGCACCAAGCTCTACGCCCAGAAGGGGTCCATGATGGAGCACATCAAGGTGTGTATTTGGACCAGAACGTTTCCTGTCGTCGCCTTCATGTGTTGCCCATCCATTGCTCTCTACAATGGATGTGGTGTCAGAGAAGGCGAACATTAAACCTTGGGTCGGCCTTAGTAGGGTTCCTTCATGGTGACCCTGTCCTAAGTTCTACACCAAGAACATCACTGCAGTGTTTGTTCAGTTTCAGTTCATCACCAGGGTTCTGCAGAACCTGATGCCTGGCTGAGGAATCCATTCAGCCGTTTGGTTCAGGCTGCTGGAGCAGGGCTGCAACTAGAATTTGAAGGGCCAGAGGCCTGGGCCCCACGAGGAAAGAAGTGTGTCTGTGTGTAAAGAGTTAGATTAGAGCGCTGCTATAGATGTCTCTATTAGTTCAAATCTGTCCATTAGTCTGTCCATCCATCTAGAAATCCATCCATCCATCCATCCATTAGTTTGCCCATCTATCCAACATTTATTCATCCACCAATCTGTCCATCTATATCCATCCTTCCATTCATCTTTCCTTTCTTATTTCCTTCCATCCATCCGTCCTTTTGCCTATGCATCCATCCAACCATCATCCATTCATCCTTTTGTCCATCCATACTTCCCTTTTTTCCTTCCATCCATCATCTGTTCATCTATCTATCATTCATTCTTCCATCCATTCATCCCTCCTTTCTTTCTTTCTTTCCAGGTTCTGTATTGTGAATCCTGTCTGCTGTAGAAGTATCCACCATTACAGAGTCAACTCTTCTCTAATGACGCATTAAAGTTCTGTGAACTTCTGGTCTGTAAAGTTTTCCTGTCGTTCTGCTCAGACGGCTCACAGAGGCCCATCAGCCAAACCCGAGTCTCAGCCCGACGCCTCAAACTCCTCCTCAGCTCCCACCAACTCCTCCAGTCCTTCCGGCCTCAAGTCGAAATCCTCTGCGAAGCCCGACACCTCGGACGGCGAGGACTGGGGGCGGGAACAGGAGGAGGAAGACGAGGAGGAGGATGACGACGACGATGAAGGGGATGAGGACTACGAAGCCCCGGGAGGCCAGTCTTCCGGCAGCGCGGGGGTCGGCGGTCATTCCAGTGCCGTGAGCGAGTGGACCTGCCCTCAGTGTCAGACCACCTTCACCGACAACGAAGACTACCTGAGTCATGTGAAGATGGAGCATGGCAAGGTGACGTTCCAGACGCTCAAACAAACGGGACCATCTGAAGAGCAACGTTGTTTATTCTATTTCTGCTCCACAGTTTCCCTGTCGTATCTGCGGCGGGACGTTCAGCACTTCTTCCAGCCTGCGGCGTCACGAACGAGTCATTCATGAGGGAAACAAAAGGATCTTCCATTGCCAGTGAGTCACTTTCATCAATGACGAAAAACATTTCAGAGTGACCCAGTAAAACATAAATGAACAATTAATGCATCTCAGTGAATTAGTTTGACTTTAAAAGTTAATTTAGTGCATCATTTTAATTTAAAAAGTGAAACTCTGAGTTATAATTTAAGCTTTAGATTTTATTTAGATTAACTTTAGATTATCCTGCTAATTATTAAATAGACTGCTTCGTAATTGTGTACCTTTTTCTACCAGTTCTTCCTTCCACTGAACTTTAATTCAGCTCTCTCTAATAAATGGCTTGACATGTATTGATCAAGTTGTAATAAATCTATTTGATCACTTTTTGAAGAATCTTAGAAAGAAATTAACCTGTAGATTGTCTTTTTGTAGACACACAGTTCTCGTCTTAAATTATCATCTTGAATTTGTAATAACATTTTTAAACTCTAAATTAGAGTTCAATTGTTTGATATTCAAATGACATATTCTGGCCCCTAGAGGGCACTAAGAGCATTTTGCATCCGTTCTTATGTGTTTATCCAGGTTTTGCACAGAGGGCAAAAGAACATTTGGCAGCCGGTTCTTGTTGGACAAACATATCCGACTCCATCACAGAACAACAGACGGACAAGTGAGTAAAAAATTTTATTTACAAACTTAATTTTAGAAATCAATTCATTTAAATGAACTGGATTTCTGATAAAAGTGGTCTCTGTAGAATGTGCTTGTCAATATATATATATTTAAATTTAAAATAAACATTAAGATAAAAAGTATCCCATTGTCTGTAAATATGGTCTACACAGAGTTCTTCAAGTGGTGTAGTTTTAGCTCGACCTGGTTCTAATTCTGTAATAAAATAAAATGATCAACCATCCTTTGCATCCAATTATTAATCAGCTAATTGACTTGCTTCCCATCCGTGGGGATAAATGTGTCTATCTGAGCCCTCATGTTGTTGTTTTGAGCACCAAGTTCTTGCTTTGTTTGCGTTCAGGGTCCTCCTCTGACCAGGAAGCGAGCTGCCACAGGAGGCGATGGACCGGGCAGCTCCTCGGAGCTCGACGGCGAGGTCGGACCTCCTGCAGGCCGGGCAGCAGACGAGGAGGAGAGCGCCACAGAGGACGGCGGCGGCGGCGGCGTTGGCCCTGCAAAGAGAACCAGGGCATCGGTGGCGTCCACGTCGTCAGCGCCTGGCGAGCTGGAGGACGAGGACAGCGTCTTCCGCTGCGTCCCCTGCGGCTTCTCCACGGAGGACGGCGCCGAGTTCCAGCGCCACATCCCGCAGCACCGCGGCGACACCGCCGCCTTCCAGTGCCTGCAGTGCGGCGTCTGCTTCGCGTCGGCCGGCTCCCTCAGCAGGCACCGCTTCATCACCCACCGGGTGCGAGACACGCAGAGCGACACGGAACGAGGTGCCCCGCGAGCCCCCAGCTCGCCGAGCACCTCCCCCGGCGCCGCCTCCCCGCTGGCACACCTGGAGGACGGCGACGGAAACCTGGGCTGCAAGGTGTGCGGGCGGCGCTTCGACAAAGCGAAGGACCTCAACACGCACTTCAGGACCCACGGCATGGCCTTCCTCACCGCACACAAGACAGACAAGCCCCAGTAGGGGGCGCAGCGCGAAGACGGACGCGGCTGCAGAACATGAATGTTGATGAAACACTTTTTTTTAGCTCACCCAGAAACATTTTACTCTCTACGGCGCCTCCTCTGTGCGACTGTAGCTGCATGTTTGATCTTGTTACACCTGTGCTAGTCTCGTGAGAAGCTCTTCCTGGGTCAAAAGCCTTTGTATCGGACCCGAGTGAAGCTGGAACTCCACCTTCATAAAGTTGAACGAAATTGGTGTCTAAAGTTTATGCTGCTAAGATTTTTAAGATAGCGTTTCCAGAGGTTATCAAAGTTCAACTTGCCCCCCCATATTTACAAAATATGGTGTCAATCAACTGTGTTACATTTGTGTAGCAAAGAATTTCATTTGTGCAATTATAATAAAACATTTTTTTTAAAGTTTCCAGAGATTAAAGGTCAATCAGCTCCCCCAACATTTACAAAACCAAACAAAATGTGGTGTTAAACTGTATGGCTGTGCAGCAAAAAATATTGTTTGTGCCGCCATTTCCAGACGTTATCAGAGGTCACCCAATTCCCCCACATTTTGTTTTTGCCGTTATAATTTTTAAGGTTCAAAACAAAAAGTTGCCAGAGGTCAAAAAGGTCAACCAACCCCAAAAATTACAAAAAAATAAATAAATATGGTGTCAATCAATTGTGCTCTTTGTGCAGCAAAAAAATCCGTTTGTGCTGTCTCATTTCAAATATACTGTTTGCAGAGGCCAAAGGTCAACCAGCTCCCCCAACATTTACAAAGTCAAACAAAATATGGCATCAAATTTTGCTGCGGTTGTGCAGCAGCAATTTTTGTTACAATTTTTAAAATAAAATAATTTAAAAAAAAGTAGTTTCCAGAGGTCAAGGGTCAACCTGACTCCTCTCTCCCACATTAAGGAAAACAGGTAAAAACAGTTGATTGACACTTAATATGCTTAATTAGATTTAAATGTGGAAAAGCTGGTTGACCTTTGATAACCTTTGGAACAAGTTAATCTCTGAAATAATAGCAGCACAAGCGAAAACATTTTTGCTGCATAAACCAAATTTTCGTTTAGCTTGATGAATGTGGGAGGCCGACTTCACTCAGGTTTTGTTTTTATCAGCCATTTTTACCTGTTCTCCCATTTCTTCCACTCTTCACCGAATACATCCACGCATTTCTTCTGCACGCCATGCGGCCTGCCTCAAACTCCTCTCTCGTTTTTGCGCCCACCGCCTCCCGTGGCGCACGAGAGATATCCGAAGCATGAAGAGGAGCGTCCGGAGAAACTGACACTGATGCTTTTTTTAAAATTATTATTTTTTATGTTGCAATATTTATTTATACTAAATACGTCACTGCTGTTTGTATCTTAGAGAGTCATGAGATGACGAGGTTGCAGGAAGTCTGTGACCCGGTCGGTGTGAATAATTTGTGATGTTGTTGATCGTTAAAGCTAGAAAAAGAAAGATCAGACTTCCTGTCAGTAGTATCGGTGTACAAGTTTTTGCCGTGTAAATACATACAACCAGAAAGCATTCTGGTTTTAGTAACTTACTATGATAATGTGAATATGTGTAGTATTTGTACTTGTACTGTTCCACTCCCCCTCCTCAAACTGAAAAACCCTCCCAGAGTTAGTTACATGTTGAGAGAAGGTGTGTCGTCTTAACGTGTATGAAAACAAAAGGTTTCGATTTCAGGCGGTTCTTTTGTAACTACAGGATCAGTGCTTGCTGTACCCACTTTTCTTTTCTATGTTCAAGCCCTCACAGTGACATGATGGAGGTCTATGAGTGGACTTTGTATCTTTTTTATATGTCATATCATATTTATATAGCTCTATAGTGGCAATTCCATGTCATTTTATTTCCCATGCTTGTGGTCTGCTTGCTGAAATGCCATACACTTCTGTGCTGTTTGGAAATAAATGTGGAAAATATCTAAAATGTGCAAAAGTTTCATTGAGGTCTTATTTAAAGTGGCTTTTAAGCACAGGAATATTTTCTGCGCTCATTTTGTGCCAGCAAATGCACATTTTCGGTTGCATGGAAATTAAGAAACTAAATATACGGTTCTGCATTTCGTTTGGAAATCCGATCTGTGAATTACTTCACATCAAAGTTGAAAGAGTTCTTGTTCCAAGGTAGAAAACTGAAAACTAAATTTTTATGGCTCACAAGAATATATCTGGATTAGTTCACATCTTTCTTGGCTGACCAGAGCTATGCTGCGTCAGTCAGTAGTAAATCTGAATGAACAAAGATTTGGGGTTCCTCAAGGCTCAATTCTTGGCCCACTTTCTCCATTATCTCAATGCTCAAATTAGAAAGTAATATCAGACTTCCTGAACTACTTCAGATATGCTCAACACTGTCTGTGTTCAAATCCCACTGGTTTCCCAGACCCCATCTAGAACGTGACATAGATCTCAGATCCTTGTTCTGATTCAGTTTTTGGATTTGATTAAAGTTCAGAACTAAACTGCTTCAGACTCTTAGGTTACTCAGAAATGACAAATTAGGTTTATGATCATCATTAAATAGCTGTAAAGGTTCTTCCAAGGTATTCTACTGCTGATCTTGCTTGTCTGCCTGATAACAGACTTTAGTCTTTGGTAAAGCACAATTTGACAGCTATTCAGACTTTCCACTGCTTGGTTCCACTCCCTCCAGCTCCAGAGACTTTCCCTCGGTGGTTTCTTGACATGAAGGCTGATCCTCCGGAGAGAGGGATGCATGGTGGACTTCAACCAGCAGCTCATAGATCAGAGTTCCTACCAAACCTCCGATGCAGGGAGCGACTAACGGGACCCACCACCAACCACCTCCAGCCCTGTAACACAAATATTAGGTAAGAAACATTTGGGAGGACGTTTTGGAAATAATGGGGGGAAAAAAACTAACTTGAAAACGTCATCTCCCCAGCCAGCAATGTAAGTGAAGAAGCGAGGTCCAAAATCTCTGGCCGGGTTCAGGGCGTATCCGCTGTTTGAGCCCATGGAGACGCCGATAACCAGGACCGAGGCTCCGGCCAGGAGGGGCTGAAGATAATCGGGTATGGAGGTGTTCCTCTGGTCCCCTACAGCCAGGATACACAGCAGCAGAGCAGCGGTGCCGATCACCTGCGAGACATCCAGTGAGTTAAACTTAAATAATGCTTTCATGCGTTTGCCTAATGTGGGTTTCATCAGACGGGTCGGTTCAAGGATGTTTGTCCATATATATATTTTTTTAATTAGATTACAATTAGTTCCGATCGGTATACTAATAATAATAACAACGTCTGCTTAAACTTTCTTTCGGTGTTGTAATTCGCCCGGTCATACTTTAAGCGGAGCCGTTGATACAGAAACAAACATGGCGGCTTTTCCAGAAAAGAAACGTAGTGTGGTATTGAATACAAAATGTACTTCTTGCCCCTCTTTTGAAATATTAACACCCAATACGGTCGTTAAGTTATCACTTTAATAATGCTCTTTTAACCTAGCTATGTGAAAAATAGCATTAACTTAACCAAAAATTATTGATGTGGTACAGAGGTGAGAATATGACGACAGAAAAGCGGAGGGCAGCCATTATTTGAATAGAATTTTCACAAGGAAAGACTCTTAATAAGCCAGTAATATGCTTTTACATCTGATTTTTTCATTAGTTTGGTATCAGTGTGATTGCTTTTATTTTACATCCTATAAAAGTTGTAAAATACTAAATCCTTTAACTACAGGGTGGGCCATAAGTTTCCATACATATAAAAAAAATAAACATTTAATATTGGACAACTGTTTTTATTTATATGATGCTGTGTCTTCATCGGTGGCCCTATTTTGTGGACCACTTCGTGGTTGATCTGCAACATTTCCAGTTTTCTGAAACTTGCAATTAAGTTTTGCCTCAGTGTCATGTGTGATGCTCGTTCCATGTTTTCTGTCAATGTTTCATACTTCCCGATCCAGCCATCAGTATAATTTCAATTCTTTGTTCTTTTGTGAAATGCATCTTCTTGGGTATCTAGAATATTTAAAAAATATACATTTTACATTCTCCCATGTATGGAAACTTATGGCCCACCCTGTATTTTAGCTTAGGTAAGGGAACATTACAGGTCATTGCTTGGCTGTGTTGTTGCAGTTAAATATGAATTTCTCATGTCTTCCAGATAAAACAGTAACTATATCTACCTGGTCCAAGAAGCCTCCCCCCAAACTGAGGTATTCAGCTGGATAAGTGCTGAATATTCCTGCTGTAGCTGTTTGACCCGTCACCGTCAGCTGACCCCCGCTGTAACTCTGGATGGCGTCTGCGAACATTTTATTCAGACTCAGTCTTTATACATAGCTGTGAGCAACATGGACTTAAAATTTATAAGGTTTCTTATGGACTCAGTAGGGTTGGGCGAAAAAATGTCAACTTTATATTTTATAAGCAAAATTCAATATCCAATTTTATTAACATTTTTCTCACTTTTAAAAAAAAGAAATTAGGAGTGACAGAAAATATTTTTAAAAACTGGCTTTTATTTCAATCATCTCTAATGTGAATTGACCTGAAATCAAGTTTCAAATAACTAGAAGGTGTAAAACACACTTGTCAAACAAGATGGTAATTCTTGGGCGCGCTGACATCACATATGGAAACCAAAGAAGTCAATTGTTGGATAAAAAAAAAAAAAAAAAAAAGCCCAGATTTTTGTAAAAGTAAATGTTCAAAAACAAAACAACTGATTAATTGATTTAGCACCAGCCTTAAACAACACTGGGCTTTATTTGAAGTGTTCAGCCAGTAAATAAATGGAAGAAATGTTTTCACATCTTAATGATGTGAAGATTTATTTAAAATGATTTCCATCAATGAATGTAGAAACTCAGAGCAGCAAGATCTGTTTTTAATGATAACTAATAGTTTATGAATTATTTTCTTAAAGTTATTATTTTCAGCATTAGTCCTCCATTTAAGGAGGACTAATAGTGCCTGTATACGGTGCGCCCAACCCAGCGATTTAATGTTTTGCATGTGGACTCACCATAGTACTGCAGACCAACTGTGGCTGCACCCAGAAAGGCTCCAAGCACTTGGAAGAAGGTATATAAAGGAAGTTTCACCCATGGATGTCTCCCCAAAACGCACAAACTCAGAGTAACTGCAGGATTCAGGTGAGCGCCTTTGAACATAAACAAATAATCTGATTTACTAAAGCACATTCTGCATCTGTCAGGCCAAACAGGTTTCAGCTAATTCAATGTCAGAGAGTTTCAAAGTTAAAATAAATGGTGTTTTAATGTATATTCTTTATTATATAAATCCTGTAGGCAGGAAAACTTGAGTATTCATATTTTATTTTGATTTATAAGCACTTACTAGTTACATTTACTTGAGTAAATTTTTTGAAAAAATTTAAGAGTAGTTTTTACTCTTAAATTAAAGTATCACTACTCTTTTTTATATTTCTGGATATTCTACTCACTGTGAGTAACTTCATTGAATGATGAACAAAAATGTTCTACAGACTCCTGCAGCTTTTGTTAAAGTTTTATATTGAAAGAAATGGATTTAGAAAAATGTTTCCATTTAGTAATTATGTTATTTGTATAAATTAGTTTCATTTTGACCTATAAAATAGTTAAACTTCCACATAGCTTTATGTTTTGTTCTGTCTGATGATGAAATTAAATTACTGATGTTCTGATCTGTTACTCAGTGCCAGAGTAAACTTTATGGAAAATACTTTTTTACGACTAGTTTTCACTTTTACTAGAGTAAAAATATGTCGAAGTAGTGCTACTTTTACTTGAGTAAATGTTTTGTGTACTCTGCCCTCATCTGCATCTTCTGTTATTTGTGCATTCTTCCAGTCAAATAAATTAAATGAAACTATTATCTCAAAGAATCTTACCTGAGACTCCACGGGACACAAAGACCCCGAATGTTACCCCCAAAGCAAAGCCAAGGTTGATGGAGAGATACTGGCCATTTTTTTCTTGAGACGTCGTCACCTGTGCAACGGTGCCACATCCAAACAACTGCAAACACACAGAGACTTTCCTCAGCACTGCAGGAGTCAAAAATGCCCATGAATGAGCCATCTGCTTACCATTTTAAGTAGATGGGTAAAAACATTAAGATCGGACACACGCACTGAGTTTTTATGGACTTCACTTCTGATTAACCTGCTTTATGGTCTGTGCTGTAAATGTTCATTGCTCTGGAAGGAGAGACACTAATTAGGGGTAAAACAACACTAACATTAACACACCTCGTCTCTCAAACTGTCCCTGTTTTTCTTTGTTCCTAAAAAAAAAAAAAAAACAAAAAAAACAAATGGGGGCAAAGTTAAACTTTTCTGCAACACAAAGCAGTTTAGCGTTTCATTCATGAGTTTTACTCACAATCAGGGTGTAAACCCCGAGGCATTCGGCCAGGCATTCCCTGACCAGAGGGTTTCTGATCCGGCACCTCCTCAGCAGCCTCTCCATCCCGCAGACGCCCTCTGACCCCAGGTGAGCTCTCTGAGACGCTGCGGTCAGGTGTGTGTGATCTGCACGGCTCTGCTCCTTCTGCCTCACTGAGCACAGTTTGCCCTCTGATGCTGGACTTCAGACGTCACAGGGTTTATTGCAAGGCTGAGGTGTTTTTTGTTTTGTTTTTATTAGCAGAGGAGAGAAGATAATTTTATACGACATTCTGAGAGCAGAATCAAAGCAGCAGGGAAGATTTACTGGATCTCTCAGTTAAAGCTGATAGAAATTAGTTGATTTCAGCTCCTTTCTGATTGATTATTTCCACACTGGTTCAATTTCTTCCCCTTTAAAAAAAAATAAAAAATTATTATACTACTGGTATTACTGTTAAAATATTTTATAATGTGTTGGACAGTAACTGTTTCAAGTCCACCTGAATATATCGAGGTCAAAAATATTTATTTTAATAGCTTTGCGATTTTTAACCTTCCCATATACAGGAAAGAAGACAAAAATGTAATGCTGAAAAAAGAAAGTAGATATCTGTTTTAAGACGTAGCTAATACAGAAATAGATGGAATTTTTCTAAACTATTTAAATATTTATTTAAGGAATTCCAGATGTAGACAGACTGGTAAAAAAATAAACAATCATCATCAAAAATGTTTTAATTTAAAGACTGAAAAATTGTTTTAAACTCACAATAATTATTCCAATAATCTAACTGAAGTGCATTTATTTTTAATCTTCATCCCGACGTTCAGTTTTTTAAATAAATGATTTTCTCTTGATTTAATTTCAAACCACTTTTGTGTTTGAAGGAGTTTATTATGAGGTTTGTACATAATACATTTTTTCAGATCATTTCTTGCCAAAAACCACAAACTAACCGATGGTATACGTTTATTTAAAATGTTTTATTTTATTAAAATATCAACTGGCTAGAATGAGTCAAATATACCCAACTTCACCTTTTGGTTTCCACTACAAAAAAGAGCATTTTTTTCCCCAGATTTGAAAGTTTAAGAACAAAGAATAAAGTTCAACACAATAAATAATATTTGGTATTGGAAAACCCGTCTCCAAACTTCCAGATGTTTAAATATCAAATGATTAAAATACAAACTGAAGTTTAAATTCTTTCTTAAGATTTTGTATTTCAAATGTCTTTTATTCCAGACTGCATCATTTTATGAAAGAAGAGGAAGAGTTTAGTGCTGGTGAAATGAAAACACAAATAATATCAAAGTCGAGTAAATATATTAAGTCTTTATTTGACTCTTTTTCACATTTCTGCCATTCAATCTGCCTTTTTTACAAAAATAAAACATTTAACTGGACTGTTTGTTCTTGATGCGACTAGTTTTTATTTCCTGTTCAAACCAAAGACTTCGTTTCAAACACACGTTCTCCCTTTAAAAACAAAAAACCAAAGAGAGGACGACACTAGTTTATTTCTTATTTAAATCCTCCGAAGAACCGAGAGAATAACGAGTCGTCATCCCGCAGGTCTGAGAAACGATTCGAATCTCCTGGAAAAAACAAAACAGAGCTGCTGTGAATTTATTCATTTAGTTCAATAAACCCAGCCTGGAGCACAGCTGACCTGGGAGCACCGGTCCGGTCTGGCGGTCCGGTCCGTCCAGCCTGTCCGGACCTCCTGAGCGGGTCACGGTGGTCTTCTGGTTGCCATGTCCGTCTCTGACCGTTCGCCGCTCCTCTACAGTCTGACACGAGGAAAAGCAGGAGAACATTTACACCCATCCTCTGGTTTTTTTTCCATTTTTAAAACTATACTTTATATTTTTATGAAATCTAAAACAGAGAAGTATTTTCTTTCCAACCATTGTGCTGGAAATAAAATTTTATTTGAACATAAAACATGAAGTCAACTTTTAAACAAGCATAAGAATTAATTTTAACAAACTCCATATGAAAACAGCTGTAAAATTTAATTTCACGTAAATTTTTAAATGGCTTTGTAACTTTTTTTTTTTCAGCTGTCAGAGGATTAATTTAAATTATTTATTATTTCTGCAGGTCAGGCCTGTGGGATTGAGTTCAGCTTCCTAAAAACAAACGGCGTAATCCCAGTTAATTCATGACTTAACAGATGCTTTGTCACAGAGTCAAGTCGGTTTGGACAGATTTTTTTCTCTAATGAATGAAATCATCATTTTAAAAAGCTGCTTTTTGTATTAACCTTGTTAATCTTTGTCTAATATTAAAATGTGTTTGATGTTCTGAAACATGCACAATTCATAGAAAAAACAAAAATAGATAAAGTCTGCGAGCAGAAACGCTTTTTTGTAGCATTGATAATCTCAAATCCCATTCATCTCTCCAAACTCAAAGTAGCACAATGGACTTTTAGGTGATTTTTAAGCAGCAATATAAAAGTTTACAATGCAATTTCTATGCATGCAATTTCTACAAATTTGTGGAGCTTTAAAGATGCAAGTTGTGAAAAACTTTGGAAGGAAAAAAACTTTTGAACACGCAAAAATAAATAAAGTCTGGAAATAGAAACATTTTTCCATATATATTTTGACCTGGACAATGTTCAATTTAATTTATTCGTTTCTAAAATTATGTTAGAATTGTGAGAAAAGAACATTTTTACAATTAAATAACTGAACAAATAAATGTAATAAAAATTTATATTAATAGAAAATGTGAATAAGTACATACTTTTTAAATTTTTTTAAAGTATGTATATTGTGATGGAAGAACGTTTAGGAAGCGCTCACCCCGTCGGGTTTCACCACCTTGGTGACGACGACGGACTGGAAGAAAGAGCGGCTCTGGGGTTCTGTCGGGTTCTGACCGACAGGCGGAGTCAGGATCTGATCCAAGCCGCCTGACGACACGGCAGAGTCCAGATCTGGACCGAAAAATTGGCAAAAAATAAAACAAATGAAAAAAAATAAAAAATACAATCCAAGTCAAAGACGTCCCCTACCTCTGTCTTCTTTAGCCTCTTGACCTGGAGTTCTCCGTGGCGCCTCACCCCAGAAATCATTGAACTATTTGGAGACAATAAGAAAATCTCAGAGACTTGGTTGAATGTAAGCTGAAAAAGCAGTGAAGTCTGCCATGTACCTTAGAAAAAGGGCTCCTGCCATCAAATGGCGGCGACTCAAACGAAGGTCGGTGGTCCGGGTGCCGCCGGCGGAGGTCGCCGTCGGGTGATTTGAGCATAAAGTCTCTGAGAGGATTCCCACTGCTCTCTGATCTGCCCTGAGGTGGAGATGGAGGCAGGACTCTGGGAACGCCTGAAATATAAAACAGAGAAAAAAAAAAGTTTATTTGTATTTCTTAAAGGTAATAAGAGGTAATATGGTCGACAAGATGGACCTGCAGACAGTGAGATGAGACGGAAGTAAAACGCAGGATTTACCACATAAAACTAGCCAAGCCTGGTGGCAGGGCAGTCATCCAGTGACCTACCGTGTATTCAGGTTAAAAATGTTTAAAGTTGAGAGGAAATATGGAAATATCACTAGGTAATTATGTGCTATTGGAAGACATTATCAACAATACCTAAACATCAATTATAAAGTCTTAAAACCCCCTAAAATAAATAAAACAAGCAAAGCTAGGACTGGTGGCCTGCCAGGCTTATAATACACTGAGGGAAAACACTGAAAACGTCACTGACTCGATAAAACCACTTAGATGATTTCAAAAAGATGAACTATTCTGCTTTCATTCTGTGTACACAAAGCATTTCATAATAATATTCCTCCGAGTCAAACGCCGGCACCTTCTTGTGATGTAATCAGGGTAACTCAAACCGTAAACAACTAAGACTCAATACACAGAAATTAGTATTTATTTGCAGAAAATGAGAAATGGTTAAAATAACGAAAAAGATGCAGTGTTTTCAGACTTCAAATAATGCAAAGAAAACAAGTTCATATTCGTTTAGAAACAACAAAACTAATGTTTTAACTCAGAAATCCATATTTGGTGGAAAAACCAGGAGGTTTTCAATGGGGTTCAGTGCAGTGGACTCTTCATTGTTTCCAGAGCTGTATGTTTCAGACATTTCTCATTGGGAGACTCTGAGGCAGAGCAGGAACCCGTCTGCTGAAGACGTTTCCCAGAAAGACCTCACAACCCAGAGCCCAGATAACAGACACATTGGCTCTGTTTCCGTACCAAAGTGTCCCGACTCCGGATGTCCCTCCCAGCGGCCCAGCTGGGAGAAGATCTCCTCCATCTCCCGGAGGACGTGGCCGAACACGGCCGGCTCCTGGAAGCTCATCCCGTCTGGACCCAAGCTGAAGCCAAACCGCCAGGCTCTGTCCAGCGGGTCCTGCTGGTCCCTTTTGAATCCATCGTAGTAGAATCCTTCTTCCTCATCATCGTCGTCGTCATCATCATGAGTCATTGCATCAAAGAAGGGGTCCCTAAAAAAACCCAAAGAGAATAATGTTCCTGCAACCGCTAATGAGCAACAAGGTCATGCTATTTGTTATGGTGGAGAACAAGCACTTTTTAATTTGAACTACGTACCCATAAATAAATAGCACTTACAAATATACCACTACAACATTTTACAAGAGAAACAAGTCCATAAAACAGACATGTTTGTTTATTATGACTTGACCTTCTCAGTTTATAATATTTATTTTGTTTCTATTAATGGTTTTTACATTGCAACTGTCTTGCAGAGTGACTGTTATTAAAAGAAAGCAATTTAAAATCTACTTAAGTGTTGATCTTTGCCTGATTTTCCCTCTCCAAGCAGTAGTCACTTGTCCATCAGTTTTTTCTACCACTAAATTTTCCAGCATCATCTTGGCATATAGGCAAGGCTCTTTTTTTCTTTTAAGAGTCTGCACAGAGCTTTTGTGTCTCACCCTGCCTGTCATTAGTACAGTGACGGAACTAATGAATTAACATAATAAACTAAAAGTATTTATTACAATTTTATTTTGTACTGATTCAAGAAATTTTCTGAAAGTATTTAGATTTATTGAAATGTACTACAGAATACAGACAATTACTTTTTTTTTCTGGCTCAGATGAGGCTTACATTTCTGATTTAAAATATTTAACCCCTTTTCTGATCAAAAGCCACTGCCAGCCGCTCACTGGGGGCTGTGAACCTCTAAAGGTCAGAACCTAGAACCGCCCCTGGCACCGACCGATTAGGAGTGACCTCAACAGATCATGAATCTTGACGCTAAAATGAGCAGCAGCCTAGTTAGATGAGGGACCCCTGTTGTTTTCCTGGCAGAAATAAAACCACTAATCTTGCCCTAGACGGAGCTGGCTCGTTACCTAACAGCGGCTAACTTCTACTTTCTGATTTAGTTTAAAAAAAACAAACTGACCTTCTTCCTCGGAAGTGTCCTCCCGGGACCCCGAAGAACCCGCGGAATAAATCAAAAACACTCATTTACTCACAGCTCAAGCAGGAAGTTGTTAAATCATAACTAGAAATGTGAACTACGACCGAAAAGAAGTGTCAGTGCTGCTACAAGTGTCAACAGAGACGTAAAGCGCTCTGGTATGTTCCGCACGCATGACGCAATATGTCGCAAAGAGAGCGTTACCGTAAAGACGGTAAAACACGTGCACTTTACTATAAGTACTCCACATAATTTAATAACCAGGATAATTACTCCAGTAGTAATGATGTGACTGAAATTTATACTGACATAGCCACTAATTATTCCAATACAACACTCTTTAGTTATAAATGAGTTGGAATTTGTAGAAAAAATGCATTCAGATTAATTTACAGCACCAATATTTCCCTGAAAAGAAAGGTATTAAAATAGCTAACATATTTATTAAGTATTTGCATATTTTCTGGCTGACATTGAAACATTAAATCTTTTCGTTGTGAATGAAGCACCTTTAAGACAATTTTTTCCAGAACCGTATTTTCCACAGAAAACCTCTTCCAAGACAAAACACCAAAACAAAAGAACAAACAAAAAGACGTTTATCAAATGGGAAATAAAATGATTATTCTGATTTTTTGACTAAAACATTCTCAAATAGATTCAGAAACTTAAAATTATTCCTACTTTTGACGTCTTTTGTTAAAGTTTCAACAGTGCAGCTGTTAATACAAAAGCCAATTAATGTTTACCTTTTGTATTTTATTTTTACACTTTAACTGCTCGTCAGTTTTATCCAATGCTATTTCCTGCTTAACTGTGTATAAATCATACATATTCTTATGGTTCATTTGATTAAGAAATTTCAATAATATGTCTTTAAATCCAGCGGTATTGAGAAAAAAAACATAAAAAACACATTCAACCTTGACTTTTGGAAGTGATTGATTTTCTAGTCACATCAAAATAAGTTTATCAAATCAGAAGAGAGGAAAAACTTCAGTTCGAAAGTTGTTTTAGCAGATCTTGTCATCTTCATACCAAGATGTGAATTTGGTCAAGTTAAAAAAAAATTATAAATTCTCCGTGTTTGACAGAAGTCTACAATGACGTCACTAGGTCACGTGATCGCGCAGTTAGGAGCTGCAAGTAAACAAGGCTGACCGAACGTGGTGAACAATGTAAGCAGACAAATTAGATGACCAGATTAGTTATTTTCTAAAGACCAATTGAACGTTTCCAATCCTTTTAGGTAGGTATGAAGGAAACAGATTGATCAGTTTTGGTCACTTAGACCAATCAATAAAGTCTGAAAATACAAAAATGTGACCATATTAGCCAGATATGAAAAGTACTTACATTTTGTACTTCTCCAGAGTGAGAAAGATCCGTGACTTTCTAATTTATTGACACTGACTTGGATCAAAGCTTTGAAAGTTTCAGTTGCTAGAAGAAAAGTTACATTCACACACCACAAAAAAATCTGTTTATTAAAAGACATTAACATCCAAAATGATGAAAATGTCTTTGTTTATTTACTTAATATTTATATATTTTTACAAAATAAAAAAAATGGGACAAAAGAAGCTAACAAGTCCGCGAGAATTTGAGAAAAACAAAAAAGAAAGCCATTGACAAACAAGGACTACAGTACTTGTGTTTTCTCTTTATATATGTACAAGACAATTTTATCCATTTAAATCTTTTGTTTTAAAATGCACAGTACAAAAAGAAGAAAAAAAATAAACCACTGACAAAAAGAAAAGCCATAGCACAACTTTGTCCATCAGTACTCAAGGGTGCAGGTTTCCTTACAACGTCAGGAGGGGGCAGGTGGTGAAGCGGAGAGGAGGCTGTGGAGGGCGGGGCCTCGGGAAAACTAAATAAAACACTTTTAAAAAACAAAAAACAAAAAACAAAGCGGCTCGGGTGCAGTTCTTGGGAAAAATTATTAAACATTTTTCAAAAGAAGAGGGACCTCACGCAGCGTCGTTTTGAACTCATGGAAACGGTAACTGTACAAGTGTTAGATAATGAAAAACTCCTGTGCTAGGCGAAAAAAACGAAGCACAGTACACAAACACGGCCTCCCGTGTGTACAAACATGCACGCAGTCACATGACAAACACACCTTCCTCACAGTCCAAGCCAGTGAGCTCACTTATATGTCTTTATATATAATAATATATCTATATTTGGTAAAAAATAAACTTCACAACTCTACCAATTAAGAGAATTGTTTCTTCAAACTTAAAAAGAAAAAAGGAGGAAAAAACAAAACATTCAACAGCAATTTTTTTTTTTTTTTTTAGATATTTTGTGTTGGAAGATTAAATAGGAGGTGAGTTGAGGGTGAGAAATAGAAAACCAGCCTGCCTCCCCATCCAAACCGCCTTCAGATTTTACTTCGTTCAGCTAAGAAAAAAGGTGGGAAACAAAAGTGAAATACAGGAAAAGTTCAATCTTTTAGAAAGCAGTTCTATGTTACATGTAAGTTAAAGAAAAAAGGGGTGGAGAGCAGAATGAGGGGGGATTATCATGATACAAATTCCCAACACTCAACGTTTCACCTAATTTTTATAACCATTTTCAGCTCCAACTTTTAGGCCCCTCCTGGCACAGCGCCTCCTCTGGCTGCAGTCGGGACTGCAGGGAGCGGCTGGGCCAAGAGACTGGAGGGAAACCTCTGCAGGAGGAAGAGGGAGCTTCACATATGGACACGGTTTCGCATGAGTGATGAGCCGTTACCCCGCCTCAGGAGGAGGCGGAGGAGGTCCCGTCGGCGGACGTTAGTTCCCACCCCAGTTGTAGCTGTTGTACACCGACTTGTTTATCTGAGATTTCTGCTGAATGGAGGCATTCTGGCTGCGCTGTCCGGTGCCGCTCTGCCAAGAGACAACTGATCGTCAACAGAGTTCAGAGGGGCAATAAGGATTCAGAAAACTTTGAATGGTTCTCATTTTATTGGGATTTTGTAACGGATGCAGTGTTGCCAGACTGGGCTGCTTTTGAAGACATTTAGTTGAAAAACCAGAACAGCTTTGGTGCGTTTTTAGAAAGAGGAAAGTTTTTGAAAATGGTTTTATTTGTATTTCAATTAGATGCAGTGTTATTGCACTTTTCATTTTAATTAATTTATCTCAAAATCTCTAGAATCTGTCGAATAATCAGTCATTGGATAAGTGTCACGATACAGAAGTATATTGTAAAACAGAAATCCCGGAGGAAAAAACTCAAGTCTCTGTGTTCAAATAGTCAAGTCCCAATGAGTTCTGGTTCTGGTTGTCAGAATACAATAAACAATCACCAAAAATGTTGTCTGAATACAGTGGAGGACGTATGGGACACAAGATATTTTTATTTAATTTTTTGTTTTTTTTATTAAGGTTGAGATTTCAGCTGTTTTTTTGGAGTTTCATGATTTTCACGCTGGAATCAGTCAAACCTGGCAACCCTTTACGGGATACAGCGTTTTTATGCTTTTTCCACAGTAAAATTCAAGCACTTTCAAAGGAAGTTTTCAAACTTTGGAGTTAAAAACAATACAACTGAACTAAAGAAGAAGTGATATAATTTACCATGATTAGTGTATTTTACATTCTACTCCAGGGGGAAGTTAAACTAAAATATGACAACATTTTGTGTTTTGAAAAGTCTCTTATAGACACCTGACTGGTCTGAGAAAGTTACAAAAAAAAATAAAATCTCAGTTTCTTGCTAAGTTTTCTGGAATTTAAATAATTTTGGTGATTCCAACTGACCCAAAAAGAAGAAAAGTTTGGTCTAATTTAACTCCAGACATTGAGAAATAATGTGTTTGTGCCTTTTCATTAGCTTTAAATACCTGGATTCAATTAAAAATACTGCTTTAAAAATTTTTAGGCTTTTAATTAAATGTTAGATTGTACTTTATTCGAACTGTGCAGTTTTGAATATCCAGCACTTTCCAAACCTTTAAAACACCAAAATGAAATGTAAGAATTTTAAGCCCCAGTATGAACTCTGGGCGTTTTCCAAATTGTTTTAGAGTATAAATACTAACGGACACAAAACAGTAAAAATATGGTCTAATAGTGCATCTTTTAAACCGTGTACCTAAACATCTGATTTTGGTTGTATTTTTTTCTGCCTGGTCGTGTTTCGTGCTGCTGTGCCCTTGAATTTGTTGAGTATCTACCTGGCCGTCTTGCTGCAGGTGGTGGTGCAGAATCTGAGAGTGGGGCTGTTGGTGGGGGGTCAGGATGTGCATGAAGGGGGCTGGAGCGTAGCCAGCGGCTGCCGGGGGGTTGATGGGTCCGCCGGTCCCCAGCGCCGAGGGGAGGGTGAAGGAAGCTGCTGGCGTTCCGGCGTGGAAACCCTGCTTCTCAAACGACTGCGGGAAGAAACCAAAAATCCGGAAAAAGAAATAAAAAATAAAATAAAAAAAAAATCAAGGCATTGCAGCTCGACTGCAAAGATCTTGGTCATAACCTGCAGCTACCTGTGTCTTCGTGTAAACAGATCCTGAAATGTCCGGCACTCCTGTGTTGCTTGATGTCACAGAAACTCCTGCAGAAAAAAAGAGAGACATTACAAACTTTATCCTGAACCGAGTGAGATCGTCTCCCATCAAAATGAACAATATGGTCCTTCACACATTTAAACAAGAAGGTAGTGAAGGTGAATTAAAACAAAAATAATCTTCAATGGTGACAAATCCTCAGCATCTACATCTATGTTCTCGTCCATAGATGATTTCAGCTGATTTGCCTTTTCTGAGAGACAAAATAAGGAGGAAGAGAAGTAAAGAAATGATGTTACAGTGAATAATCCTGTGATGTTTTTGCAGCCATGTTGGGTCCAACTACACATAAAAAAAACGCTCACATCAACACTAAACAGGGTAAAAAAAAAATATCAAACACAAAAAGGAGTGAACCATTTCAGGCCAGGAGCTCATTGACGTTAAAACATTTGTGCCTTCAGTTCCACATGTTGGATAAAGAATATATGAAACAAAAAACAAACTAGTTGTTCCTGAGAATGCAACCTCTGGAGATCAACAAGTGTCTAAAAACAACAACTAAAGGCTTTCATTTTATTTGAAAATTCCTTTTTCAGTGAGAAAGGAATAGTTATTTTATTTATTGTGTAAGGCTTAACCAGAGTAGTTATCAGCAGTCACCGTCTTACCTGCCGTAGATTTGAAAAGCACACGGTTTAAATGATTATGAAGCAGCTTTCATCCAGTAGGAAAGACATTATTAGAAAATATGAACATTTTGAAAATGATAAATATTGTAAATTGTTTTGATAGTAAAGCAAAAATACTTTGAAATCAGCTTTAAAGAAACTTACTTCTACATAGGCTGGTTCAATTAGCAATAAATTGTCTGACAATCTAGAATTAAAAGGCTATTTTGTTGACAGAGGTCAAATAATCCATTTCATTTAAGGTTTTGGTTGTGTGCGTTTATTTCCACAGTATTTTAGTGGTCATTTTTATATCTTCCAGTCTTAGTGTCAAATGTTGGTTGCAAAATTAAAGTTTATTAGTTTTTGAGAAGAAGAACTTGAATTATTAAGCCATTATATACACAACACTTGAAAATTATTTCAAAACAATATTAACATTTATCAAAATCATTTCTGGGACAGTTTACCAACCAGCAAAGTTTGGCTTTAATGTCATTTTGCATGACAACTGTTGAGAGTTTTAAAATGAGACGATTGCACGTTTACAAGCATCCAGTGACTTTTTATAATAAACAGACTTTCAGGTCTCAGGGTTCAATTTAAACTTTTCTTTGCGTGGTTGTTCATATTACTAATTAATTGCGACTGCAGTCAGATTTCTGTGTGAACAGTTTACAGAAGGATGTTTACGTCACTCGGTTACAAAAGTTGCAACAGATTGAGCTGTTTATGGATCGATTCTAAAGTTTATTCAGCAACTGCAGCCGACAGCGTCGCCATGAGATCATAACAAGGAGGAGGCGGGTCGACTTTTGTGGAGCCCTGACTGAAACGTCAGTAGGGAAGTCTGCTTACATATGAAGTCAGAGACAGAAGTGGTGGGATGGTGATGTGCTTCAGTGACAGATTTCTTTAATAAGTTCATAATTATAATTTCCAGCCATCGTTTACATCCAGATGCCCTGCATCTGGATTTTACTGGTGCAGAATTATGCAGCATGTCTCAACATAACTTAAATGTTGGATCAAATGCAAATTGAGCGTTCCGACTGCAGACGCTTTCAAAACAATCGAATACGTATCCAAATTAGAGCCATATGTAAAGATGGCAGAGATCAGAATTGGGTTGGTCAGACTGCTGTGAAAAAGTTAAATATGGGAAAGAAAAGAGGATTTGGGTCACATTTTCCTGCTGATTCACTGATCCTGACTAAACAGAACACAAATGTTTGAGTAAAGTTTTTTATTTTTGTTGTCGGTAATAGAATAAATTTACAAACATAGAAAACATTTGACCCACAAAGTTTAGAAACTGTACACATTTCTTTAAGGGCAAATGTTTGAGCCTGTTTTCTACAATTTATCAACATTATTTTAGCTTTTTTTTTTTAAGTTGGAAAAAAAAAATCTACTTTCAACTTTGCCTGCAGTGGAAAAAGTTTGGACACAACTGGATTAGACTGTAAAAATAAAGGAAAACAACGAGTCTTAGCAGCTCAAGTCGATCACACCAGGCTTTCTGCACGCAACGTGTCACAGTAGATGTTCAGTAAAAAAAACAAAAGCAATGAGAAAAACCTCCTTAAACGCTGCGATTGGTCAAAATGGCTACAAAGACGAAACATTCTCACATTCATCACTCGGCCCAACAAATCCAAGAACCAGCGAGTTTTAAATCCAACCAGCAGGAGCCCAAGAGCTCAGACAAGAAGTCACTCTTCACCATTGACAGGAACAGGAAGCATCGAGATGTTCTGATGCCCTTTGAGCAGCGATGATGAGGATGAAGAGCAAGCAAAACGGAAAACGGAAAACAGAACGGCACCAACCAGAGAAACTCATAATCAGCTGGGATTGTTTCAGCTCGTCGTGTTTTAACTTCCTACGATGGGGCTGATCATGAGTTTCCCTGTGCAGAATTCAGGAAATAGGGAAAAAATAAGAAGAAGGTAAAATAAGCTGGTAAAAGAGGCACAACTGAAGGCAAATGTGGTGTGATGTTGGTCAGACGGGCAAAGCTATCCAGCAATGAGGCAAAAAATGAACAAGAGCGAAAGAAAACAGACGAGGGGGGAGAGGGATGGCTGGTGACACGAGGAGGAAGACTGAAGGAACAGTTTTTGTTTTGTTGTTCTTTGCTTTAATTCGGCGTATGGCGTCACTCACCGACTCCAGGCCCGGTGACAGAGCTGGCTGGCTTGTTTTGTGCAGAAGCGGCAGCGGCCACGGCAGTGCCGTATCCGCCCTTACAGAAATCCCCACTCCCTGAAGCCTGGCCCACATCCTCATAGCCTGCAACAGTCAGACACACAGCCGCAGCCCACAGCGTTAGACACACCAGGCAGGGGGGCGGGGCGGACCTGCTTCATACAGCATTTGCAAATAATTTCCTGGTCTGGAGTCGTGACTAGATGACAGGCTTCGCCAAAACGTTGTAATGTAGACTCTAAAGAGTCTGGAGACCAACTCCAAAAACAAAGCCTTACCAAGTATTTTTACTTTAGTTTCTTAAAAACAAGCTCCCATATTGTGCTGAAAAGTTACTTATAAGTTAATTTTGACTTATTTCAAATGTACTAAGATATTTGCACTAAAAACTAGAGAAAAATACTTGGTAAGATTTTGTGTTTTTGCACCGGAGAGCCTGTCTAAACGGTCCAAATCAACGTCATCATCATTTGCAAATACTGCTTGACTCAAGTCTTGGGGAAGGAGGTGAGGAAAGTGAGGGGCAGGCAGGGTGTGTGTGGGAAGGGGGTTGAGAGTGAGTGGGGTAATGGCAGAAAGCAGCAGATGGTGCAGCTTAGAACGAATGGGTGATGTGCATGTTGTGGATGCAGAGTGTGGAAGGAGATAAAACTACAAAAACACTTCAGTGCTGGGGAGGAGAATGGATACAAATGTGTAACATAAAACTCCTGAAAACCACGAGGAAAACAAACTAGAGAGAAACAAAAGAGCTAAAAAGGAAATGTGGGGAAAAAAAATGGTAGCTTCAATCGTAATTGTATGCAAGAGATGTGATCAATGGCAAAGCCCGAAGAAAGACTTTGTAAAATGAGCAGAGCAAGCCATGGAAACAGCAGGAAACCAATAACCTAACCCCTCTATCTGCTGCTGGTGCATTCACTTCCACTTCCAACATGGTGGAAATTAGACCTTCATATCATAAACAGAAGTTTAAATCCTCAAGCATAAACATGAGTCGCTCAATTTTAGAAAAACCTAAAAGAAAAAAGAAAAAAAAAAAAAAGAACGTCTCCAGCAACAACGACCGTCTTCACAAGCATGAAGAAATAAAACTTCTGCGCACACACACAGAATGTTTACACTCGCAGATGCAGCCGAGTTCGGATGAAATGTGGATTCCACGCCAACGGGGAAAACCATAAAAATCAATGAGCGGACTGTGAGAACCGTCGTGGAGGTTTACAGAGCGGGATCCTCACCAGTGCTGTATCCATGGGAACTGTAGCCACTCGCTTGCTGGAAGGGCGTGGCAGATGCATTCACGCCAACATTCACACATTGTTGTTTCGAAGAGGTAGGAGCCACCTGAGCAAAAACCGAAGCAAGTTAGGATGAAATATATAAAATAACCCGACAGAGCTGGGATTTCAGTCTTCATTTAGACCAAATATCAAGAAATTATTTGGATAAATATTAAAACTTTTCATGTTTGCAAGAATCCTTTTGCTCTCAGTCCAGCTAAATAAAACTTTAGGACTGCAAATATTACATAATCTTCAGAAAAAAAAACTATTTTTAATGCATTTCCACTATAGAAAATGTTTTCTCAGGCTTAAAGAACTATTTTATTTTTAGAATTGCAACTGGATGAATACAATTTCTTCTGTTAACTTTTCTGGAAAATGTTCTAAATAAATAATAATAATAAAAAGATATTGCTTAAAGTTTATATATTTGTAGCAAATGTCTGTATGTTATGAACACTTAAAAGTCAAAGTCAAAATCCTTGTTTGGAAACTTAGTTTTAGCTCATACAGCTAATTCTAACAGCTAAGATTTTACCCAATGACAAAAAAAGACTGAAATTATATCAGAAAAACAATCTGAAAAACTGCTCAACCTGCATGTTGTTACGTCTTTATTTAAACACATAACACTAGACCTTTAATACTTTTTGCCAAAGTGAATGTAAATGCACATCATAATCGGAATAATTAATTTGTGCCCATATACAAACCACACCGTCAGATTATTTAATCCAAATACATTTCAGTCCAATCAAGGAATTTTGCATGTTTTAACAGCCAGTCAGAAGAAACCATCAACATCAAAAACCTACAAACGCAGGATTGAAATTTGTAAATGCACACAGGTGCACAGATCTTCACTTCTGGATACATGATCTGTGAACCGTTGTAAGAAATACTGGGAACAAATTCCCAAATATCAAGAATGGGGGTGGCAGCATCATGCTGCACTTCATAAAATAGAAGTCCACCACGAGGAAGGAGAACATCAAGCAGGAATACCGAAGCATCGCCAGTCAGGAAGTAAAAGCTCGGGCGCAGGCTGGTCTTGCAAACAAACTGTTGCTGCGTTTCAATTACAAATGTGAGCAAAACTTTGTCAATATTCAGCTAAAGTAAAAAAAAAATAATTAAAAAAAATCATAATTTCGCATTAAAAATAAGAAATGTTGTTTGAAAAAAAATAAAATAAAAATCACATGAATAAGTTTTGTTTACACGACAATAAACATGACCTTCCTAGCACTTCCTGTCGTCTTTGTTATTTTCGCCAGTAGCAACATCCAGCTGTTGAATTTATGACTAGTGTGATGCAAAAACAGTGTTTCCATTGCAACTTTGTGAAATAAACTAATTGCAATACAGCCCCCCCAAAATAAAATAAAATATCACACATGCACAAGAACTAGTTTTCTCTCTAAGTTTATGCGTTTACATAAAATGAGTTTAATTTCTTAATTCCAATTTGCACAATTTAATGGCCATTGGAAGCAAAGCTAATGACTCCAAGCTTACAGCCAAAGTGGTTACGACAACAAAGTCAAAGTGTTGCAGAATTTCAAAGGCTTACAAAATTTTCTAATTACAAAGAACCAAAATATCCTGTTTATCTTGAAGTTTGTTTTTTTTTTATTCTAAAAGATCAGAAACAGTCATATTAGGACTTTCTCCTGCATCACATCCTCAGCTCTCCTCATTATGAATGTCTGTCAGTTTCTAATTTCTGCGATCTGATAGGCCGGTCAGCAGCCCTGTGATGATGTGAAGTTTCTCACCGGAAACATAGCAGGTCCGTACTGGAAGGTGTTGGGCAGGCCCGGCATGCCAGTGTAATACGGGAGGCTTGTGTAGCTGTAGCCCGGCGGCAGCGCCGGGTTGAGGAAGGGCTGCTGCGTGGTGTGGTGCGTCTGGGTCTGATTCTGTTGCGTCTGAGCTAATGTGGTGGCCGGAGCCGGCGACGACGCATCGCCTCGACCGAACTTCGACAAGTCGCCTGAAAACAGGACAAGAAAAAAAGATGAGCCCAGAAGAAAAAAGAGCGACAACAACTACCGATAACTACGTTCTTCTCCCGAACAAACAGACCTGCACCGCGGCCTTAGAAGACAAAAACACGACACAGTGGAGTCAGGAGGAGCAGTGAAATACAGGTGAATCAATATTTGTCCAACTGCACTTTGTATTTTTTTTCATAATCATATTTTTCCCATTCTAATCCAGTAACTCGGGTTGTGGTGGGTCGCTGCTGATCACCGCAATTTGAAGCCTTCACTTCGTATTGATGATTAAAATGATTATTTTTCAGTATAGTAGTTATTTGTAAAAAAGAAAAACGTTTATACTGTACTTTTATTTGTTAAAATAAATTCTTGGCCTTGTAAAAAAGGTTTTGTTCTTTGTTTTAAATGTATTATGGAGTATTTCATTGTATAATAATTGTTAAAAACATAAAGGTTCCCACTTCGCGGATTTCGTTTACACGGGTTCTTTTAGGAATGTAACCCCCGCGAAAAACGAGGGATCACTGGACCTTATTGCCAAAAAATGGCTGGATAAATTTTTTTTTAGCACATTGGTGGTTGTTTCTTAGAAACAATATGAACCCAAATAAAGTACAAAAACATGCAAAAATGTGAATTTTGCATCATAACTTCTCGACTCAGTTCTTCGAAGTGGACTCACCGGAGTACGGGTTGCTTGTCAGACTGCCCTCTCTGCCTGTCAGCGCCGTTGTTGGAGTGGCAAATGGAATGCTATAATAATCCTAGAAAAAAAAAGAAGAAATAAGCCATCAGTATGGCAATGTGTGGGTTTGAGTTGATTTTTCAGCAGTTAAGTGCTGCTCTGGAGAGGAAACTCACCAATGGTATTCTTGTTTGCAGCATTTGTAGGTCATCGTAGCCGTACACCTGAGGCTGAGATGAAGTGAGAAAATGTCAGAAAAGCGTTGTAGGAATGTGAACATAAAAGTTCAGATAACATGATTTTGAGGCTTACAGGGTAGGCATGCAGTAGTCCTGGAGCCATAATGTACGGGTTGGGCAGTAGAGGGGGCACACCAGGCGGCAGGTTTGGAGGCGCTTTCCCTGTAAAACAATTTAAATAAGGAAGTAAATAAAACTCAACCAACACAGTTATTAAAAAGAAAAACAATTTCCTGATTGCCTCATAGTTTACACTATATGGCTGCAACTAGTGATCACATTAGTAAATCAGTTTTTTTTTAGTTTTTTTTTTTTATTGTACATTCTGCATATTTTTCATGTAACCATTTAGGATTTTTCACACATTAGAAATACATTTAGAAAATGCAAATAAACCATTTAATTCCTTTTTTAAAATGACAAAACATCTAACTGCCTAAAATTGCAATAGTATTAGTATTCTTTTATGGCTGCAAACAGATGCAAAATTATACAGCTATACATCTCAGAAAAGGAGAAGTGGAGCCTCCTGCACAACCAACAAAAAAACCCCAAAAAACCAGCAAGTGGTTTCTGAATGGTAAGTCAACATCAAAACACTATTTTCCAGCAGCCATTGTGCAATGCATACAATGTAAAACCAGCTGACTAAATGTGCTGGAGCTCCGCTTGGGGTTGCTAGGTAACAGCGCAGTGACTTAACAATCGGCAGGTTTTTGAAACTGCTAATTTTCCAGACACCAAAACAATTTTTTTTAATTTACCATTTGGGTTGTTTTTAGAAGCCGTTAAGACCCAAATGGACGTAGAAAAATGTGCAAAATGTGAATTTTGCATAATTGGTTTATAGAGTTGGATGACAAATACAGTGTGTATTTCTGACTTGTCGCCCAACCTGAGGAAGCTGCAGAGTTGCGTGTGGAAGAAGTGGCAGAAGAGGGAATGGTCGAGGACATCGTAGAGATTATGATGGAGGCGGGGGCCGCTGTCTGAGCGCCCATGGAGGCAGCGTTGAGGCCCATGGCCAGACTGCTGACGGGACCTTGGCCCGAGGGAGTCGAGACGGTGGCAGGGCCCACGGAGGAGCCCTGAGGGGCTCCGAGCGACGCCTGCACTGCAGCCATGGAGGAGGAGGAGGGGGGGACCGATGAAGATGGCACAGCTGAGACAGAGGAGGAGAAGGACGAGTGCAGGCTCAAGTCGCCGTCTACGTTGGGGTGCTGCTGAGACAGAAGGAGGATGTACTTAAGACTGATGAGATTATATATCCATTAGCGCAAATCTGCATCTAGTGCGTCCATCTGCAGCCACAGGAAGCACTGAAAAAGCTGTTAGCAACTTTGAACTGCAGCACAAAACGGAGCAAGAGATGCACATCGACAATTAGTGGCTTTTACTACAGGAAAATCAAGCCGAGTGGAGCGTTTAAAGAGCTCACCAGTAAGCCTGAGTTTGACGTTCGGACTGAAGTCGGAGCCAGACTGTTCTGCTGCAATGGATGAGAGCTGTGAAAATAAAACCGGCTGGTTCAGACAATCCGTCAGCTCTCACAACGGCCTGGATGCACATTTTAACTTCAGCTCACTTGTTGTGCTGAGGAGGGGGAATGGAGCTTGTTGGGAGATCTTCGTTGTGCCCGAGAGCGCCGAGGTTCGACTGATTGGCGGCCAACAAGGAGGCGGGGCCGGAACCACTGTCTGCCAGAGCGGCCATGCTGGAGACGGATGAAGGCGTGACTGAATCAGAACCCGGCTTTACTGATACCGCAGAGCCTGGAGTAGGACAGACATTAAACAATTTGCTGTAAGATGCTCACGCTGCGAAGATAATTTCACCTGATTGGGGTTTCATCTTATAACCATGAAGTGATTCCAAAAACTAACTTAATATATGACTTATTTAGAATATAATTAAGAAAAATACAACTTTCCACTAATCCGTTTTTTTCTCTGACCTATGTGAACTGAGTTAACTACTGAAATTCCTGATTTGAAGCCAAACCTAAACCTAAACATTTTTAATTTGATTGAAAAACCCAAAAAAAAACTAAACAAATGAACATATTCGACTTGATTTCCCTAAAGAAAGTATAATAAGCTTGTAAAAGTAAGTGGAATAAACAACAAATGAACATTTTTAAGACGTAGAAAGAAACCAAGACTTATTCAGGAGATTTTACAGAAATGATTTGTGGAAGAGCTTTAGAAGCCAATCAGAAATCCTGCTGTTACTTTTCAGAATAAGACAGAAAAACAGACACTTACCTTCAACAGACTGACTAGCTTGTATTGAACTGAAGCCATTCTGGAGAAATTAAAAACAAAAATTATGAAAATGAGAATGTTTGATCAGAAGTTATGCACTAATAAAATTTGAAAAGGTATTCCAATCTAAAATGTTACATTTTAATGAGCTGCCAGTAGAAAATCATCATAATTAACTGAAATGTTTGAAAGTCTGTGTGTAGCTAATCTACGCTTCACTGACTGAATTTATTTAATAAAATAGGCATAGTTTTATACAATATTCTAATCTTATCAATACTAAAAATGAAAATGTAAGCATTTTTACAAAACAGCACTAATTTAAAATAAAAGTTGCACACAATCAATAGAAATAAAAATAAATAAAATGAGAAAATCAAACTGGATGAAAATATTAAAAATTTAAGGTAAAAGTTAAGAGCCAGCTGCAGCAGCTTTACCTTGGGCTGCAAGTCCTTTTGAGGGGACGATGAGACCGAGGGGGGGTAGCGGCGCGTTTGAGGCGCTCTCTGATCGTACATTTCCATCTGGCCGGAGTTCGACAGAGCGGGAGTTGATTCGCTGCAAATCAGAAAGAAATAAAACAAACAGAAAAAAAAAAATCACAATGTTACTTTTTTTGGTTTAATGTTGATTAGATAAATTAAAATCAAACTAGAGCATTTGCAGAAAAAATAAACATGTTTGGTGATGCCTTAATAGAAGTTCAATAGAAAGACTTAAAAATAGACTTTTTCCAACATAGTCCTAAAAAACACATTTTAATAAATTTTTATTCCAATTTGTACACAATATGGCACCAGATACCACAAATATAAAAAGCAGAACTTAAGATGTTTTTTATGTGTTGAGACAGGAAACCTTTTCCAGCTTTGGGCTTCAGAGGTTACCGACCTGCTGGGACTCGTGTAGAGGCTGTTCTGAACTTGGCTGCCTGGCGTCGTGGTGGCAGGGGTGGACTCGTACTCTTGTAGAACTGGTTCTGATCCAAACTGCAGCGCTCCAAATTGAAGATTGAGGCCTGAAATGTCTGTGGAGCCGGGCATTTCAACGGCCATCGCTGGAATCTGAGAGAGAGCAGAGGAAGAGGAACTGGATTAAAACGAGCTTAATGATGCTCAACGTGACACTTAAAGGTGAGAAGAAAACAAAAATTGGTATAATGCAATTCTTGCACCAAACCAATGCCATGTGTGAAACTCACCATATCTTTTTACATGGCCCTTTAAGTTCTGGACTAAACACTAAATGTGCTTAAATATTATTTTATAAATCATTTTAATGCAGTTTTTCCCAAATTATATCAATCAGTATCTCCAGGTTCTCGCAAATTTTCATGGAAATTCATGCAAAAAAAAAAATAAAAAATTAAAAAAAAAATTAAAAAAAATCTACAAATCACCACACTTTTTTGTATTAATACATTATTGGGAGTTTATTGCAGATTTTTCACAAAAAATGTTAAAAACTTTCTTACTGTACTGAACAGTTGCCTCAGCTTTAATTGATGTCAGATCATAGTCCATGATCTATACAGCGAGTAATAAAAAGTTGCCTTTATTGCCATAAATAAGCGTAAATATTGCAAATATTTCCAAATTAGTACCACAAACACTTTTATTTTAATTGCAATAAACAATCAAAACAATTGTGAAATCCCAGAGGGACTGAGAAGATGTTAAATATTGTTTAATTTTAAGAATTCATTCATATTTTAAACAGTCTGTGAACAGGTTTTATCAATTTATTCTGGCATAACTGGCCCTTTAAGAGCTTTCATGATCTTGATTTGGCCCCCAAAAATGAGTTTGACATTTTTTTTTCTTATAGGGTCAACATATACGCCCTGTATTGATCCACATCAAAATCTTATTAAATGATTGAATGAACTCAACACACTGACATTTCTTTTCAAATTTTTGGGTGTCTACTTAAAGCTGCACTGAAAAAAATATTTTATTTTGCAGATTTGAATTAAATGTGATGATTAGCAGCTGTGTTTTTAAAACATCTGCCTAAATTGTATGAATATCCAAGTCTTTTTTTGTGTCTCATGATTTAAAAATATACTATACTATATTGCAAAGTTGTTTACAACTACTCCTTTAACTTTTTCAAATTACAACTACAAACTTTAATATATTGTACTCAAATGTATCTGCTAATTTCTGATAAAAACCAAAAAATCTGTTGCAAAACATTTGTTTTCAGCCCCAGATGACATTGAATCTGCAAGTCTTACCAAACATCAAGAGCCTTGAACTTTTGTGAACAATATTTTAAATATTTTATAAAAATAAAATTGAACCACCACGGAACATAAAATTTTTACACAGTAAAATTCAAGAACTTCAAATATCTTCAAGGTGAATTTCCAAACTTTTCCAGCACCACACTTTTGAGATAAAAACAACACAAATTAACAAAAAATAAATAAATAAAAGTTTGAATTCACGACTATAGGACTTAATTTATTACTGTTGCCATTTAAATAAAAAAAATATATTACCTTTGTGGAAATAGAAGTTCTCTTCTTCTGCTGTTTGAGTTTGTGTTGCTGTAAAGGCAGTGGACTGGAGCCCTGGGCATCTGAGGAACTCTGGGAGACCTGCTGACCCAGAGAGGGGACGGCGGCCATTTTGGGAAGAGAGGACGCAGGCGGCGGCACCGCGTGCGTTGAAGATGTGGTTTGTTGAGGCAAGGAGGAAGAGGAGGAGACGGAGGAAGGAGGAGGCAGCCCTTTGTCCTGCAGGAAAACGTCCAACATGGACGAGGTTGAGGTGGCAGTTTGGTAGGGCTGCCGCTTCGTAAAGGGTGTGTGGATCCCAGATTCTGACTGAGTTTTCATCTCTGCACAACAGCGAGGGTGAAAAATGAAAGTGTTAAAATCAGAAAATACCTTAAATGTGACTTCTTTTTTTTTTAATTAATAAAAAGTAAAGTTTAGTTTGATTCTCACCATATGGCCCCAGAGTGGAGGCATTGTTGTCCCAGGATGAAGGTGCCGTGTTGGGAGGTCCAGCCTGGGAGTGCTGTGCTGCCAGCTGGGCCAGCGCCTGGGCGGTCTTGTACTGCTCCAGAAACTGGGAACCAGTAGTTCCTGTGCTGCCTCCTTTAGGGTCTCCCACATCCCCGAATCCCTTACTCAGCATGCTGGTCTGCAGTGCATAAAGGTAATTAAGTCAAGTTGTTACATTACTGTTGATATGTTACACCTGGTGATTCGACGACACAGCACAGACCAGGGGAGTCCAAAGTGTGGCCCGGGGGCCATTTGTGGCCCTTGATATGATTTTGAACAGTCCCCCAACCACAAGTCAAGAATTGTGAAAATCTGGTCGACCATTTCGAAAACAACCGATGACATCAAGAAAATTTGTTTTTCTGTTAATAAGTTAACAGCCTGAGGCCTTTTTTATGTTTTGGTTTGTTAAGGATTTAGTTTTTATAAAACCTTTTGCAACAAACTCATTTTTGCATTTTTAGTTTAATGAAAGTTGTGGCGCCTGGGTAATTTAAATTTGCCAGTTTTGGTTCCGGGGACAAAAAGGTTGGACTCCACTGATTTAGACACAACTCAAGCGTCCTCATTGTTTTTGTTAATAATTAAGATAGAAACATTAACCAGCAGTCTAATGCCGCAGCATTCATACCAGCCCTGCTTAGTCCGCTTCTTTAATTGAACTCAGATGAGGACCAAAGAAAAGCTTTTTATTTTATTATTATTTAAAAAAAAAAAAAAAAAAAAAAAGGAACTCTGGTCTGCCTAAGAACCAAGTTTCAAATTCTTTTGTTGTTCAAGTGCATTTGTGGATGCACCGGAGACTGCTCCAAATGCAGGCAGTGGATTGCAATGCAGGGCATTCTGGGTGAAAACAACCAAATGAATGCGCCATTCTAATGCTAGCAGGAGAAAAATCTTGTGGTCTTTTTCTAAAGAAAAAAAAAAGAGAAATCCTAGAACTGTTAAAATCTCACACCACTCCATTTTTGTTTACATTTTCTGTCTTAGGAAGTTGCTTCAGGACGTTTTTGTGTCGTTTCCATCAGTAATTCTGGGTCCAGCGCCACCACAGGCAAGAGGGGGAACAGGATTTCCAATCAATTTCTATGGTTTGACAGTGTAGTGTTATTACATTTTCACCCCCTGAAAATGTAATAAATATTGTAATTTTGTTCTCCAATCAAGCCAAGACTACCGAACTATCAGGTGTGGAAACAGCCTGAGACAGTGGGGGTCCTACGGTCGCCTAATGTTGATCCCTGCAGGGTTTTCATCAGCCGCTCACCATGCTGTGCTGGGAGTACGGGGCGCTGGAGGTTGTCTGGGAAAGTGGCCCCCCTTGCTTGGAGTTGCTAAAAACCAGAGACTGGGGCAGAGAGGAGGGCTGGGCGGCCTCCATGGGGGTGTTTTCTGTCTCTGAGGATGAAGATGTGGGAGTCTTCCCCAGCAGCACCGCAAGGTCAATCCTGCAGCAGGTGAAAAACACGTTTAGAACTTGAATGTTGATATTCGTCAGGTTTACGTTGTGCAGAGAATCTCGCACTTAAAGAGCGGAACGACGGGTTAATGTATTACTCGATGCAGAAAATAAAGGACAAAACTACTATTTACACATCAAAAAAAATAAAAAAGGAAATGTAATCATCCAAAATCAACTAAAATAAAATCCAACCTCTGTCCTTTGGTGATTGTGATATTCTCTTGAGGCGCAGGCTTTACAGCTTCTGATGCAACGTTGGAAGCTGTAAAAATCTTGGTCTCTGACAGCTGAGGAAGAGAAGAAGAGGAGGATTGGACAGTTTGTATCTGGAAGTAAACTATAAAGAAGAACTGACATTTTTCCAGAGTTATCAGGGGTTTGTGTTCATTTTGAAATAAATGAAGTGCAAAGTCTAAAAAAAAAACAGAAAGTGGAAGAAAGAAGAGAGAAAAAAAGGGGGAAGGTGAGGCAAAAGTACAAGGAATAAGGACAAGGATGGAACAGACAAGAAAAAGAAAGGATGCAAGGAACAAAGACAGAAAGGAAGGAAGTGACAAAGGAAGAACCACAAGGAGAGAAGAATGAGGTAAAGAATGAAGGGATGATGCAGCAAAATAAAGAAGGAAAGAAAAAAAATGAAATTTGGAAGGATAAGAAGAGAGAAAGACCAGAAAGATGAAAGGAGGGACAAAAACAGAGGTAGGATATAAAGGTAAGGCAGAAGAAAGCATCAAAAGGCGAGGAGGAAAAGAAGAGTAAAGGGAAGAAAGAAAGAACTGGAGGAAGGAAGGCCTTAAAAAGGGAAAAAAGAACATGAAGGAGAACAAAAGAAAGTAATAAAGGAAAGAAGGATTAAGGATAATACATTTTTAGAGAGCGGGAATCAAGTCTAGAAAACATTTTCACACACTCTTCTTTTTCTTGAACCTGAAAACACTGAAATTAACTTTCCCTGATTGCATGGAAACCATCAGTGGATCTCAGTATTTTCCACGTTCTTGTTAAAATATCAGGTTTTGCATAAGGTTCAAACTATAAAACCAAGGCGTTTCTTTGTAAAACTGTAAAATGTGAACAGCTATATCCTGAAAAACTCACATCCTCATTCCAGTCCTCGGTTCCCCATTCCTCTGTGGCAGGTCTCCATGGAGCTGTCAGCCAAAGACAATTTAACCAATGCCTCTAAAACAATAAAAGCACATTTAAAACAAGAGAACAGACGGCCTTACCAGGTGCAGAGTCAAACTTAGGTGGGTAATTTGTTCCCTCTCCTGCAGAATATTCCAAAAATTAAAAGAAAAGTCATAAAGAGAATATTATTTTTCATTTGTGGCCTTTCTTACTGAGTGTACTTACTTGCCCCCTCCTCTAACTCCACACTTCCTGTGTTGTTCCAGGTACTGCCTCCTCCATAGTTTTCCTCTGTCTGGGCTGGCTCAGCATAGTCTGCAGGGTTGAAAGTTCTGGGAAAGGCAGAGAAAAGTTGAGAACTGAGAACATGTGCAGACAAATCGCCAGCAAAAAACTGCAGAGGCTGCACAAAAAGGAAACAGCTCGGTATTCAAAGGTGACCTCTGCTTCTTTGAACAGGTTAGGATGGGTCTATGGACGATACAATACATGTCCTTCTCATTTTTTTTCTTGCACAAAATCCATTCTTAGAAAATGAGACTGTAGTCTTGTCAGTTCTATCTATTTTTAACTCCTTTCAGAATGAGATATTTTAGGGACTCCTGTCACTTTTAATCCAGATAATCTGCTTATAATTCAACGTTTACACTCGCACGTGAAAATGGCTGCAAACAGATGCGCATTTATACAACTGTTAATCTTTGATAAGCATCAATAGAACCTCCTGCACAACCAACAAGAATGCAGCTAATGGTTTCTGAAAGGTAAATCAACAGCAAAACACTTGACTTTTCCAGCAGCCATTGAACAGCGAATCCAACTGACAAAACGCACTGGAGTTCCACTGAGGTTGCTAGGTAACAAAAGGAACTTTGCTGGGGTTGCTAAGTAACAGGTGGAACCTGGCCTGTTACTAGGTAACTGACAGTACCTGTTAACAAGTGGCGTCACATTTGGAAGGTTTTTAAAACCTCCCATTTTCCAGATAACAAAAATAACGTATTGCTAAAAAGAAACATCTGTGTGGTTCTTTTAAGCACTTGGGTTGTTTTTAGAAGCAGTATAAACTCAAATGCAAGTAAAAAAACACATACAAGATGTGAATTTTACACAACAGGTCACCTTTACAGCTCATTAAAATAATATCAAATTTCTGATTTTACGCCTAGGTAAAATAACAAACACAATGAAGTTGAAGCAGAAAATCCGATGTTTTTTTCCTGACTGTGTGTAAGTAAAAAGTCAGAAGTAAATATCAAAAACATCAGCTATGTTGTGTTCTTGTAGCTTCTACTGATGCAAGTCTTATTTGTGCAAAGTGAGAAAAATCCCACAATGGGCAAACTGGAGGTATGACCAGCAGCAACAAGTCGAACCAGTCAAAACACTTTCGTTATCTGCATAAGATCCTTCCAAACACAGACACAGCCTCATCTTAAGAAAACAAACCCACGGTCGAACTTCAAGTGTTTTCTACATAAAGAAACAGAGAAAATAACTTCTGATTTTGGAATTCAGGTTTCTCTTACTAAACAGGAGATGAGGATGTCATATTTCTTTTCCACTGGAGATCAGATTATTTTCCATCATGGCACGTTTAAAGCTACTGGGGAACAGATGCAGTCAACCAAAGCAACTGAGAGTTAAACTAAATACAGAAGCACAGTGGAGGTTTGGTGATGAATCAGCTTTTACTTCACTAGAGCAGGGGTGCTCAAACTTTTTGAGACCAAGATCTACTTTTTCTCTCACCAGCCGGCTGAGATCTACCACATGACATGAAGACAAAAATTGTAAATTAAAGTCTATTGACTTACTTTATATGCGAATATACATCAGTTACAGCAGAAATAATAAAGTGATAGAAAACCTAATGCAGTTTCTTCCTCAGTGAGATTCTGACACTGGGAGGAGGTTACTGGTCTCTCAGTCACAAGCTGGTTGCAAACCTGAGGCCAGCAGGTGTCAGTCAGTTATGGTGGATCTGAAATTTGGTTTGATGACCTCAATATGAGAAGCTACAGACTGATAGGAGGAACCAAAGAGCTTTGTAAAGGTAAAAACAAATCTTCTGAAGTTAGGATATAATTAATTTAATTTCACATAATTATTGTGATAGAAGCCATTTGTTTGTTAAAATTTAATATATTTGTTCTGTTTGTTGTGAATGATGTATACTCACAAATGAACGAGGTAATTAGTCCAACGTTTGTTGAAATGAGACTTTCAGCTGCTTCCGTTCACTGCTTTCTTTTACAAAAGCACTGCTCGACTCATTAACGCAAGTATTCCGACATGGTTGTTGCACCGATGCAATCAGCGGCTGATCAGATAGCAAATTATCTACCTGAATGTAGCCAGAATTTAAGTATTTTTCAATTATGTCGTTTGCCACAATTAAGTAATCGAAGAAGACTTAAATTTCCCAGTAGGGTGCCAGTTTGTTAGGTATCCAAGCCTCTCTCTGACAACATTTCTCCTCGATTTTATGAACTGTTGTAAAAACATTTGCTTTGTGAATTTGCTACTTTACTATTTGGTAACAGATTTATTGTTCCCCACATTTTATGGAGTTTAATTTTGCTATCATGCGTTACAAGCCCAAATACAAGCGGAAAAAAAGATTTATATACCCTCATGCTGAATACAAAAGTGAAATACACCTAAAACTGTTGAGCATTTTCCAAATGTCTTGGAATACAGACTCTGAAGATCTAGTGAGACATTACGTCATTGTTTGTTGTACCACTGAAACCTCTTACAGCAAATCCCTAAATTACTGAAAAACCTCCGGCTACGTTATTCTGGTTTCTCTCTGGCAACACACCGTACATGAACATACACTCGTTGTAACGCTACCCAGGCTTTCATGTCCTAATTCAATGCTTGGTTTCAGTGAGAGAAAAAAATTTGATTTAGGCTTCTGAGGAGGATACCGCACAGCTCCTGACCTCAATCACGAAAGCCACAGTCTAGATTTGAGGCAAACTCTGAAAGGATTTACAACATAAGATCTGTAAGTGTGTATAAAAAAATAAAATAAAAAAAAGACAAAAGGAAGAAACATTCCCATCCACTTTATTCATACCTGCTTAATCCGAATTCAGTGCAACATTAGCCATAAGGAATCCCATCACAGACAAATACATTTGTCAATCCTGTGACACAGATCAGCCAGTTTTAGCGTTTTAGTGGCTGAAACTAAAACTCAAACATGCCGACAAATGCAGATTTTATTTCTGAATGAGATTTTTAGACGCTACGCTCTCCGTAGAAATGCTCAGCCTACGCTGCTCTCTCTCATTGGATAAAGTTTTCCCCCCACCTTCCGATTAAGGCCCAACAATAGACTGAGGTCATGCTTTCTGGTGACTATGGCAACAGGTAAAAGTGAAACAAAAGGCAGTTGCTCTCTTACCCCATGGCTTGTGTTGAAAATCTGCCTCCTCTCCGTCCGGATACCGCTGGAGAAAACAAAACGAGTGCACATTTAACTTTTGTTATCAGAAAGAAAAGCATCAGAGGTGTCATTTGAACAAAAATTACTTTTTCTAGAAAACTGCTTACCAATAGTTGCCCTTCCTCTGCCCCTGCCTCTTCTGCCTCGCTCTGCTCCTCGTCCAGGCACTCCAACTTTGCCTCCATCCAAGCCGTTCTCCTGGCCACGGACTGCAATTATGCAGAGACAGACCGGTATTGGATTACAACACCGCAGTGCACACATTCCCCAGAAAAAGTGGCTTCAAAATGAGTCACATATTACTGGGAAGCTAGCAGAAAGAGGAGATTTTATGATTTATAGAAATCAGAAGATCAAATCAAAATGAAAAACAAGTTTGTAGTCCAGGGATTATGAGTTGATTTCGCCAATTTTGGTCTCTCATATAATATCAGAAATATCCAAACAAGAGGGGCAAATATTTCACTACGCACATTACTGATTTAAAGACTAAAAAAGATGGAAATATTAATAAAAAATTGGACAGAAAAGTGTCAAGATGGTCAATAGAAAGCTCAGAGGGAAATACTGGAAGGAAAAACTCATTTATATCTTTATTTTTAAATTCAACACTGCCTTGCAAAAGCACTCAATACACCTTGAACTTTCAGCAGGTTTTGTCTCAAAGCTACAAATGTTTTTATATTATTGGGACCTTATAAGGTAGACCAACACAAAGCAAAGTGTGGGGGGGAAATGATGCAAGGTTTCCAAATGTTGCCATTTTCTCCAGCTGGCCCTTTTGAAGCAGGTTTGCAGTTGTGTCATACACATAAACACCACACAGGTGGGCTATTTACCAATTAGTAAACAAGTGGGTGAACCATGATTTTATTTTGGTGTGTCAGAGAAAATGGGGCTGAATAAAAACGTGTGCCATGGCTTAACATTTTTACTTGCAATACATTTTTTAAACGCTTATATTCTCCCTCTTCATGTCGTCAAAATGTGAAAATGTTCAGTGTGACTGTCTGCTACCTGCCCTAGACCTCATGTCTGATTGTATGTATGTTTATGGTTAAAAACTAATAAACAAAGTATAAAATAAAATGTGAAAATGTTAAGGTAAGAATATTTCTACAAGGAACTACAATTATGATAATTCCTCGTGGATGAACTTTCAGCTGGAATTATTTACTAAATACTTGTTTCACAAATTTAAGAATCTAAACATGTTCAGTTTATGTTTAGATTTGTGAAAATCATAAAATGCATAAAAAACTGCTTATTATGACTATCACAAAGCAAATCAGAAACATGGGAATACAATGTGATTAAACATAGAGAGGAGAGGAATTTAAAGTATAGAGTTTATACTTTAAATTTGAAAAGTATAAACATACACTCTCGTCCTCTGCTCAATCCGCGGCCTTTCCGTGGAGCGCCACCTCGACGACGTGCAGCGTCTTTCTCTCCACCTTTCTCTCTGTTCTCTTTTCCTTCCTCACCGGTTTCCGCCTGGCTGATTTCCTTCTGCCCAGACACTCCTTTCTTCTTCCCCACCATTTCCCAGGAGTCCTGGAGAAATGAAAACAGGGCTAAAATGTTTCTCCTTACAGCCATTGTTGGGGGTCGTGAAGTTATCTGTGGTTTTTTCTGAGTGCTTAGCATTTACTGCAGGACAACTAGTCCGATGGTCACACCGCTGGTGGATAAACGTTGTTTTTAGTAGAAGAATAAATCTAAATGAAAGATGCATGGCTGAATATCACTTCTGTTTTTGTTGCCAATGGCAGATCTTCAATTATGTGGGCCAACACTGGCTGCTGATCCTTTCACTTAAGCAAGAAGAAATTGCTCCTTAATGACTCTGCAATTAAACTGAGATTATTCTGATGCATTTCCATTACTTTACGGTTTCAGTTTCTGTTTATATTCAGCTAGAAATGTCTGTGCAGTTATTTGGGATCATCTTTATATCGCATTTCAAGCCCAATTTCAACGTTTAGAGCATTTATCAAACATGAAATGTTTGATTAATACATTTCAGAGCGCTTACACTTTCAAAAACAGAAATAAAAAACTGGAAAAATTGATGAATGGACAGCTGGAAAGGGGATAAGATAATGGAAAAGGATGAATAGATGGATATTGATCGACAGACTGAAAGAAACAAGCACAGATGAAAAAATGGAAACCAAAGAAAATGGAAAGCAGGCAAACAGATGGACAGCAAGATGGAAAAATTGACAAAAACTGATGAAAAAGTGAGTGGGTGGATGGATACAATTTCTAGAACAAGAGTGGCTAAGTCCAGAACTCAAGAGCTATGATATTTTTTTTCTAAAGTTGGTAATTTTTTTTAGCAGACAAAACATTTTTTAGAAACTGGTTCCAGATGTTCTTGCAAATTTGTGAAATACGTTTATAACTGTAGAATGAAACTCTGATCTGACTGATGACACCAAACGCGTCACAAGTGACAAAAACAATGGTTGATTTCATATAAATGTTCTGCAAAAACTTCTACAAAATGTGGAGTCTTCATGCACATTTCCCATACGTCATGTTATGAGTGAAAACATCCTTTTTGGTTGTTCTTTTTGTCTCTAGGTGGATGAAAACATTTCTGGAAACAGTCTTATTTGGACGCAGGTGATACAGACAATCCCTTTTAGGAAACAACTTTCCATTCTGGACTAATCCAGTCGAAACTGCATAAAGCAGCAGATATTCAGCTGTGCAGAAACCTGGTAGCAATGGTTTAAGTGTGTTGGAGATCAGATGCAGGACAATAGCTCTCGAGTGGATTGGACTTGGCCACACTTTTTCTAGATATCTGGCCAGGAATTAAGTCAAAGGTTGAAACAATTAGACTAATTTTGATGAATCGATTATTGAAATAATCATTAATTGGACTATAAAAGCCAATTGCTGAAAAAAAAAAAAAAAAAACCTACACAGTCAGGGCAAAACTGCACAAAATACATGCATTTTGCATTTAAGGAAAATAAAAAACTAAATATGTTCTACCCCAAAAATTCACTAAAGGAATGCTGTTATTGCATTTTAGGCAATAATATATTTAAGGGGGTTTATATGCATTTTTTATATTATTTCTAATACTGTATAAAAAGGCTAATGTGGTTAAATGAAAAACATTTTTACCCAATTGATAGTGTGAATAATCAATACTAAAGTAATTGTTAGTTGCTGCTCCACACAATTTTCCTTTTCAGTTCTAATCTGGAAAACATTTACCGTCTATAAACTCTGCCATTCAGCTCTTAAGATAAATTATACCAAAAGACATGAAGACTTTTTTTTCCAAAGATCAGCAACAAGAAACTAGAAAGAAGGAAAATGTCTTTAGATAACCTTTCCATGCATCCTTTTCTATTGTCAATTCTTCATAAAAAGCAGAATATCGCCCTAACAAATACCAAGCTGCGCTGCAAAAGAGAAATGATAAGTAAATTTTCCCCACCAAGTGCGATTTAAGCCTGGGTGGCACTGATTTCTCCAGAGGCTGCGTCTTAAACAGAGAGCGTACTCACAGTGTCCGGGCTGCCCTCCAGCAACACGTTAATAGCTCTGTTGACGTCGCCGTTGCAGTCGTGCAGCGCGATCATGGACTCATCCTGGTCCTTGCCTGTGATGTCAACCAGCTGAGAGAGAAGCGATGCAACAATGAGAACAGAGATGAACCCACGCCTAAATTTCTGCAAGTCACGGTTCTTGTTATGATTAAAACAAAGTAAAATAGTAGGTACTTGTATAAGTACAGCAATGACAGTCTAACAGAGAAGATGCTAGTGCTGATTTAAAGTTGAATATCAGGTGTTTGTGACAATATCTCCTCTCACGAAGGTCCATTTGTTTCTCCATTCATAAACACCATCAGGCTAAATATCTCCAGGCAACGTTAATAACTTTTCCTAAAAACCATGTGATGCATGCAGTCTAAAATCTATATTTAATAAAGTCAACTGCACAGTTAGTATTTGTTCTTGAGGTTTCTGTTTTGGAGCAAAACTGCTCTGGCAGCTCCTCCATGTGGAATGCATGAAATGCTGAGAAAAGACACGTGACCAAAAGAAATAAAACCTGCATACAGCTGCTGGCAGCCCCAACAGTAAATATGAATTTATAGTCAGCAGCAGTGCAGCTCAGATAAATAATACAGTTTAAAATCATCTTTTTAAAAAAATAGCCAAATTAAGATATGAAATTTGCAAGAAAAGTGAAATAGTATAAAGTGCCTCCTCGCACTCTGACCCTCTAAAATGGAAAACATTTTTTTTGGGAACTGAACTGTATTTTTACTTTTCATAGAACCAATTTCTAGAAGCTGTCTTACGGTGCATTCACATCAGACGGGTCAGGCGCGTCTGATTTAGACTCAAAGTCTATGTGGAAGAGCATCAAGGGAGCTTCAAGGGCACATCAGGGGCGCATCACGAACTGACTTCGTTATTTAAAAACTTTTGGGCCTTTCGCTGGAGATGAAAAATCTGATCTTTCACCGCTCTACACCACGTGTCAACCAACACATGGTGCATTTTCTGACGGGACCTCAGAAAAAAAATAAAAAAAATAATAAAAACTATGGAAGATTATTGCCATTTGCTCTTGTCCTATAATCTACGTCTAATCAAGTTATGACTGCAGAGAGGAATAGAAAGGAGCTTGCTTGGAAAAGGATCAGTGAGTATGGAAGTAAATATGTGCCATCAGAATTTGAATAAAAAATACCTCTGAAATTTGAATGTTGTATATTAGTGCTTACTTTTTCAGTATTAAAATAAATTCAGAATATATTTTTAACCTAAAAAAATTCAATGTCATTATTTTTGCAGTAAAAAAAATTCGTGTAATTTTTTACATTGTTTCAATTTTCAGTTATTAAAAAAATTCACATACCTATTTCAACGTGATCAAATTTTCAATATACATATTTTTCACATTTTAAATTTTCAGTGTTAAAAAATTCTGCATATAAATAATTCAACTTTTCAAAATTCAAATGCAATATTTTCGTTGTCTCCAATTCAACTTGCTCAAATTCGCTCAAATTCAGCGTCTAAAAATTCGCTGTCTCAAATTCAGCGTCTAAAAATTCGATGTAAAAATGGCCAAGGTTACTTCAGGTCACAGACATTAGCAATGGATGTCCGATTCCAACATCCACCTAATCACGTGACACAACCGTCATATTGAAGAAATACCAGCATCACCCAGGCTGGCGACCATGGAGGCGAACGCAAACCCAACGGTGAGTTTATTGCTTTCATATTTCTATAGTATATTTTATTTTGTGCATGAAGTTTGATACATTATCTTAAAGCCTGATTTAAAACACGGGTTGGGCCGTTGTTAATCTTACAAATTGTAGATTTATTTGTGTTTTATATAGTTTCTATAATTTTAATGAGAGAAGAGCACAGTAGGATTGCCATCCCTTTCGTAAAATACGGAATCGCCCGTAACGAGACGCGATTTGTTCGGTATTTCTGTATGTCCGACAGTAACGCCTATCACATGCATATAAACATTTAGTGTAACAATAATTACAAAAATAAAACACAAGACATGTTAAGCTCAGCTAATGTGGCGGGAGCTAGTAAGGACCCCAGAACGCTTTGGACCATTGATGTCACGGTTGCCTAGAAACACTAGGGTGCAAAAGAGGGTTAGCAGTCGTGGTGAGCCGCTCTCAACCTGCGTCTTTTTAACCTTCCTCTTGTGTTAGCTTTCGGCTGCCATCTGTAGTGTTAGCGGGTCATTTTGGACCCGTGTATTAAATCAGCCATAAAATACCCTAAAAACAATCTTTTATCATCCAATGTTTTTCTTAACTCTTGTTTAGCTAGTTGGGCTCCCTTATCCATGAAAAGATTGGTTTTAATATTTTTTTGTGGCCCCCTGGGCCTTTGTTTTAACAGCATTGCCCTCGTTTTCAATGTCTAAAAAGTGGTCAAATGAACCTTAAGAGAAGAAGGCAACAAAATAATCAGTTGTTCTGTTATCTGAGTGTAACTGAGAGATATTAAAACACATTTCTTAAATGTTCAACAAAAAAAAGATTTTAATTTTAATATTATCAAATCGAGGACTACACGTTTTCCTGTTTTTTTTTAGGGATGCCGCTTGCAGATTTGCCTGTGTAAATCTGTAGGTTCCACGCATAGCTTGTTTTAGCATCACAGGCTGCCCAGATTTTTATGCCATATTTGCCTGGCTTGCTGGGCATGTATTGCCGGAACGGGCATTTTCCTTGGAAAGAGAAAAAAACGTTCATCCACTGTCACCTCTGGCCCTGGGTTGAACATCAGTGGAAGGAGTTGCACTCATCTCTCCCAAACATCCGTGATGGGAGCAAGCTTGTCAGATTTTGCTCTGGTGTCTCGATTGTCAAATCTGAGGACTCTTGAGACCATCTGAAAGGTTGTTGCCCGGAAAATATTTCTGCCCGTTGATGCATCCCAGAGACGCTCAATTGCCTCATTGCTAGATCTGTAAACTCCAGCCAGGAGAACACCATTGTAGGCATCCAGGTACGTCTCATCCATGTCTATCCATGTGTTGCCATGGACTTTTTTCCCCTCAAGGTTTGTCATAGCTATTTTGACTTTTTTTAGTGACAATGGCAAAAAGAAAGATCAAAGTACGTCTTGATGTCACTTACTCTTGTCACAGCAAACCTCGTGACCCCAGGGGTCATTTTGATGATGTTTGCAGCAGCTGACCTTCCATGCACATCAGGAGGAACTGTACTCCAACGGATGTTGCCACGTTTGGATTGGAATGATTCAATATAATAAAAAATTTTAACCGGGTCACAAATGACCCGAACACCACAAAAGTCATTTTTTTCACCAGAGCACTTTATAATTTAGTGAAAAAGAAAAATTTGATTTTACTTTGTTTAAATGGAAGTCCCTGACAAAGTCAAAAAGTTTCAATGCAAAAAACAAATGTATGAAGTACTTTTATGCATGCTAAAAATCAAAACGGGTCCGTAGGGACCCTAACACCATAGGAAGGTTAAAACGTCCTCAACCGATACTCTACGATGTCCTAGCAAAGATACAGGAGAGGGAAGACACACATGCCAGGCTGAACAGTGTCAGTGAGGATGAATGCTAGCAATTGTAAAAAAAAATTAAGAGGGAAACTGAAGAAATTATACTGTCTCTTTATTCTTTAAAACTTATGGTACTGCAGTTTTAGTTTCTCTAGTGAAATAGAATGACACTTTCCATCTGCTAGATCCTTATTTTAATTTCTGAAAGGTGGGAACCCTACAGCACAGAGCTTTCCTGAGTAAAAGTGATCATTCTCATGAAGTGTAAATTTCTTTTTAACTAATCCTTTTTCAACTGCTACTTTGTCTTTTATATATTTTGTGACTACAGGGTAGTCAGGATGCTATTGTTGAATCTGCAAGCCACTTACTTAATTTACTAACTGAAAGACCACGGAGTGGAGGAAGAGGAGACATGATGAAATTCTGGACTGGATGGGAAAATCTGCCAGCAAGTCTGTCTGTGGAGGTTGTTCGTGGAAACTACAAAACACTAAGAATTCCTTGTCACTACTGGAATTACAACTCTTTCAGTGAGGATTTTGTAGCATGCATTTCCTCTACGCAGTCTGGCTTTGAGTGATTGACCTGTTAAAAAAAAAAAAATTAAAAAAAATCTACATTTAAGCTGTAGCAGTTCTTTGTTTGTGAATCAGTTTGTTAAAACAAAACAGTTTTGTTGAAATGTAGAATCAATTCAATTTTCTGATTTTGTCAGATCACAAGTTCGATACATATGTTTAAATGTGATCATATGTATTACTCATTAGAGCGACAACATTGCTGTTACTCTAATTTCTCTAGTTTTGTCAAATTCAAAACTAGAGGAACTAGAATAACACAATGTTCAGAGTAGATATTTCATTTCTCTGAGTCAGTACTGTTTGTACAGGCAGTTTTAAATATGAAACTGAAATTGTTTTTTTATGCAAAATTTTATTGAATGTACTTAGATGAGTTCATATATGCTTTAGGTATTAGAAAATAAACAACATAAGACAAAACTTTTTCTGATTCTTATAATTCAAGTAATGTAAAGCAATACAACAATGTACAAATGTACCTAATGGGTTCCTTTTGAGTAAAGAAAAAAAACAAACAAATTACAAATTTAGAACATTTTTGTTCTCTGACATGTCTACCATAAAAGCACTAAAATTCACCTCTGTGGTAACATGATCAGCATTTTGCTTTACATTTCATAAATGGTGAATTTTTAAACTGGCACGGAAGCGTATTGCTGTCACAGGAAAAAAATTGAGCGCTATCACGTTATAACATCATATGTATCTTATTAAAATGTGATAGTTATCTTGTTAAAACATGATTGCCTTCTGGTGATTTTGGTTGCTTGGTTACAAACAGCCGTTTGCCGTTATTCAGCTATTGTTATTAATAAAAATCTGAACATAAAATGTTCAGCAAATACATCTGAGCCTCCGTTATAATCTTTATAACCTCTGTCAAGGCACCGTGGGGTTCAGGAATTGGATGATGTGTACCAAGAACCCAGAGCAGGTTAGGAGTCATGTTGCTTCAGTTGAAGAGGGAGATTGTCCCAGCCACTGCAGAAAGTATCCAGATCATCCTGCAGACATGGCAGGAAGACATAATGGCAACAGAAGAGGAGTGCTTCATTTGAAATGTCCAGGTATCCCTCTTCTTTAAGGTAGTGTAGCACGTCATAATAGATGCACGTTACAGCCGTCCACAGATCTCTCCACAGTCGCTCAGTCCTTCAATTATGGAGTAATAAACGATTAAAACTGCCCTTCAAATCTCATCATATTGAAGACCACACAAAGCTAATGTTACTATAGACATTCAAAAGCATCACATATTGAAACTTGTCATTTGTACAAACCTTTGATTGTGCACACTCTTCCCAGATATAAAACTGCTTCTTCCTGCTCCAAACGATCACGGAGTCTATCAAAAATATGATTCAGCAAAAGTTCCTTGAAAAGAGAAAAAAGAAAAAAAACATTTAAAAATTGTCAGTAAAATAAAAAAGTATTTTGACATCAGTAGGTCAGCATTGAGAAGTCACAGTAATCTAAATTAAATTATGATATTTAATCTAAAATAAGTTAACAGATGTACTTACAAGCATATATTTTCTTGAAAATTAGTTAAAATCAACTGAAAAACAAAGGCGGTTGTTTATAGTGTTGCTAGGTAACAGAACGAGGTTTTAGGCAAAGTAAAAAGAATGTAAATTAATATTGTATATCAACAATTGTCAGATAAGAGAAGCAGTATTTTGGATGATGTTGTAATGAAGTCACCTGAACAATACGGTAGCTGATCAGAATGGGGTTGTGGTTATAATTAATGTCGGAAAGTGTTCACAGCCCCTCTTTGAAGCACACAAGGCACCATATTAGCGGTAGCATCTCCTGAAAAATTACGACTTTACTAAGACTGCCTGTCTCAGTCTCACCTAAGACAACATACAAACAACCCAGAATGTCGCCACCCATCAGTTCTCTTTAAAGATTCTAGACTTGACCCAAGTGGTATTTCTTTTTGAAATAAAACTGGGGAAATTGGACGTGGACAGCGGGGAGGGGCTGGGGGTGCTAGGAGGTAGCAAGATGTAATATGCCGGCACTACACGGTGTAAGATTAACAACGGCCCAACCCGTGTTTTAAATCAGGCTTTAAGATAATGTATCAAACTTCATGCACAAAATAAAATATACTATAGAAATATGAAAGCATTAAACTCACCGTTGGGTTTGCGTTCGCCTCCATGGTCGCCAGCCTGGGTGATGCTGGTATTTCTTCAATATGACGGTTGTGTCACGTGATTGGGTGGATGTTGGAATTGGACATCCATTGCTAATGTCTGTGACCTGAAGTAACCTTGGCCATTTTTACATCGAATTTTTAGACGCTGAATTTGAGACAGCGAATTTTTAGACGCTGAATTTGAGACGGCGAATTTGAGCAAGTTGAATTGGAGGACAACGAAAATATTGCATTTGAATTTTGAAAAGTTGAATTTTTTATATGCTGAATTTTTTAACACTGAAAATTTAAACTGTGAAAAATATGTATATTGAAAATTTGATCACTTTGAAATAGGAATGTGAATTTTTTTAATAACTGAAAATTGCAACCATGTAAAAAAATTACACGAATTTTATTACTGCAAAAATAATGACATTGAATTTTTTTTTAGGTTAAAAATATATTCTGAATTTATTTTAATACTGAAAAAGTAAGCACTAATATACAACATTCAAATTTCAGAGGTATTTTTTATTCAAATTCTGATGGCACATATTTACTTCCATAAGTGAGGAAGTTGGAATGTCAAGTAAGTTTTAACTTTTACCATTTCAAAATATTTCCCTGCACTTGAGCTATCTAAATGCATCCAGCATAAACGTTATTCAACGTTTATTTAAATTAATGTTAAATAAACATATTTATTTAGACAAAATATGCAGGAGATGGTGGAAAGGTTTGCACTCATATCATTCCTTGGCATACACCTAGAGCACTTTTGACGCATCTGACGCTCGTCTAGAGCAAACAACCGTCTGCCCTCAAAGCACACAAGCGTCAAACTTGAAGCGTCAGGTGCGTTTTTGATGCTCGAAACACTTGTGGTGTGAGCGCATCATTAGAATTGATTTGGTGGAAGAAAAAAATAAATGCCTATATTGCTACTAGGAACAACAAAGTCAAAACAGAGCAGATCACTGGATTGTCAACACTTAACATATCAAAAACGACGCAAACTGCAAATACAGTGCAGGTCAGTAAAACAAGGCAGAAATAAAACAATGAAACTTTTAAAAAGGGCTCACCTGTTTAACCTTCTCTTCAAAGTCGGCGTCGTTGTGGTCTGAAATCATCTGCGCGAGTCGGATCTGCTCTGCGGTGGCCTGTCAGAAAAAAAAAATAAAAAAAGAAAGGTGTCCACAATTTGCATCCAACCGACATAGTTGAAACAGAACGTAATTTATATACAATTACTTATAAAGCCTCCAGGTACAAATACAAGCAGATGAAGCTAAAAGCTACTTAAATTTTGTTGCAATCTGCTGCATTTTGCCTTTAAGGGCCAAACAAAAGACATTAACAGGAAAAATCTATTTTAACCTCATCAAGTTAAAAACTGGAAAGTTCTCAAAAAGTACCGTCTCTTATTTAACTAATTAGTGTCACAGCTTGCATGTTCCTTTCACATAAACATCAATAAGTTAATTTTAAATGGAGAGAAAAATCTCAGCACTTAGACCTCTGACAAGATATTTACCTAAATAACAAAATTTATGAGAAAAATCTCAGATTTTCTCATTATGTCCCTGAGAACACCATAAAAAGTAAGGTAAAACTCCTTAATAGACTTTAATTGACTTTTTCCCTCCACTCAACTTTCAAATAAAAGTTTATTGATTTATTGAAACGAATAAAAAGCAGTGATTATCTTTGCATATTGGTAACTAGTTCCATCTCCAACTTCACGTTTTGTTTTCAATAATCAGGTTAAACTCATCAAACAGATTCTTTTAACACAGCTTGATATCTAAATAATCCCAGTTTGTTGGTGTGTGTATAAACTCTGCAGGTCTCTGAATGCGCACCTGAGGCCTCTGCTTGTGCTGTGTCTGGCTCTGTGTTTGGCCCTGTGTCGGCTCCCAGCTGCCCCGGGCTCGGTTCCCGCCCATGGACGTCATCATTTACAGTATATACAAATAACAGTATTTACAAAAGAATAACACCTGAGGAGATAAGGAAAGGAAAAGGGTGTTACAGAACTTTATGAAGCTTATATATACATATATATACACACACACACACACACAAGAAATGCTTCCTCCACTGGTGTCTCAACATTTAGAACCAAAGCAATGATTCAGCAACGTTCCAGTAAACGCCTTTACATTGTTAAGAGTATTTTTGTTTCCTTTAAGCAGAAAAATAAATAAACCTTAACCTCATCAGTGAGCTGACCTGAAGGAGAAGTAAGCCTTTGTATACTAGTTGCAGCGCCACACAGAGCCTTCTACATATAAACTTTCAGATCTGCAACCTTCTGTAATCAAAAAATAAAACGTACAAAAACAAAACATTTGTCTTTTCTCTCTTACCCCGACTACAATCACTGTGAATTATTGTTTCATTAGTGCTTTCCTGTGCTGGGACTGGAAACCGAAGTCTTATGACGGAAATGAAAAATTTGCCTTTTTGCTGAGATTCACTTATCAGATGTTTTATTTAAGACCGTTTGAGGTCCGAGTTGCTTGTTCAGATTTTGAATGACTCGGACTCCTTTTCAAAGGACTACAACCCATGAAAGAAAATGTGCTTACGTTTCTTTTTTTGTAGATAGAGATTGTACTTTAGACTCAAACAGAAAAAGAAGAACATCCATTTTACGCATCAACTATATATATTCCAAGTTTTTATTCAACTCAAAAAGAGCAAAAAAGTAGAAGCTGCTGGGAATGCATTAGTAGACTGTAGTGGGATATCTGAATTTTTTATTTATTAAGCAGAAACATAAATAAGAGTATTTCCAGTATCTGATCTACCAACCACAGATCAGACATGAAATTAGCCAATTCTAGTCATAGATTTTTTTTATGTAATTCTTAAAAGTATTTCAAAGAACTATGCAGGCGTTTATCAGCTTTTAAATTTTTCTGGGTGATAAATTGTCCCAGAAATTATTGCGATAAACAATAATATCATTTTGATGCCATTGTTAATAGAATTTAAAAATGTCATAATAATGCCAGCACCCACTCTGAAAGATAAGTAAACTTACTTGTGACACTGGAACTTAAAGACGTTTTAAATGTCCAAAAAACAAACCAAAAACAAATAAAATGGCTTATGAAGTCTCTCTAAACAAAATATATTAAACACCAGACATTTTAAAGCAGGGATATATTTAAAAGTGCTTTATGTGCCAAAATATAAAGCAACACTGGAAAAACAAACTAAATTAATTAATTAAATCTCTTGTTATTGATTCAGAGGTCAAATCACAAAACAATATTATTTAGAAATCGAGGTTCTTGTCGTCCTCCAGGAACACTGCGCTGCTCGTTTTACGTTTCTTCTTGCTTCACCACACCTGATTCAGGTGACGGCACTTCAACAAAAGCTTGTTAAAAAGCCATCAGTTGAATAAATTTTGCTGAAGCGGAGACAAATCTGAAGCACAACATGCAGGATAATGTGGGTGAAGGCTGAAAAAAAATAAAAAATATCCCACTTTGCTTAAATCAGCTGACTTTGTTTTCCTATCAGTATTTATTGTCCCCCAGGGACCAAAACTTTCCCACTAAGAGCGAGACACCTGAACACACCAGACTAACATGAGCTGGTGTTTGAGGCGAACACGTCTGAAGCTTTACAACTTTCGCCTTTAGATGCAGTGTGTGTCACACCTGACCTCTCCAGGTTGATTCAATATCAATAAAAAGTATTTTTATTACAAAGTAATTACTGTTATGTTTATAGTTGTCATTTGCATGAACAATCTAAAAAAATACCAATTTTACCATATAGTTGATAACTTTAGACATCAAGTGTGTTAAAAAAAAAAAACCCATCAGCTACGATATAAAAAAGAGGAAAAGTAAATCATGCACAGAAGGACTACAGGCTTTATTCTATTATTATTTTTTTTTTAGGTTGTATCAAATATTACACTTCACATCACTACATTTTTATGTTGCTTTTCTGTGTTAAATAAAATTATTTAGCTCTTCGTGGTTCCATGTTGTACTTAGGCAACCTTTTGTTACTCACACAAATATCTTTCCTCATCAAAAACTTCTCAAAAGAGGAGAGCAGTGAAGAAATCTACAAAAAGAAATCCTGGTGGCTTCATATAACATGATCACTTAAACTAAATTTGAAACTTGGATCAGGGAATGAGATCATTTCACGTTTAAAATCCTTTTAATTTTCTAATTTAAATACTTAATGACCAGACCAACCTGCAAATTTAAACTTCTGAGTGAAAGTTGAACATTTAAGTCAGTTATCTTCTTCAACCATCCTACATTGCAATGTTTTATTTTCTCTTTATTTTTATGACAAAGTTATAAAGTCTTGTTATATTACTGTTGTAAAATGTTTGTCAATATGGCAATACTAGAAAAAAAATTACTGGAATATTTTCCCTGGAGAGACTACTGTGTAAAAACACTTGGAAATTTAAGAAATTCAATTATTGTGACATTTAAAATCAACATCATCATACTGGGAGAATAAGCCCATGCTAGTCAGAGATATTTGAAAAATGCCAAATATTGGCACAAGTTGTTGGTCAATAAATATATTGCCTGACCTTTAAAATAATTAAAGGTAAAAATAAAATTTTTTAAAGCCCGATAAGTCCATGTCTAGAAAATATGGAAAAAAAGTTTGATATTTGTGCTGATTTTCACACAAACTCGTGCTAATAGAAGAATATGCAACAATTTTCTTTTTCTCTTTGTTGAGAATAATAAGAAAATAAAGTCTAATAATTAGGAAAGATTTCAAGCAAAGCATAAATGTGCATTGGCCCAGAAACACCTGTGCATCTCTCCAATAATAACTTAATCTAATGTGTTCTTTCAAAGGGTCAGGGTTAAGCTTCAACACCCAGTGGGGAGTCTGTAGGATCACTGACTGGGAGAATTGGGAAAAAAGCCAACAACTAAAGGCACCGTTTCCAAATCTGGGTCTGAAAAATCTTGAAAAAATTAACAACCTCGATTAGGTTTTTGGGGGACAACAAGATCTATAAACAGGATAGACATGTTAGCTTTATACTAGAGGAATGATTGAAACATAACAATATTTCTCGTTGCAGTCATCATGGTAGAGCTGCAATAGAAGCTGCTCCAAATACTCTTAAATCTGCTGTTTGGCAGTATTTTGGGGGTTTCCAGCAGAAAAGATAAATGACAGAGTAACAAGAAACGAGCAATTGAGTTGTTCAGTTGCTGAAGGAGACAAAGAGTTGCTGGACGTCACAATCACAGCAAACGCTACCAATAGCAACTGGGAAAAGTACTGCAGAGCATGCACAGTTTAAGCACTAACATAAGGCCTAAAGAGATCAAAAGAAATCAGAAAAAGACGTAGTTTGTTGAGTTTGTGGCAAAAATCAATAAAGAGGCGGAACAAAGGCCTTTTTGCAGCATAAATCTGATCTTTGAAGTTTCTCTTAAAGTAATATTAAAATCTAATCCCGTTTCGTTCTCGTGAACTTAATGTCGTGTCTCGTCTTGAGGGTTTTATGCATCGTTACAATCCTACTTTACCCTACTTTATACGCATTTACAATTCTCTCCCAGGTTTTGCTCATAAGCATCCAGGGAGGGGAAGCAATCCCAGGAGCAATATGGTCTTTTAAAACTCCTTTGAATAGAGATCTAGGCTTAATTTGTCATGCAGCAAAAGAAAAAAAAATCATGCAAACACCAACTTAAACAGCTAAGCAAATATTCGTCATAAGGAAATGGTTATCCAAGCTATGTTAGGTTAGGCGACTACTTAATCTTGCTCAGGTTACGTAAAAGCCGTATTTTAACAAGCCCATAATAGCAAACCAGTAGCCAGGGCCCGTCGCATTTACAATTATATGTCACTTCGATAAGCCAGCCACATGGTCAACTAGTTAGCCCAGCAGCTAATCGTTGAAAGAAAACATCCAGCTGAAGTCTCGGTGGGCTTCCGCTTCTCAAGGCTTCACCTCATGGCGACAACAAGGCTAACTTTGCCAGCTAACGAGCTAACACACCTTCAAAAAGCTACCAGGAGAAAGCAGCATTACCGGTTATGGCTTTACTTCACTGCATAACCAACAGGTTAATTAGCTCATCACCTGTTTAACGAACAGCGAAGCTTTCACAGTTGAAGAAAGAAACAAACAAAAAATACGCCCTGTTGCTATAAGAGTATTGCTAATAACTTGAAGCTATGCTAAGTAACGTCGTTCGTTTCGGCTAACAGTAACTTTAGCTAGAATAGCAGTTTGTGCACTACAACGTTTACAACCAGTGTCCCTCCGGTGTATCCTCAAACCTGGACGGTCTATTAGGAAAACACCGGGGCTGAAGGCAGGCCTACAGGCCGCTAAGATGGAAATAAATAACAGGCGATACTGACCAGAAACCCGGCTCAATATATTACACACAGCTACAGCCGACAAGATGTCTCGCTGTCGAACTACTGTTCGGATTCAGGGCTGTGTGTAATTCTTGAACTTTAGTAGAACAAATTAAAGGAAATGTATATACATAAAAACCCGAGCCAACAAGCCCACAGACAATAAACGAGAGGCTGAATTTACCTGTTTCTTTTCCACTCTGACACTACGGAGAACTGCGTCACGTGGTTTTTCACAGAGCCGCTTCGAGGAAACAGGAGCCACACCACGTGATCACTTTCGGATATGTATAGTTAGATATCATAAACCGAGTTGTGACATGCTGAAGATGTTGATGCACAACACAGAAGGCAACAGGGTGGAAGACACAAACTGCAGCTGGCATGTGTCCTCCTCACTGAGGAAATCAAAAACAATTCCCAGATTACTGCTTCACAGGTACACAAGAAGGTGAAAACAATTAAAGAAACAATTAAAAAATAAACTAACTAATTTTTTTTGGAGAGTACTTATGTCTCATTGTTATTAGGTATTGGTAAAGTATGCAGTATATGTTTAGAAATGGAGGACTTATTAGATAGAAACAAACTGTATTTCAAACTCAAGGTCCAAGTAAAACAAAAGCAATAAAATAACAAACCAAACAGATGCACAAATCTACAATCAGTTATTATAATAGTTATTAATGACAAAATGAAAGTTGCCCCAAATAATAAAAGGGTACATCTAATCTGGAAAAGTACAACGGTCAAAAATTTTAAGCATTTTCCAGGTGTGAATAAGTAGGAGAAAAGGGAAATACTGCAATGTTCCTAATATGCCTGACATATTTGTACATTTATAATTTAAATATTTTTATTTCCAAGCTTGTTATTGTCAAGGTGTTGTATCAATTCATCCTTCAATATTTTTTATTATAATTATTATTATTAGCTGTGACATTATCATGTAACAATGTACATGATGCACCAGTTGCAATGTTACCACTGTAAATTGTCACATATATAATACCACCACTATTAGTTACAATAATAATAATAATAATAATAATAATAATAATAATAATAATAATAATAATAATAATAATAATAATAATAATAATAATAATAATAAAGATGATGATGACATAGGGCAAACTCAATATGCATTTAAAAAATGCTTAAAGTGTGTACTAAAATAAAGTTTGATTACTATGATAGTTCTATTGTTCTTTTAGAAACCTTTGAAGGTCTACATTAAAGTTACTCAAATAAATCGGTAATAATACCTGAGGTTTTGGAAAAATATGAAAGTCTGATATGAAGAATTTATTTGAACTTTGTCCAAAGCTTTGTACTCAGAGATGAATCAAATCGTTTCCTTGATGTTTTATTTGTGTGCTGCCTTGATCTCCACTCCTCACCAGGAGGGGGCAGCACTGCACCATCCTGTGTTGCGCACTAGTTGTCATCCTGTCAGTTCAAAGCTAGCTCAAGGTAAAACTGGTATTGGAGGTAAATACTATGAAAATGGGCGATTATGTTATTGCGGTATAATAATTTATTTTATTTTACAGAAGAATTGTTCAAGTACAAAGATGTAATAAAGCGGTTTATAATGCGTCGGTCGACTTAGGCTTTTTATTGAACGTACCCTTAGCTACCGAGCTAATGTAGCCGCAATCGTTGAATTTATTGAAGTTTTCAGACAGAATGGCAGATTCGTCGCCTCTGTCCGGGGTCAATGTTGTTTTGGTCATGGCTTATGGCAGCTTGGTGAGTCGCTTTCCGTATCTAGGGAGAATCATTCTGAACAGTTGCGTAATATTGTTCAACTTTAAAGCTTTGTCTGGCTTTGTGCGCAGGTGTTCGTGCTGCTGTTTATCTTCGTGAAAAGGCAAATCATGCGGTTTGCGATGAGATCCCGCCGTGGACCGCACGCACCTATTGGCCACAATGCACCGAAGGTAGCTGGACTTTTCACACCTTTAGGAGCTGGTACCTCTAACACTTTATCACTTACACACGAATCTATTGACAGTGTTTGAGGGAAAACATCGACTCCAAGCTTTCTAAGGTCCAGGAGATCTGCTTCGAACCTCGGCTCCTATCAGAGGGGGATGACCGACTCGGGAGGGGATCGCAGATGAGTCAGTCATATTTTTTTGCTCCTTTATCACTCTGCAAAATTGTTATTTTCCACTTTTAATGTAACAAACCCACTCTCTCCCTCCAAGGTTGCTACAACTATCTGTACCGAATGAAAGCCCTGGATGCTATTCGCGACTCAGGTGAGTTTTAACATTTAGTTTTTGCTGGTGGCTAAGATTAAAGCAACATTATCATCATTCTCTCTACAACGAGTGTCAGAAATCCGCTTAAGTTATTTATTCCTGGGGCAAGGCAGCAGTACAAACTTATTTTTACATAAAAACCTGTAAAACAAAAAAGTAGAACATCCGGTTACACATCAAGTCATCAATATCAGAACTAAAATACCAGTATTTTAGATCTATATCTTAACATCTTCACTCCTATTTTAAATCATTTTTCAACTATTCAACTCAACCTTATAGTTAAAGATGGCAGGTGGATAACTGAGCATATTAACCTTTAGAAGCACATAACGTCAACAGAAATGATAAAAGTGGTGACATGATTGAATAAAGAGCATTGGGGTTCATCATACCTTTTGAAGAGCATCTCAGATCCTCCACGGTTCTCAACAGTGTGCATGAGGTGCTGCTATATACTTTACAAACCACAGAAACAAAATACATTTTTTTTCAAACCTCAGACAGAAGTTTAGAAAGTGACTTTAGTTAAGATCAATAAACATGATCAGTCTCTCCCCTGTTCAGACTGCGTGTGCTTCGTCTGAGAGGAAAAAATCACTACCACATTGTTCGAGACACTTTAAAGCACCACACTAACAGAGCGCTCTTTGTTTTGCTGCTAATAACTTTGCACTTTTTTTTAAGTACAGCACTGATTTAGTCAAATTTACAGAGCAATCGTTAATTTTTAAAAGGTTAATTTCTTTAATCTTTGGGTTTTCCTGTTTAGGGATTCCTGTTCAAGAGATAAGCGGCACTCCGAGCGCATTTACTGGCCGCAGCTTCAGGAACTGGCTGGTGGAGCTGCGCAATTCCCACTCTTTGATCAAGAGCAGCCGCAGCGCGCTCATTGATCGCTTGCTTGAAGGCTACGACAGCGCTCGCCACGGAACTGGGGTAGGCGAAGGACCAGTTACATTAACCTCCTCTAGCTAAACGTGGAGGGAAGCTCGCTAACTTTCCTCTTGCTGTGTGTGTCAGGTGTTTGGCGAGGCAGAGTTCCTGGAGTACCGACAAGCTCTCGATGAACTGGTTGACGTGTAAGTGCTGCTGTGCCGGTCCAGACTTGAAAACTATTAAGTTTAGTAACAATGTTGGAACAAGTAATTTAGATGACATTATTCATGCTGACAGGGAGAGAAGTGAACAGCTTCCCAACAGTGCTTAGGGCAAGTTCTGATCTTTTCACTTCACTTCACTTCACCAGATATCTGGTGAAGTTCCACCTCCATATGTGGAACTAATTTGGATACATATCCAATTGTTTTCAAAACGTCTCTAGTCTGAATGGTCATGTTGCATTTTGTGAAGCTTTTATGTCATTAATGTGACACTTGCCTCATAATTCTGCTCCAGAAAAAGACAGACATGGTAAATCCAGATGAATTTGAAGTCAATCACAGTCCCATCCCTCCTGGCTCTGACTACACATCCAAACAGATTTCTCTACAGAAGTTGCAGTGAATGCTTCACAAAAAGCCGTTGCTATTAGTTGTGCTTTTTTTTTTCTCTTTTTAAAACAACAATCTGTAAGCAAAGTGCTGCTGTGACCTCAACATTTCTCTTCTGTGCATGTGGGTCGTTTTGGGAATGTAAACATTTTACCGTAAGTCTTGTTGCAGTTGGGTTTAATTAGTACTATGAACAGAAACTCAACAAAACAAAAACAAGATCAAGATGCGCGACCATAGCCTAAGAACTGCTAGAAAATCTTTATTTTTTGGAGTCAAATTAAGTTTAATATCACTTAGATCTGCATAAGGACAGTTTTACTGACAGTCATCCCTCTCTTCTCTCCTCTTCTCCAGAGTGAAGGCCTACTCCAGCAGCACCAGTTTGGACCAGCAGCACCAGTCTGCAGCCAAAGACCTTACGGGCTCCCCAGTTCGCGGCACTCCCTCCACCATCCAGGTCACCTACCTGCCCTCCACGGGTCAGCGCAGCAAGAGGCCCAAACACTTTCTGGAGCTCAAAAGCTTCAAAGATAACTACAACACGCTGGAGAGCACGCTGTGAAACTAAGAAGCTCAAAAGGGAAAATTTGTGACTGCGTGTTTCTAGGTTGCATTTTAAAGTTCTCAACGAAAACTGGAACTTTACCAGGTGTCGCCTTTATGTGCATACACTTCAGAAACGTTTGCAAACTTTGGACCTAATGGGTGTTTAGGCCCAACCTGCTACAGATTTCATTTTATATTATTTTACATTTCTTTTCAAAAGCCCAAATGTGAATCTAAATATTAGTTTTTTTTAAATTGTTTGTACAGATGTGAAATATTTAATTTATGACTTCTTGATGCTGCTTGGTTTGTATTTATCTGAGATGTATTTCTATGTGATTTAAACATGGAAAGGAATAAAAGCAACCATACATCTAATTCAGTCCCTGTTCTTCATAGAACCACTAGGTGGCAGTATAACACACAATTAGACCCGTAAGAAACGAAGAACCAACAGTATTCAGGTTATCCTGTTTTTTTATTATTAATGTTTAAATAAAAGTGGTACCTATCTACAGCTTTTACAGAAATACAACAAAAATATTGACAGAAGTTGAAGAAAAACACAAAACAATGTTAAATACTCATTATTAAATATGACTAGCAGAAGTTAAGCCTGGACAGAGAGTATGTTCAAGGAAAATAATATAGATTGGAGAATATTTGGAGTATAAATCCAGAGTTTTATTACATTAAATGCATTTTTTTTCTTCACAAATGACTCACTTAATGTAAGAGAAACATATTCTGATACAGTAACAAAGTCTGTACAAAGCACTGAGGAATTTAACAGTGACCTTTAAGGAAGCTGGTCACTCAAAAATGTGCTAAAACCATCAGAATATTGACTATTTTTTCATTAAACCCAGATTAGTTTCCTATGAGTTTAGCCTCTAACTTGATCTATAAAGCTGCTTATTATTTTACACAAGACGCAGCTTGAAGTTGTTTGAATGTTTTCCACTAAATCATGAAGGCTTCCCTGTCAAAGTACAAACTGCACAGACTTGTGCCCGTGTGTAACATCCAAGAAATCATTTAACGCCTTTTGAGGAGTTCATCATGTTGCCCTATTTGTTTTTGACATGCAACAAATATCCTGCATGTGAAAAAGCCACAAGGTCTGTTAAATACCCATCACTGCAGATCTACATATAAATATCTGTGTACATATATATTAACAGAGGATAAGTAAAACGTATTTACACATTTGTTCTAGATCATTTCCATGGATGTTGCTCAGGATTTGATCTCTATGACTTTGATGAAAGGCAGTACTTTGTTGGTCGGGGATGTTGGAATGAAAGGTTTGCTGCAAAAAACAAAACAGCGAGCTGATGTAGGTCAGAAAAGCCTTGATGATGAGTAGCAAAGGAAATTGGGAGGCGTCTCCTCACCTGTAAACAATTTCCGGCTTGTTTTCTGTGGACAGAGCAGGAGGGTCCCGTCCTGCCAGGAAGTGCTCCATGTGGTCGTGCAGTTCCTTGTTCTGCAAGCAGAAAAAGGTTAAAAGCATTTACTTTCATTCTTGGATTGCATGCTGTTTTTTTTTTTTTTTTACACCACTACCTTTTACAGAAATCCTGATTATCAGCTTTTTGCAAAAACCTGTAGTTTCATAAACACATGTACCCATATACAGCTTTGACTATCTAAGAGAGTAAACAAACATGAATTGTACAATCTGTATGTAAATATAGGCATGAAGAGGTTTACAGCTCTTTATAAAACCATTTGTACCCTCTTTAACTCACATTCTGTCACATTAAAATCACAATGTCAGAGTATGTTACTGGGATTTTATGCTTTACGTGCATCTTGGTGCAAACGTTGATTTGGCCAGTAATCGGTAGCTGTGTTTTCTTTTACCATATAATTGTGCAATTTGACATTTCGTAAATAAATTCACTTAATGGAAAAAAGTTTTTTGATAAAACATTTTGGTGGTAGTATGAGGTGTTTTTTTTTCTCGCCATATTAAAACTGATTTATTTTGCAAAACTGCAATGGAAACACTTTTTTCACATCACATGAATCACATGATCAACAACCAGATGTTGCCGCTGGCACAAACCACAAAGAAGAAGAGACAGGAAGTAGAAGTAGCATGATAGCGCAACATGGTTTTAAATTATTTATCACGTAACCAAAGTTATTCATGTGTAACTTTAATTGCCTTTCTTATTTAATGGAAACACCACAATTGCAAAATAGTTTTGTTTTTTTTCATTAGCAGAATATCGACAAAGTTTTGTGAACTTTTGTAATAGAAATGCAGATTACAACATGTGGAAAGCCTGACATATTTAGTTAGCCTGACCCCACATTAAACTTCTCCACAACATCTGCTGGTTTTTATGATACCACATATTTGTTGTTTTAACAAAGTAACAATGGACTATTGAATGATTAGTGAGTTACATTGGGGGTATCGGCATAAAGGGGCAAAATGAGATTTGTGGTTATAACGTCACAAATTGTGAAGCAGTCAAAGGTAAAGAAAGGCTGTTTGTAAAGAAACTTCAGAGTCATAGTAATGGCTACTTGAAGAGGTGAACAAGTCCTTTGGAGTGTCAGTGACCTTTGACCTACTCACCTCAGCCTCCAGGAAAGCGACCTTCTCCTCCAGATCCATGATGACCCGATCCTTCTCTTGGAGTATTGTCCGTGAGTGCTGCAGCTGTGATACGGGCCAAAACAAACAAAAACTGTAATATTCAGAAAAACGCAAAATCCCTCCTGCATCAACTCTGTCTCATTTCCTCATTGCTGGCACCTTCTTTGTCTCTGTGTGCACAATCAGCAGAGGTGGGAAGAGGAACCAATAATCATGCTCAAGAGCAGCACTACTTCAGCATATTACTACTCAAATAAAAGTAAAAAGTAGCTGTCAAAAAAATTACTCAAGTAATAGTGAAAAAGTATTTGATAAAAAGGCGACTCAAGTGTTGAGTAACTGATCAATCATTTCATATTTATTTAATATTTTACCTCATCAGATGAACCAAAATGTAAACCTATATGGAAACTTTGGTATTTTAACATCAAAATGAAAATAATTGATATAGATATAATTATAAAATAAAAAAAACATTCACCCAATCAATTTCTTTCAATATAAAACTTGCAAAACTTTGAGAAAATAGATTTGTGTCCTGTGAAGTATTGCTTAAAACAAGTTTGTTCTGCATTCAGTAAAGTTACTCACAGTAGGTAGAATATCTAGAAATTTTACTCAAGTAAAAGTAGTGATACTTAATAATGAAGTTAATAAAGTAAAAGCATTGTAAAAATACTTCTATAAGTAATATTTCCCAAAAAGTGACTCAAGCAAATGTAACTGAGTAAATATAATTATTTAATATCCAACTGTGGTTATCAGGCAGCCTTGATGCATGCCTAAATACCTGCTCAATCATGAGGCGGAGCTTCCTCTGATGACTCTTTATCATGTCGTCAAGTTGACGAATCTTTTCCTTTAGCAAAGCCACTTGTTTCTTGAGCTCTGTGCACCTGCAGACGACATAATAAAAACTGACTGGAAACAACAAAACAACCATCTGCAGGGTTTCTCTGTCGAATCGCTACCCGAGTTTACAACGGAAGTTACAATCTGATAAAAAGTAAATTCCTACCTTTCCTCGTTCTCTGCTTCTTCCTTACTGTCCTCATTAACTTGCAGCAGCTCCGCCTCCCTCGCCTCCATCTTGTCTTTGAGGAGGCCGCTCTCGATCCTCATGCTCTCCAGCAGCCTCTGCAGCTCCTCCACCTGCTGGCCCTTTTCCTCTGACTGCAGCTCCACTGCCTGCAGACGGTCCGACTGCTCAGCCAGCCGGATGCGATACTCGTTTGACTCGGCCTGCAAGATGATGAATAGATAGGCATTTTAACAAGGTCAGAATTTTTTATGACTGATTTTTATAAATAATTTTGTATTTTCATCCATCTGGCATTAAAGGTGGAGTAGGTAACTTAGTAAAAAGATATATATATATATATATATATATATATATATATTTACATATTTGTTAAAACTGTCACTTTGTCGTGGTAGAATGGTATGAGAAATAATCTGTGCTCCTCTCTGACTTCTTCCAATGCTAACTAGAAACAACCAATCAGAGCCAGGAGTTGTGTCTTAGAACTGTCAATCACTATCTATGTGGCACTGCTGACTCCTTTCCAGAAGGCTATGCTCTTCTGCTAGCTTAGCCTGTCATTAATGCTCTGGGTAGTTAGCATAGCCACCAATGACGGTGGATAGACGGTTTTCCTGTAGCGTTAAGTCGTTTCTCCGCCATTAGCACATTGAGCAGTGAGTACATGAGGATGATTGACAGCACTAAGATCCTACCCCTGGGTGTGATTGGTTGATTTTGGTCGGGAGAGTAACATTTTTGTAGGAAATCAATCTTTTCACAGATTATCTGTCTCATATTACACTGTCACAACATAGGGACAGTTTTACATTTTTTATGACTTACATACTGCAGTTTCAACATCCTATATATACTTGAGTAGAATGATCCGACCAAGATGCTGATATTTAAGGGGTTATACTTGACCTTAAGAAGCCATTCGGAGTCAGGTCTAGCAATTCAGATCACATTAAACATCCAAAACAAAACTAAAATCTCCCTTGTGTTGATTTAATATCCAGTCAAATGAAGGTGGATATAATCCAATAATAAAATAAAATAAAATAAATAAATAAATAATCAATGAGAATGAATCATGGAGAACAAGTTGATGATCTGTCTTTCCACACATGAGCCTGAGTCATCTCCTAATCGATCTAATCTGAGATCCACTAAAAGCTAATGGCCTGTCTTCACATCAGCTTCTCAGGAGGGATCTAATGGATCTGTTCACTTCCTGCTGATAGAGATGTTACTTTAATGTACTGCCGTCTGAAAACAACGTATAACAGATTATAAATTTTTCAAGATTATGCTCTCTTAAGCATGACGACAAAATGACAAGAAAAAAAATGCATTTAATTAATTAATGTCGATTTTTTTGGGCTTTCCAAGTTCTCCAGTTTTTTAGATTGCAGACACAAGAAGTAAAATACATGAGTCCATCTTTATAGAAAACTGTCTCATATTAAACATGCTGCTGCTAACAAAACAATGAGTGTGATGTAAAAAAACCCAGAATGCTGATAGGTCCACTACAAAAATGTTAGTCGAGTCTAGACAGATCTTTTACAAAAACCAATAAAGGGTGGCGCGTCAGAGGATGAGTAATGGACTCCAAAGGTAATATTAATAGATAACAGTTAAAGCAGTGTGAAAGTAGCAGAGCGGTGAGTCACAGTAGGCGAGTCGAGTTACTCATTTCCTGACCTCCAGTCTGTCCCGCTCCTCCTGGTGCTGCTTCTCCATCTCCTTCAGCTGCGCGTAGAGACGCCGCGTTGCCTCTCTGAGCTTGGCGCTGTCCTCCTGATTGTCCTCGAGCTGAGAGAGTGGACGGACAAAGAGAGACATGCTCAATCGGGTCCGATCTAACAGGAAACCGCTCCACCACATTCTTTACTGTTCCCTAGTCTTATCTCATATGAGTTATTGTGCAACAACTATAAAAGTTTACTATAGTCGTAGGCAGTATTATGTAAAAATAACACCTGGAATGTTGCCTTGATTCTTTCTTGCATGAAAGGAGAAATCCTTTAATCTCCATGGCCTTTAATCTCCTCTTTAGAGCTGCAGTTTGTAAGCTAGAAAGCAACAGAGGCCCAATTTCAAGGCAAAGTCTAATTTATTTCAAGTTATATTATATATATATATATATATATATATATATATATATATATATATATATATATATATATATATATAAAATATAGTGTTTCTGTAACAACTTAAGGTAACATAGTTACTTGGTTGTGCTATGAAATGGGACTATGTGCCTAGAAAACACATAATAATGCCCCTTTAATATTGCACAAACAAGCTAAGAATAATCAATAAAGTTGGTTATTTGTACAAACTGTTCAAATTTGCTGACATAGTGGAATTACAAACAGCCATTATTAAGTTTAAAGCCAAAAATAAATTACCAGAAGAAATTTAACAGCTTTTCTTCTAAAAATTAATGACTCTTTAATTTAAGGGGAAAATATGAATTTAAAACTGGAGTTGATACGATTAATTGGGTTAATCATGATTAACTAGTTACTGAAATAGTTATCAACTAATTTTTGTAACTGATTAATCAATAACTGGAGTACACAGACTCAAAAAAAAGCATTTGCTGAAAAACAGTCAGAGTAAGTCAAAACTGTACAAAATATATGCATTTAAAATGAAAAACGTTTTTCTGTAAACTTGTTTTACCCAGAAATTTTCTGTTAAGTATCATTTTCTATCTAATTACTAATCCAAAAAATAAACAGATAGATAGTATTTTTAGTTGCAGATGGATCCTTTGCTACAAACAATCAAAGATACACTGAAGAAATTTTATGTTGTTGAATTTTAGGTGATAAAATGTTTGTTTTCTTATTTAGAAAAGGAACTGTGTTTCCAAAAGTGTTTGCACTTTAAAAGATGCACGAAGATGTGAAGAAAACAGTGTTTAAATTAGGCAATTTCTTTCATCCCATTAATCAATAAATTGTCAGAATAATTGATAGGATAATCAGTTACTAACACAATTGTTAGCGAAGGCTTTATTACTAATACTAAAAGAAAGACCAAATTCAAATTGGTCTTTCAAACCAAATTAACATAAATAGTAATTTATTGGTTGATAGTTCTAAGAGTTTATTGTTCTACCCACTTCATTGAATGTACAAATACTCTGCTGTTCTTCTGCTTGCTTTTGTTTTAAATGCATTTTCTTTGTATACAATTTGCTTATTTGTTTACTACAATGTATAAAAGAATAAACAATGCACAATATATTCAGTAAAGTCAAACCCACGCCTGAATGGATGAGATAAAGCAGGTCTAGACTGACGAAATAGCAGCTTTTAAACAGTCTAAATATAATCTTTTATCTTTAAACGTTTGGTTTAGTGAGCAGAATAATTACACTTTCCACTTTGCTCCCTGCACAGTTATATAATCTGACTATTTAGAGAAGGAGGGCAGTGCAAACTGACCCGGGTTTACCTGCCGTCAACCCACACACCCACAGTCCTGGAGGAAATGGTGTGGGGTTACAGCAGCTCTTATAAAGTGCTGACTGCAGCACAATGCATGGGAAAGGCAGCAGTGGGAGCCGTTCAGAGGAGCTAAAACTTTTCTTTACACATGATGCATTTAAATCTTCTGCAACTGAAAGTGATTCGTGCCACATTCACTTATTTATATATGTTAGTATATACAAAGCAACAACGTTGATAGATGGATTGAAGCATTGAAGTAAGACGAGCTAACCTGAATGTCAAGTGAGACGTGGTTGTTGTTGTTGTTGGTGACCGGCGGTTGATTGTTGGGCTTGTTGACTCTGAAGTCATTTTCTGGAACCTAGAAACAGAAACAGAGTGACCAGATTGAAAAGGTTGTTGTCTATTTATTTATTTATTTATTTATTATGTAAAAAGAAAATTGAAGTTTTTGGTTTTGCTTTATTATGTAGCCAGTGAAAGCTCCATAGAAGCTGGCACAGTAAAATGAAAAAAAAAAAAAAACCCAAACAACTAAACATAATTTTACAAGTTATATTTAGGCATGTTGCTACAGCAAGATTTGGAATAAGTCCCAAGAAAAAGAAAAAAGAAAAAAAAAAAAGAAAAAGTGAAACAACTTTCCAGTCAGTTTTGCCTCTGGAAAATTATTAAGAGACAGTAGAAACTTGCAGCAGTGACAGTATTTTCAGTGGCCGTTGCTGCGGCTAATGCTAATTATAAAGGCCAAAGCACACAGCTTAGATTGGCAAATAAAAGTGAAATTTTCACAAGTTATGGAGTTTCAACTGCCATCCAAAAGATAAAAGTGTCTTAACTGGTAATTCAATAAGCTGTTGCATGTAAAATGAGGTGCAGAGCTTCAGCATAAATGTATCAAATAAATAATGTTTTTTCATTAAACCGATTAACAAAGATAAAGGGTGTAATCATACACAATTAAACCCAAAGTAACAAATACACCTGTCAAAATCAGATTTAAAATAGTTTTCAGACGATCAAGAAGATCAATGTAAAAAGTGTCAATTTTGAAAACAATTTCTTATTTTTAAATTTTACCTAAAAAGGGCAGGTAAAAACATTTCTGCCAGTCATTGACCAGTTTTCTGCATATTTTCATTGGTATTTTTGATTTTTATATTTGGTGAGGAGCTCAACGTCTGAGGTTGGAAAGTCTCATTATCATCACCCTACTCTGTTGCTCCCTCCACAGATTCTCTGTCAGTAACAATATTAGTATTACTTCCTGTCAGAAGACGCATCTTAGTCTAATTAAAGCATTCCTTTAAAACCAAATCTTTTAAGGGGAAGAGTAATGTTGGGCTTAATTTAATCTTTTTCTTCTTTCCAGCAAGAAAGAAAAGAAAGAATGCTCCTCCATTTTACAACATAAGCAGGCGCCCGTGGCCTCGTCTGCAATTAGTAACGGCCATGTTTTACCATCAGTGGTTTTAGTTAATCTAATAAGTCTGACTTAAATTCATGCAAGCGAAAGAATGTGAAAATACTGGGATTTCTAACTACAGCAGATGATATCACGAAAGGATTCCAGAAATCTGGGAAATTTTTGAGCAAAAATGAGGCTGAAAATCAAAACTTAATGATTGAGGTCTGCAGGCCCACAGGCAGCAGTGAGCTGTAAACAGACATAATTCTCTAGTGAACAACATAGACTGGGGACATTTCTGTGGGGAATGCAAAAAAAATAAAAAATTCTCCCACACAAAGAAAAACAAAATATAAACCAGATGCAGCTCCTGAATGTTTGCTGCTACTTTCTGCTCTGGACTAATCATGATTAGAAATCACTTTGTGTGTCTTTGCATTACAGAAGGAGAAAGGAAATTTCCACAGGTATAACAAGGAACAACATGTTCATAGCACAGATATGTGGAGCCTATGTAAAGTCTTACAAAACCAAACCACTCTGCACATATAACAGCAGCAGAAAATGAGTCCAGATGCTTTGCTGCTCCGCCTGCAGCTCATCTGGAAGAATTTTTAACATGTTGTGCAATGAGGACAAACAAATAACTATGCTGGAGAGAGCTGTGCAAAGTTAATATTAAATCAAGTTAAAAACAGAAACATTTAGAGCTACAAAAGCAAAGTTAATCATGTTTATACATGATAGCACTCTGCATAAAGTGCTATGAAACTTTATGCAGAGTTTAATAGCACTTACACAACTAAACTTAAATAAAAAAAAATATATAAAAAATTCCTCCAAGAAAAAAATTCATTTGAAAATAATTGCATTTGTTTTTTTATTTATAGACAGCTCATATCAGAAACTTTATAGAGGTCAAGTCTTTTTTTAAAATAATTTTTTTTAAGATCTTTTTCTAATTGAACTCTCTGGATTTGCTCTTTGTAATCATCTTTCCTTAAAGCCAAAACTATTAGGACTCAAGTCTTAAACTTGCAAAAAAAAAAACCCCCCCCAAAAAATCCCCTTAAAAACTTGAATGTTTATTGAGATCGTGAGTCCTAAACTTGTGGTTCATTTTAAAATTTTTCTTTCATATTTTAGACTCTCCAACATCAAAGAACATCCACGTTTTAATGATAAAGACAAAAATAAAAAGATTTGGAATATTTTATTTACATTTCATCACTTTCCATTGTTGATTTGGTTGCAAATTCTTGTTCATTTTTTAATTAATTCCTCATGCATTTCTTGCCTTTACATGTTCACATCTCTTTGTACATTTTTTCCAGTTTCCCCCCAAATCAAATAAAGCATCAAATTCACTTGTCAGACGCACAGATATAAAACAGTTGATCCTTCAGTAAGAAAAAAAATATGACACTGAATAAAACCCGAACTGTTGGCTGATTCAGTACGACATTTTCTTTAAGAGTTAAACGTAGGAATCTACCTTGTTGAAGTTGCTATTTTGTCTGGCAGCCATCTGCTGTCTCAGAGTCTTCAGGCAGTACCGCACCTACAAACAAAAACAAATAAAGCTTTAAAAATATGTTCACTCTGCACAGAAATCATAAAGGCTTTCATTTGAACTCTGCACAAGTAATTCAATGCTTTAAGCCCCAGCAGCTGAGCTCGGACCTCCTGAATCTGAGACACTTCGTCTGTCAGCATCCTGACACTCTGCACTGCCTCTGAATGAGCTCCGAGGTAAACCTTAAAACACAAAACACAACTATGAAACACACACTGGAAAAGCTCAACGCCACTTCAGTTCAACTGAACCAGAACACATACTTTAATGACTTCTACCTTTTCTTCTGTGGGAGTGATGAGTGCAGCTCTTTGTTTCTGTTCGCTGGGTTTCTGAGGCAGCACAACGGCTACGCTGCTCTCCTACACTCCAAGGTGGGAAAAAGAAGAAGAAGAAAAAAAGAAGAGGTAAATTATCCCTCTGATCTCCGCCTCTGTCGTCTCAGTAAACGATCCTGCGTTTTCCACTCTGAGATTGTACCTTGCTGCTGTGCCGCTCTGAGATGTATCCTACTTGGTCCTGGTCCTGTAAGGGAAGTCTGAGCGTCCTGCGGAGATCCTGGAATGAAAGATGAGACAATAAGAGGAGGTGGATGACTAAGTGGCACGTTGAGGGGGGCAAAAGATTGATGAAGGGAAAGAAGAGGAGGTCAAAATGAAAGTGGAAAGCAGAGCAGAGAGAGAAAGGGGGCGGTTTTAAGTCATAAAACTTCCCCATCACTGAAGTTCCTCTATGCAAGTCCTACAATCACACTTGAAATCTAAGCAACCCACAGTGAGGAGACTTTTCCACTCAGGGTTTGTGGTCAGCTAGCTGGAGAAAATCTAACCAGTCCAGTGCAGCTGGGGCTAAAAATACAAAACGCTCCAAAACCCCCAGATTAGTCACTCTCCACTCGGCTTTGTCTCCTTGGCAACAACAACAAATAACAATAAAAATGTTTGCCATGCAACGCTTCATTTGAAATGTTTGTGAAAATACTAGAAGCAGCATTTTCAGTGAACAGACAGGAAATTCTTGATCAGTCTGTACGTTGAGGCCTGTGGATACGGACTGAGAGTCGATTTTATTCATATAGCAAAGCTCGCAGGTTAACAAAAAATACTTTAAACAGAAGTCTAGAAAGTTTTAAATCATCATTAATGTAGCAGTTTGTTTCTCTTTTGGTTTTTTACCAAAAACGGAATGACAAAAAACAAACAAAAAAGTATTCTTTTGGTTTCAAGGTAATCTGACTCTTTCCTCTCATGCTGGGGAAAAAAAACCTCTCATCTCCACAGCATGATGCTGCCACCACCATGCCATGTGACAATTTCTGCCAACTACTCGTCAATTCTTACTCAAACTTTCATGACCATTTTTCAAACTGCATATTTAGTTTAGATTAAAAATACTAATTCTTGTTTTAGTCATAGTTTAGAGCAGAAAAAGCAAAGTTTAGTCCAAGAGAGTTAATATCCTGCAACCTTTAGATGAATCCCATCTCCAACACACTTGAATCAAATAAATGGCTTATTAGCACAGCTGCCTGCTGTTTAAAGACTTTAACTATTTGTTTGATTCAAGTGTGTTGAAAGTGGGAGGATAGCAAGACAGAGGTTTGGACTTGGATTAAAATAAAAAATGTGGCTGAGTGACTCCACAACCAAACTGAAGCTGCATTGAAATCACATTGCGACTTTTATTTGCTCTAGTTATCTATAACTAGCAAGAGGTTGTCTGGAGTGATTTTGGTTTGATTAGAGGTCTAAGTCAGCGTAGATTTCTCGGATCAGTGAAAAAGTGGAGAACAACAAAAATAGGTGGAAACAGGGTGCAAAGTTTTGAATATTTGTCTAGAAGAGCAATCTGCATAAAGACATGCAGCACACACAGCATACTGAGCTTAAAAGAAAGGAAAGTGGAAGACCAAACAGTGTTGATCCAACTGTGTTTTATTTGTTAAATGCACGTTTGAGTAATATATCAAGGTGAATTCCCTGAAATAAAAACAGTCACAGTCAGATACATGACTGAAAAATACTTTTGCACTGAGTGTAAATATTTTATAATATTGCAAAAATATATTTTTCCAAACAGTTCTAATTATGTTTTTTTTTTAAATTAATACAAAGTTTTATTCTTATATGTATCATTTTTAAATTGTAATCCATATCTATGCCATTTTTATACATTTAGTTTCTTTCTCTGAATCTTTTAGCTATAAACTATAATTAGTTGAGGACAGATTTGTTTTTTTAGTATTTAGTTTACACGAGAAGACATATTTGCCGTTTCCTCATTCATTTCAGTGGAAGTATTTTTTTGTTCCTGTTCCTTTATGCAAAAATTTTCCTTCATCTTTTATAGGTGATACTGTGGAGACATCACTCCACAATCAAAGCCACTTTGTCATATTTTTATTTCTGAGCATTGTGAAGGAATTTGCTGCTTGTTTCATTTTACAAAGGAAAGGTGTAGTAAAGTGAAGTAATGAGAGAACATTGAAATGTGCACGTAAGCGCTTCCTTCAATGAGGCTGTTACAGATACGTTATTAAGATAATCAGCTTTTTGTTGCATAAAGTGAATAGTTTAAGAAACTCAGCTAAAAAAATTATGTCGGTTAAAATCCTTAAAACACACATGACCCTTCAGTCCCCTCTGAAAGCAAACAAATGTTTCTTTCAGAGGGGACTGAAATAATCCTTCATAATCTCTAACAGGATGATCCATTGAAGTAAGAAAAGTATGACATCAGAGGCTGCATTTGATTTTTAATCAACTTTGGAGGTAAATCAAATCATTTATCCTTTGTAACAGTGAGTAATAAGAAGTTTTAAGCATTTGAATGAAAGAGTAATCTCTATGATTCATGAAAATACTTAACTAATGCAGAAAACAGATGGGCAATGGTGGTACACAATGAAAACAGGAAGAGACAGAATGGCATTACATAAGTATGAATCAGACAAAGGGGGGCAAATTAACCAAAAAACAGCTAATTTAAACTAGAAGAGATGGTAAAAAATAACCGTCTATTGGTTATGACAGCATATTTTGCAATGTGTGGTTAAAGGTGAGCAAATGGATTGCTAATGTGTCAGTCAAACTGTTTTATTTGGTATATTTCAGGAATTCAACCAAATAAATGAAAGCAGATTGTCAAGTTTATAACCTATTCTTTACTAACTTGTCTATTATTCTAGAGACATGCTTTATTTTGATAGTATTTGAACTATAAAATGCCTGAAAAGGCAATGAGTCTATATGTAATATCTTAAAGTATGTTAAGATAAAGCACTAAAAAGACTTTTGCACTAAACTGACTGTACAAATCTTAAAATATGGTGAAATAGCAAACAGTCCTATTTATGTTTATTTAAATTAATGAAAAGTTTTATTCTTTGTTCTATTTTTTTTTTATTTGCAATCCACACCTTCACCATTTCTTACATTTGTTTTGTCTCATTCTTTAGCTACAGTCTCTTGACAGATTTGTTTTCCAGTTGAGTTTGTGTGCGAGAAGGAATATATTTGCCGTTTCCTCATTCATTTCATTGGAAGTACGTTTTTGTTGTTCCTTTGAATTAGCTTAAAATGTACAAATTCTTGCTTTCACTTTGTCAGAAATGTATTTTTTCGATTCTGACCATTGCATGTTCTGAGATTCAACATGTTGCATAAATCAACAGACCATCGTGCGTCTGCTGTTGGTTAGGCAAACAGACGACATGAATCCTCACCAGCATGTTTTTCACAGACATTCTTATGGTATTTACTGTCCCCCAGCCGTAAAACGCTTCCAGGTCTAATGCAGAAATAATCAGTCACACACTGTTGCAGAAGTACAGTAAACAATGTTGTACAGTGAATCTTTCTGTAACAAGATCTAACGAAAGTATTACAGCTTTGCTTTGATATTAATCCTAAACGGCATCTACATGGAGCGTTAAGAGCCGTAAAACAGCAAAATCACTTAACACCGACTGTTACAAATGTTTTTTTTTAAACTAGTAACGCCACATGTCACAAATATTTAGCCACTCCTTTCCTGGGAATAACCACAAACTGTATCGTGCTTCCTACTTGCTATATCTGCCATCAGGAAACTTGTTTGTGTTCTTTCAGCACGCCATAATAAATCCAAAACAGAAAGTACCAAGTAAAAATGATTTGGATCTTCCTGTTAAACGCTTTAATACGTTTAGCTTTTCAGCAGAACAGCATACTGCTTCAGATTGTTAGAATAAAGTTCACTACACATTTACTGGCTCATCTTAAAAACCCATCACTGGATGAAACACAGGCATGTTTGTCCAAGTCATTCTTCAAAACAGGAAAGAGAGGAGAACACACAGTTCATCTAAGGCAGATGTATACAGAGTAGACGTGGGTATAAATAATATCATTTATTGTGACAAATTTCTTATGATAATTTTGATTTATTATTGTTCTAATAAATTCCAATAAATGCCATTTTTAACCTCCCAAAATGATGTGGATTGTTAGTTTTGATTGAGTGACATAAATCATATGACTGGTGTCGTAAGAGAAGAAGCATTTTCTAAGAAGAGTATTTGCATTGTCAAGCGTACTAGATGATAAGTGAATGTGTGAAACATTTGTTCTTAAGTATGGTGGAGGATTTGTGATGCTGTGGGCTGGTTTCTCTTTTAAATACACTGAAAACTGTGTTTGAGTGGATGATGTCAGAAATACTAAAATACCAGAAGATTTTAAATAAGAATCCGGTGGATTATCAGGAAAACAATTCAAAACAGGTAATTAAATCAAGACAGAATGGTTGTTAAAAACTTTTTAATGTCATGTCAGCTCAAAACTTGAAACTTAATAAAAACAAGGAGGAGAGGTAAAGAGAAATCTCACGTCTCTGTTGCCATAATGGCAAAAGTATAAAACACCAGTTATTATTTCTTCACATGGGATTTTTTCCCTCTGCTTTATACATGCAGTTTATTTTTTCAGTTTGAGATTAAACTACTGCAATAAAAGATGACTGCACTTTAAGGATTTTCTCACAGCTTTACCAGGAGCACCACCAAAGGCTCTAAATCACACAAGCAGAGCTGCACGGCTTAAAAAAACAAAGAGCAAAACATGAGAACATCTTGTTTTCTACGTCAGCAACCTGTTCTCTGATTTGCATTGTAATCGCAAACTAAACAGCTTGGCTTGAAAGCCAGGTATCCGTGTATAATTACGCTCCTAAAAACCATCAGCTCCGAGGTGCTGACAGGCGGGGCGAGATTCATTCCTGATCTAAAAAAAGCGAGAGCTAAAAAGCTTTGAGAGCTTCTCAGTCCTAAAGGCAAAAATGATCCAAGGACAGACACACCCTGAGAGGTGATTAGAGTGCAAAGAAATAAGTAATCTACTCCAAACTGCACATTAACCTTCTGCGGTGTGCAGTGAAAGGTGTTTGTCACAAGCACTAAGAATGTTAACTAAACATGCTCACTGGTAATTACCCACATATTCACAATTTTAATGTAGAAATTAGTAAATTACTGGTATGTCTTAATGTTAGCATCTACATTAAGGTGCAGATGGATAAAGGCTGAAAACTGAAAGACAAAGTCCAAACCACAACAAAAGAGCCACAGATGGAAGAATGAAGAGCATCAACATTGTATCATCAGCGAGAATGAAGACACTGAATATCACAACAAATCATAATTAGTTTCTCCAGGATTACTGTCAGAAATATTTAGACATCCACCTATGTGCAGAGAACATCGTCTAAAGTTACACAACAAATGTCTCAAACTTTAAATTCGCACGTGGAGCTGTACAAGGTTGCTCAATTTCAATTTCAACAATTGCAGGGCCTTTCATACCTCCTACCTTTTCATAATTGGTCACGTTACAACCACAAACTGTATTTTATTAAACTTTTATACAACAAACACAAATCAGAAACAATAAATATGGAAAATGTACATGCAAAATAATCTATGCTGCAGAAAACTAAAATTAACCTGAACATAGCATCCCCATAGTGACAAATGGTGGTGGCGGCATCCTGTCTTGGTGACACACTCTGCATACAACTAGTGATACTCATTGACTCTATATACAAATACAGATAAGTTCATACAAAGTTTTTCTTCAAATAATAGAAAAAGACTAATTTTTTCTTATCATCATACTCTGAACCATGTTAAAACATAATTAAAAGTTTTTAACAACAAAATTCTCCAGTTAAGGTAAAAATAGAAATAGAAGCTTCTATTTTAGATAGTATGCATTTGTAGAGAGGTCAGTGCCTCACTGCACGTCACTGCATTTATTTACTGTATGTTGGTCAATCGCATAAAAATTAATAAAATAAATTTGAGTTTGCTGTTGTAACATAACAAAAGCTCAAAGGGTATTAATACGTGTGCAGAACACCACATCAGCTCTGTTTGTATAGCATAACATAGCAGAATTCGCCAATACAAATTTTCCTTACATTTTGCTACAGCTAAATACTTCCTTTGATCTCTACACGCGTCTTCTCTCTGCTTCATGGGCAAGTGCAGACTCAGATCTCTTAAATAAACATAATATATTCCAAGGTTTTAAGTATCTGTTCTGGGCATAAATATGCAAATGCACATCTGCTTTGACCTTCTGGGCTTGCCCATGCAGCTCAGGGAACATTTCCATTTCTGCGGTTCTCTCAGCCTGTAAAAAGGCAGAACAAAGGCTCAGATCCACTGACGCCACCTTCTACATGATGGTGCATGTTTGCACAAAATCATTTCTCAGGGCGAGATTGAACCTTCAGGTTAATTAAACTTAAAGAAAACAGCTTTGCTGATAACATCAAACCCATTGGTTCAAATATTTTTCACAACAATGATTGATTTTTCCTTTAAGCTTCAGAACAAAATGATTTAATGAATCATTAAATCATTTTTGATTTAATGATTCAAGAGTTTATATAGCAATTCAAAAAGTATCTTGCAATCTGTTTCCAAATAGAATTCCATTCAACTTATGAAATATGTGTTATTTTTGTAATATTATATAAAGCCAGTTTCTTAAGGACTAAAAAGTAGGCTATAAAAAATACACAGCAAAAACACAAAATTTTGCCAATTTTGGTCTAGTTTTTAGAACAAATATCTTGGTAAACTTGTAATAAGATAAAACTAACTAACATATGATGTTTCAGCAAGATATAGGAGGTTGTTTAAATACAGTAATTTCTTACAATTGCAGAAAAAGTACTTGTTCTATTATTTCACTTGTAATAAGACATTTTTCCTAAATTACATGTGAAATAATCTCCCAATGGAACAAGTACTTTTTCTGCGATTTTAAGGAATTATTGACTTAAAACAAGCTTTTACATCTTGCTAAAAAGTTACTTGACTTAGTGTTTTCTTATTTTAAGTGTAGTAAGATACCAAAGTATTTTGGTAAGACCAAAATTTCTTGGCAAAATTTTGCAGTGTATCAATGGTAATATATCGACAGTTTGCAACTACGTCACTTAATCAATCGAAGTGATTAAGACGCCATGATGGGCGTCGGAAGTGAGGATCGGGAGAATTGAACAGGGCAACTGTTCAATACTCCAACAGCTGGCGAGCTGTTTTTGCCAGTTAATTCACGGTTTCTACCTGTTCGAGTCAAGCTAATTTGTCCGTGAACGTAACACACCTGGCCGAGGCTCATTTTCGGCGATACTCACACCAGTTGGAAATGGCTAGCTTAGAAACCGACTCGTACTTCCTCCCTCCTGACGTGTTGCTCAAATTACCGATTTTGCATGAATTCACACCGCATGATTTATGTCACTTTGTCAAAAACAACGGTTCCCCTTAAACCGGAGCAGCCTTAAAAATGTAAAAAAGACAATATGCTAACCAGTTTTTTTCCGTACATGCTAGGCTACATGACGATGGGGCATTGTTTCCATGGTTACGGATGGCTAGACGCATTTTCGCCATAATGCAATATTTTATATCTTTCTAATCATACTTACTTATAAATTATGAACGTTAATCTTCTTAGCTTGTCAAAAGTGTTCGCTACAAATCCGGGATTACACCGAGCTCTGACAGTCATTATTATTGGGGCCTGCCCCATAGCAATGCATAAGGAGAGCATCGCTCTCCTTATATTTCCATGTGTATGACATGCTTCAGCTGAAGCATGTCATACACATGGAAAATGTCAATCACTGATTGGTTGACACATACCATCTTGTATCTATGCCTGTGACGTAAGGTGAAGAAGTTGCCAGCCAGCTGTGATGTTTGCATTTTTTAAAATCGTTGCTATGCAAAGCTGACTGGTCAGCAGCAGGATACGTCATAGAAGCGGGAAAAGCACCATCTCTGATTGGCTGCCACGTACTACCAAGTCGTGGAAGCTTCTGGAACTTTCTGCTTCCGAGTCTGCTTCCGAGTCTGCTTCGGTCAAGGTAAGAAGTGTTTGTGCTCTCTCCATAAAATATACTATTTCAATATTTCATTTGATTACAGTATTATTATAACTGCTTAGACTTAATGTGTTCTTTGAGAAATGTGCTCAATTTTAAAAGTTTGACTGCTGTGGAATATTTTGTTGTGGCTCTGATAGCGTACCTGATAGCTTGATGGAACAGGAGTTTTGTAGATTTAGCCAATTTATTCCAAGCCGTCATGATATATGATATAGTTCCCCAAGTGCATCTTACGTCCCTTACCAGTCTCAAGTTGCTCTCTATAACAGGTTAATGTGTGATTCGGTTTGGTTCGAGTGTAGTATGGTCTGAAGCGCAGCACCTGCAGTCATTTCTCTATTGATTTTTAGCGTGACTCAACAACGGAGAACATCGCGGTTCTGGTTCTGATGGACTAAACAAACTTAGTTATTTTATTTTAGCTTGGTGTGATGTAAAAAAAGTTTCTGCTTATTGGGGATACTTGTTAAATATTATCCCAAAGCAATGTCAAATCTTTTTGTCTCCATTGTTAGTAATGAAAACAACCATTGTAATCCTATTTCTTCCTTTTAAGTTGCTTTAATAAGCTACAAGAACTGCTTTTTTTTCCTATCTTGAGATATGAGGTTCAAAATACAGTGACGTTTTGATCACTGTAACAAACATTTCTCCATTCTTTTACTTTTAATAATTAAAAATGGTGTCTCACACAGATGAGAGCCAGGCAGCCGCCATTTCCAGCGTCAAGTCTGTGTTCAGCAGGAAGGCATGCAGCTGCTGAAAGAGGTGGTGGGAAACGATTCGTACCGCATCAAAACAAGTAATATGGCAACCACACACCTCTGCCTGTCCGTGAGATCATCCAGCGAGCTGAAGTCCTCATGGACCAGGAGGTGTCCTATGACCTGCTGGGAAGAAACTGTGAACACTTTGGTACCCTCTACACTACAGGGAAGGGTCACATTAGATTATAGTTTTAAATATGTTTTCATGTATGTGTATAGTTCTAAAAGTTTTATATTTATAACAAGTGGATCATCATGGCAAAGCCATAATGTTTCACTTGTGATAGTAAATCTGTCGGGCCTCACCTTGATACTCAGGCAACAACCCTGAGTGCCACATGGCCAGACAGGACACATGTAAATTAAAAAATTTTTTATTGCAGAGGCATCAGATTCTCAAATTTATTGTTTTCTTTAAATGTTGTAATTTTAGTTCATTGTAAACTTTACCTGTAAAATCCTTGTAGAAATTTTTAACACATGTTCAATATATATTTAAACTGTGATCTGTTGTGTGTGTGGGTTATTCAATTAAAATGTTTTCTTTGTCTCTATTATGAAGTAAATGTTAATGAACTGCCTTCCTGCAGTTCATTAACATTGAACAGTTCAATGCAGGGCTCATTAGAACTAATGAGCAAGCCAGTGCAATAGCATTAACCTATGACCTAATGATAATAAATAGGACTACAAAAACGCCATATCTGTAGTTCTAACACTAATATGATTCTGCATTATCTACTTCTCTCAAGTTAGGGAACTGCCTTGCAGTTCGTTAGCATTAGCCTTTTAGTTTAAATAAGCTATTACCCATTTTTCAGACTAACTAGCCATGTTTAGTATACTTAATGGAGTAAGTAAATGAGAGTAAAAATTCTAATGATACCCCACATGCTACTGAAAGTATTTATGCTTACATTAGCATATTTGCTCATTTTAGCTAATGCACTTACTTTATCATACTGAATGTTGCACGTCCAGCTTACTTAACATTCTTGTGATTCTCCACATGCTATTGATTACATTGGAGCTTTCTTTAGCATTGATGCAAATTTTTAGCATCAGAACGCTGGGTCCAAACCGATGGGCACACTTTGGCAGGCCCCAGTTAAATTTCTTCAGGAATTTTCTAGTTGACAGCTGCTATTCATCGCCGCCGTATCTTCCCTCATTAAAAGTTACACAATAAAATGACAAGTTTGGTTTGCATCCTTGTCTGTTTGTGCAGCTGACCCCGCAGCATCCTGTGACCATTTTTAATGCGAAATCAACTAAATAAGAGCGATATTAGGCTACCAGATGTGCAGTTTTTGACGGGCTTTACAGGAGCGCATATGGTCGGTCGTCGGTCATGGCGGAGCGGGCCGAGCTTCGACGAGAGTGACGTCACGTGAAAAGGGTCAATAGAAGGATTACATCTTCAATCAGAATGTTTTTCTGTTTGCTTTTGTAATTTCTGAAACATATTTCCATGGAATAAGTTGTGTTTTGGGTAAATATGGTACTCAATGCAACATTTTTATTTAAAATTTCCTTCAGTGATATATTTAAAAGATACAGAGGAACTTAGAAAGCAACGAAGAAGAAAATAATCTGGGTTAGCCTTTCAGCTGAGTGGCAATGAGCCCTGAGGGGGAGTCGGTTCTCATTCACTGCTGTCCTGCTTTCAGCATTCCAGACAAAAGAGCAGGAGAATGGATCAGTGCTTCAGCTGCTTTACAGATTCCAACTTGTTTTTCCACTCCCACTTATGGATTTTTGCAATTAGGAATACCTCTCAGAATTAGGAACACCTGGTGTAAATGTAAAGACTTGTTTTCTTCATCAGCTCATCTGCATTCACAAGAACAACCCCCTTTCTTAATTTTTTTTTCTAGAAAAAAAATGAAAGTGTCTTTCTTCAAGACTCATAAGACTCTCACTGCAATCTGTAAGTCTGTCCAATAAAATCTATAATTGCTAAGAGGAAAACCATTTTGACAAAATTTAATGTAAAACTGGGGGAAAAAAAAAAAAAGAGACATTATTTTCCGTTTTAAATTTTGCATCTAATTGTAAAGGATTCTGTTATGGGAGAAACAGAACTGCCAGGCAGCTGGCTGAAAGAAGGTGATCACATGTTTCCCTTGAGTCACAAGAAAGACAAATTCTGAAGTCTAGAAATATTTCTGATCATGAAAAATGGACAATGAACCCCCCCTGAAAAAAAAAAAAAAATCTGGACAGGAAAGACACCGACTGCAGTTGAAAAGTGGACAGACATCCAGATGAATTTGTCTATTGATGTTTGAAAGATGGTGGGGGTTAGTCAAGCTTAGCTTTAAAAATCTGTCTGTTTGGACAGACGATGAGATAAAAAGTCAAGTTTTCTACATATTTTATATAAGTATAAATAACAATCAGCATTTCCCAAACACAATTAGTCATAAAGGAAATGTTCACAAACCTCCAGGATGTTGAACCTCAAGAAGCACCACATAAAACTCTAATTAAGCTAACATTTAAACAACGGATTGTCTGTTGAGCAGCTGACTGCAGGATCCACTGCAGCAGAAAGCCTGACTAAACTAGTTAATGTTAACTTGATACACTTGGTCCTCAACAACACAAGAACAAAATGGCAAAACGTATACAATTCTGCAACCAGCGCTTGAAAACCACCAGCAAATTCAGTAAATATATGAACATATATATATATATATTTTTTTTACCAACTCATGCTACCTGTCTGTGTTACAAAGTTTAAACTAAAGAGATATTTGCACCTTTAATTCCTAATTATCATTTTTTTCAATTAAGGAAACGACAATCAGTATTTCACAATAGTTAATATTGTTTGAGACTAAGGATCAGCCCATCCTGACTGAGTTTTATAACAAACATCCCTGATTTCTCAATGTCTGTATCATTAGATACTACAAACATCTGCACCCTTTATAACATCCAGTCCCATTTTATTAAACTACTGTTCTCCATTACAGCTGCTCATCATTTAGGAGATGACCTCATTTTAAAGATTGACACTCTATACAAGGAGTCATCCACACAAAGCCTCAATCAATGCACAGGACCAATAATTTGCAGCGACAGACAGTAGCATCACCAGTAGATTTCCCAGACATCTGTAAAGTTCATTTATCTCCAGCTACATCTGAAACACTGGTGTCATGACTGAGCAACATGACTACACAAGTTACAAATGGGTGGAGAAGTCATACAGTACTTGAAACAACTTTATATCAAATATTTTTTGCCCAACATGTAAAACGACTCATGTGACAAAAAAATTAATAGAAATTATTTTTACGTAAAAAAAAAAAAACCAAACAAAAAAAACACCTCAGCCTGGATAGATTCATAAAATTCAAGATAAATCTATTTAAAAACAAAACCATTGAAATTTTAAAAAGAAAAAAAAATCTTTCATCTCCCTCCACAGACATAAAAACACCACCATAAAACACTTTATCTCAAAGAGCCACTATCATATCTACCTGAGCAGACGAAGCAATCTGAGACTCTTCCCAGGCAGATGTGATCCGGATCGACTGCGTCTGAGTAGTGACTAAGCTTGTGGGAAGTCACGGTTGTCTTGCCTTACAAGGCTGGGTGAGGCACTGCCAGGCCCAACCCTGTTCCTGCGCACCGTTCCTCCAGACAGGGAGCTACATTGCCAGTTGATGATAGCCTCCCCTGCAGGACTCTGATGACACACGCACAACAGAAAGAACGGGGAGAGATGTTCCCACTGCCTGGATCATAAACAGCCAGGGACAGTTTATATTAAACTGAGGAACATTTAATAGTCCTGTATAATTTATAGGTGACCTATTATGCAACCTTGAATAAGTTTGGATAAGTCTATTTGCTGTAGAAAGTATGCTCATAAACCTTTTTTGCACATAATTGTTTTTACAGTTCGGCCTATTTGAGATGTTTTAGGGCCTCTTCTTAAAATCAAATAAACTGCTCATCACACCACTCAACAGTTTTACTCACACGTGAAAATAACTGCAAACGGATTCGCAATTATATAATCATTTATCTTTGAAAAGCATTAGTAGCACCTCCTGCACAACCAACAAGATTATGATAAGTGGTTTCTGGATGGTAAGTCAACACTTGTTGCCATTCTACAGCACATACAGTGGTAAAACCAGCTGACCAATGCTACATTCACACTGGAGCGTGAAGTGACCCAATTCCGAATTTTTGTCCAATCATATTTTTTCACACTTACAAATTATAAGTGACATGTATGTGATCTGCAGTGTGAACTACAAATGACCTGAAAGTGTTCCACATGCGCAGCAGAGGGCGCAACAACGTCACACTCAAAGAACGCTCTCAATGTTTTGAAAACTGCCATAAAAAAAGAAGTAGTGTTCAGTGTTTGCGGAAGTAAACCTGGATGCTAACGATGGAGCATAGTTTACGATTTTGAAGTTGTTGACCGATCGGAGCAGCATATTAACAACTTAATTTTTGTTACTGTCTGCCATGGTTGTTGTCGTTTTTCTTCCCGCTTGCGCGTAACGGGACGCAGAGTAGTGACGTTTATCGAGTATCTGTGACGTTCAGGATCTGGCCGTTCAGATCATTGTCGTGGTTTCAAAGTGTATTTAAAGCAGGGACTAGCTAAAGCTGCAGTGAACTACAACACACTCCCATGTAAAACTCGCCTCCCTGTTGCTTGATGACGTTCTGACTAGTTAACCGCTAAGTAAGGATGTCATACAGCTGTTAAAAATAAAGTGTATGACATCATGATTTCATGTTGCTGATTAAATAAACTCATAGGTTAATGACAACGTATACTTGTACGACAGAGATAGCCGTCAGTCCGGGCTAAGCGTACAATGATCTGACAGCGTATGCTGATCTGACAGAACACCAAGGTTTTTGAAAAGGCTTATTTTCCAGACACCTAAAAACATGAACTAATTGCCAAAAACCACCTGGGTGTTTTAAGATCTTGGGCTTTTTTTTTTTTAGAAGCAGTCTGGGCCAGATTTTAGCAGGGGCTTACCGGGGCTGCAGCCCAGGGCCCTGGCATTTCGGGGGCCCCGAAGGATGTTTTATATTTTTGTGAATGGATAGTTTCAGAATTTAATCAATGACTACGATGATTTTGACAGCACCGATGAAAAATGTTCCAATTTGTTCTGGCAAACGTCTATCTTGAATGCTTGCTTGTTATTGGTCCACTTTTGACGCATCTTACGCATTGGGGAGGAGGAGCGTCAAGGGAATATTATTTTACAATGGCGGACAACAGAAAATATGACAGCGGAGCGCAGAAAAGAAGGAAGAGAAAAGAAAAAGAGCATCGCGCCAAAGAGGCGACAAACAAAATGCCTAAACTGTTTATATCCATGTTCTGTCTGACTGGCAGAGAAGCACTTTTTTGACATTTATTTCCTCCACTATTTACCAAGAACTTTAAAACCAAAGAAAAAGTTTGAGTTTTGATATATTCCACTTGTACTTATATGGACTTGTAAATGCTGGGGATATTTGTATAAATATTGTTTTACTCGCTTTGCTTTGTAAAAGTATATTTGAGCATTGCACTTTCTTGCACTCAATCTGTTTTATAGTTTGTGTTGAAGTCCAGGCAACAATAACTATTCAGTGATTTTATTTTGTGATGCAAGCATCATATTCTAGTTTCAACCCCAACATGTGGTTTAGTCTTTCTAGAAAAGAGTTTAGAGTTGTTTGTAGTTTGTGACAACTGGCTTATTAAAGTTGTCAAAACTTACTGTTTGGTCATTTTCTGCTCATCCTCTAAAACAAAACAAACACATACAATATATATATATTGACTCTAGCCCAGGGGCCCCCATCCGGACTCCAGCCCAGGGGCCCCCATCCTCCTAAATCTGGCCCTGGAAGCAGTAGAGACCCAAATGGAAGTACAAAAGTGGGCAAAATGTGAATTTTACATAAAACATCTTCTTCAACATTCAAACTAAAGCACAGTTTTATTATTTCACAGATTCTGTCCATATCAGTGAAAGTACTATGCATGCAAACCTCCTGGGAATCCTGAGTTACTGAGGTGATAAAAACGGCAAAAGGACAAGGCCGTTGTTTGTCTGCCAGACGGTGACATTGGTGGGTAGCAGCACTCTGAGGAATGTGTCATGCTGGTTACATAAAGCTGATTAATGAAAAGTCTTTATATAACAGTTTCTGGTTTGGTTACAGTGTGCAAAATAAACAAAACTGTGCAAATAAAACTCACTGAACACACCAAATATGTTCATGTTTGTCTGCGCCTGCTGTCCTTACACACATATAAGCTAACAACACAAAGTGTTTGTGTCCTTTATATGCCTAATCGAGGGGAGTTGATTGTCATATATAAATTAAATTTGTCATAAAAGATGCACTATATTTATAAATTATATTAATTCAGATAAAATATATTTTATGTTATCTTTTAGCTGAGTTAAAAATGTTCATTTAAACCATAAGTTTGTTTCTGAAAGGAAATTCAGCTTTTCACAGCAAAAAACAAAATCTTACCAAATATTTTTAGTCTAGATTCTAGTGCAAATATCTTAGTACCCAAGAAATTAGACAAAGCTACACACACAAGTAACATTTCAACAAGATATCTGGGCTTGTTTTAAGTAAATACTTCCTTAATATTGATGAAAAAGTTTTAGTCCCACCACCAGATTATTTCACTTATGGGAAAAATGTCTTGTTAGAAATTAAATATTCTACCGGTGGAACAAGAACCTTTTTAAAGTCAGGAATACAGACATTAAATGTTTGTATTTAATGTCGTATCCATTCAGCTGATAATGGATACGAGCTGAAGTGTTGATTTAATAAATCATAACTATTTATTTAAAACAAGCTCAGATATCTCGCTAAAAAGCTACTCGTAAGTTAGTTTTATCTTATTAGAATAAGATAAAACTAACTTATTTTGTAGATTTTATTATGTAGACATTTTCACTAGAAACTAGACAAAAATACTTGGTAAGATTTTGTGTCTTTGCAATGTTTAAGTGCGAACAACTCACAAGTGAGAAGTATCAGGTGGGAAAAAAAAACGTTCAAAGACTCTAAAGGAGAACTGACACCAATAAATAACTCAATCAAGTCAGGGATTGTAGCCTCTAAAACAACAACTAAAGCTCCAAAAGAATATCCACTTGCCTAGAAGGAACACTTAAGCCAAAACAAAGTATGCACATCCTGGAGAGAGAGGATGAATACTTTAGGCATTTTCTTTAGAAGACTAGATCTAAAAGTTTGAGACACTGCGTCTGTTTGAAAGAAGAAGAGAGGTGAATAACCCAGAGACTCTGAGTGAATCATGGTGACTTCATTGGCTCTGGGCCTGGGAATCTTGTCAAGCTGAAAGAAATCCAGAAAAAAAATGAAGATTTTGAACCAAACATCTAAAGCAGTCAGCACTAAAACCTTTCATTTTCCGACAATGACATCAAATAAAGGTTTGTTGTTAAATAGGTGTAGAAAGAAGACCTCAAGAAGGTGAGCATTATTTAAGGAAATTAATTCACCTGAAAGTCAAGGATGGAGAGAAGATCAGGATTCTTGCAAAAAGGTAATGAAATTCAGTAACACTTTATTTGAAGGGGTGTGCATAAAACTGTCACAAGACATGAAGTGTCATTTGGTAAATAAAGGCACTTAATGCAAAGTTTACGCTTTTAATGCAACTTTGCATTAAAAGTGTCATTATTTACTGAATGTCACTTCATAACAGCAGTCAGAAACATTCATATGGACTCATTAATGTTCATGACAGGTTTTATGTCATGTTTATGGCAGTGTTAGGTCAGTCTTATGCACACCCCTTCTTGCCGTTCTTTTAATAAAAGTGTGCATTAAACGTTTGTTTTTTATTATTCCTGAGTGACTCACACATATTTGTAATTACGACTGTAATTTCTTGACATGCCAGCAGTGGAAACATGCCATTTAAATGTTTGTTTCACACATAAAAAGAAGACCTTCATCTTGATGTCTTTATGATGGCCATGTAAATACACTGCAGAGTTGACAGTAAACAGATCAGAATCCAGCTAAGCTATTTTAATAACATCCTAGCATGGAAAATGATAGGTCTCCTCGGCTCGTTCTCACGCTATGAGAGAAGATGCTTCAGGACTGCAGCTCTGCAGCAGAATGTGGTGAAAAGTTTCTCGTTCAAGATATGAAATGCTCCGAGTTAAACTGTAAGAACAATCCACTTCATTACATCATGAACAAACAGAGTTAACCTGACAAACACTGTGTGTGTGTTCACTAAGGCCTGCACTTCCTGCATTGCGTCTATATAAGCATATTTTGTTCAGTCATGTCTCAGATCCTCTTGGCATGCAGCATCATGATGGGAAATAATGCAGTCAGTTTCTCTTCTGTCTTTACAACACGTTGCGAAATGTTTAATCTTTATCTGGCAAAAGTCTCTTTGGTGTTTTTGATGAAGTGCCATTTGATTGTCACATAAATAATTAAGCGTGTTCCAAAAGAAAAAAAAAAACAAAACATCATTTGATTGCAAATCTGATGATGGCGTTTCTTTTTAACTACAGGCCCAACAGGTCTTGGCACATTCTTATTGCGTAAGCAACTCGGTAAAGTCAAGTATATTGTTTTTCACAAAAGATTGACTTAATGAAGTTCAGGAGAGCTTGAAACAATAAAAAGAGTTTCTTTTTCTTTGTCCTTTCGGCTTGTTTCAACACATCGATTCATATCTATTATCAGCAAAAAGTGGCACAAACATTTAATCTCTGATTCCTTCTAAAGTTTGCCAAACCATCCAAAAACAACTCAGGATGTTAAAGATGTGAAAAGAATATTTGTTTTGCACAATTAATATGTGCAAACAATCGCTTTATCGATCAATAATTCAAAAGTATTTAGTTTGGACTATTATTTATGGTTGGTTAATTACATTCAGATGTTGAATAAATAGATATCTTTTTCTCACTGTTTTATGTTAATTAAAATTGCAGAAATACATGTATTAAATGCTACAATAATGAGAGAGAGAATCTGTCAGATTTTTCTATGATTATATCAGATTATTTATGTCTTTGAAATTTGACATTTATATCCATTTTCTGAGTTTTCTGCTTTTGAATTGCATGATTTGGGTCAAAACGTTTGGGATTTCTTCCATAAGCCTCTTACAATAGTTTTCTGGGATTATGGCTCACAGAGCTGGTGCAGCTGATTCAAGTTTGTAGGCCACCTCACTCTCACACACCTTTTCTGATCTGCCCACAAGATCAGGGCTTTGTGATGGCCACACCAAAACATTGACGTTGTTGTCATTAAGCCACTTTGTCTGAATGCTTATTGTCCATTTGGAAGATCAATCTGCACCCAGCCTTTAACTTCAACATCATTTTCTACGTAATTTTATTTTCTCCCATTGATTTTATGAAGAGCACCAGTTCCTCCTGCAGAAAAATAGCCCCACAACATGATGCTGCCACCACCATGCTTCACAGTTAGGATAGTACAAGCATCCCCGTTCTTCCTCCGAGTGTAATGATGACCAAACAGATCCACTTTAGTTTCATCAGACTACAGCAAATGTCTTCAAAAAGTCTTCAGGCTTTTTAACTACAACAAGCAAGCCAGATTTGTTTCTTAAACACGTAACTTAGACAGATTATCATTGATGCCATTTGTTTAATATATAAATCTGCGATCCGTTTGCATGTACTGACTCGGCTTTGTTGCATGTAGGTGATGTAATTGGATATCTTGTTTTAACAGATAATTTCTTTATCAGTTTCTAAATAGACAGAGCTGTACACATTTCAAATGATTTAAACAGCTATGTATTGATACTTTAACAATAGTTTCATCGATACATTCTGGCACAACTGGCCCTTTAAGAGCATTCAGATTTTTAACACGGCCCAAAATGAAAATGAGTTTGACACCCTTGGTTTATGGATGGTTGATTAATTTTTGCTTATTCTATGGCGAATTGACTTTTGAAAAGAAGTAGACGATATAAGATTTATTTTTCTTCCAACTACTCCTTTTCATTCTTTTAAATCAATATGCGACATGTTCATTTTAAACGGTGAGTAAATCCAATAAATGAAAATGAAATAAATTGTATTTTCTGCCACCAGGAAACTCTTCTGTGTTTTTTTTTTTATGATAAGATCTGTTTTGATGCGTGTGTGCATCACACACACACATCAAAACAGGTGCACTGCTACGGCTCCTTTTGCGCATCTATTCCTCCGTGTTTATGAATATATAATGTGTGGAAACGTCTCCAGTGGGTATTACTGCTGTCAAACCTTAAACTCTTTTTAATGGTGAAACTTTAACACTTTTTAAAAGTTTTTTAGGAATTTGAACCGGAGCCAAAAGTGAGGAAAGACACGCTGGGCTGTCCGGTTAGTCAACTCTACAGCTGTTGGAAATCAGACTGTAAAATAATCTAATGTAGTGTGACTAATGTTCGCTATTCAAATAATAGTTTTAAAACATCACTCACGCTGGTTTTCTTGTCCTCTTCTCCACTGTCCGCCCTCCATCTCTCTCTCAGTCCGCTCATCTTGTTGACGAAAACACAAACAGAGATAAATAAGTGTAGTAGAAACTCTCTCCACTGTATATTGTTTAAAAATATTCTTGACACGACAGAGAGCGGGACTAGAGGCGAGCAGACACCTGATATAGTTTGTGTACCGCTCCGTCCCTCTTCTATAGTGATGCCTTCACGGTCTGCCCAGGTGTGGTAAATATGACAGACCAGCAGGTCTGCGCCTCAGTTACATAAAACCCACACTTATGTATTACATATAAACATGTTGACTATACAAACAATAAACAAGTATGGATATACCAGTTTACTTTAAGTTTAATTTTAAATATTTTTCTTCTCTTTTTAGCTTTTCGCCATCACACATGAATCTTCCAGTGAAACAGATGACTGATGCTGACTGTGAACAATAACATGTTAAGTTCATGTTCATTTTTTATTCAATTTTGAAATAAAACATCACCACCTAACTACTGGCTAAAAATTGACTGAAATAGTGACTGGAACCCAGATTTACGACAGGAAGGCGACCAGGTTGTTGAAGCAGAAGTTAGATGAACGAAACTGTGACAGGGGAGGAGAAAAACTGAAAACAAACCACAGAGTAAACACAGGATGTAAAGAAATCCCATCTCAGACAAGACTAAATCTAACCAGTTCTGACAAAAGACCCATAAATCTATACAAGCAGTAAATATACTCCAACAACGCCACAAACATTTGGGGTAGCCTACTAATAGATATTTGTTGGATAGTCAGAGGCTCGGACTTCGATATGTTAATAAACTGCATTTATTACCTGTCAAAGGTTTTCAGTTGAATTTTATTTAAAACTTTTAAATTAAAAGGTGATTATTTCTCAACGGGAAATCTTTGCGGTTTAGCTGAAATTAGTTTTCACACCCACAGCTGAACCTCATCGGTCTAATCAAGGCGGTGTTCACCTCACCAAGGTGGTGCATTTGCTGCTTCAGGACATTTGAGTGCCGGACATTAGAAAGATATAATACATATTAGCTGTGTTTCATGAAGACAAATTTGAAAAGGTTTCTGAGCAAAGACATAAATCTCACGACGGCATTCTAGGGCTATTGTAGAGTAAAAAAATTCCATCAAAAAACCGAGAAATTTTGAGATTGATCTCAGAAATTTTCTTTAAAAAATAAAATAATAGTAATAAAAAAAAGAATGTTCTGAATTTGAAAAGTCCAAGAATTGCTAGGAAAAACTCAGAAAAATTTGAGTTTTTTCCGAATTTTTTTCTTGCAAATTTGGCACTTTTAAAGCTCAGAAATTGTCATGGTTTTTTTTTTTTCAGGAAAATTAATCTAAAAAGTTCTGAGCTTTTTTCTGGCGAGTTTTTCCACTTGAAACTCAGACGTTTTGAGAATGATCTTGGAAATGTCCTCGAAAAAAACACAAACAAACAAAGGATGCTAGAAAGAAACTCATAAATTTTGAGATTAACCTCAAATGTTTGAGAAAATGTAGGAAATTCACAACTTTCAAAGTAAAAAGTTTTTCTTCTAGCAAATATGCAACTTTTCGAACTCAGAATTAAAAAAAAAATTTCCCCATAATTTGTCAAATTAATCTAAAATTTCTGAATTTTTATTATTATTATTTTATTATTTTCAACTTCAAACTCAAACAGTTTTTTCTAGAACATTTCTGAAATTAGTTTTGGTGGAAATTTACTTTTTTAAATCTACAATAGGAGCAACACTCATAGATTTGTAATGCTGTTTAAAAATTCCTTAGCAAATTCCTTATTTCAGGTTTAGCTTTTCTCACATAATGTTTTCAGGTTTCAGGTTTTATTTTATTTAATTTTTTGGAAAATATGATAAAGTCGGTTATTTTAACATCCTGTTGCAGTGAAGATTTAGAGCATAAGAGCAGCAGCAGCGTGATGCAGGGAAAGGATTCATTACTCTTCAGTTGGATAATTTCTGAGACTAAACTGCATCTGACCTCTGGAGGGTCGATGGCGCCTCCGTCCAGCAGACTTTTGGCGGTGGTGTAGCTGAACCAAAGCATTTTGCTCTCTGACGCCTCCCTGATCTTCTTCCACAGGGATCCCATCAGACGATTCTCTTCATTCGTCTCGTCTTGGAAAAACTCGGCTCATCCTCCATTTATTTTTTTAAAGCAATACACTTTACAGGATCCTGCAGTTCTCCTGCTTTCTCTGCACTGCAGCTAATTCTGTGCCAGACCTGCAAATAGGATAAGAGAGCTGTTTGATAACAACACGTCAGGTGGCTCACCTGTCACCTCCTGCTTCTCCTTTGGATAAACTCTCTTACCTTCAATGCCACAGAGGAGGAGATTGTCACAATTTCAGACTTAAAAGGCATAAATGAAAGTAAACATGCCATTTCCCTTCTATACGTGAATGATTAAGCAGTTGAAGTTGAGGAGAAACAAAAATGTTAAGTTTTTGTTTAATATTTTTAATGAACTCATTATCATTATAATTGATAATGAACTCTCTGTAGACGAACATGTGGACAATATGCAAGAAAGTTCACCAACATATACGCACTTTCATTGCATTTTAAGGAATTTTAACATGAACAGTAGTTTTATCAGAATGTTTTAAATCGTAAGTTTTCTTTTATTTGTTGGTTCTTGTAAGAAAAACAAAAAAACGCATCCATCACATTGTCAATAAAACATCTCCACTCTCCATAAAAACTGATTTTTCAAGAACATAACCAAACCGTGTTCAGAGTTTTCTCTATTTTGATCAGGATGAAGATTTAAAAAGCTGTAGAACCAAAAAGATTTAAGATTTCATTTTTACCTGCTGTTACTGCCCTTTTAATACTTCTTGTTGAGATTTGTGTGTCTGTCTGTACTTATGGTTTTATGTCTATTCAACTCTGTACTTTTAATTGTATTTATTGTTTGTGAATGCTTATTCTCTTGGCTATAATACAAATGAAAGATACCTTGAAAATGTTCAAATAAAACACACTTTCCATCCAACAGGTGTGCTTGAACATCAACTCCACAACAATCACACAACAATCCTTCTTTCTTTTTCTTCCTCACTAATCTTCCTCTGTGGGAGACCGCATGACATCCTGCTTCATGTCTTTATTATAGCCTCCGGTTTTTATTATTCAAGGACATATTTGTACAGTGACATCCACATAAAAGGCTGCACTCTTTCTCCATCACCGCAACACAATAACATATGAATAAAGCACCATCGCTCTGTGTGAAGAGCGTCTGGAAATGAATAGACGTCTGATAAAAGACACACACTGCTAAAGCATATTTTTGAAGCCCAACCCATAGAAAACATGCAAAGGACTACTTTAACTTTTGTTTGGCTATTTTTGTACAGCTGTTGTTTGGGTCATAATAGCTCTTCTTATTCCATAATTTATTGTAATTTCTTTTCTGGCTTTATTTTTTTTTTTACAAAGTGACAGCCTGGTTTCTCGCTGCAAAAACCACTAATTGCGTAATAACAGATGCTCATTTTTTCCTGTTTAAACCAAAGCTTTGCTGCTGACTGGATAAGTAATGTTGTAAAATAAAAGACAAGAGAAGCTGTAAGAAGGGAAACCCACAGGGACGTCAGGCTGGAAGAGATGGAGTCTTTCCAACAGCTTGATGTCTTCAGTAATTACAGTAAACCATGTGAGGATTAGAGACGATGTGGAAAACCACGGCTAAAAGAAACCCTCTGCTGGTTTGTTTTAAGAAGCTCTACCACAGGGCTGCCTTAATTAAAATAAAGGATATCAAAGGTTTTTAATTTGTGATATTAGATATGTGGTTTTAAAATGGATTTGAGTCACATTTGCATTAAGCAGTAGCTTATAGCCTGCTAATTTGGGACCCCTTATGCAAGATGTGTAAAGAAATACTGAAACAATTGTTACGTCAGAAAGTATGCTGCCTCATACTTTCTGACTTCAGCTACCAATACATTCAGTGGTTCACAAATTGTATTGTTTAATATATTATGACTTTACTAATTTGATGTTCAATATGTTACCAGATAAACAAATTTCAACCACAATCCCCTCTTTTGATGAGAAAATGTGTATTGTTTTTTTTATTTTAATCTTATCAAATTAAATTTAATCTCCACAGTTTAGATTTCTTTACAGCTGTGTTCCTTTCTGCCCTTTTTTTTAATCAGAAACTTTTCCATTTCTAGCTTGAGGAGCAAAGCAACTTCATAAATTTGACTGGTAACCAGTGAGAAAGACGATCATGAAGAATTGAGGGTATCTTTTGATTTTGCATAAATTTCTATGAATTGGGAAAAAACTGGAGGGACTGATTGATGAAATTTGGTGTCTGGAGGCCGAACAAAAAGTTACGGTGGGGCAGATTTAGCCCACGGGCCTTGAATTTGACACATGTGATTTCTTGACACGCTTTATTTAAACATAGATTGATGAAGAGTGCGACTGATGAGTATCCTGAAAACAGATTCTCAAACCTGAACTGTGGATCTCTTTTTTATTACTTGTTGGTTGCTTAAATTAAAACGCTTTTATCACATGAAATCATAACAAAAAACATAGACAAAAGATGCCAAAGGGACGCTGTAAATTATATGAAAAGCAGCGCTAATGTTCAAATGTCAGATAATGAATACCTTTCATCGTGTTCAGTAAAATACCTTTTGGCTTTCCTGACATGTGAAAAGACGGCTGTGAAACCTGTTCTCGTGCTTTGATCTTTTATTCCCCGTGTCAATGAGGGGGAGAAATTGCCTCAATTTGGGTATTTTTCCCTCTTCATCCAGTGCAGGAGAAATTCGCTGTCGGATTAAGAAGTATGACTGGAGAGCTTTGTTTTAACACATGCAGACACGTTCTCTTCACTTCTGTTTAAAAAACAACAACAACAAAAACTTTAGCAGCCACATCCCCCCTCTTCAAAATGGAAATAACAGTTTGAAAAAACTAAATGCACTATTTCTGTTTTTAGAGTATTAAGACAGAAAAGTGTTCATCAAATGCTCAAAATTGATTATTATCAGGTGGGAGCTCCTCTGTGGGAGGTGGAGGCTTGTTGGATTAAACAAGCAATGCCAGGATGGAAAAACATCAACTCTTACCTTAAAGTAGCAACTGTTGCTGCCCATCAATCTGCGAGTGGGATTTGAAAGGTATTTCCAAATAATCTGAAATTCACATTTCTACTTTAGCAAAGATTAATCCCATGTGGAAAATGCCAATCTTTCCAGGAAACATAAAATCTTACCAAGTATTTTTGTTTAGTTTCTTGTGCAAAACTCAAAATAAAACAAAAGTAACTCACAAATAACCTGTCAGCACAACATAGGAGCTTGTTTTAAGTAAATAATCCCTTAACATTGATGAAAAAGTTATTGGGTATAAGTAGAACAATCTGTCAGAGGAACAAAACTTTTTATGGGAAAATGTCTTGCTCCATGATTTCACTTAAATATAATCATTTTTCATAAATATTTAGGAATTATTGACTTAAACCAAGTGATTAGTAAGTTAGTTTTGTCATAATAAATAATAAACATTTGATGTGTGTTATTTTGGTAATGGCACCCAACAAAATTTAATGTTTGTCCAGTTGTTGACTGGATGGTGTTTTCTTCATAATTTTGTGTTTTTATTATCTAAAGAACTTTAAGGTAAGGTAATTTTATTTATTTAGCCCTTTCAGCAACAAGGCTTTACAAAGTGCCTTACATGAATTAGAGGAAATGCAAAGAAAACAACAAAAACCAAAAGAAAGACAAAATGGTGAAAGCATAAAACTGCATACCGGTTCCCCATGTTTAATAAGAACAATAATAATTAGTCTATAATTTATAAACTAGTGGAGGTTTCTCTGGATTCTTGTTCTGATAAAAGTAGATGTTGGTTCTCCTTGTTTGATAAGATTACTGAGGTGTAAAATTAACTACTGGCTCCAGTTGTTCTAGGTTGAGTTCTCGATTTGACCAATATAAATATATCTGCTGGTTCTCCATGTTTGATTAAACCACCTTGCTGCTGAAATGTGCTTGACTTGACCTGCAGCGGCCCAGTCAAAGTCCAGACGTCAAATAAATTAAAATGCTGTAGTTGGATCTTCAGAAAGCTGCGCAGACACTATTCTATGCAAACCTAAAAACGCTGAAGCAATAGTTTGAAAGGAGGCCTGCACAAATATTGTTTTATAACTTAACTTTAAAGTGACACACAGGCAGCTAAGTTAGTTTTTAAATGTTTTGTGGACTAGAGGGCTTTTATGAAGACACATTATATATGGGAACTACAGTCGATGGGAATTGACTGTAGTTCCCATATATGGTGCGCCTTCTCTACCTCTGAGCCACTTGGCACCACAAGGTATTAAATTATTTCATACTTACATAATTGCACATGTTCACAATATTTGAAACAGATCAAACCCAAAGAGATCCTACTGAAAACATTTTTATTATTTTACACCAGCTCCAAACTTTGGTTAAAGTTCCTTTAAGAAAAATCACAAGCTTACCAACTCATGAAAAACACATTTTTAATTTAACAGTATCCTTACACGTAATCCTAACATACAATAATACCATCATTAGAAAATTATAAACATCCATAACTACTGGAACAATGTTCTTACAAAAGAAACGTAATGGGTCCTGCCACAGAAATGCACAGAAGAAGACGCAGGAAAAGGCAAGCATGTGAAACACAATGCTGCAGCTGCGACACAGGAAGTTAAACCATGAAGCTCAATGTAAGGCGTCTTAGTGGACATTTGTAGATAAATCAAGTTTCTACAGTTCTGAACAGAACATTACACACAATTACCATAAATATTAATGTCATCATTCATTTGTGACTTTGTCTGATGCTCTTGAAACATTTTGTTTTCCAGTTAGTTGTAAAAAAAGAATTAGGTGCAGGATTTTTTCATTGATTGTGGTTTTTTGCTCAAGCCAACACATCATACATGCTTAAATATATATACACACAGCACCAGTATACTACGTAATATCCACTCTAGAGTAAATTCAAATTTAAATTAATTGGTTTCCTGATACAGACTCTGTTTTTATTGACCACTCTTAATCAGATTGAGCTTTGGGTGTTAGGAAAGTCTTTCTAGAAGCTGTTAGCATGTTTATCCATTAAAAACCAGTTCTGATATGTGTTTTGGATCATCATCCTATCAACACCCCATTATTTCCAACTTCTAATCATTTGACTAAAACTCTCCGCCTCAGTTAAAAGAAAATGTGTCCAGAATTATGAGTTATTAAAATGTGTTTTTTAAACTTTGCGGTCATGTTTAACAGATGGAGATTCCTTTTTAATGTTTGCACTCCTCAAACTATTTTTTTAAGAAATTAAAAAGTTACTCCAGCTGGGATTTTCTTCTAAAAGATCCTGAGTTTATAATTTCATAAACACCATGCAGCTTTATTAATGATGGAGTTGATTCTTCCCAATTTTAACTTGCAGAATATCCACTAAAAAGAAAAATCTACATCACATTTTTTCAAGAACAAAATGGCTGCTCACAGTTCTGTTAAGAACTGTAGTGGTGGAAATAATTTCAATATTTTATAGATCATTACTGCAGCACAATATTAAATGTGTCATTAAGATTAAATTTTTCCAAAATGAACAGAAAAGCTTCAGTGCTCTGTCAGACGTCCTTGAACACATCTCCGTCTGGACCTAGAATGTCAACAACCATCAGAAACTTGAAATAGGAGGGATTTCTTCTGAATGAGGCTGTCCAGGTCTGTTTACTGGCAAGTTAATTTAACTATTTCATTGAAACTCCACTCTCTAATTCATAATCTGTGGCTTTCTGCACGGTGGTGGCAGCCTCATGCTCAGGGTCTGTTTTTACTGACAGGTTCTCATGCACCATATAATGAGCCTGGAGTAATAATCCCAAAAAGTAATCAGCTTCAATGATTTCTAACCAATCGGAGTCGTCATAAATCCAGCCAGAATAATACCAGCAACTTTTTCTAACGGCTACAAAAGGAAAAATGTTTGTATATGTGGATAATTTTGACGCTGTGTATTCACAGCCAAAGTTCTGTATCCAATTTCTGTTTTTAAATTTTTTTAAATGACAACATTCATGGCAAAGATGAGTGTGTGTTAAGTTTTTAAATATTTAATTATGTGGTTGAAAGTTATAAAAACTGATACATGCAGACATTTATTTGCTACTGATTGTCTGTAGGAACAGGTAACACAGTGTAAAAATACAGGCTCAGAATATTGGCCCCAAACTGTCACAGTCAAAACCGTAAAAAAATAAAAATAAAGTAAAATAGAGAAGTTCACTTTAAACACAAAGACATCCAGGAAGCTGCAACTGAAGGATACAAGTTATCATGCAAGGAAACATTCATACATAAAACATACGGGTCTTTTTTGGTTGAGAAGTAAAACTGACCGGAATAGATTAACAACCATGTTGCAGTAATGTGCTGCCACTGTAATTATAACAAACACACAGGACAGTCAAACTTTTTTAAAACATGCTGTTACTCTTTAAAAACCAAGACAGATAAAAGACGACATTTCTGAAGGAATCATAATCACAGCAGAGTGTTAAAATAATGAAAATCAGATAAATCTGAGTTTTTCACGGGTGAGATTTCTTTAATCTCTCGTCCTTTTCTTAAAATTTTTTATTTGTGGTCGTCTCAAGTTGGAGGGCCGTCCTCCTCATCAGAGCTCAACACGGATGATGTCAGAACCGTACGATGAGTCTGCTGCGACTTTCGCCTTAGAGAAGAAAAGCAACAGAAAAGTCAATCAACACTCGGCAGATGTGTTCAAAAGCTTTGCACTGCGACTGAGACTTACTTCAGGTCGTTCTCCAGCGCTGCGACTTTGGCCTGGAGAGCCTCCTGGAGCTCCTGCTGCTCCTCCAGGTCTCTGAGGACTTTACGGCGGACTCCCTCCAAGCGCTCCACCTCTCCCTCGCTCTCATCCAGCTGACGCTTCAGGGCCTTAACACGGAGGGTCAGCTGGGAGGGGACAGAGGAAGAGGAAGGGGGTTAGAGGGGAACAGAGGAGGTTAAAGGTGAAGACGTGGGCGGTTGGGAGGACATGAATGACAGGTAGGCTGCAGATGATGTGGCAGCAGAAATAATGGAAGAACACCACAGGTCAGGGGTCATTCTAGTGACTGAGGGAGGTTGGGGTTGGGTTAGGAGGAGAGCACATACAATTAGTCTTTAAAAAGTAAAGAAACTATGGTTTATTATACTACGTTTAAAATCTGTTAATAAGAGTTGATGCTTCTTGGAGTCTTAGGAATATTTTGGGACTTTGGATCCTTCATCCTCACCATTCTGGGATCTTGCCCCCCAAAAAATCCCTAAACCTAATAAGAACAATGAAAGTGTCCTTATGAAACATGTAAGTATATAAAAGTATATTTTTAAAAATATAAAAAAGATCTGCAGCAGATGAATAATATTTGACATTCTTGTTTTGAACAATAAATTGTCGAATAATGGTTTAGTAGGTTAAAATGTGTTCCATTCGATTAACTTCTGATTGTTTAGATCTTTTGTTAATGTTGTAGTTTGGCCGCCATCCGACAGAGGGCGCTGCAGGCCATCCTTAACCGTTTAGCCAGTTGAGTAAAGATAGCGGAGGGAACGAAGAACGGGAAAGAACAACCGTCCAAAGTCCAGATAAAGGATGCAAAATTCCCTTTATTTGATTCTGCTTTGAAATATAAATACGCAAGCAAAATAATTTAAAAAGAATAATAATAAGAATACTGATTTACTACGAAGGCGACGTTGTGATGACTAAAAAGCGGAGGGAACAACGCAGAAAAATTGTGACACGATGGAAAAAGAGATGAGGCCAAAAAGCAAGGACAAATGTGACAGGTTAATTTTATATAATCACTTTTAAAACACGATTTTAGATATTCAAGCATTCAAGGTAACATATCAAACTCAATATTGAAATGAAATAGTTAGACTTAATGAAATTTGCATTCAAATCAGAGTATTTACCTGATCCCTCTGCTCAATATGCTGGCTTCTCTCCTGGTCCAACGTGGCGTTCAGCTCCTTCAGTTTTCTCTCCGCTCGTCTCTGGGATGCCTGGATGCTCGTCTTCTCCCTATAAGTAGGGAATTGATTGGAATATTAGAAATGGACCATAAATATGACTGTTTAAGGGATTTATTTAGTAATTTATTGGTGCATTATAATGACGTTAGACAGCAGGTGTGGGAATCCATGAGGAGCCCATGAGCTAAAAATTTATTGGATTTTATGATGGGGTATTTTTTTTTATTAAAGAGCTAACTTTTTTATTAGAATATTTCTTTGTTTGTAGTTCCTCTGTTAGTAGCACTACTGAAAATGACTTAATTTTAACATAACTTAAAAATAAATATTTCTCTGTTTCAATATTTCAGATCATAAAACAAATTTGAGATAACCTGAGTGAATACAAATGGCCATTTTCAAATTGGAGGACATAATGTTATCAAAAACTAGTGAAAATGTCATTTTCAACTGCATTTCTAAATCCATGCAGCAGAAAATTACAGAGAGAAAGAAAAACCCTTAACTTTTTAAAATCCCTGTTTTTGGTGGACTGGTGAAGACTTGGCGAAGATGTAGGAGCCTAGAAATTACAACAGTGGAGATATTTTCATTTTTTTTCTCCACACATTTGTCTTCAAAGACAAATTTTTAAACTACTTTAATCTTAAAACTTCAAACATAAGCTCAGGAAACTATGACTGACAGGAAATGCTGAAAAAAATCCTCTAATGTTTTTACTTTAAACTTCATCGCCCTCTACTGGACAGCGTTATCCTTACAGACCATTAAATATTTATCTAATTCAGAGATGCATGCATATAAAACGATGATTACAACTTAAATGCAGATATGAAGAATGAATTTAGATGTTAAATTCCACCAACCGTTTGCTGAGTCCAAGATTATATGACATTTATTGTGCCGTTCATCCGTAAAACTACACTAACACTGTAACCATCAACTACTCAGCTCCCCACCGTGTTCAGTCTATCTGCTCACCTGTATAAATACTCCTGCAGCGCTCTTCCCGCCGGTCGCTTGAACCAGCAGCTTCCGGAGGAGAAAGGCTGCCGTACTCCAGGCATCGCGCCAGTCATTTTAAGGACGATTATTGGTCCCCCAAAAATGATGAAAACCCGGGCATTATCATCAATCAATAAAATCCCCACGGGCCGAACTTGAAAATCGGACGTTATTCCTCTAACACTTAGCTTTCGTCAACAACTCAGAGGGGATGTCAGAGCTCCGCGCAACACAAATAATGACCCGGCCGGAAAACGGTGCGCTAAATAATAAAACATAAATTAACGAAGCATCGAGGCAGGTAAATTTTCCTTGAGGAATTTTAATTATCGAGGTACTTGAATCATTCAAGGAATCGTTTTAGCCCCAGGTGTCTAGTTTTTCTAGTTTGCTTGGAGTTTTTACTTTATTGCAAAAACAGTTAACAGATTTCCAATCAGAATTATATAATCCAATCTGATTGTGTTTCAGCACACAACCAACAATTTCCAAGAGTTGATATAAAGTTGTGCAGACTGAATGAAGCCAGCTGATGTTGTATTATTTTCTCATGTACCGTTCTTCACTGCGGAGTCTCTCCTCCAGCTCCTGGATCTTGTTCTCCAGCAGCGTGATTCCAGCTGTGGGTCGGCTCTGTCCCTCCATGTCAGCCAGGCGGGACTTGAGCTCCTTTACCTGTGAGAAAGAGAAGAAGAAGGCGATCAATAAGCAGACCCCCTTGACGAAACTGCTGAGGGGACCTGGGCGTACCTGTCTTTCCAGGGTGCTCTTGTCCATCTCCAGGTCGTGTCTTTCTGAGCGCTCCTGCATCAGCTCCGAGCGAAGCTGGTCCACCTTAGTGGAGGAAAACGGAGACAACCAGCAACTGGTGTTAGTGGACGGTTCAGGCCTTCAGGCCTCCTGGTTATTTGTGTATTCAAATGTCATGCTGCACCTGATCTCTGCTCCTGGTTATGCGATCGTTCAGCAGCTCCACTCCACTCTTCTCCTCATCAAGCTCGATCTCCAGTGTCTTGATTTTATCCTGTGAAGAACATCACACTTCAGGGACAGACTATGCTTCATCTCACACCAGAGGGAAGTCGAGACACATGACTTGGACTGGAGTCATTAATATTAAGACTTTAGGCCTGACTTTCACTTTTACACCAATAACTTGGGACTTGAATTAGATTTGAATCTGTTTATTTGAAAAGACTTGATATTTTACCCAAAATCGAAAGCTTAAAAACACATATTATTCATAAAGTGGGCCCCATTAATTAATTTCACTCATTCTGTATTAATAGACGGTGACTGTCCGTTTTTCCACACTTATAAGCTGCAGCACAACCAATCAAATTAACAAGATAAAAAAAATAAATCAAAAATGAGAGACAGAAAAAAACAGTCAAAGCAGATTTGCCCCGCGAGTAATTCCTTTTGGGAAAATGAATTATGATGTATCCACCTACAAAACAAGTGCAACATGCAAAACCTGCAAGAAAAGGATCTCAGATGGAGATGCAACAGCTTCCAACTTTGTTCCACATTTTAAGTTGCACGAAGAATGGTAAGCTGTACTTTTCTTTAGATAGCTGACTTTAGCTAACGTCGTGTTATTATTAGCAAGTGTACTTTGGGCCTATTATTATTTACATTTAACATATAATTGCAACATTGTTAAAAGAAAGTCGAAAGGACTTGAAATTCCAAGTTTCAGAGTTGGGATTTGAATTGACTTTTGCCTTTCTTGTCTTGAGACTTGATTCAGGACTTGAGACTGTAAAATCCTGACTTTGTCCCACCTCTGTCTCACACACCGTATTATTTTAGAGGTGAACAACAGCTGTCCCACAATCCTGATTTACTCCTATCTAACTTTAGACACCACCTGTCATGACCTTTGACCACAGCCGTCTCACCTCCAGGCCCCGGATCTCCCGGCCTCGGTCTGAGTGGGAGCTCCTCTCGGATTCCAGCTCATTCTCCAAGTGTTTCAGCCGGTTGTTGAGGAGATCTCTCTCCAGCTGAGCGCCGTCTCTCTCCTCGCTGCAGGTCAGCAGCTCCTTCTTAAGACGAGAAACCTGGAAAAGCGAAACAAGATCTTGTCATTTGTGAAATTTTGCAGGATTCTTAAATTCTACGATCTAAGAAAAACTTTGTCTTCCTATTATTTGGATTCCTATTAGTTGCAGTTCCCTGCATATACTCTCAACCTAAATATAGGCAACTCACATAAATTAAAAATAAAAATAACTACAAAACAGAGGTGAAAGACATTCTGCAAAAGGACATTCACTTGACGAATATATGCAGAGTGTTTTTTTTTGTGCGTAATTCCTACAGAAACAGGTTCCTGACCTCTTCCTGCTGGGCCTTCAGGTTATTCTGAGCCCTTTGAAGCTCAGCCAGCCGGTCTTTGCTGTTTCGCTGCGCCTCCAGCAGGTCTTTTCTCGATCGCTCCCTGAATTCATCCAGCTGCGTCTGCAGAGTGGCCACCGACTGACGAGAATCTCCCATCATCAACTCCATCTGAGAGCCGGAGGGAAAATTAAGGCACTCGCAGCTAAAAACACCACGTTCATTGCATTTTTTTGGCACAAAATTGTTCTTAGATAGTGAGATTTTAGTCTCATTAGTTCTGCGTATTTAGATCTCCTTTCAGAATGAGATGTTTTGGGGTCTCTTGTCACTTCAAAATCCAAATAATGCCTTCCTACTCAACGTTAACACTCACAGGAAAATGGCTGCAAACAAATGCGCAATTATACAACTGTACATCTTTGAAAAGCAGAAGTGGAACCTCCTGCACAGCCAACAAGAATGCCGCAAGTGGTTTCTGGATGATAAATCAACAACAAAAAAACTTGTCTTTTCCAGCAGTCATTGTAGAGTGCATACTCCCACTCCACTTGGGTTCCCATGGTAATGGCACAGAGGCCGTCGATTGTGACTTAACAATGGGGAGGTTTTTGAAATTATTCATTTTCTGGACACCAAACCAAACTTTAACTTATTGCCAAAAAATAGCTGGGTGTTTTTTAAGCTCTTGGGCTTTTAGAAGAAGTAGAAACCCAAATGGAAGAATAAAAACAAGCAAAATGTGAATTTTTCAGTCCCCTTTAATCAACACACGCTAACCTCTTTGTTAATCTTCTCAAGAGATCGGTCCAGCAGCCGTTTCTGCTCCTCCAGGTCGCTTTTGCCCCGTCGTAGCGCCTCCCTCTCCAGGTCTCGTTCTTCCAGCCGCCGGGTGAGGTCGTCCCGCTCTTTGCTCAGCCAGGTGGCGCCTCTCTTGGCCTCCTCCAGCTGACACTTCAGGGAGCGGTTCTCATCTTCCAGGGCTTCCAGCTCCTCCTCAGCATCTGAGCTGCGCGGCACACTGGACTGAAGCCTTGATTGCTAGACAAGAGAACAAAACACTTGAGACAGATGGATTTACAGGTGGTGTTTTAGGAACTAAAACAAGTATTTATTAATTCATTAATTAAAAAAAAAATATGCATGGTCTAAAGTTACATCTAAATCAATAGCTGTGTTTGTAATCATGGCAATTTAAAAAAAATATTTATTTATTGAAAAATATTTTTCAATAAAAAGTTTTTGCGCTAGGATGATGAATTAAGTTATTATAGTTTAGAACTGAATGGAAACACTTTTTTGCATAACAAGTCATGCAATCAAAAACCGGATGTTACTACTGGCGGAAAAGATGAAGAAGACAACAGGAAGTAGTAGGAGGATGACAGTGCGGCATGTTTTCCTTATTTAATCAAAACATTGCAATTGCAAAATTTGTTGTTTTTTTTACATTAGCGGAATATCAACAAGGTTTTCTGCACATTTATAATGTGTAGCTACTTACGACTGCAAGTGATGATACTTTACAAAGTTAGTCACACTCTTTTTAGTTGTTTACTTGATCTCACAAAAAATTATTTAATGTATTTCATTGTGTTTTTTTGTTGTAGACCAACAAACAGTGCAAAGTGGAAGGAAACGGATTCAGATGACACCAAAATTGAATTTTCCATGCAAGCTGCTACATGCAGTTACAAGCTGCATCAATCTGAACTCACTATTTTTAAAAACCAAAACATCCAGCCAGAGATTTGATTAAACGGTTTAGATGAGGTATTGCAATGGACCAGTCAAAGTCCAGACCTAAATCAAATTTAGAATCTGTGGCAATTCTTGAAAATGTCTGTTTCAACCAGTCTGACTGAACTTGATCTATTTTTCAAAGAGGAATGAGTAAAAAAACCCAACAACCTTTGGTCTCTTGATGTGCTGAATTGTGGCAGCCATGAATCATTTTCCTTCCACTTCACAAATACAAGCTGCTTTGTGTTGGTCTATCAAATAAATAGCATCCTAAATAACAATGAAATAAAATTTCATTGTTATTTCACATAACAATAAAATAAACCAAATGTTTTGGTTGTAATATTGAAAAATATCACGGGGACTGAACGGTTCTGCAAGGCTCCATATATTCTAAGTCGTTTCTCACTTTAAAATGAGAAATTTTGAGAATTTGCTCAGCAAAAATAACAAGATTAAGGCATGCTGAACAAATGCAACATGATGCTTTTGCAATAAACACGGACAATAAGACACATCTTATGCAAATTCCTCTCAGAAGGATTATTTTCTCAGCTCACTTTTCTCTGGATAGGATCTACTTCACTTTTCTGGGATAAAAATAGAGCCCATGTAGGAGGACGTCTTTTTGTTTCCTGAAGTATTTGTGTTTACATAATTCTGCATGCAAGCCTTTTTTGGTTCTTAGTCGTAAAGTACCATGCGGGCCAGCCTGTCTTTGAGGCGAGTGTTTTCCTGCTGCAGCTCCTGATTGGTGCCGCCGTCCACCACAGACTTCCCTGCTGATGCAATAGATGACTGCAGAAAAGAGTGATAAATAAGTTATAAAGAAAATAAGTCAAACTGCTTTTTATGCATGTTTTCTGTATTTTTTGGCACTTCTTTCTGTTCTGTTTTGCACAGTAGTCAGGAAAAATAATCTCTATTTTTCATCTTTAAAACGGTATCATCAAGCTCATCTGTTCAGATGATGTTTCACCTCCTTCGCCGTCTCGAGGGCCTTTTCCAGCTCGGCCTTGCCTTCCAGAAATTGCTCCTTCAGCTTGCTAATCTCCGACAGAAGCTCGGCCTCCATCTCTCCACTCGCCTTCTTCAGGGCTTCGAGTGCTCCGGCTTTCTCCTCCGTCTCGCCCTTTTGTCTCTCCAGATCGGCGCGGGTACGCTTCAGATCGTCATGGCAACGCCGGAGCTCCTTGGGATAAGTAATCAGAGACAGATAATGTGTTTGAGTCAAGAGGAAGATGCACATAGCAATGAGTTTCACGTGAGAGAAAAGCTAAAATTATTGTTGAGCTGAAGGGAGATTTGAAAAGGTTTACTTTAAAAACAACAGAAGTTCACCCACATATCATTTAGCTTCATGATTGTGGTCTGAATTACCTCTTTTAAAGCGTTTGCATCGTCAGACGCAGGCTTTTTGTTCTGAAGATCCTTCAGGGAGCCCTCAACCTTTTCCTTCTCCAGACGAGACTTTTTTAGTCTGTAGACAAAAAAGCAACGTGTTTTTTTTTTTACAACCTACATCCCATAATGCTATTTAAACAAACAGAATTAACTACTTTTAATCAGCCAAAACATTAAACTACTGAAATATGAACCGAGCCTGGCAGCAGGAAACGATAAGATTCAACTTCAAATATGAAAATGTGCCAAATTTAGAGGGTTTTTTTTATGTCTCATGATGATGTGTCTGAAAAACATTTCACAATATAAGCTTTTCATGTCAGTTGATATCAAGAATTATTGATTAGCTTTCTTGTTTTAAATATTTTTAATACTACAAAACAAAAACAAAAAAACAGTTTTATACACAGTTTTCACTCAATTTTGTTTAAAAAAAAAATTTTTTTTAAGCAGTTATGAGGCACAGTGGTGAAATCTCAAACTGCTGTTGTGTCAGTTACTCAATGGGTTGTTGCTAGGCAACCACAGTTGGTGGGGAACTTGAAACTGCTGCTAGGTAACCAAAGAGTGAGCGAGTCAGTTGATTCCACCAACCTTGCTAAACTAGCCATGAAAGGTTGAGCGGCTAAAGTCTTTCCTCTGCCCTCATCTCCCAGAATGCCATGCAGTTCTGGATCATTTCAGTGAATATTTCATATATTTACTGTTATTGATTTATTGTTCATCTCTAGTCCCGATCTGGTATCCACCTCCCACTCAAACATTGTGGTGGCTCGTCACTGTTCAGAGAAAAACTTTAACATTTTACCCTCAACATAAATCTATTCAGGCACAGGATGTATTTTTAAAGGATAATCTGCTGTAAACATATTTGTTTCCACCAATTAAAGGAACACAGAGAACAAACCAACATGACTGTTACATGTGGGATTTCCCACAAGCTAAAGAGAAACAGATGAATGTTGAACGTTTCAATGCTGTGGCTGATTGAAATAAAAAACCTCAGACCAACGTCAGAAGAACCACATCCAAAGTTTATAAAGCACAAATCCTCACATTATTTTATCATAAACTAAGACGCATCACATATTTACTTTAAATCAATGCTATATCAGAAAGGATGGATTCAAATAAAATTTGATTGATCATATGTAAAAATTATTTGCAGAACTTGTGATTGAAAGCAGAATTTTTTCTAAAACACAATGATTGGGTTTTCTACTGTTAGTAACGGTTCATTGATCTAATAATCAATATGGACACACTTCACACTTAGTATCAATCCTGGTAAAGATGCTTCAAAAGCCCCAAAATAAATGTTTCCCACAGTAAAAGTTTTAGATAAAGTCCAAACTTTATCTAAAATTAAGTGGAAGGAAGAAATGTAAAAAATAAAATAAAATAAAATTGTGCAATATTAATTTATTTAGACTAAAACATTTTTTAAATTTGTCGTTTGCTTTCTGAAAGTGGGTCAGTGCCAACAAAAAATTAAATATGGGCTGTAAATATGCTGTGACACAGAGGCCCATTTCTTTTAGCCAGTCTTCAACAGGGGAAAGACAAGCGAGCATTTCAGGAATGATATGAACTGATCGAAACGAACTCAAGCAGTTCCTTTGGGTCAGACTGAACTTTTCAGCATTATTCGCTCAAAGTGTATTTGGTTTGAAACAAGAGGAAAAGCACCTAAAATCCACTCATTAGTAAGGCAAAGTATCCGTGATGGTATGGGCCAGTTTCTCCACAGAAGGCATATTTTTTGAGTGGAAGGTGTGTTCAAACTCTCTGACGTACCAGAGCAGTTCAGACAGAAATGAGAAATGGGTCATGACTGAATCTTTCAGGGAAATAATGGCCCACAAATCACGGTCAAATCAACACACAAATGAGTAAATGGACACAAATACAACCTTCCTCCATGGCCACATCAGTTTCTAGATCTAATTCCAATGGAAAACATTCGGGGCAGTGATGGAAAGACGACTTTAGTTCTGGTTTTTATGCAAAAGAGGCACCGATTCATACAGAACCAGTGAGTTTGTTATTAAAAACAAAGAAGTATTTATCAGTGTTTTTCTCTTACTGAACAAGCAAATGGATGTGAAAGCCAGTATTTTAATTTATTTTTTCCAGTTTGGGATAATACCACCACTTTAAGGCTTTTTACACATTTTTACCCAGGTGCACCAAGTGTGGAGGGTGATTATAATCCGATGGGATCTTCAGGGGGTAAATCACAGGTTCTGATCAAAAACGAGCTAAATCTACTCAAACCAAAACAGCAGGACAGATTTTCTCTCTCACGTTCGGCTGCAGGGCTGTTCTCGGTTCCTGCCAAATTAAAAATTAAATCAGAGAGCTCAAACATGGCAACAAAACTAATGATAATTATGATTTTAAAAGGTTTGAACGGCTTAAAAAAAATACATGTTTTGTCTAATGTTTGATGCCACACGCAATCTGAATTTAAGATCTGGTGGCTGTTTTAATCATTTTGTGATTAACTAAATATTCCAAGACCATAAGTGAATATTTCAGTCGGATTTCTGTTGGAACATCTTTACGAAACGTCTCCAAACAAAGTAAGAATCGGTCTCTTGTATTCAAATATTAAATATCTGTTTTATGCCGTCATTGATCAGGATTTTATTTTGCTTTGGAGACACTGACTCCTCTGTGGTGCTGTGCAGTTTCTGCGTGGCGGCCTCCAGCTCCGTCCTCCACTGCTCCCCCTGCTCCCTGCTGCTCTCCAGCTCCTCCTCCAGTGTCAACAGGGAGGCATTCACCTTCTCCCGCTCCTCCTCGATCTGCTCCTGCGACTGATCACATGAAAACAAACAGCAACACGCGCAGAAAAGTCATGTCAGACTAATTGGAGGCAGCTTTTATTGGGACGTGTCGAGTTCAAGCTTTATTAGTGTGCTCTACAAGAGGAACAACAAATAATAAATTAAATGAAATGTGTTGTCCTGTCATCATAAACAGGAATCTGACTACTCTTATCCTGCTACTGCCAAATAAATCAGCTCATCAAAAAAATAAATAAAAAACCCTCTTGCAGTCAGGCTGCAGGTTTTTCATCCCGCTCTCTCGTTGCTCTTTTTTTTTTTTTGACATGTTACTTTTTTCAAAGAATCTCAATTTTAATCTATTCCTGCACATTTTCTTCAAGTTCCTGCCGTACCCCAAACTGCACTTCTCCAAAAATATCTCTCAGATGGAAACAGAAACAGTTTTAAAAGAGAAAGTTTTCTATCTCAATCAGAACTTGCAAAGTTTTCTTCCCCCTCTGTCTCTCGCTCTCTCACTGCGCTCTGACCTCAAGAGACCCACATATTCGCGGTTTGAATGCTGAGAGCGAACTGATGCATTAAACAGAATGACAAGGAAAAAGCCCGGATGCAGATGCAGCATCAAAGCCAGAGCTAATGTTCCCTTAATAAGTCATGAAACGCCTGACAGGTAAAAGCTGACGGTTGTCCCTCACTGCTGCACCTGGGCATAAAGAGGATCTGAAACTGCTTCACACCGACACGCGTTGCTGTGATGATAACAGATCAAAAATCTGTGAATTATTCATTGTGATAGTGGCGCTGAAGCTTTTCAGACACAATTTACTATTTTTAAGCACAAAATAAGAGCCGAAATCTTCCCACCATGCGCTAATGAATGCTAGATGCTTTTTATAGTTTTGTGTTTCACTCACAGCCTAAAAAACCCCCCAGAAGATCAGACACTTACCCAGAAATGCTGAAAAAATTACAGTGAAGAACACAATCAATGAAAATGTGAATAAATACAGTTAGAATGTAATTTAGGTTGATGGTAGCGCATTAATCATCTTAATACTTATTCTCCTCTACTTGTACCAAATTAAAATCCAACATCTTTCAAAAAACAAATTTTATTTGTAAAGCACATTTCAGCAGCAAGGCAGTTCAAAGTGCTTTAGATCATAAAAACACAAAGTCATAGAAGAGACAGCCAACAAGTGAAGTACCGTGTTACGTTTTGCCATTGTTACACATCAGAATGTTGATTAATGCTTCAGAGGCAACTCTAAACAGGTGATGCATAGAAGCTGAATGCTGCTTCTTCGTATTTGGTTCTGGTTCTTCACATCCAGCACTGTTGCACACCTTAGCCAGGCTGTCACAGAGTTTTTTTTGTTGTTTTTTTTTTGGCATATGCATGGCAAAGCACAGATTAGGGGTTTCAGATCAAATCCTGGAGTGTTACTGTTCCCTACTCCAATAAACCTGGATCAAATGAGTGATCAGAGACTTACAGATATGCCAAAGATGCAGCCTTTGGATTCAGGTGTGTCCAAAAGTCACAGAACTGTGGCACTCAAGTACTGGGGTCACAGACTCCTGGATTATAATGTTGCCACTCGTCTGATTGGTTATGTTACCCAAACTCCCTACACCTTTAAAATACTGTTAGTTTATAAATCACTGAACGGCTCAGCACCACAATACATAAAAGATCTGCTGGTGTATCGACCTTCCAGAACCTCTCAGGTCTTCTGGTTCTGGTCTATGAAGCAAAGAACCAGAACCAAACCTGGAGAAGCATCATTCAGCTCCTATGTACCACAAATCTGGAATAAACTTCCAGAAAACTGCAAAGCAGCCGAAACGTTGTGTGCCTTTAGGTCTAGAATAGAAGCCCAGCTATTTAAGAGTTTCCTTTGAAACATAATTAATGAAACATTTAATGATGGAACTTGACTCAACGCTTCAATTGTTTTTATTTTTGTGTTTTTATGATGTAAAGAACTTTGAACTGCCTAGTTGCTGAAATGATTAATTGATTGATACACTTCAGTGAATATCTGCAGCAGAGCATCTTTTAGGATTTTCTACATCCTGTCTCTTATGAGTAAAACATCAACGGTTGTCCGACAGTCACCTGTGTGAACTCCTCCATGTTTTTCCGTAGGTTCTTCATGTCCTGGCTGAACTGCTCCCTCAGAGCCTCCATCTCTTTGTCATGACACTCCACCTCCTCCTTCAGCGCCCCCTTCAGCGCCGTCAGTTCTCGCTCTCGCTGGTGGAGCACCTCCTCCTGCCGCTGGTACAACATGGTGGCTTCGGCCAACTGGGCCTGCAGGTTCGTCACATCCTGCAGAGAGAACGGCTGCAGATCAATCTGTTGGACAGAAGCGGTGCTTTGCGTCAGCTGGTGTTGTGCGTACCGACTGGAATGAGTCCGACTGGGGCAGATTCTCCACAACCCGCCTCAGCTCTTCCTGGAGATGAGCCAGCTGATCTTCCTGAAGACGCAGACGAGACTCTGCCACCTCTCTGGCCATTCGCTCTGCAGCAAGTCTAAACACAAACGGCCTTTTAGTTGGACTCAGGATATAACTGCTTTGTGAAAGAAAATGATCTAAAAGCAACACAGCAGCAAATACTAATCATTTTCAGGTGGTTTGCACTGTTATTATGCAGTTTTATGTATTTTATTGGGATTTCAGACAGAATAACAAAAGCAGAATGAATGTCTATCGACTTTCTACGGCGTTTTGGAAAGTATTCATAATTCATCAATCCGTTCAAATGTTGTCAAGTTACAACCCCAAACTTGAAAAGTAATTTTTCTGAAGCGTTTATGCAACAAACCAAGACTAAATTTAATAGCCCATAACTGCAGAGTGAAACTCTGAACGGTACAATCAGTTTTCTACAGAGTCCCCTATGGTTCATGGGTCTGCTCTATTTTGTATACAGTCACAATGTGCAAATGTACCCTGCTCTATTTTGTATACAGTCACAAACGTCAATTTGAAATTTCAAATACGTACATACATAAAGAGCCTCTGTGAAAACGTGTTTATACATTTTTAACTCTTTGGTGCAAAAAACTGGGTGAAAATCGATTTATTTACTGCATGTTTACGTCTGTTTGTGTAAGGCTGAGATGGAGCTGCACATGAAAACGGCCCTTTAAAAAGACACAATAAAAACTGTCACGACTTCATTACCCTGTGAAAACAACTCAGAAATTATCCAAATTGGATGTATTTTTTCCTTTTCCTTCCTTCTTGCAGTTATAATAGTCATTTTTTTGTTATTTATTGGGATTACAATAACTAAGATTAGTCTTGTTAATGTGATATTAGTAAAGGCCTTAAAATGAGACTTCTGGCAGCGTTTTGGTTTCTTCTTGATCATTTGAAACCATTTATTTCCTCCTTTTTGACGACTTTCAACACAACCGTTTAAACCTAAGAGTTTATTATGGACAACGGAGGAGGGTTTTTTTTAAAAAAAATGGTGGCCTTACTCATCTTGCGCCTGCTCCAGTTCCTTCTTGTACCGTTCGAGTTGCTTGTGAAGATCCTCAAGTTTCTCCTTTCTGATGTTTCCGTCGGTTCCTCCCTTCTGCACAAAATATTCACAGAAAACCGGAGTGAGACAGAGAACAAGCTCAAGGACAGAGAGGCAGAGAGAACATGTTCCAACACACGGCTACTGCCGACCTCGCAAATATGCTATACATTCTGCATTATTTTTAACTTTTACAAATAATAAAAAAATAAATAAATAAATTGGATTCTTTGCCCTACTTTTTGACAGTCAAAAAAAAAAAAAAAAAAAAAAAAAAGTCTTTGGGCGAGAAAGTCTTGCCAGTGTTCTGAGAACCTTAAATAAAAAAGAAAAATGTTCGACTGCACTGACAGTAGAGCGAGGGAAGAGGCTTGTTCGCCGCCCACCTCACATGCTGCTCAGAGAGAAGCAACCATAAGCTCATCCTGCCCGTAAAACCTCCGTCTTTATCCTCCTACACAGTCATTACAACCAAGCGCACACAGAGGAAGACAAGAAAAATGAACCCAGGCTCGCAGATGTTTCCCTTCTCCTGATTATTTAGCTTTTTTTTTTATTTTGGTTTATCAGTGGCGGAATACAAAGATTCACTTTCTTCTCATCCCCTAAAGGACAGTTTGGAGATAATCCCGTTCTGGGACGCTTCGGTTTCTTGCTGAGAAGAGAGATAATTAACAGAAGATAACATAAGAGGGACGCTCGTTTGAGCAGTTTGTGTAGATTGCATCAGCTGGATTCTCATGTGAATCACACAAATAATAGAAATAAAATCTCCTGCTGGGCTAAACAGAGCCTTTTATTAAAGGAGGATTTTACATCTCTTAAGCAGTTGTTAATTAAAAACGAAAAGCAGAAAACGTTCCCTCACACTGAAAACATTTGGTTTGTTCTTCATAAGTGTGAGGTTCATTTGAAATTCATTTAAAATCATTTTTATTATGTTACAGATGGAAAAAGTTGGGCTTTCCTGGGTGGAAAAATATATATGGCTGGCATATTTCAATCTATTTTTCACTGTATGTTAGCTAGCATTCTCCAAGCAAGTGCCAAACTCGAGGCCCGCGGGCCAAATCCGGCCCACCATGAAGGTTTTTGTGGCACGTAAATAGCCTTGAAAATACCTCGTGTATCCTTAAGTGACATTTTATCAATCAAGTGAAAGTTTTGAGCAGAGGACGATTAGACCAAAAAATAAAATAATTATTATAATTTAGATTTTTGTCTTAAAATTATTTCTCTCCCTCTGAATTTACCAGAATTATTCTGACTTTAGTCTTCTAAGATCAAAAGTCGAAATTCTGAGAAAAAAAAAAACAAAACACCAAACTACTACAGCTTTTTTAGAAGTGAAGTAAAAACAAGTCAGACACTATCTGTACCGCTTTCTACAGCGAGAAACATTTTTGTTCTAGTTTTTTATGTATATATATATATAAATATCACTTTAGAGCCATTTTTCTTATATATAAATTGCTACATTTGTCAGCTACCACAAGGGGGAGCCTGCCTGCATTAATGCCCCACTGTATAAATAAGCAAATTATTTCAATTTAATTTTAATCCATTTCAAATGCACTGCAACACAGACTGCTACAGGAGTTCTGTCCTGCCATCACCATCTACAATAAATCTTTAAAAAATCTTGAATTAATCTGAGTTATAACAGCATTCTGTTTTCTTTTGGGATCAATAAAGTATTTTTGAATTGAATTTGATCATTTCTTGCTAATGTTCTTGTTCCTTAAACACAGCTCAAATAAAGTGACTATGATTATTTAGTTTTGAAACCTGCTTCTAATCTCGTGGGTCAAACTCTACTAAGCTGAATATTTGATGCCTAAAAATACTTTAAAACATTTTTGCAAGCTCATTTAAAAGGCATTATTCGCTTGGCTTAACTGGCAGGTCCTTTGTTTGCGCTCTTTGCAAACAAACACCTATCAGCGAACTTAGCTGTGGATTACTCAACACTCCAGTATCTGATTCAGGGTGAAACTGGGACACAAACAGGGTGAGACAGCAGCCACTCTCAGTTTGACATGATTTAGCCTTTAACACTACAATTAATCAGGCAAAACATCAGTGCAGAGAAGTCATATTTAAATTTACTGTTTAAAATGAGAGAAATAGTTCTTGTTGATCTTAAAACAAAAAAAAAATTCACCTTGAAAAACATCAGGTGAGCTTTGCACCGGCTCTGGTTTCATGTTGTTTTAATACAAACAAAAGAACTGTTCATCTATATGAGCTGAGCAGCGCAGGAAGAAACCTCTGTCCTGTTTTTAATTTTACGCGATACAGGATTTGAAAACCCCGACTTGCTACAGTTGGTTTTAAAGCGGACAGTGTGGTTTATGTCACGAGAAACAAGGAGGTTCTTGTACAGCAGGATCCATCCAGTCTCGCCTGTCAACCCCCAGCTGGTGCCGGGTTCAACTCCAACTCAATTATTGATGGCCCTCGTTGCACTGAGCCGTCCTCTGCAGGTGCAACGTTGCCAAGAGACGGGACGGGCAAAATAATTCGCCAGGTATCATGCATAATCAAGAGCATGCAATTTCAGTTGCTAAGGACAGAAATTAATCATTTTTGCATGTAAATTTATGCAAGTGGATGTTAATTTAAAGGAGGAAGGGCAAGAGTTCTCATAGCGGTGGCACAATCGATCTCAAAGAAGCCCAGCAGAGGAGCAGTCAGCATGCGTCTTAAATTTCTCATTTTTTGGCCGGCTGAAGGAGAACCCTTGGAGACAAAGTGAGTGAAACAAAAACTGCTTCATGTGCTGTAAACCAGGACCGGCTGCCAACCGTCTGCTGGCTTCACTGCTGCTCTAATGAGAGTCATCCTAACACAAGTGAGACCACCGTCGTCAAGCAAAGACACCACCAAATGTAGTTTACATCAACGCCATTTCTAATTGTGCAATTTGATATTTTGAAATTAAATCCGCTTTCTGGAAACTCTGCAATTTTCAAGAAACTCATATTTCAATAAAAAGCTGTGGCGCTCGGATTAGGTAGTTTTTTTAATCATAATTGACTTATTTCGCAAAACTCCAGCGGAAACACTTTTCTTTTTTTGCATCGCACGTGATCAGCAACCACAATCAATGCAAAACAAGAAGAAGAAGACAACAGGAAGTAGTTGGAGGATTATCGCACGCCCTGTTCTTAAATGACTTATCACAGGAACAAACTTAGGTAAAGTGTACATGAGACTGACATGACACCATCATAAACATCACATAACACCTGCTGTGAACACAAACGAGTCTTTATGAATGTTTATAATGTTGTCATGACTTGTTATTCGGTAAATAATGACACTTTTAATCCAAAATTGCTTTAAAAGTTGCATTGAAAGTCTATTAAACATAACCAAAACAAAAACAAGATTGAGCTATATAATATCCAAATCTTCTTTGCTCAGAAGAATATTCTGCTGCAATGGATTTCCAATAAGTCTCCTTCTATATTTGGGCAGAAGAAGCTTATTTTGAATATTTTCCTCTTGACTTTCGAACATGCCTCGTCCGCTCCAAGACTGACAGCTTACATGTCCACCATCCTGTCTCCAGCATTTATGAACTCTTTGGTTTGGATTATAAAATCATGAAAATAAGTAGGCCCCCTATCTTTCCTTTTGATTTTTCTCTCCTTTTGACTGCACCATTATGTTGTGTTGTAGTTATTAAACAAAAATTAAAACATATATATAGAAAAATCCACTACAAGTGCCAACTTTGCACTAAAGTGTCTGTACTTACCACTTTTAATGCAACTTTCAAAGCAACTTTGCATTAAGTGTCATTATTTACCGAATGACAGCAATCATAGACATTCATAAAGACTCGTTTGTGTTCATAACAAGTGATATGTCATGTTTGTGACAGTTTTATGCACTCTAATTTAAATAAAGTGTTACCCAAACTTATTCAGGAGGGATTTTAATTGCTTTTTATGTAGTGCGAACACTGGAATTGCAAAAAAGCCGAGAAGTTTAATCGTTTTTCAGCACAGACTTCTATTCCACTTGAGATAACAAACAAGTCATCCATAGGAGAGATGAACTTCAGATTTCATCAAAATATTTTGTAATATTGCTGTGATAATGATAAAAGATAAAGAACTATTTCTTCTTTTTTGCTACTAATAAACTAACCTAGAAAGAAGAGCACTGGAATCTAAATATGGCAATAATTAATTTCAAACTCCTTTTAAAAACTGTGGTGTACAAAAAAAACATTCTTGTGTAATATTCAGAAATTCAAAAAGCAGGACAACCATTTGTTTTATGTAAAATAAAATCCTAAAGTATATCAGTTTGGAGAAACTTAAAAAGCCTCAACTTGGATCACGTTTTAACATCATGATGAGGAAGAACATTTCTTTTTTTTCCCCAAAATGCAAATGACGTGGTTTGTATGTAGCTATTTCTGTTCTTATCACCAACAAAGCAGCATTTGCATACATGCATAAGAAGTCATGTAACATTTGCAGAATGTTTTCTGAAACAACAAACCTCGACTTTACCTGCAATCGGTCTGGAGTCTCGAAGACGAGGCTGGATTTTCTTTTAAACGAAGCTTCGGTCTCACTGGAGCTGCTGAGGAAACACAACCAGGATCGTCCTGAAAACTGGGAATCAAAAATGTTTTTGATTTGTGTTTGTATTTTCACCAACCCGTCTTTGAAGATGTTGTAAACAGACTCTTCTCTTCTAGCAACATCTGTGTTTTGACTCAGACTTCTTGAAAGCGTTTCCTTCAAAAACAGAGAGAATAAAATAAAAACAAAATATATATATATATTTACAACCTAATTATCTATTTGCCTACAGAAGAGGATTAGGGCCACTGAAAAAAAGAGAACTGACTTTTTCCGAGTTATGAGTTTCAATCTCAGCAGATTAAAGTCAGAAATCTGAGAAAAATGTAAGAATTGTTACTTTAATCAGAGAATTAGGAATATTTTTCCTTGGAATTTATGACTTTAATCTCAGAATTATTAGCTTAATCTGAGAATTCTGACTTTAATCTCATAATTAAGACTTTTCCTTCTCATAATTATGACTTAATCCTTAGAATTATGACTTTAATCCTTAGAATTATGACTTTAATCTCAGAATTATTACTTTAATCTCAGAATTATGATTTTAATCTCATAATTTTTACTTCAATCTCAAAATTATAACTTTTCTCGGTCAGAATTATGACTTTAATCTCAGAATTATGACTTTTTTTCTGCAGAATTAGGAGTTTTGATCTCAGGAGACATGCCACAATTCTGAGATTAAAGTTATAATTCTCAGATTAAAGTCATAAATCCCATTTTATTTTCTATTTCTAGGGGCCCTAGTCCTCTCCCGTAGTTTCCTCTTCCTGGTACTCACAGGTTTTTTTGCAATAGTTGGAGGACTATCTTTAGCAGCAAACTTCTCTGGTGGCTTGAAGATCGCCTTAGGGGCGTTGGGCGCCGTCGCCTTGACAGCGGTTGCTGGAGCAGATGACATCACTGGACTGGAAGCGGCAGATATGGGCTCAGCATGAGGGTTCAGAGCGGGAGACGAAGGAGAGGCAGGGATGGCCTGCGGCTGTGCATCTTTCCGGGCGTCGAGACTTCTGGACCTCTTGCGCTCGTCGAACTGGAGCCGCTGCCTGGCTCCGGTCCGGCCCCTCGCCTGCAGGGTGCCGCCCGGCGTGCTGCTGTTGAACTTGTTGATGAGTTTGTTGATGGGCGCCAGGGAGTTGGTGTCGATGGCTGCGGCGGGCTCGCTGTCAGTCGGCGGTGGAGGCTCTGGGATTGACTCTGGGGGTGAATCCCAGCCGGGTTTTCTCCCCACAGAACCGGTAAATCCAGCAGCAGTTCGGTTGAACCCTTTGGGTCCCGCGGATTTTAGCTTAACGGGCTTCAGTCCTGCTTCGTTATACTCCTCGTTATCAGTCCCGTTAATTTTCTTCTCCGTTTTGCTGGGTGCAGCTTTGAGTTGGGGTTCAGGTTTTGGCCTCTCCGTCCGACGCTCCCTGCCGGCTCTTCCGTCCTCCTCCCCCTGAGTCCCAGCCTGGCCGTCCCCTGGAGGTCTCCTCAGGGGGCTCCCGAATATCTCCCCATCCTCATCCTCTGCCGGAGACACCGGGGAGCGGGAAGGGCGTACAGCAGGGCTGAAGGAGTCGGGAAAATCTGCCAGTTCTGTGCCATTTCTTGGGATGCTGTTGTACGGAGATGTTGACCCGGAAGTGGGATTGGGATTAGACAGCTGGACTCCATAAGAGTCACCTTTCTCCCCATCTTTCAGAACGACATACGGCTGCCCAGAGATCCCCTGGACCCTCACAGCCACTCCGTATTTGTTGGAAGGAGGCGTGGCGTTGCTGCTTGCTCTGGACTTTTCGGGTGGGACCCCGCCTGTGTCATGGAGGTCTTTGATGAAGCGGATCTGAACGCCGTAATCCAGCTGCGCCTTCCGGTCAGTGGAAGGAGTTCCCATTGTCGCTTCCTATTTCTGAGCAACACATGGAGGAAGGCAAAGAATTTAAATTAAAAATGCAAATTAGGTGATCCAATGGGACAAACACAGAAGCTGCCATGCAACAGAGACTCATTTCACAGGAAGAGCTCAAATCTTCCAATGTAACGACGTTAATAACATCCGACATGGAAACAGAGGCAGGTAGAGCAACCAAAGTTTGAACTAAAGTAAAAGTAGAACTCGTTAATTAAACGTATTTTTACTCAAGTAAATGTAATTTGTAGGCATCCAAGAAGTTACTCGATTAAAAAAAAAAGTATTTGGTACAAAGTACTGAGTGACCGATTAAAAGGTTCCATCATCAGACTGACCAAAATATAAATTTACATGGAAAATTTGAAGGGCTGCACAGTGGTGCAGTTGGTAGAGCTGCTGCCTTGCAGCAAGAAGGTCTTGGGTTCGATTCCCGGCCGGGGGTCTTTCTGCATGGAGTTTGCATGTTCTCCCTGTGCATGCGTGGGTTCTCTCCAGGTTCTCCGGCTTCCTCCCACAGTCCAAAAACATGTCTGTCAGGTTAATTGGTTTCTCTAAATTCTCCCTAGGTGTGAATGGTTGTTTGTCCTGTATGTCTCTGTGTTGCCCTGCGACAGACTGGCGACCTGTCCAGGGTGACCCCGCCTCTCGCCCGGTACGCAGCTGGAGATAGACACCAGCAACCCTCCCGACCCCATTAGGGACAAGGGTGTAAGAAAATGGATGGATGGATGGAAAATTTGGTATTTTAAAGATCAATGTGAAAATAATTCAGAACATAATTACAAAATGACAAATCAATTTATTTTAATATAAAACTTATGAAATTTCACCATAAGCTGTAGAGTAGGTGTGTGACTTTATCTGGTGAATTTTTGGTTAAAACATTCAGTGAAGTTACCCTCAGTGGGCAGAGAATATATTTTACTAAAGTAAAATGATAAACTACTTTAACTTTACTGGTTAAAGGACTTTTTATCAAAAAGTTACTCATGTAAATGTAACTGGTTACTAATCAATTCTGCACTTAAAAATCGTGAATTCAGTTTAATCTATGAATGCCATTTTAATAAAGATTAAATTGTCTATTTATTGGTCTTTAATGTTACCCATCATGGAAACAATATGCTTTTTCCTCAGTTGAACAAAAATATTCAGCTACTTGAATTGATTAAATACACTTATTCTAACTGCAAAAAATGCTTATTCCTTTGAAAAAAGTAAAAAAAAACAACAAAAACGAATTGAACGCAGCTTTCCTATATACAATGTGAATAAAATAATTAATATATACATATATATATTTACATTCTTTAAACAAACTAAAAAAAACACTAAATAGATAGTAACATCAATGACAAACTAGAGAAAAATATCGAAATGTACCTAATTTAAAAAAAAAACACTTGATTATTTATTTTATGCTAAAAATTTACAACTTCTATAAATATTTTACCACTGACTTAAAAACCTTTTAAAAACGGTTTTGTTGAGCAAAAATCACAGAATTTCCTCACTTCTTCCACTAAAAACGTGTTTTTCAAAATAAAAGCATTTTCTATGAAAAGCTTTGCTTTTATTACAGTTTAACTGTAACATTTTAAAAATAAGTGAAAATAAGATTTGATGTTTAAAATAATGTTTTTAAACAAAAACAGCTCAATTGACTGAAACACTTAAATTTGAACAACTGTTATATAAATATGCTTTATTTTTATAATATCAAAGCCAATATTTCTGGAAAGTAAGCAAAAAATGAGTTTGTTTATTCATTTATTTAAAGATATTTTCAAATATTTTTCAGAGAATGTGCAGCCGTTTCCTCATATTTTCAGTTTCCTGTTTTTCGTTCCTTTGCAGAGTCATTTTGACTCGGCTAAAATGTCCACCTCATGGTAAATCCTGATAAACCTGTCATCTTGTCTCGCTGCTCCTCAGCTTAAATTCCTTCTCAACTAGGACGTTTTCTATTCATAACATGCCAAATATGCCACTAAGAAGCTCTTTGTGCAGGATGACTTTACCTGAGGGGTGTGGACGGACATACGGAAAGACAAGACAGGAAAGACTTCAACCTTTTTTTTTCTTTTAGACATTTTGAATTCAAACAGCAGAAAATTAATAGTGTTTTTGTTGGGGGTTTTTGTGGGGTTTTCTTTACCTCTGGGTAAATTTTACATCAGCAAATAAAGCCTTAGCTCTAAATGTTGGGTGTTTTCCTCGTATCTCATCAACTTTCAATACAGCGAGAAAGCAATATGCTCCCAGTCAGTTTACGAGGTCGTGAAAAGGGCTTTTAGCTTGTGAGAGGAAACGTGTGACGTCTCAGGAGAGGCGTTTATGAAATCTGAGCGAGAAAAAAAAATAAAAACATCTAGTGTTAAATCAGTCTGTGATTGAATATTAAAAATTTATAGAAGACACTCTAGGTTACAAAATGGGGACATGTGGTTTCAAAGGCAGAAATAAAAGAATTGCTTTATGGGACATGTTTTATGGACGATTGAATGCCAATTAAAAGGCAAAAAAACTAGGAATTCATGAGGAGTTTCACTTAGGTAAACAATTCTGGAATGTTGTTTTGTACATCAGAGATAGAGAAATAAACCTACCATCTCTATTTTCTTGATATCTTTCCATTTGTAATTTCACAGTCAAGGCGTTGGATGGGTTGCATTTTTAAAAAAAGACATAAAACCATTTTCTGTGAAAGGCGATACCTATTATATATTTTTGGAGTGAAATATTACAGCTTTGATTTTATTATTGCTTAAATGTTAAATATGTTTCTAGACAGCAGGAAGAAACTGGAGCCTCTAATGAAGGCCCCAAACTCCAGTGCATCAAACTTGCATCAGATTTTAAAACAGATTCATCCAGGTCTTCTTTTTGTGCACCAATCCTGATCAATCTACTCCCAGCCAAGCATCTAAAATGACCCAAAAACGGATCTCTAACAAACAACTTTTCATGATTCTTCCTCTGTTTTCAGGTAACCCCTCAGCCAGCTCTGTCAGCGGTTATATTTGCAGTATACTCTGCACATGTCCACCTAATATTTTGAGAGATGAAAATGAGTCGACCAGTCCTCCTGTGATTGTTCTGGCTCTGTGGAGCATTAAACGCTACGGGGTTATGTCAGGAATGGGCCTCCCCTTCCCAAACTTCCCAGCCACCAAACTTCAGAGCGGAGCCAATCAGCCGTAGACTGTTTACTCTGAGCCGGACTCACAGTAGCGCAGACGCTGCATGGTTGTGCACATAGACATACAAGATGTTTTTATTAATATAGTTAAAGCTTGGAAAGGCATTCACAGCTCTTCAACATTTTTAGCTGAAATTCAAACTGCAAACCTACAAAGGCACGGCCGTCCAGAGCATTAAATATAGAAGCAGCCGAGAAAACTTCGACTCTGGCTAAAATCTTTTTTTTGCTCTTATGAGACATGTATCCTGCTTTTTCTTGGCAGTCTGAACGGCCCATTTCTGATCATTTCACCCCCTAAAAAATTCTGACCTGCGCTACTTCCGTATGTGGAATTAAATGGGATACATATCGGATTGTTTTCAAAGTGTCTGCAGTCTGAATACTCATGCCGCATCTTATCTGGCCTTTCTGTCACTGATGTGAGACACGCGTCATAATTCGGCACCCGGGGAAGCCATACACGGTAAATCTGGACGTAAACAACGACTTTAAAATTGTAATTATCAAAGAGGTCTGTGTCACTGAAACGCATCACATCACAATCCCACCACGTCTGGCTCTGACTACACGTCTAAACAGTAACTGCAGATAAATGCTCCACAAAAGGCATTTGCTAATAATCTTCTTCTTGTTTTGATTTTGTGACAATAAGTCAGCTCTTCTGGCCACATGAACTTTAAAATCAGTACATAAACAGCTCCATCCATTGCTACTTCAGTAAAGTGTGGCGTCAACATTATTCTTCTGTGCATGCGGGTCACTTAGGGGATGTAATCCTCAACGTTTTACACTCACTGGTGAAAATGGCTGCAAACCGATCTGCAATTGTATAACTGTATATCTTTGAGGAGCAGAAGTGGAGCCTCCTGCACAACCAACCAGAATGCTGCAAGTGTTTTCTGAATGACAAGTTCACAACAAAATATTTGTCTTTTCCAGCAGCCATTGCATACAGCGGTAAAACCAACTAAGCTTGTGTTGCTAGGTTTCACTGGGGTTGCTAGGTAACGGTGCAGTGTGACTCGACAAGCTGGAGGTTTTAGAAACGGATCATTTTCCAGATACCAAAAACAATTAACTTATTGCCAAAAGACGACTGCGTGGTTTTTCTAACTGCTCGGACAGTTTTTAGAAACAGTAGAGATGAAAATGGAAGAATAAACACATGCAAAACATAAATTTTTAATAATAGATCTTCTTTAACAAGGCCCTCTATGATCAAATTACTATTAGTGAAGCCATATTTCCTCATAAAAGGGCACATTTCTCTGGCATGCATAGATCTTGCTCATGTTCCACTATTCTCTAAGTGTCCTTTGTTTTCTACAAACTCTTTCAGGAATTAAACTGTAACTCTGGTTATAGAATAACACAGAGAGCCTCCCATTGGCAATCAGGTTAGGTCTAGCTGATCAAAGTCAGACTTTGTCTTTACCAAAAACATTCTTAGGATTCCAGACGTTCTCCCCTTCAGCACTGCGCGTGGTTTGCATTTGTATAATAGGGACAGATTAAGAGTGCAACTGGAAAAGTGGGCCAGAAGCAGCAACTGTAAGGTCCACGCATGAGGAGAACTGTGAACGCCAAGAGAGAAAACCACAAACAAACGAAAGGGAAATCATTTAAATGTCAGTGACAGCTTCAGCGGCTGATCTCAGGGAAACTCCAGAGAAGTTAATATGTTCCTTAAGTAAATACACATTTCAACAAAGGCTCGGCTGTTATTCAGCCACAGGTAGCTGTGCACCTCTAGGTGACAACGGCGTTGCCTTTCACGCGTTTCTCCGACTCGTCACGTTGACGAGCCGAGTCAACAGAGGCAGGAATGTCACCAAACTGGCCAATCAGCCGTCACTAGTCCTCACCGTCCAACCGGATCGTCTCATTTTAATGCTCACTCCTCATTAGTTTTTACACTTTCACCACCAACCTTTAGCGTGGACGTGCAGTTAATTTATTCATTTACATTTTTTCATTTTTGTGTTGCTTTACCTAAAAAAAACAAAAAAAAAACAGTGCCTCAAATTTCATTGGACTGTGAATAGAAACAAAAAAGTTATTTCTATTTTATAGAAAATTCTTGTTCTATACAACTTTATATTTTAATGACATCATATGTGAAGAAATTAAGATTTTAATAAACATAAGAAGAAATTCTAACATTTTCATAATATGTAGGAAAACATCAGTTTTATTGGTTATTTATTTGAAAAATATTATGAATAGCAGAAAAAACATATTTGTAATTAAAATATAGGTTTGTTTATATAAAAAATGACTAGTGTAAAGTTCAGCTCATAGCTTTTATTAACTAAATTTAAAAGGTAAACAATTTGTGGCATTTGTGCTGATTCTAGCTTGCAAGAAATTTTCATGAAATTAAAGTATTACATGAAAGCACTTAAAAAATTTTTTTCTAATACAGATATGTTGCTTCAGGGTCATGTTGGCTCTGTAATACCACAGAAAAGACTGCTGATTTCATAGTTAACATCCTCCAAAAGGTGAAGAAAGCTTAAAGCTAAGAAGCTCTCCATTTACAGAGTTTGTTTTTTAATCCAAGCATCTGAAGCAAGAACTTAGTGGAAGGAAAAAGTCTAGTACAAACAGCAGAGATAACCAAAGCTTTGAGAGGATTGTGAAGCTTTTATTTTTAGTTAATAAAAGCTATGAGTGAATTTCATGCTTTCAACACGCTAAGGAAAACGGATGTGAATTTCAGCTAAAGTCAGTCGCATGGGTTCAATCCCCATACTGGCCAATTAAAATCTGAAGTCTTCAGAAAATCAACACTTTAAATGAAAAAAAGCTGGAAAATAAACTATTATGCATTGATTTTTGAAAAACATTAGAATATGAGCACTTTTCTCAAATCTTCACTGTGGTAAGATCATGTAAGTTTCTTCTGAAATCGATGAAAACTCAACACTGTGTACGGTAGGTTAGCTCAGCGGGTCAGAGCGTGGTGCTAATAACGTCGAGGACCTGTGAAAACATGAACTACTGTCATGTTCTTTAGGTTTGAGGTTTCAAAATCAAGTTTTATTTGACATGTTATCTTGGCATCAACTTGTTTTATAAAGTAAAAATTCAGCAAAGCCATCGACAATGATATTTTAGTGAGTTTTATGCTTCCTTCTATTGACCGGCTTTATGAAGATGCCGACTTCCTTTTCCAGCAGGAAATGGCATCTGATCGCGCTGCCAAAGGTACTAAACTCACCTGATATACAATTTATGCCATCTTCCTCTTGGTATTGCCAAGAGGAAGATGAGACACCAGACTCAGCATTGCCGAGCAGCTCAAGGCCACCATCAATGCCACTGGATGCTAATCGCCACCATGCTACGCTGCATGGATCCACAAGTTCAGGCAAAAGGAGCCATGATCGAGTATCGAGTACACAAACTGTACGCTACTGTTCTTAAAAATCCCAGATGCGTGTCCACTTTGTTATCGCATCTTTTCCTTCCACTCAACATTCCTGCTTAGCTACGTTACTCTTAACAGAAAGCTTCTTTAGCCATAACCTGCAGCGGTTTACCATCCTTGTGGGAGGTGTCAGTTACTATTGACTAGACTATGTTGTTTATTGTGCAGTTCATAACAAGCTCACAACATTTCTGTATTAAATAAACAGAAAAACTGAATTTTAGAGCTTCGTTATCTATAAGTTACAAGAAATATAATATTTGAAATATGTCCTTTTGTATTTAATCAATGTCTATAAAATATGGGCTTCATTTATATAAATGAATTAGAGAAACTTATCTTCTTATTTATTGTAAGTGTAATCATTAACACAAGAAAGAAAAAAGTAATTTAATTAGAATATTACAGTGTGGCTACGTTGATGAATACTTTTTAGTTTTAAAACAAAGTCCTGACAGGGTGAACTAATTAGCTGGTTGCTGTCCTGATCATCAGCATTTAAACCTGAATAAATAATTTACACCTAATACTAAAAACATCTCCGTTTTTATACGATTAACATTGATGTATCGCTCATAAAAAAGAAATAAACTCTTGTAAATCTGACTTGTGAGAACCCCTGTTGGTTCTGTGCAGCCGCTTGTTTTGCGTATGCTTCCGTCTGCCTTACAAGAAGATGATACTAAAAGTCCTGCATGTGTTTACCAAACGAAAGAGCTTTAAGTGTCGCTTCAGGGACACACTTATAGCTATTTCTGGAGCCAACTCTGACAAAAACAATTACAACACCCTGTCAAATCGGATTTACGCATCAGTTATTACAAAAGAGCCTATATTATAATTTAAACACGGATGCTGCAGACTGTAACAGCACCTGTGTGCTTCTGTGTTAATTGCGTCACACCCACCCATCCGGTCAGTCAGTATCGGTGCGCATCGAAACCTCCCGGTTGTTTACATCTGCCACACTGAGCAACAACTCTGAGTTGTAAAATCAGGCGAAATAAGCAGCAGCCCTACCAATGAGACGCCGCCGCATCCTACTTGAGGCGTTCACCTGCTGTAACAGCCCCACATATCCTCTTTACGCGGCGCAGACAGATCCGATTAAAACAAGAGTGGATAGTGAGCGCAACAAACCAACAAACCCCCCATGAAGGCGGACAACAAAAGCTGTCCCCCTCCCCACCTTCCTCCTGCGATAATTTCCATGAGCAGAAAAGCCACAGGTGGATCCCTCTTTTGGTCCAAATGCTGGGGAATGCCCGCTCTGCTCAACAGACCGCATTACTCATACTTTATTTCCAACTCAAAGTAAATAAGAAGCTGCTGAGTAAGTGTTACTGCACCTGCAGTGATGGTCCAGTTTCCGAGCGCTTCCTCTGCCAATTCCTCGGCATGTATAAATCAACAGCAAGTCCACGCAGCGCTAAGATGGGGAGATGTTATTCCACGGGCCGAGGACATTGGGGAAAATCACCCCCACGACCAGAGGAACCTGTTGCCAGCACGTCCGACGGACCGTCCTCCCGCCAAGGCAGCGATTTGATTGGTGGGAAGCAGCTGAAAGGGGCGGGGCTTCATTGCGCACTGACTTTCATCTCTCCTGCTGCACTTTAAAACACAATGCAGCCACTGTGTGACCCACTTCAGCTGTGTAATCAATGAGAAACGCTTTGCATGGGGGTATTATCTATAACAGCAGAACCAATGGGGAAAAGAACCATAATTTGCTGCTACTAAAGATTACACTGGAATCTAACTTTAGTGATTAGGAAAAGTATTCACTCCCCGTGAGCTGTTTCATGTTTAATCAGACCACAACCACAAACCTTAAGACTTTTTATTAGGATTTTATGAAATAAGCAAAGTCATTCATGATGTTCAAAATGTTCTGAATAGTGTAGTGTGCTTTTTGCTCTGGACTCCTTAATAAAATCCAACTGACTTTAAGAAGTCACCTAATATGGTAATGTTAGTGAACAAACATGATCATCAAACCAAGAAAAACAGAAGACAAGTCTGTAAGAAAGTTGTGGAGAAACTTAAGTTAGGTGGAAGCTATAAAACCAGTTCCAAGACAAGACCATTTCAAAATTTCTAACATATCACCAAATGAATTAGTGATATTTTGAACATTATTTAATCGATTTGGATTTTGTGTTTCATATATTTTAAACTAACATTTCAAAAATAATAAAAAAAAAAACTTTTCTTGTTGAAAATATTAAATTTTCAGCTTGTGTTGACGGTTGGCACTTATAGCTTTTCAAAGCAGTTTTTAAGTGCAATTTGTGTGCTGGTAGAGAATAAATAAGAAATTCTTTGTCGACTTCTGCAGTCTTCAATTTGATGAAGTTTGCGTTCTCCGCATATTCCATACTGCTAGGCATTTTCTGACATTATGCAGGAAACCCAGATATCTGAAAATGTCACTTTGACTCGTCATAATTGAGATATCATGACTTGTAATTATGGATTTGACACTTAAAATAACAAATCTGCTGATGTCATTTGAGATATCTTGAAGGAATTCTGACTCGTCAAAATGTAAGAGATCTTGAATTTTTGTTCACAATGTATGCAGACATCTTAAGGATAGTCACAATGTAGTAATGTCTAATCAAATGTCCAGTTTTAGATATCTGAAATGTAATTACACATAGTCAAATGAAGGGGATTTTATGACAAAACGGCCTGCCGTACAGCCTTTAAAGGGACATGGTTTTGGTGAAAATGGTCAACCAGTTAAAATGAACTCTGTTCCATCTCAAAAGGAGGAAAATGAATAGGATGTGCCATTTGATCCGCTCTGTAACCAGGCCAAGTAAAAACAATGCATTTGTTTTGTTTTTTTAAATTCATGGTTTCATTTTCACATTTTCCTTCCATTTTATAGTAGTGTGCTACATAACGTGATCAAAAGTGTTGCATTTTGACTTCCATGCACCTGTTACATCTTTTACTTGTTTTCTATTGTCACAAGTTATACAATTTTACTGCAATTTCAAAAACTCTCAATATGATGTTTCTTTTCATAGTGGTATGACTTGATATAAAAAACTGAGTGTTCAATATTGGTGCATTTACTAGAAAAGCTGGACCAACGTCACATTTATACAGGCATGAAAAATAAACGTAAACCCCCCCCCAAAAACAAAACAAAACACCCCCCCCCCTGAATTTGCAGCCAAATGTTACATTTATTTTAGACTGCTCATAAATTAAAGGATTAAAAATTTAATTTGATTAATCAATATAATTTGAAAGCAATTTGGTGACTGCTAATACCGAAGCACAAATTGGCCAACTTTCCGTTAATCAGCTGACTGAAAGAAAGCAAGTAATTTTTTTATTACTAAATCAAACAAAACTTAAGTTTCCACTTTGTTAAATGCTTTGTCCCTTAAAGGAGAGGAATCTTGTAATTTTTTTATTTTCAGCCTTCTTCCACAAAACTACAGCAGATTTATTTCTGCTTTTATGTTTAATGTTAGCCTAAACAAAAGCTTACAAAAAATAAATGTGCTATAAAGTTAAATCTTCTGCATAAGCTTCAACATCAATGTCTAGGATAAAACAATATTTTATGTGACTGTGTATATAAAAAACAGACAAATAATTCAAATAAAATGATAAACCAGACTCGGACAACATAACAAAAAACTGTCTTTACTTCAGAGTTTAGTACCTCTCCTTTCCCCACCACCTGTAGTACTCGCAGGTTCCACCAGGAGGCACCAGAGCAGAGCAAGAGTACAGCACAAATAGTACAAAACAAAAAGGGAACGACTGAGAGCATGAAAATAAAGGCAACTTGGACATGTAATAAAGAAAAATGACAAGAAAGAATTAGAGATAAACACCTTATACCGCAATAAAAATGGAAAAATGGGTATTTCTCTTTCCTTTTTTTTCTCGTTTAGTTATTTGGTCTACTTCAAGGTTTCCTGCAGTGAGGAATCCTGAAAATAAACGACAAGTTACTGCATTGGATCGCATGCATCTCCCTCCAATAGTTTCTGTTAAGGACTATGCACATCGTGAAATGAGACATGATGTCACTACTTGCTATGCCAACACCATCCAAAAGCACTGGATTCACAATGTCATGAGTACTGCAGATAGAAAAAGAGAAAAGAAACAAACAAAAAAAACAACAAAAACGGCCGTATAAAAACCAAAACACCATGGATACAACCAAGACACGAAAACTCAACTCATCTTTTTTTTTGTTCACTGGTTTGACTCTGCGACTTGTTCACAAGTGATGGGAACTCTAGACAAATGTTTCGGTCAGTATATTTACAAGTTTGTATTTGCTTTTTTGTTTATTTTTTTGGTGGTGACTAGTGGATGAGATCCCGACCTCGTACTCCTTTGGACGAACCAGCACTGGGTACAGAACGATGCAGTAAGTAGGGTTAAAGCGTGTAAGATTTAGCTTCCACAATACACTTAATACTGACATGTTTATACTGCCATACACTGATAAATTGTTTTCAGTTTCTCCCCTTGCTTGCAGTAAAAGGCCAACAACGTGAAACGGCAGTGCTGAACTGAAGTGTTTCAGTAGAAAACTAAGCTGCGAATTCATGGGACCTTTTTACAGGGTTCCTACACATTTATCTGGTAAAAAGTTTCCAAAGTTCCCAGTCCTTTAAGTTCATTTTCAGATATAAACACACACAAAAAACAAAAATCACTTAATTTATGGCAGATTGTTTGTTTTTTTTCTTGTATTTTTTATTTTTTTTTTACCAGGTATCAGATAAGGAAGTTTCAAAAACCTCACACTAACAGGAAGGGCAAAAGGATAAAAGGAAAGATGGAACTAAAGACACAAGGAAGAAAGAATGAAAGAAAAAAGAGCTGGGCGATCGTAGATCTTAAGAATAAAATCTCAGATTTTAATTATTTCAATTAATTCCCCTCCCCGTTTTCTTTTATGAAAAGAAATGACAAAAGAAATATTTTCAAAAAGTGGCTTTTATTTCAACAGAGTATTAGGGCCAGGCTACGATAATTTTTGTTTAATTGTTAGAATATAGTCATAATATTAAGAGGGAAAAAAAACCTCAATTCTACCAGAAAAACACCTTAATATTACAAGTAAAAAGTTGTTTTAATGAGAAAACAGTTTAATTATCAGGATCTGATGTGAGTTTGTGTGCTTCCTTCTTTAAACATACACACGGTTTCAAAGTTCAGCTATTGATAATTTGATGCTGATATGTTAAAATTTGAAGTTTTTCTATTAAGTATTATCTCTAAACCTTAAACCAAAGTATAACTTTACAAGATGCTCAACATTCCTCATCTTAATTCAACTTTGTGTTGGAATTCTCAAGAAATAATACTTTAATCTCCTAATATTACAGCTTCTGGTAAATTTATTTATTTTTATCATAAAAATAAACAATCTTACAAAATAGTCAAAATAAATAATAATTTAGATTTTTAAAAATAATCTTAGCCTTGCCCTTATATTATGTTGTAATATTCTTTTGAATAATTTTTTTAAAGAATAATTTTGTTTAAATTCAAATTTTGTTTGAATCCGTCAAACAAAGAAGCAACTTTGGGTTTCCTGACATCGTCTTGAATCATGATTTTCCAAAAATAAAAATTTGACTAATCAATAAAAACGATTCATCACCCAGTCCAACACGAAAAGCAAAAAGAAGCACAGAATAGTGGAAAAAAAAGGACGAGTATGTAGGAGTCAAGTCACACAGAAAAGGACATAATGAAAGGAAGAAGTAAAGAAGAAAGGGAATAAAGGAAGGACATTGAAAAAAAGTGGGAAGAAAAGACAAAGAAGAATAAAGTAGGAAAAGGGAGAAGAGAAAGAAAAAAGGACAGACAGATGGAAGATAGGAGAAGGTAGAAACAAGGAAATACTGGAAAGATAAAATGATTAATAAAAACAAAAACGAAATACAAAAAAAATTTTCCCTACTCAATTTCTTTTTTCCACACTTAACCAAATAGTTGAACCGCATTCCAGACTTTTCCAGACTGGAGGCTCCTTGATTACTTCCGGTAGCCGTTCCAGGGCGTCTTCTAATTAAAATCAGAAATCTGCTGAACTCATACCAGTACACAGCGAGCATTTAAACATCATGTCCCACCGCCTGATTTAATTTTCTGAGTGCGTGAGCTGGAAATATCGCCACGTCACATGTGGTTCAGTGAGTCAGTCAGTGCGGGAGTTTCTGTGCCAGTCAGTCACAAGCGATTTGAGGTAGTGTGTTGGTGTCAGTGCTTAGGTGATTGGCAGGCGGATTTCTCAACGTGGGTAACATTCATCATGATTTCAAACTCTAATTGCCGGGGAGGGGAAGGAAAATTTATTTGTCTAGAGCCACTCAAAGTGCTACGTTTAAGCATCAGAGTCGATGAGCGTGTCGCTTTTGTGTAGTGAACGAGTAAAGGGCTGGCCGAGCCGCAGCTGACGTGGCACACAGGTCATTCAGTTAGATCAGAGTCCGTTTGTCCAATCGATGCTGCTCAGCTCTCGTTAGCCGCCACCAGCTGGCCTAAACCCTGGCGCACGTACACGGCCTGTATGTCCTTGGTCTTGATGCAGAAGTCACAAGCCCAAACGGCGGCGCTTTCCGTGGTCAGCAGCCCGTACGCCGGTTCTGTAAGGCCCGTACAGTCACGGTGGAACCAGCGCTGGCACGTAGCCTCGCAAAGGATGGCGTCCTGGTCGTCGTGTACTTCCGCCAAACACATGCCACAAGGGAAGACCATACCGGGTCCGCCGAGTTTTCCAGGCCCTGAGCTGGGCCCGGTTGTCGGGGCTGTGGGTCCAGGAGGCAGGGGAGACTGGGTGTTGGGGGTCGAGGTGGAGTTTGAGGGGGGGTTGGGGTTGCTGCCAGGAGTGTTGCCTCCATTGTTGTTAGCTATGTTGTTCTGATTCGAGTTGGGGGCAGCGTTGGACAGCGGTCCGCCGGAACCGGGAGTGTTGTTCTGCTGGTTGTAAGAGGAAGACCCTGCAGAGTTTGGCGGAGTTGATTGTTGCTGCTGCTGATTGGAGTTGTTGGAGTTTGGGGTGTTGGTGTTGTTGGGGGGCTGCAGCTGACCGGACTGCGGGTGCTGGGGTTGACCTGATCCGTTCACCGGACCGGTAGGAGAAGAGTTGGGGTTGGGTTGCGGTGGAGCTGACGGAGGTTGGCCAGGTGTGTTTGCACTTTGTGGTGGGACATCGGGGTGGCCGGGAAAGCCTCCACCTGGTTGTGAAGGTCCAGAGTTAGAAGGAGGGCCGGGTGTACTGTTGTTATTTGGGGGGCCGTTGGGATTCATGTTAAGCTGCTGCTGCTGCTGTTGTTGTTGTTGCTGCTGCGGTGGAGGACCAGGCGGTCCCCCTCCTCCACCGAAGTTCTTCCCATCCTCGCTGCCGGGCCCTGGCGGACTGGGGCCAGGGTAGGGGCCTTCCTGTGAGGGAGGAAACTGTCCTTGAGGCGGCATACCTGGCAACCCTCCCCCTACCATGTTGCCACCAGGGCCACCACCCATTCCACCCATCATGTTCATCCCAGGACCCATGCCTCCTCCCATAGGAGGCAAGGGCCCTCGTGGACCTCCACCTCCAGGCAACGGTGGGCTGTTGAAGGGGTGTCCGCCCTGGCCGTGCTGCTGCTGGGGGGGCATGCCGAAACGAGGATGGGGCGGCCCACCGCCTCCAGGACCCCCCATTCCTCCAGGAGACAACATGGAGTTAAATCCTGGCCCAGGATGCATGGGGGGACTGAAGTTTGGTTGCATATTGAACTGAGAGGGGCCACCTGGAGGAAATCCACCTCCCCCGCCTCCTCCGCCACCACCGCCTCCACCTCCTCCGCCTCCAAAGCCGGGCATTCCTCCAAAGCCTAACTGCTGGTGCGGTCCAGCGTTGCTCGGAGGGCCGAAGGGCGGTCTGCGTCCAGGCTGACCACTTCCCGGTCCGCTCGGGCCTCCCATGAAGTTCATGCCTGGACCCATTCTGCCTCCACCTCCATACCCACCTCCTCCACCGGCACCTGGACTGGGGAGAAACGGAGCCCCACCTGGTCCGCCTGCCCCACTAGGTCTGGACGGAGATCCAAAGTCATCGTCAAATGGGTTGGAGGCGACCAGATGGTCCACCATGGGCGTAGGAGGAGGTGCAAACTCAGTGAGGTGGGAGAATCCCGCCGCCTGAAACAGAAGAAGTTGACTTTTTAAAATTTGAATGAAACTATTATCAGCAACACTCAAATTGAAGACTTTTTAAAACCATTACAAGTGGAATTTAAGACCTATATAGCCACAGAAATGTGTGAACTTTTTCCAGCAAACTGGTCATAAACTTGCACTTACCCATGATGGATGCAAAAAAGCTAGCTAACTAGCAAGGTATGTTAGCAGTGAGTTAGCGGTAGCCTCAACCGTCTCGAGTCAAAGTACACAATGAAGATGTCTGACGCAAACTTTGGCCTGACACCAAAGTCCCACAAATCCCCCAAAAAACAGAATATATAAGATTAAATAGTCCTGTCAAGAAAAACATTTAAGAACAAAAGGCCAACTTACTTCTGAAAAATAAATTTAAGGCTTTTTACAAGTTTTTAGGGATAGGCAGACTCTTTATTTATAAGGGAGGCAAAGAAAATGTGTGCGAAATAACTTCTTGAGAAACACACACCCAAAACCTCTTATTCAATTCACTTTCCCATTAAAGTAAAAAAAAAGAAAGAATAGACAATAGATTTGACTGAAAAGTGGATAAACTGCAAACAACAAATGGTAAATAATAGTAGAAACCTAAGAAGCTGTAAAAATAAACAACTGGATGCTAGGAAATGCATATCAACTCTTCTGTGATTTTTGTTCCTCTCAGATACACAGATTTTAACAGACAAGTAATAAAAACTAAACGTAGGGAGTACCAACTCAGGCTTCTTTCTGGGTTTCTGTATTTGTATCAAAGATACTTCGGATTGGGCGTGCCGTGGTGTCATAGTGCGACCCACGTTCGGAGGCCTTGAGTCCTTGACGCTGCCAGCGCGGGTTCGACTCCCAGACCCGGCAACATTTCCCGCATGTTTTCTTCCCCCATCCTGTCAGCCTACTTTCATATAAGGGACACTGGAGCCCACAAAAGATGTCAACAGTCCATTAAAAAAAGTAAATGTCAGGGAGTGTCAGTTCACCCTTTACCCACCAAGCAGACTAAGTAATAATAGAATAAACTGTGAAGAAACATGGAGATTTGAAATAAAAAGCAAGAAATCATAGGCGTAAAGCAAAGATCTTGTTTTTGGTGCGACCTCTCTGAATATCCAGATAGTGCCGATAGCATTGCGGGAGTTTTGGAGTCCTTTTTTTTGCTCCAGGTTTCTTAAAATTGAATACAGTACCAATATATATGTAAAAAAAAAAAAAAAGCATTCACCGCCTTTTTTGTTGCTCTTATTAAACATTTATTAAACATTAAACGTTTTTATAAAAAAACTCAAAAAACACTAGTGGAAACTGATTTCCATAAAATAATAAAGTAAAATATGTAACATAAAATAAGTATTTGAATAAATATTCACCCCCTTTAAAATTACTGACATAATTCAACAAAGGTCCAGCCAATTTGAGCAAATAGTCTCAAACTTTTCTAACGAAATATGAAAAAATAGATTTGAATTTGAATGTTTTTCTGGCCATCTTTTCTAAAAAAGAAAGAAACAACAACATTTTCAAAAAGTGGCTTACATCTCAATCATTCCTTCTGTGAGTTGTACAACAAAGTATTAGAGAATTTTTGTTTAGTTACAAGGAAATAGCCATAATATTATCAAAGTAAAGATGCAATTTTCCTAGAAAAATGTCTTAAAATTATGAGAAAGGAACGTTCTGCTGAGAAAAAACCTTGAGTTTGTTATTTGTTATTTTCCGGGTTGGAGTTTTTATAAATGCCCAACTTTATTCTCCTAATATTCTCACTATGTTCTCATAGATGAGTAATTAAAAAAGAAAAAAAGATTTTTATTTCATCATAGACTTAACCTGAATTCATAGTCCAAATAAACAGAATCTGCAAAACACGCTTGTCAAACAAGATGGCCGACCTGTGGCAGTGATGACATAAATCTGAACTATGAGTTCACTGGAGAGAAAAAAAAAAAAATCCAGATTTTCCAAAAATTAAACCTTCAAAAAACAAGAATTTGACCTAATCTCAAGTGACTGTTGAAAGACACCTGTGTCTGGAAACAGATTTGCTTTTGCAGGCAAAGACGCATCTATTAAACATTGACTCAAAAATATGTGCAACAGCTATGACATATTTGTACTTGTCATTTTGTATAAGTTTTTTGTAATTTCTTTTAAATTAAAAAAGCCAATTTTGTGGGTCCTGACTGACTTGATGCACAGCGGTGGATATTTTTTAAGAGCCACCGTACATTGTCAAGTAAAACCTCGATGCACCCTCCTCACCTGAGTGGAAGATTTCCTGGCCTTCTTCTTCTCTGGGCTCTTCATCTGTGAAGCTGAAGTAGGAAAAAAATAGGAGAAGAAACTTGAGTAACTGAAAAAAAAAGACAAACAAAAAAAAAACCATTCTCTTCATGCCTCACATTATTGATCCACCACCAATCATCACATTTGGATTGGCCAATACCCCTTAGTGACAGAGTGGAGCAGCTTTAGACCTAGGGCCTCTTTTTCAAGTCCAACAGTTGAGATGGATTCAATGATGGGACATAGACTGGCATGAGGACAAAATGCTGAACATCCAGGCGTTATCATCACCAACGTTATGAAGCCTTGAATCGCAAATGACCCAGGCAGACCAACAGGGAGAGAGGCCGCAAACAGAGGCAGAAGAGGTAAGGTCAATGAGGGAGACAGGAAAAGACTTCAGACATGAGAACGAGGAAACGGTACTGAAGATACATTTATAGCAAGATAGACGTAATAACCTGTTCACAGACTCACTCTGTGAGAAACAGCCACCACCGAAGACAGTCGTGAAGTTTACATATGGGGGAGGCGAAAAGTGATTTGCTAACAGCACCAGTGCAGCCCATTGCAGCGCAGTAATGGATGATTCCGATCTGATCGGGAGATGGGTGAAGGTAATTCCTACCTTTTCGTTTTCCTTGTCCCGCCTGTAGTCTCCCCGATTCGGAAGCCATTAGCTAATATGACTGTCGGTGAAGTGGCAAATCACCGTTCATATGCAAGGGAAAAAAAAAGTTACAAAAATGACGACGTCTTGAAGGCTACATGCCAACAGGTTGAGTCTGCCACAGAGGCCCAGAGGTCCAAAACACGACGATACGTTGTTTTTTTTCCCCCTTCTTCTTCAATGGTGCAACATACTCTTTAATTGAAGAGTTTTGTCTGGTGTTGTTGTGTTTTGGATCTCAGGTTCAACCTCCCTGTCAGTACTGTAACTACAGCATTGGCTAACACTTAAAAGTGAACTGGATTAGCTGGTACAATAACGCCGGCCCAGGTCTGAAAATATTTTAGCCACGGTGTCTGTCACGCCAGGATTTGGTCACCAAATCAACGTCAGACAAAAGTGACAACACTAATGTTATGTAGCAGAAATTTACGGAGCTCATAAGGTGCCACAAGTTGAAATTAAATGGAAAATTAACTGATTTGGGTTAGTCAACAGTATGCACAGATTTGCTGTCATATTTGTGTCAATGTAGAGCAGGAATTGTACTGAGCTGTGTTTTCAGCAAAGAGGTTGTTGTCAACAAAGTGACAACAACATAGAACCAGATCTCAAACAAAGGCTTAACAATTTCATATTGCTTTTAATGCAGAAGGAAACAATGTACTGTGACAATAATTTCCTGTCCTGCTCCAATAACCATGAATTCCAATTTAGGTTGTTTATAACTATCAAAAACTTGGCAGATTTTTTGATTAATTTATGCTTAAAAAAAGTCTTCTTTGTCAGTCATTTTAAACAACAGACCAAGTTACACTTTTTTGTTTAAATATTTAGGTTATTACCATGAAACCTTAATATTTTTAGCCACATTTAGCATCACAACCATTAATAAATCCTACTAATTGTTACTAAATGCAAAACGTCAGAGTAGGTTAGAATCAGAGCTAGAAAAACATCCATCGATGACTAATATACAATTTAGCAACAGAACTGCAGGATTTTTTTATGTTATGCTTCCCTAGTTTTCAGATTTGGGTCTGATGTCATTCCCAGACCCAAGCTCTGACATCTCATTTAAAAACTTTAGGGTGCTGTAAAGTTATTACTCGTTCTAGGTGATATTAGCAATTTAATACTACGCAGACTGAGACAAAAACATGGAACACGTATCACAAAAGATTCCTAAAGCTGGTCGATGAGCAACGAGTTTTCCATTGAAAGTGTCCAAATTGGTGCGTTATATGCTTACCACATTTTTGTGAGATCTAAATCAGACAGGTATCATTAGAAAGTCTGAATTCTAGGTGTTGATAATGCCATTTTGCATATCTGTGCACACGTTTCCTAAACTTAGCAAACGTATGTTCCCAACTTCTATTTTTATTGCTACATCTGGCACTTGCAGGGCTCCGTACCAATTTCGTGTAGATGCAACCCAGCTTGTTTCTGTTGGTTGATGCTGGTTTTCATACTACCAGCTGTTAGTCAGTAGGCATACGGTACAGAGCTCCCCGTCCTCCTCTAATCACTTGCAGATGTTTGGTTAGCAACTTGCAGGACGCTACGTTTCTTAACCAGTTAGCCACGTTACCCAATGTGGCTAACCAGCAGCGCTGAGACTTGCACTCAAAACTCGTACAAATAATAAACCAAACTCTGCCATATGTGTCTCTACAGTCATGTATGAGCAGGTGCAAATAATTTTAACACATATCACATAATATATAGCACAAAGAAATCGATTAGGTTGTGTGAACTTGCTGTTTGCTATGCTAACATTAGCGAGCTAGCTGCAGATTGCTAGCCATCTGGCAGACTATCGTGGAAGCAAACTGTACCCTTTCTCCGATGCTTGCTCTGCTGTGCTGTCCTTTAAAATGAAACTCGCTGGTGTGTCATTGCCAGCAAACCAGTCCTCACACGGTGTGTGCTTGTTGATCCACCATTCAACTGTAATTCATTCAAAAACGCAAATTTCGGTCATAATTATCACGGCCTTTCTGCCGCTACCGGACAAAGAGGGAGAAGCAGGGGCAGCGAGCAGCACGGACGGTTACATTTCGTCACACAAATAGGGGTGTTGGTAGGTGTTTACTACTTATTTTACCGCCGCCTTTGGTAAATAAAATGCCCAGTTTGCTTGAATTCATAGTAGAAATCCAAATAGAAAAGTATATCTATACCGCCTTGCAGAAAAGAGTGAATGGTCTAATTTTAATTTATTAAAAAAATCACACCCACACTTATGGCTAGGCTAAAATATGCAAAGCTGGTCTAAACAGCCCATTTCCCAACCTGCATTTCAGTAAAAGGCAGTCAATTATTTGGGTGAAATGGGATTAAAACTGATATGCCACATGTAAATTGATTGTGAGTTATTACTGTCTTGAATAATAGTTGCATGAACTTTGGTGAAACAACATTATTGCAAGTGCATGCTGCTAAAATTTAAACCTTGAGATATTTTATTATGTTATATTATATTATAGAGAGGATCTTGGTTTCCTGAAAGTTTTCGTACAGAATAAAAAAGTCGTATTAAGTCACCATATTTAATCTGCTTTTATTTAATTTGTTTGAGATATTAGCTATTGTATATTGTGAATTTGTAATAATTTTCTCATTGATATTTAGTCACTGGTAATATATTTGTGTGCTCTAATTTTGTATATTTTTTGTTTGTTTGTATTTTGTTTTTTACATTTTATTCCGTGCTTTCGTTACCCTATAATAGATTATCAGGGTTTTACATTGCAGTACAAGAAAGAAAAGAAAAAAATAACAAAACAAAAACAAAAAACAAAGAAAAAAACTTATTAAAATGTGTGCATCATTACTATTTTTTCAAATATGTTTCATTATTTTACAGATTCAAATTTGTTCATTCATTCATTCATTGTAAAAATTATTTAGATTTTTTTTTAAAAATGTATCTATATATTCATGTAGGCTATTTCAAAAAAGTTTTTTGCCAAAATAGTGAACAATTTGTTTTTCTGAATATTTTGCAAGAACCTTATTAATATTAACAATATTTTATCCTTGATTTCTGTAAAACAAAAGAAAAAAAAGAAAGAAAGGAAAAGAAAGAAAGGAAGAGAAAAGGAAAAGAAACCTCAAACATTGTTGGTGTAGAAAAATGTTTATAAATAGAGATATCTTTCTTTGATTTCTGAACCATGGGGAGTGCAAGGTGGCCAGGTTTGAAGGAGGGACCCAGGGCACCAGTGAAGATAGGACCGCCGCTGATTCTCCGCCCAGGGACTGCCTCCCCGTTGTTTAAGCAGATACCCCACACACGGGCTCATTTATTTGACTTTTTCCATTGTGGGCGCTTGTAACTGACCCATTAGCCGCTCTGGGAATGGGACCAAAAATCACCATCAAGAAAAACTTTGCCTTTTTTCGGATGATCCCGCTCCGATGGCATCTTTTTATCCAAAGGGAATAAATTTTCTTTAAACTGAAAAAAAGAGCAAACGTAAGAAATTTTCAAATGGGATAAAACTTGAGTTTTTCTTTTTTTGCTTCAACTAATCAGGCTTATGCTTCATTGGGGCCATTTTTTTTAAATGATTTTTTTAAAAGTGAGGTGTGAAAATGTTCTGTCTATTAGAATAAAGCAGCGGAAGTCTATTGTTAGAGAGGCAGTGATTTTCTAAAGGTGCGTCACCGGGGCCCCTTTGCATGGCGCTGAAAGGTGCAGGACGAGGCACGGAAGTTTATAGATTTCCATCTGAGGGAAAAAATGGCAAAGTGGTTCAAAGAGTTCCCCCTGGCCTTGAAGAACGGTACGGACAAGATCCGGTCAGTCTCTGAGTCCGGCTCCCATCCGAGAGCAAATAAAACCGGGCTGATGATCAGCATAGGGACCAAAACGGGCCACCGGAAGAACTCCTCTGCAGACAGCGCAGCAGGGGGTGGAGGTGTCGGCTCCCTGCTGTCCGGAAAGAACCGAAAGAACTCCGGCGCAAAGGTCAGCAGGAACGGGGTTGGTTCCCAGAAAGATGGGAAGGTTTGGGACACTTTGCTGACCGGGAAAAGCCGCAAGAACTCCAAAGCAGAGGCGGTGATGGAGGAGCAACAGAGACTCCCGAAGACCTCCGCGCCCGCCTGCGCCTACATCAGCCGGATGATAAGAGTGGACAAACAGGACAAAAGCCCCAACTTTACAATCAGTGGTACCGCCGGCTCTGAAGCAGATAAACTTGCAGCCCAGTCCAAAACGGAAACTGTGAGTTTTATTCTGAGAGCTCATTTTGACTAACCTAAAAATATTTGTTGTAAAAATAAAAATAAACCAGGTACTGAAACTTGATTTAAAGTGCTGTAATTTTAATATGGACCATCTCTGGCCCCATAGATGTTCCTTATATGTTTTAGTTTTACCTTATTATTTACATTATTTTACATTATTATCTATTTTGTATTATAGTGTAAATACTTGACTGTATGTATATATATATATATATATATATATATATATATATATATATATATATATATATATATATATATATATATATATATATATATATATATATATATATGTCTAAATATAATAGATGTTGTATTTTTTAATAGTAGGTCTAATATTAAAAATATAAATGTTTTAATTTGTGTACAAAATGTATTTTTTTCCTAAAATAACAAGTAAATACCAAAATATACTTGTCCTTCAAGCTTTTCTTCTGGTAAAAGTACAAACACATGTTTTTAGTTTGTGATTCTTTGCGTGTTGAATGCTAATCTGACACGTTTCTCCTACCTTCTCTAAAAATACAGATGGGATACCAATAACCTGTCTGACAGGAAAGGCATACAATTTGCTCGCAGTGAAAAAGCCTGGATCCAGCCCAAACTCAGAAAAAGCTTATTATTGTCTCATTTCCCCTCCTGTGCTTCCCATTGTGCCCATTCCTCCCAGATTGTGTCTCTCTATTTCTCTCCACTGTTTGATCTTCTACCTTCATCTTCCTCTGCCTCGATTATAAAACTGTTGGCAGACATATCGGTCGTCACCTTCCTCTGGCTCAGTTCTGACCTACGCAGAGGGCCCTCCCTCCTTCGCTCTGCTTCATTCTTCTCATTCATAACGTTCGCTATCATGTTTTACCAAACTCAGTGGGATTCAAATCAGTCTGGCCAAAGTCTCCATCAGTTTTTCCTAAAAAAAAAAAAATAAAAAAAAACTATGATGAAAAAAACCATCAAAACCTGCACCAATTATAGTAGATATTAGAATTACGTAGGACTGGATGCAATGGCTGAAAATTCAGGTAACCACAGTGGGCAGTATTTTACCGTAAATTAGAGACAATTTTGTTTTACAGTGTAGATTTGATGTAAAAAATGTGTTAGTAACCCATTGCTGCATGAAAATTACACTAAATATTCTAAAAAACTATTTCCCAGGCATTTATTTATTTTGAAATGAATTTTAAAATTTAACCTCAAACACGAGGTTCGTCTATGAGTTCACAGTTTAAAGGATCTACACCCCCTAAATGATTGTTTTTCCTGTATTTTCCTGACCTAGTTGATCATTGTGGAGGATTACGCAGACCCGTTTGATGCCCAGAAGACCAGAGAGCAGAGGGAATCAGAGAGAGTTGGGGAGAACGATGGCTACATGGAGCCATACGATGCACAACAAATGATAACCGGTAGGAACTCATAACACGCTTAACCTCACCGCATTCCCGTTTTCAGTCACTTCATCATCCTTCTGGGAATGTGAAGTCACTCTGCTCTCTGGCTTTGCTATGATGACTGCATTTCATTTGGACAATGGGTGTAGTTTCCTGTCCTCACTTCCTCTTTCCTGTTTCTGTTTCCCGGTGCTATTCTCTTTTAAGGAAGTCGGCCCTGACCGCCGGCTACCAGAATCTAGGATGCAGCCCTATTTGGACCTCTCAGAGTCAGAGGAAATGCAGTGTCCAATCAGGGAATCGGATGCTGCCAGAAACTTTTTAGTTTGTTGTTTTTACCAGAAGAGTCACACAATGGCACTGCGTGAAGACGGGCAGGCTTTTTTGCTCCTTCTCCATCTCTTAGGTTGTTTCTCACTGAGACGGTGTGAAGTCAGCAGAGGATGTGATGAAGTGAGTTGGTCAGTTTACGAGGCTGAAGTCACATGGAAGGAAGTCAGCAGGGCCATGAATGTGGCCCAGCATTATTTAGCATCTGAGATCAGTTATTAAGTCACAACTTTAAGCAGAATTTCTTTGGCTAATTTCTATTTTTCAGATTTTTATTCAAGCCAGGGTTGAAAGTTAGGCTTCTCTGAGTTTTTTACTAGGTGTGCGTACTTTTAAACTAATCTTTTGTTAAAGCACTTTTTAAAGCAAGTTTAGCATTTATTGCTTTTTGTGAAACACACATAACATCAATTAAAGTGCCACTAATGAACCTAAAATGAAGTTCAGCTGTCTCGATTACTAAAATAACAGGGAAATCGTTGTGATGGTCTCATTTAAATATGTGATGGGGTGTGTAAACATTTGAGAGTGGTTTTCTGCCGATGATGTTAAAAAAAAGGAAACTGGTTCAATTGAAATTCAGCTACAACCGGGTCCAGAACTTTTTCGTGTCCAGCTTTCCCGTCTTTCTCCCACAATGTTCCCTGCAGCTGCTGGAGGCTCTGTGTCGCTCCAGCGGTGGAGACTTTTATCTCTCGGCCGAGATTTTAATCTTTAATCCCTTCTCTTCAACCTGCCAGAGATCAGACGTCGGGGATCTAAAGACCTGCTCAAGGCATGCATGTCGGCGGATGGGAGTGATGGACCTGTGGAAAAAGGTCAGCCGGCTGCCATCTATGATGACCCGTATGCGGGAAGCGGTGACGGTGAGCGGACGAAGCCGGAGCTGGACCAGCATCCCGCAACTGAGTATGAGTTGCCATGGGAATGGAGGAAGCAGCACATCGTCAGAACTCTGTCGGGTATAATAAAGCATCTTTCACCACATTGTTATTATCTGAAGGTTCATCACTGAGTCAGAAGTTGGATTCTGGTGGAAGCTTTTCAGGAGTAGATGATTATATTTGTCTTGGTTCACCCTCACATGCATATTTTATAAGCTACACAGACCAACAGCATACTGAACATCTTGTATAAAACATCAAAGTACTCTGCTGTGTTTTCAGACATCAACAGAAAGTTCAAACTCAAGAAGAAAGTTTTTTATATGTATATATATATATATATTACTTTGCTTGTGCTCGTCTTTTCCCAGCACAATTTGACATCCCAGTCAAAGAAGAGACATGTTTTCATACACTCAGCATGCAGACCCAGATGCAGCAGCAGCAGCATTATCTGAGGCAAAAAAGCAGAAGCCAAAAGATCCTGAGATCCTCTCACCCGACTCTGCTGCCATCTACGCTTCCCTGCAGCAGCCCTGATGGAGAGGCGTGCTGCGTGGATCCATTACTACCCCTGGAAAAGCAGAGGTAGCACCCTGCTCTCCTTTATAGACAAAAACGCAAAATATACAATATGTTCTGAAATTAATCACATCTTTAGATATTTTTTCTTTTGTATACATGATTGGGTAGGTTGGAATTTGAAGGGAGCATCATAATGCGTCCACTTTATGCTCCAGTACATTTGTTGTCCTTGTGAAATTGTGTTTTCTTTTTTGGAAAGTCTTGAATTAATTTAAGATGGAGAAGAACAATATTCTTCTCCAAAATGGCAAAAACCAACAACAAAAAAATTAAATAAAGAAAGGAAAGATACAAAAATATTTAAAGAGAAGCAGAGAGCTGAAGAAAATTATTTCTGAATCAGAAGAAGAGGAAGCCTTTATTACAGTGCAGGAGCTGTAAATCTTGGGCACATCTGTACAAATTTCACAACTGTGACTCCGACTAAATGTCCTGTTATTGATGAAACATTACTCAGTTACAGTGTTTACATGTTTTCTCAAGTTTCGCAAATTATGTTCTGCTAAAATGAAAGATTTTTTTTTAACATGTAAAGTTTTAAAAATGTTTAAAACTCAAACTGGACTCTGCAAAGCATTCCATGACCCATGTGACCTACACGTTTTAAAGTGGTGTAGACGTTTTTGGAGTCATATCCAACTAATATATGTAGGAATTAAAGCATCACCTAAGAAACATTTTGAATATCAAAGGGACTTGTGGATTGTGCTCTGCGTCTCTTCCAGTTGGTACCATGGCTGCGTGACCCGGCAGGAGGCGGAGTTCCAGCTGCAGTCCTGCAAAGAGGCCAGCTTCCTGGTCAGGAACAGCGAGTCAGACAACAGCAAGTACTCCATCGCCCTCAAGTGAGTCTTTCCTGAAGATGCAGGCGCAGCTTCTGCTGGATAAAATGTCTCTAATTGGATGCACATTTCTTATTTGTGGCTTTGCTGTAGTCTGTGTTTGAAAGAATGCAGGACAAATTAGTGGGTGTGGATAAAGAGGCATTTGAACCATAAACATGTCTTAAGAGAAATTTTGAATAAAGAAAACAGAAAGTCAAGCTACACCCAGCAGAACATAAAATAAAATGTCCATATGCGCATTCAGAGAGAAGGGTCGGCTTCTCCTGAGCTGAATATTATTACATAATAATAATAATAATAATAATAATAATAATAATAATAATAATAATAATAATAATAATAATAATAATAATAATAATAATAAAACATCTGTTATATTACATAATAATAATATGTAATAACGTTATTATTAATAATTTTGTAATAATAAATAAGAGCTATAAGTATTACTATACTACTAATAATATTCATTTTAATAGCTCTAATTTTTGTGTAATAATTATTAAACAATAATTATTAATAATAATATCTTTCATTATTATTTATACATATTATGTAAGTTTTATAACTAAATAGATGCACTAAGGAGGGAAGAAATAAATAAACCTTTAATAAATGAAGAGGGACCCCTTGCGAAACATCTTTGTTATTAATTCATTTTTGTCTTCGTTCCTTCTTTCATCACATCTCCATTGCATTTCCTTTGCTAATCAGAAGCTGAAAGTTTTGATGAAATGGTGAGTAGATGTTAGTGTTCATGAATCTTGTCTGTGTCCAGGACAAGACAGGGTTGCGTTCACATCATCGTGGCCCAGACCAAAGAGAACGGCTTCACCCTGGACCAGAGCAGCTGCGTGTTCCCCAGCATCCCGGAGGTGGTGCACCATTACTGCACCAGCCGCCTGCCTTTCACCGGGGCAGAGCACATGACGCTGCTCCACCCCGTACCTCGCATCCACTGACTCTGACCTTAAAACCTCGTACGCATTTGAAGCAGAGATGAGAGGAAATAATCTAAAAATTATGTTTCTTCGGTCTGTACAACTACAACCCTCTCAAAAGTGTTATTTTTTGTTGATTTGATGTTTAAAATGTGTCCAACTGCCTGGCGTTTATTCACTTATTTTACTTTGACGTGCAGCTGATGCAAAACATCCAGGCTGCTATTTTGCATGTGAACAAGCCCAGCAGAAATGACAAGGCACTTTTATTTCTGATTTAAATGTGACCAGATTTCGGAATGTGTTGTTAGCTGTGCCTCCAAGTAAAACTGCTGCTGCTGTTTTATTGTTGCTAAGTTAAATTTCCAGAAATTGGAAACATTTGAGTTTATCTCTCCTGCCCTCTAGTGGACAAGGAGGATGAACTGCACCTTTACCAAGACAAAGACCTGCTCCATGCATTTAAACACATCTAAAGATAAGGAAAACCGATATTCTCAGAGCGGTTACATAAAAATATAATTTCTGCATTTGATTTCGGCATCAGCTGTCCCATGAGGATTCCCCCCCCCCGTTTTACTGTGAATGAGGGAGCAGTTTCCACTGCACTGTGAAGACTGGGTGATTCACCCCAAAACAATGTGCGAGACAGAGCTCCAGCTCAGCAGTAATTGAACTTTTTACTGACAAAGAACCGAGGATCAGGCTTAACATGTTTATTCATTTCATGGAGCGTTGCAGTGATTCCCAACCTGTGGGGGAGGTAGAGAGCTAAGAGAAGGGCGATCAGATGCAAATTTGTGTCAAAGTTGTTGGAGCATTCAGAGAGACCTTTGACTATTCCTTCTGGCTTTCCCTCCAGAGTGTCCTGAATTTGCTCTTCTCGCTTAAGTTTGGAGAAAAGAGTTGTTTTGGATTTAGATCTGCGTCCTGAAGGCTGATTTTGTGTCTGGTGAACCGTTTCCGTGTTAATTTGGGTGTTTGTTTTGGTTCATTTTGTTACGGAAAGCTCCAACTTCAGAATACTAACTCAGACCACCAGATTTCTATTAAAAATGTTCTGGCATTTAAAAGACTGCGTAGTGCAGTGTACTCTAGCAAAAAAATTTCAATTCACTTGAAATATTTTTTCAATTTACTTGAGAAACCAGAAACCACATCGCCCACATGTCGTATTTATTGCAGGAACACTCAGTCTTAGTCTAATCAGACCAAAGCACAAAGTTGTTTTACTGACAGCCAATGAGGATTTGAATCATAACAAAGGTTTCAGGATCTTTGGAGGAGAAACCGGCCCACGGCATCATGGAACCTCAGCTTCATCTGACATACAGCTTAAGTTATGGTCCATGTAAATGTTTACATTTGTGACAGTAGGAAAGTTTTTGTTTTTGTCTGGCATACAGATCTATTGGTTTTCCTGTAGACCTGGCGATGTTAAGGTACAACTCTTTGCTGCATTTGAGCTTGTTTGTGTCTGGTGCCAAGATAAATCATAGAGCCAAGATAAATCATAGAGCCTTGTTTGTTGCTACTCTTGTTTTTTAAACTATTAGACAATCTGACCTTATAGACAGCACCGGCGGAGCAGCTTTCAAATTGGAATGACATGTTCTGGAGTATTTCTTATTTTGCATAAATTTAAAGAAAATAGAAAAAGATCTCTGCATCTGTACCAATTCCTTGGAACTATAACTTACAAAATATAAAATATTTCAATCAGTTGAGGCTTATTTTAAAGGAACTGGTATGGCTTTAAATTATTATTATTATTGTGGCACCATTCCAGTTTATGTGGAATAAACTGGAGAACAAAGTTGAAAAAAAAAACTAATTTGAGAAGCAACAAAGTAGATGTAGATGCTCTGTACTTACATGTTTATACACAGTGTTGCACTAACCCTTTAGAATGAAATAAAAAGCACATATATGCAAACCCCGGCTGTGATGAACAGATATGTTCATCACTTATCTTTAAGTTGGATATGATCTGCTCTGACTGATCAAGACCAATTTTTAACATTAATCTCCCATCTAGCAGATGCCAGATGAAGCATAACGTTTTTGTCTTGTCGGTGCAAGAAGGGAGGCTGCCAGGAGAAAAGGTTATGGGAATATGCTTATTGAATACAACATGAATAAAAACTTAAAAGCTTGAAAATGAAAACATCTTGGAAGAAGATTTTACCTTTTTAAAGCTAAGCGTCAGATTTATTTAAAAATTTTTTTGGGGGAAAATTAGTCACACCGTCTTTAGAACTAGTTTGTTATATATACAATAGCATGTTATGGTTAATTTTACTGTGAATGATTCTTAGATTAAAATAAAATATTTCCTTGCAAAAACAACCTTAAAAGTTGCCAACTCACATAGTGACATCACACAAGGAATATGATAAATTTTTAAAGTGAGTCTATTTGAAATGTTTGTTCTTTATTGCATGTTTTCAGGTAAATTCTTTCTTCAAATATTCTCTCTTTGCTCACGTCAGCTGATCTGTTTATTTTTAAAACCTTTGGAAATTCTGCTTTGGAAAAAAAAATCCCCACTGACCTTAAATGTTCTTTATTCTGATAGCTGATGCCTAAAAGAGAGGCAGTTCTCCCTCCAGCTAAGACAGTTCTGCAACGTTAAGGGGAAAGTCACTGATGGGGGATGATTGAATGTTCCCTGAAAGTCTTTAGATTTTACTGCCTATCAGCTCAAACATACCAAACCTTACGTTTTATTTTAGTGGCACGCTGGAGACCACAGTTCAGCCTGAAGCCAAGTTTCAGGCCGACATCACGGTCTCAAATACTTGAACGTTAACCATTTACATACCACTTCAAAGTGTTATTGTTTTAAGTCAGTGTGTTTTGATGTAATTTAAATGGAAACCAGAATAAGTGGTCCTGAATGTGCTGAATCCCAATAAAACAAGCAATGGAAAATGGAAAACGTGAGTCTGTTTATGTGCTGTAAAGGAGCAGGATCTTAAGCAACAACGGTAGAGTGAGGGTGGGTTTTTCTTTTTGTGCTCCATCTGCATGTTGACTTTTAGCTGTTGTTCCAAAGACTGACAAGGTCAAGAGGTGAAGTCCTGGATGAGGGATTAGGTTTAAACCCGAGGATTATGCAAAGCACCAACAGTTTACCTCGTTGTACTCCAGATAGTATGGATTAAAGTAAAAGCAGCCCTAAAAGGAGTAAGAGTCGTATCATTACACTAATGTCAAGGATGCTTAAGGTGAAGAGGGTAATAAAAAAGAATTGGACACCATCCCTCTCGTCTTCCCTTCTTTTGTTACGGATCTCCTTTACCGTCTTCGCTGGTTCTGTGTCACTTGAGGCAGGTGACTGTCTGACTTGCAGAGGAGGACGCGGCTGCTTCTTATATATGTTTGATGCCAGGAGTTTGTGCTTTAACCCATGAAGGGAACCGATCCAACACGTTCGCTCTTATTACCTTAAAACCTCAGATGGCTTTCAGTCTTCTCACGAATGCTGCGACACCTCTGGGTCCGTGGACCGGTGTCTGGTGACCCGCAAGGCGCTTCTTCCTGAACCTTTCCAAAAAAGAAAGTGTTAAAAGTGTAAAATGAATTGACTGTACAGTTTTAGTTTTACAAACTTGGTTTTAATGCAAGGTGTCAAGCTGATTTTTCAATTTGGGTGACATCAAGATCATGAATCTTTACAAAGGGCCGGTTATGACAGAATGCAACAATAAAACCACCATTAAAACATTATAGCTTTCTCTGGATTTGATTTGTACTTCTTAATATTACATTACATTTAACATTGCTGTAACATTGATGTAATACAAATAAAAACTGAATTCATTTGACTGATACCTTAAAGTTCTGTTCCTGTGTCATTCTGAGAGGAAAAACAGAACCGGTTTTGGTCGATAGACCTTGAGTTTAACACAGGATTTAATTAATTCTTACAAAAAAAACATTGTAAGAAATGAAACGGTAACACTTTATTTGAAGTGACTGACATGACACTGTCATAAACATGACATAACTCCTGCTATGAACATGAAGGAGTTTTATGAACATTTATGACTGCTGCAATGAAGTTTCATTCAGTAAATAATGACAATTTAAATGTAAAGTTGACATTTTTAATTGACTTTTTACGCCAGTTTTAACAGAACTTGGCATTTAAAGGGTCATTATTGACCAAATAATGCAATGTTGACACTTTTAATGGACTTCTAATGCAACTTTGCATTTAAAGTGTCTTCATTTACCAAATGACACTTCATAAAGAGTCCTTCCTGTTCATGGCCGTTGTTATGTTCAGTTTATGACACTGTCAGGTCTGTCTTATGCACACCCCTTCAGATAAAATGTTACTAATGAAACTAAATGTGCCACAAAACTCTTCTGCAGGACATTTGCCATTTGAATGCAGGTTTTAATATCCCTTGGTTTAAATGTATGGCGGCTTTTGGAGAGCGAAACCAAGCCAGTAATCATGCAAAAAGTAATCTAAACAAAGTTCTGATGTCTTCATTGGGTGCATGAAGGTAAAAAAAAAGCAAAGTTTGCAAGAACTTTAAATATCAAAACATGCAGCTAATAAATCAAACAAGGTTTACAATGAAACAGAAGATCCATGTTTTCAAAGTTTGAGCTCTTCAAGTTATCGCAGCAGTTTGGGACTTTCAACATTTCAGTGAAATGTCACCAAATTTTTCAACAAGGCTTCTCTATCATCTTAGTATTGCAAACTGGGACACTTTTTGACACTTGTGTTGATGATCCTACCACCACATCGTGTTAGTATTTATTTTGTTTTTATATTAGCTATAGCTTATAGTTAATTATTTTATTTAGACATATATTTTCTAATGGGTGCACACTTTAGTTAATGTCTGTCTGAATGGTTTGCTCACACTTGTTCTTTTGTTTGAGCTGCTGCAATTACAAACCAGCTGGAGGAGGAAACCTGGAACAAACCATTTGTTTTTCTGAAAGACTGAAGGGGGGAGACTTTGTTGTTTCAAGTTAATTTTAGTTAATTTTGTCACTTACATATTCACTTATTATTGTTTGTGCTAAGTTAGCTTTATTTTATTTGTTTCATAGGATGCTTTAGTTAATTTTGTCACTTAAATATCCACTTATTATTGTTTGTGCTACGTTAAACAAACTTTATTTGTTTCATAGGATGCTTTAGTTAATTTTGTATTGTTTGTTCTTTTGTTATGTTGTGCCTCCCTCATGTTTAAGCAGCCTTTTGTTCTTTGTTTGCAGGTCAGTTTTGTTTGTGTTCAGTTGACCTCAGTTAAATTGGGCCCAAATTTGTAACTTATTCTTGCATTAAATCTTTATGCTTTAACTATTTTTGGAAGAATAAAATTGAACCTTTTTCTACTTTGAACACTTTTTTTGTCCCCGTTTGAGTCTGGTCCCTCACAATGCTCAATGAGGCCAAACAGATTTAAATTAGTCATGGAGTAAATTCACCAGTAGATCTGCTCCTGCCAAAGTTACGGCCTTGAGTTAAAATTTGGGTCAGCTGCAGGAAACCAACAAAACTAACGGAACGCCACCAGCGCAGCCAAGAGGAGCGGTCGAATATCCAACCACAACAATGCTAGAAGTTCATGTCCTCTTCAAGTATTTGATCAAGGTGCGACTTCTACCCACAAATATTAGCGGTGCAGCGGTGCACAGGATGGTGTGTTTTAGCACTGCAGTTTGCATGCCTTTCAGAAGCAGGAAGCTGCTGAAGATGTTTTTCTCCTGCAGCATTCATAAAACATAAAAAAAAATACGGTAAAACATTCTATTAAACTTTATTTTTCCAAAATGTTTTAGTTAAATAAGGTGGAGTTTGAGCTCTTCCTGAAACAAAGACATCAGAACTTTGTTTTCTGACTCATCTCTGGCAGCCTCAGAGTCCCTGAGGACTTCTATCAAGATTAATTTCATGAACACGAGCAAAGCCGCCCTTCTCAAGTTCTCCAAAGACAGAGCCAACTACACCTGGAACGGGTTTAATCATCAGATGATATGGAGCTACAGCCTGTTCTGCTGTATACTTGAATGAATAACTCCACTTTGTTCCCATGTATAAGTCATCCTACCCCTCTGTCCAGCCGCTGCCCCCTCTTCGGCTTGCATGACAGCTTGACACGATCGCCGCCCCACTCCTCCTGATGGACGTTGTGCCTTGACATCTTGGTTTCACTTGACCTGCCCTCTTGGTAACCGAAGTGTTCCTGTCGGCCTTATCAGACGCGTCAGGCTCGGTGCCAGTGACACAGCCCGGCTCTCTGTTAGCTCATCTTCTTTTCTTCATGCATGCAGGCGGCAGCACCTGCCATGCCCGATCGCAGCCTGGCTGACGCGCTCAGTTTGACCTCGGCAGGTGAGGTCGGCCGTGTTTTCAGTCACTGTTTGCACGGTGATCTTAAGTCATTGTTTGCAGATGAGAGGATGAAGAGCATGTGCGAGTTAAGGGCCTGCTTTGGAGCATAACTTGTAGGAGGTTTCCGTCTCAACTTGTTTTACAACCAGTCAGCTACGAGCTGACAACAAGATCGGAAACATGATGTCTTAACGTTTTACGCTTTGTGATAATATCTCAGTGATAAATTAGAACCAGCATTATTCGCCAAGTTTGTGCACCAAAACAAGGAATTTAACTTCAGTTCAGCTTTGCTCTAAGTTAAGATTTTTAAAACACAAATATGTGAAAAAAGGGAAAACAAAAAAAATGTTAATCTAGGAAATATGCATAAATGCATTTTTTTTTTACAAGATTAAATGAACAAACAAAAAAATGAGTACATTAAAAAAGCACTTTTGCTTGAAGTAAAATGATTGCATTTTGTGCCAGAATTAAGATTTTTTTTGTTTAACTGAAAGAAATCTTGCAGAGTCCCTGAAGGGACTAAAAATAAAAGATATTTAGAAATCTACTTTTAATTTTCATTAATATTTGCTTGCAAAAATGTTGCAATAGTTAAAGGAGATACAAAGCATGACAGCTTGTATCTGTTTTACAAAAATTGTCTTTTAGATAGTTTAAAATGTACTTGAGCTATCTTGGCCTTGTGTGAGAAGATAATTGCCATCCACCCTGAGAATCAAACAAATCAGTTAAATAGCACCTATCTAACAACATGAGTAGGCTGAAAATTTTCAAAAAGTAGCACACCATGCACCAATATGAAGAAATTATAGAGCAGATGAGAATCAAACTTACTGACAAATATTGGTCTGGAAAAAGTTTTCTCTCTAAAGGTTACCTGGCTCTGAGCCAGCAGGACAGTGTGAATACAACCCAGTTGACCTCCACTACACATCAACTTTTTAACATCAGCAGAGCTTAAAAGTATCATACATCTGCCCAAAAACTTCTTGATTATCTCCAAGCTTATTGTAAAAAATATTCAACAGTGAAGCTTTTTAGAAGCGGTGCGTCAGATTGTATCCATCAGAATATTTGAGAATAAGAACATTATATCGATAGTCTAATGCAGTGATGGTAGCATTGTGCTCTCGGCTACGTTGCTCCTTCAGGACATGGAGGACTTGGCAAAATTAAATTAACCATGAATTTTGCTTCCATCGAACTAATTTCCAGCCATCAGTTCAAATTCTGAAACTCAAGCAAATCAGAGAATAATAATCTCAAGCACACTAGCAAAAACACTTCTGAATGGCTTTTCAGTGGTCTAGTTAAAGCTCAGACTTAAAGCTAATGAAGAATCACTGACAAAACCTTAAACGGTGCTGCTGTAATGAAAAAAAGAAAACAAAAGGTGGCTAAAAATTCCTGTAAAAAAACAGTTGTTGGGTCTGGGGATTAATTACTTTTTACATTAACAAATTAAATCATGAATAAAAACTGCTTTTGTATTATCTTGAAAATATAAAATGTTAATATTTACTTTACAATCTGAAGCATTTTAAATGCAAAAATTGAATAAATCTGTAAGGGAGGAAATATGTTTCAACTGTAGATGTTTATTTCATTTTGGTTTTCAGTGCGGTATTTTAACTTCTCACACTTATCCTCCACATATCTGCCACATGTGGTGCAGATGCTGAACAGACTGATTGTTTTTGGCATAAGGGACATATGGAGTTATGACTTTAGGATGATTCGTCTGCAGTTGGGAGACAGCTGGCATTAAAACACCGCATGTTGTCTGAACCTTTTTGCTCAGTGTGGAAACAATCTGTTGATCCTTTTGAAGGTGACAGCAGATTATTACAGAGGCTGTAAATGATTACAGCATGGAAATATGTGGTTCTCTATTCGGTTCTCTTAAGGGTCACAGCAGGGTTAACATTTTTGGACACTGCTTTGGATCAGAAACCTGTCAGCGGGCTGCGCACACTATAACCATTCAAACAAATCTATCAGAGGACACCTTTGGAGAACGCAGATGGCCGAGGAATGAGAGCGGATCGGGTAAGCCCTGCCCAGAGGACAGCTGGCTGACCTGGAGTCAGTTTCTCAATGTTGCTGAAGGCAAAAAAAGTTGTTGAGATTAACAGTGTACACCCAGATATGAAGAAATCCCTCCGGCTGATAGGATCTGTGTTCCAGCTGTTTTACATTTGGCCCTTTGTCTTAGTTTCAGTCTGAGCAATAAAAGCCAATGCGGTGAAGGAGGACGTGCAAATCTACTGATGTGCATGCATGAGGGACAGAAAGAGCTGCTTGCTGTAACAGCAACTCCAGCATTCCTTCTTGATTTTATCCCCCGCTTTCCAAGCTCTGCACTTCAGTAATGCACTTCACAATCTGGATCCCCTCCCAGTCTTTGCTGTCCTTTATTCACACCATACTGACACAGGCATGCACACATATCCTCTCACATATCACGCCCTCTTTCTGTTTTCTCTTTTCTCTCAGCTCCTAAAGGAGTTTTCTATGCAGATTCAAGTGAAACATCTGGGTCAGCTTAGATCTAGCAGAACAAGACTTGCAGGATATTGTTGGCAGGATGTGATGTGTGAGCTGAAGCAGTTTACTCTGTGGGAATCCCCAACAAAAAGACACACACACACACACACACACACTCCGAGTGAAGAGCATGCTCACACACCAACACACTCTCACTGCTGACATCCTAACTGCTCGATCTCATATCCAGGTGCCACAACTCATTCCAGACACTTTAATGCACAAGTATGAGGCATAGCTGTTCCAAGCACAACTTGTGTTTGGGGTGCTGTTTAAATCTCTGTGTTGCATCGCATCTTCTTGTGGAGTGTTTTCTCAAGGGAAAGGGAGAAAAAAAAAATTCTCATCCGGCACTAAACAAAAGTCTTAAGCAATCTTTAGTTTCCTTGTATTTTGCTTTGAGCCATTTTCAGAGAAAACTGTTGTTTGAAAGACATAAAATAGAATTTTAGCAGCAAAAAAAGTGATTTCCAAAACGATGTCCAATTATGTGCCACAAATGTTTACTATGTCCAATAAACTGCATAAACTATCATAGTAACAACTTTTCCGTTTAAGTTATGTTAAAGCTTCACAGCTCATAGCTGGTATATTCATTTTTCTTAATAATTTGAGTAATATATGAAAAGAAACAAGTACAAGGCACACAAACCATACAAGATGAAAATAGTGCTAACAAAATAAAAGAATAAAGAATTTTATTAACTTTCCTTCTAGGAATTTATTTATAACCACTAGCTGGGAGACCTACCAGACTAGCAACCTGTCTGGATATTTAAAAGCTCTTTGTGACTTGCTGACTCTCCCTGTAAGTGACCACAATAATGCGTAGAAAACTTCTTCAGTTCGTGTTAAAGAAAACTTTTGCTTGAGTGGTGAAACGTCTTCAAGAAAAGTCCAGTTACCTTCTTACGTTGTTTTCTAATTGGCTGTGATTCCAGCGTCTTTCTCTGATGTAAAGATATAAATATCATCGCCCCCATTTGTCCAAAGGTGGGTCAGAAGCAAATATCTTATATTTTACATATTACACAGCTTCAGTGATTGGAAGCAGCTGAAAGTCTCATTTATACATCATCAGTAATTAGGGGTACAGTGATCTAACATTAGAAATGTTACAGAGGAGAGAATTTTTAGATACAACAACTAGTTAAATGACATTTTGTTTGGTCTAAAGAAATTTCTTCAAGATAATACATGTAAAGCTTGAAGGAAAGACAAAGTACAGATACATGATCTGGTTATTGTTTGGCTTAGATGGGAAGAATAAACATTTTGTTGAAGCAACTAATTTTAATATGTAAACATGTTGGAGCAAAGTCTGGAGAGAGTGACTTAGATTAAATCAAAAGAAGTGATCTTTCAGTTACTGCCTGGGAAAGGACATAAAAAAAACCCAATTGTTTTTGACTCAGAAACTTTATGCTCACAAATAACACCCACGGCCACCATAACAGTCACGATACTGACTCCGCTAGTGATATTTGTCATAGTTATGGTTTGATCTGTGTTGTGTAATCATTCCCTCAGCTTTAGGTTTTGTACTGAGTGATAATTCTGGAGCAATAAGTGTTACCAGCAGAGAGAGTTGTGTTTTGGTGGTTGATCTGGATACTTATTCCCATAAAAAAGGTCTTTGTCACGCTCTGCGTTCCTTGGCAGCAAATCATTTTCCATCCAGGTTGATGGGTTTCAGTTTCACAGATGTGTTGCACTGAAGGCTCTGCTGGTGTCAGAAAGGGGTTTATGGAATTAATTATCTGCTTTGAAATCAATAAAAAGCAAATTATTATGATTCAGAGTTTTCTGTCTCTAAAATACAATGACATTTGACCTTTAAGCCATTAATCTGCTGTGGACAGCCATGCTCAGGCACAAGAACATTAAAATGATTTAGGAAAAAAATACCAAGACCTCTTGATCACTAAATATTACTTCTCTAATCTAAATTAAAAAAAAAAAAAGATTAGAAAATCTTCTTTAGATCAGATACTATACTTTTTTTGAATTTCCAGTATCATCATCTTAACGGGGCCAAAGCCCACCCTCAGCTCTTATCTTTTCACTTTTCTTAAGCTTTAATACTATCCAGCCACATAACTTATCTGATAAGCTTCTTAACCAGTTGATTTTAATCCTCATGGTATAAAGGTCAGTGGATATTTTTTTTTATTAGCTGAATGCTTCTACTGGTTCTGCTCAGTATTTGGAGAGGTGTTCTTGAGAATAGCTTGCTGTTACAACAAAAAGCTCCAACAACGGGAGTTTTTATTATTAGTTTTTAATGCTTCATCAGAAAGTATTGCTCTGTTTATTATTTCTTGGTATGGTAATCTGTCTGGTTGAAGTGTCTGGTAAGATTTTGAAGAGTACTTACGTCCAGCTAGTTGACTTCTAAAACAGGCAGATGGCGAGGAACCTCTGTTGCATTATGATTAGACTATCCTCAATTTAACAAAAAATATATAAAGTTCCCACAGTAAAGACCGAAAGGTCCATATTTAGAAGCTGCATCCTTTGAACGCTGCGTTTACAAGCCGCTAACGTCATAGCAATGTGAAGGAGACTCCTTCTTCTTCTTCTTGAAATGTATTAGCGGTGTGAAGAAAAAACAACGACGACGACGACTCCCCCAAGCTCGGCCCGTGAATGTTTTTTTTTCCTCCAGATGTGATGAACAGGTCTGGGGTATGCTCCGTGGAACAGCCTGTCTCAAAAAGCATTGCGGGCCAGACGTGAGATTTTTGTTTTTGTAATAATGGCGGATGAAGTAGGGACAAAAACAAAACAAAAAACAACAGCTGTAAATATAAGTATATTAAAATCTGGCTGTACAAAAATAAAAAAAAGTTTCATTATTTCGATTTTTAAGTAATCAAATAATGTAATTAATAATGTAATCAATAAAGGGGATTAAATAAGAGTTTTTTTTAAAAAATATTCTGCCATATTTAGAATTGAGCTTTATGGTTGCTAAGCAACAGGGTAGACGTCGAGGTCAGGGCGGGAATAAATCTGAAGATAGACCCTTCAATTTTACAACCTCTCACCAGGAAGAGAGGTTATCTCGGGGTTTTCGAAGGACAAAAGCCCCTAAATTCTAACATACAAGCCAACAGCGTTGCCAACATTGTGTTTTGGTGATACTGTTTGATAAAGCTGGGGCTATTTTGTGTTTTTCCTGACATAATGCATGTGTGGCTTGAAGAGCGGAGCTGCTGCAAATCAATTTTGTATTGCGCAAAATGAAAGTTCCTAACCATTCCTATATCAAAATAAATTTTTGTTGTTGTTGATTTACCTTTTCTAAGACCAGAGAAAATAACAAGACATTTTTGGAAAAATCAGACACCATGTCATCCATGTTGGTTAAATGCAATGTTTAATATTTTGAAGCACTGGTTATTTTCATAAAAGATTAAAAAATAGGTGCAACATCACCTATCTATCAACTCTGAGTACATTCAATGATATAATGATCTGAAACTTTATATATTCATATATGTGTTCACAGATACTCCATTGTGCAAGAAAGGATCAAACACACATCTCCAGTCTGGTGCCTTCTCATAACCTCCCCTACTGTAAAACTCAAATGAGTCGGAGCTGAAACGTGATGAAATAAACCCTGATGTGTACATTAAGTCTCTCGCTGCGCTGAGAGGAACTTGATCCGGATTAGCTGTGGTATGAATAACATTTGCATGGGGGAAAACAGCACCCCCACTGAATTCCTCATGTTCTGTGAACCCCATAAACTGAGCGCCGGACATCTCCTCTCATATGTGTTTGTAGTGTTTAGAAATTGCGTAAGACGAAAAGTGAAAAAAAAAGCCATCAGTTTTACAGTCCTTTCCCCCTCCTTCTCCTTTCTTTCGTCGTTGTCCTCCTCCTCCTCCTGTTTTTACTCCGGCCTCTCTTGCACAGTTTCAATTTTTCTTCGCCCCGTCTTCCGGTTTTGAATCCAGGAAGAAGTCATTGCAGGCCACTGTGAGGGCGCCCATCAGGATGATGAACTCTGTGAAGTCCACCTCGCCGTCGTTATTGGCGTCCAGGTCATTCATCACCTTCTCCACGGCTTCGTTATCTTTTGAGTTCTGTTAGAGACAGACAGAGTTAATAACATAAACTTGTTTTTTTAATGTGTGTGTGCAGGATTACAAAACTGCACAGGCTTGTCAGAACTTGCACATGAGGGTATAAATGTGCATACCTCTTCTTGTGTCACACATGTTTGCAAATGCGCTCTATCTTTTTCTTCACAACCATATACCATATTTATCCTCTGAGGCACTCTACACTTACCCCAAGGTAACTCCCCAGTTCCTCTGTTAGCAGCTCCTTCAGCTCGCCCCTGCTCAGGGTGTACTTATCGCCCTCCTTCCCCGAATATTTGTGGAAGGTTTTTATGAGCATCTGCATGGCACTCTCCAGGTTGGTACTGGGCTCCTTGGACATGCTGGAAGGTGGGGGGAGAAGTAGAAATTATTAAACTCTTGGATTAAATGCCCGCTCCAGCCTCTGCTTACATGTGTGGCCACATGGCAATCAGAGGTGAAGCAACCTCAAAGATGTAAAGACGGAGGGACAGGTAGACTGATGGATAGGAGGAGTGTGTGGTCACATTTTGGAATAAAGCTTCGGAGAAGCTTTACTTTTGCTGAACAGTCTTACACACATTGTGTCCGGCATCTTGAAGCGTCTTGTGCTGGACTCGTGGGGAGACTGTGCACACACAGACACAGATAAGTCACTGTCAATAATGTAAAGCTGGGACGTTTGAATCCAAGCAACTGATGCATGCCATTCGTCTGGTTATCTCTCTTGTAGGTTGCTCTGGTAATGAATGTAACGCTGTGGTAAAACACGTCTCCAATGCGACACCTAACACTTACATAGAGAAACTAAGGAGGCCAGTAACCCGAGGTGCCTGTGCAGAGTCTACCAAGCCATTCCCATAGATGCAATCATTAAGATGACCTAAAAAATACGGATAAATTAGCTCTACATGGCAACTAAACTCTTAGCATCCTTGTGCAGAATGTTTTGATACATATTCTCAAGTATTTATGTCTCATAATATTGTGAAGAAATAGGCTATAATGTTACTAAAAGAGATGATTAAGCTCTTAAAATATTTGTGAATAATTTCAACCTTGCAACTTCAAACATCTCATTATTTATACAAATGTTTCTCAACCATTTGTGAGTAACGTAGAGTAACGTAATAAAGTCACCAGAAGAGACAATTAAAATCTTGACATTTTTGTGCAGAATTTTATCTATTGTCAACTGCATCACTTCTGATGCAAGTTAGCTGCAAATATTTACATCATATAACCAACTTAACAGTTGCACAGACATACTTGTACATAATTATAATTTCAGCCTGATAACAATAAATATGTCACTTTTAACGTTCATTTTGTCAAGTATGTCTATTCTGTTTTACACATCTTCCATAGAAATGCAGAAAATAGTTATTTAAAGGCCTATATGTACAGAAAAAGTAGTTCTCTCTATAGGCTACAAGAACAAAATGGCTGCCTTCTTTTACTGCAGCCTTGGTTTGGGAGTTTTGATAATTTTTTCTTGAAATATGTTGCCAGAACTGTTTTTGCGCAGTAGCTAAAAGGGACCTGCTAGAAACACACAATAGTACTTTGGCCAAGTTTTTGTGAAGTATCAAGTATCCAGGCTTTAACTTTATTCTTTGTACCTTGAGTGAAGCAAAAGTATTCCTCTTATGGGCTATATACAGACATATAATCTATAAAATATATATTTTGTAATAAATACATGACCACAAAAGGCTAAAAAAAAAGAAAAAAAAAGAAAATCTGTAGATTTTTTTCAAAATATTTAAACTGCTATACTTTTAGAAATTAGGATTTTCTTATAATTATCTCTTGCATTAAGCTGCTGTCGGTTACTAGTTATTAGGTCTGATTAAGCTGCTGAGGGTTCAACACAAGGTTGGCTATCTGGAAAATCTATATGGTCATCCGTCTCACTAGCTGACACGATACAATAGATGCAGATCCTATCTGTAACACAACGCCAGACCTTCTGATAATGGACATACACTTAATGATGAAGAAGTTTAACCAGAGGGATGCAACCAGGTTGGTAATTTGTTGTGGAAATGTTTTGGAGGACATATTGAGGTATAAACTGGTATAACTTGTTTTATCTATCAATTTGCTGTCATTCTCCTCTTGTCCGTTCTCCCACAAACTGGACCTGTTCGGTTATCTACTTCAGCTGCACTGAATAGTTTGCAAGAAACCCTTTTATCAGCTGCAGAGGAAAAAGTCAAGAAAAGCAGCATGTCTCTGTGTCGGTCTTACCTGAGTGCTGATGGAGGGCCTCCTTTGTCTTTAAAGAGCAGCAGGGGACAGAGCCAAGGCAGAGATGGATGGGGAGAGAGCCTGCCAGTGGCTTAAATATCACCTGCTCCTCTCCTCCCTCCTCCTCCCGCTCCCCTAAACTTTATCACCCCTTTTGGACCTGAAGGTGTCCTTCCTCCCTTCTCCCATTCCACTCAGTTAAAAAAGATGGCAGAATATCCCTTGAACAACCATTTATGTTATCTATTGGGATCTTCTGCCATAAAACATCACAAAGTATGGCACAATTGTGGAGTGGAAAGACAAGAAACAAAGGTCTTTCAAAATATTTTACTTATAAAGTTCTGTAAAATATTGCATACGTTTTTTTATTCATCCCCGTTTTCTCTGATGCCCCTAATTCAAACTCAGACAGAATTGGGTGGAGAAGATCTCAACTGGACAGGCAGACACTGCAGGGTTATAATAGTTTGGGATTTTTTTTGGGTTAAATCCCAAAAAGTCACATTTTATTGTGACTTTTTGTTTGCCTAATTAAGCTAGTTTTGATTAGTATTTAGAGCGTGTTAGATCTTTTTATTAGTCATTACTAGTTAACTATTTTTTAGTTGTAGTTGCTTTTTTATTAGTTACATTTGAAGTTTTAGTTTTTCATACTTTGGTTAATTTTTAAAAGGTCAAAGTTTTGCATTATGATTATTTGTACATCAATTGGGTAACGAAGACTCAACAAAATTTGTATTATTTGATAAAAGAAGATCATTCCTGCCCACAACTATCACCATCTACAACAACTTCAAAGATTTTTTTTTATTGATATGAGTTACAACAACATTTATTTTCCCTTTGGGATTCATAAAGTATTTCTGAATTTGAATCTGAAGAAAAGCATTTCCATGTTTTACCATGGGAATGAAATATTCAGATTTATTTCCAGTGTTAGTTTGCTACACGGCAAATATGGAAATACATAAATATTTTGTATTTTATTCAACAATTTTTTTTGGGGGGGAGGCATTTTTGGAAAAAAAAGGTAAACTTTGCAGTTTAATAGCTCTTGCTTTGACAGATTCTCCCACCAGGAGGCCCTCTGGCCCTCTTGGCTGAATCTATTATTCATTTTCTTCTTGCAAGACTTTCGTTTTAAGTGTGTTTCTTGTTTTACAACCCAACCTTGCTTCAAACTTCAACACAAAGTCATGTCTGGCTTGTTAGTGTGATTCTTGGTCTTCGTGTTCCGGTTTTTTTCACTAATATTCTCAAACAAACCGCAGAGACCTTCACAAAGCAGCTGGACTCATAATGAGATTAAATAACATGCAGGCAGAGTCTATTTACTAAGTAGATGACTTCAGAATGCTGTTGGTTGCACTGCATTTCAGAAAAGGACATCAGAATAAACAAAGCTGAATGTAAATTCACGCCACTTGTTTCATATTTATGTTAGAGTTTGAAAACCAGGGAACTTTCATGTTTAACTTCTTGGGTAAACATTACATTGTGTTGGTCTATTAAATGAAATCTCACTAAAATATTGACGTTCGTGTGAATGAACACGCCACACACTGAAAACATGTTACGGTCACAGTTTTATTCTATTTTAGCCAGTATGTAGATTATAAGAAACAAAAAACGATACAGCATTACGTATAAAATAAGAGAACAGTAAAGCTCACTGGGCATGACAGTGGACTGATGCGAGTCCTTCTGCCAAAAACACACACACACACACACACATACGCACTCCTAGAAAATAAACAAGGTAAGGCCTGCACGGCATCCTGGGAAACATCCCACTATCCCAAACATTTTGACCCCAGTAGCCATAAAGTCACATTTGTATATTTATATACACTTGCTGTTCCAGTTTGGGGATTAATAACTTTTATCTTCATCTGCTGTATCAGAGAATGAGTGAGATTCATTATGTGGCAATGCAAACACTCCCTGCTGCGCTCCAGTTACAGTATGTTTCTATAATCATTTAAAAGCTGGGTGGACTTTTACTATGGGACACAAAAATAAAGCAGCATTATAAAGAGTTAAAAGGATGATGGCTTCAAATGAAGAATATTGATTAGAAATCATCTCCCAGAAGATGTTGAGTCTAAGTGTGCTCACATTAGGCTGGAGTCCAGTGGTTGTGCAATTTGGTAAACCACCTTATGTACCTTAACTGAGCTGTCACAGGCCCTTATGAGATCAGTCCCAAAAAGTACCAACATGCATTAAAAAAAGGAAGACATTTCCATAAAGATGTTATAATAAAACCACCAAAAAAGTCCAGGAAGTTTGTTAGAGGCAGCAGGAAGCAAAGTGCACTGTGAGCGTAAAAGTTGCACCGAGTTAGTGTAAATGAGAGTATTTACAATGGGAGTGCCTCAGTGAGGCAAGGCGATCACATGATCTGTGCTTATTTATCTTTCTCATTTTCACTGGGCACTTGAATGAAGTACTGCCTGCTCTGATTGGGAACAATCTGTAATGTTTTAGTAGTGTGTGGAGGAGTAACAAGCTGCGGAAATGCAACAATTGAACAGAATTTGGTGCTTTGGCAAGTAATCGCTGCAGTGGTTCAATGATGAGTTAATAAATTTTAAAGTTAAATGTAATGAAGAAAGAAAAACTTGATTAGCAGTGGAAAATAATTGTGAAATGGCTTATAAGACAAAAGGGAATATGATACATTAGGTGTTGTTCCTTGATTTAAAGAGGCACAACCACCGGCAGGCATGAAGAGCAACCCCATATCCAGGATTACTTTCATGCAATTGTTTGCATCTTTGGGCGTGTGACTCGTGAAATCCCTAATCCAGTAATTTCCCAATGCCTAATGCCCTTAGGATCCCGTTGCAGGGTGTTCAAAAGGCACAAAGGTGTGACCGACAAAGCATAAGAACAAACAGCTGGAGTTCGAACCAACAACAGTTTAGAAAATAAAGGTCAGGCTGTAGCACTGCTGAGTGTTTAAAGAAGCAGGTCACTAATAACCTGCTGCAGCTTCATAACTAGATACCTAAGATTTCCAATAAGATGAGTTTTTAGGCTCCTTGGTGGTTTGTTGCAGTCGTTTTTCTTTCCACACGTATCGGGGGGGATAAAGTTGCACAAGTACCTTTTCTGACCTGGCCTGCTAATCCCCAGCCCACTCCCACAGGACTATTCTGGGCTCCCTTTTTGACCTTATTGGTCCTTTAGGTGTAGATTCCCTCTCAGTGACTTAATTATTTAACCGAAGGTCACACCCAACGCTCCAGTTCCCAGTTAATGTCGGAGTCTGAGTTAAGGGAACACACTGAAGGCAACAAACAAAGAAAAAGTGAGGAAAAGAAATTTGGCAATGAGAAAACAATTAAGATAAGTATGCAGAACTTTAACAAATTAGTTTGTTTATTGTGTTGTTAAATTAGCCACATCACTAAGTTGGAGAAAAATACAAAAAAGTGATTTAAGTGCAACCCATAAAGGAATATTTGGACATGTTTACAGGGACAAATTGGACAAAAACAAAGTCAAAATTGAGATAACCAACTTAGCTGCAAAGTAGTAAAAAAATAAGTGGAATTTGTGTACAACTCTTATAATGGGATTTAAAGCACCAGTACAGAAAACAGACTATTATCTACACATTATAATATTGCAGATATGCTGGATTTTAAGCCAGTTTTAGAGAGAAGTACATGAATTTTCAGACAAAAATTCCAACATCAAGAGAAAATTTTCAATTTGTGCTTAAATTGAAACACCAAAATGCCTATTTCAAAGTACAAATGCTGCAACACACCCTGCTAACAGAGGACTGGAGCAATGGCTCTGCCTCAACATTCATATTAATCTAATAAGCTAACAATTCAAATTTAGGTTCCATGTTTGTTTGTGGTGAAGTGGAATTGACTAAATAAGAATATTCCTGTTGATTTGTGATTTTACTAAAACTCAAAACTTTCACCTGCCAAGTAAAATTGAATGTGACATTAGCCCATCCGAGAAGCGGAAAGTAGCTATTCTGTATCTGTCTTTCCACTTCTGCTAAATGTATAAGCTAACTTTAAAATCTGGTTTGTATCTTTCAATTTAGTGTCAAGCTACTGAATATTTATAAAGCATATTTAAGTGCACCAAATACAAAGATATTTTCAAGTTAAACAACAACAATAATATACTATCAGGGTATAGAAGAAGCTAAGCTAGTATGGAAAAACAGCTATTAGCTTCAGAAGCTAACATAAAATTGTTTGTATGAAATAAAAAACAAGGGCTCACAATGTAATCAGTAAGATTTACCAGTGCCTGTTAATTTTCTTACCCTGATTATTATTTTTTAATGTTAAATTTGATCAGAATCAAGCATTTGGTAAGTTCATTTGATGCAAATTTTGGTTAGCAAGTTCCCAAAATGTCTCGTTATTCCTTTAAGTCACACGTGCCTGGCAAAGTGATTGCTGCCAAGTTTTACAAAAGAACCATTTCGCTCTACTGTTAGTGGAAAAGTGACAGAAAGTGAAAAATTCCCAGATAGAGAATGCATGGGTGGATGGAAGGCCTTTGCATTGTAGTGGTAAGTTAAGATATTTCAGTCAAGTGTGCAGGAAAATCATAGTTTTCAGGGAATCTTTCACATGGATACTGCATGCACATTAAAGTAGACAACTGCATGCTGTCATTGTACACCATCATAATGAGGTAAATGTGCTATATAGTGGGATGCACATCCTGTACATATAAACATAGTGGTAAAAGTAGTACAAAGCTACTGTCATGTACATAATCATATATATAGAATAGTGTTTCTGTTGTGTTTAAACTGTTGTATTTTACTGTATATAAAAATAGTGGCTTTCCAAATTATTTTGGAATTAATGTTACGTTTCTCTGCAGGGTTGATTTCTGTAGTGTGATTTAGGTGAAGGAGTGGATTGTCCCCTATGAAGACGCCTCTTCTGTCTTCTCCACTACGTCCTTCTCAGCAGCAGCAGGCGACTTCTCTGTTGGCTCCTCCGCTTTTGGTGTTTCCTCAGCTTTTTCTGGCTCCTTCTCTGTAGCTTTTACCTCTGCCTCTGCCGACGCAGCTGCTTCCACCGTAACTGCCTCTGGCTTGGTTTCCCCCTCCGCCTTTGCTTCTACCTTTACCTCAGCGTTTGTGCCCGCTTTTGCTTCTACCTTTACCTCAGCGTTTGTGCCCGCTTTTGCTTCTACCTTTGCCTCACCAGTTGGTTCTGCCTTTGTTTCGTCGTTTTCGTTTGGTTTTGGTTCCCCCTTTGGCTCTGCGTTCTCTTTTGGTTGCTCTGCTGCGCCATCAGAGGAGCTTTGCACCACTGGTTGGGATGCATTGTTTTCTGCAGGTTCCTCTTTGCTGAGGACACGCTGCTCACTGAGCGAGCAGGCCAGGTAGCCTACTAGCTTCATGTATTCCTCAAAGCCAACCTTGCCATCAGAGTCAGAGTCTAGTCCCTGGCTCATAGTGTTGATTGCTTCCTTGCTGTCTGCACCCTACAAGTTGGACATACACAACCACAAGTCAGTCAACAGTAATAGTGAGCAAAAGAAGCCAATACTCTTGACGAACACTTCAGTCATAACATAGGCTACCTTCACATAGTAGATAAATGTAACCCAAGTTCGCTTTTGTGCTGCTTTTTCAACCTTTACCTGGCTTTTTCACAGCAGTCTGAATGACCCAATTCCGATCTTTTCACCTCCTTAGAAATCCAATTTGTGCCACTTCTATGTTTGGTGCTAATTCGGATGCATATCTGGCTCTTTTTAAAGCATTTTTCTGAATGGTCATGCCACATTTTATCCAGCTTTTACATCATTCAGACATGGTAAATCTGGATGTAAACAACAACTGAAAATTAGGATTATAAACTTATGATTGACGTTTGTGGCTCTGAAGCGCATCACATCACAATCCCACCACTTCACATGTAAACAAACTTCCCTACAGAAGTTGCAGCCGAAGCTCCACAAAAGGTTGTTCCATTGGTTTTACATTCTTCATAAACGGCTCCTTCCATGCTGTGTGACGTCAACAGTCTTTGTCTGCACATGCAGGCCAGTTTGGGGTTGTAAATCGTTCACACAAAATCCTTATTGCAATTAGCAGTCTGAACAACCACGCAAAACAAAACTAAAACAAAAAAAAAGAACAAGACCTCCTGTGTGAACGTAGCCTTAGTTATTTTTGGAACATTTTCTGAGACTCATCCACTACTTTCACACAACAATTTGACTAATATTCACAACACACATCTTAGAACTGGTGAGTCTCACAAAAACTATCGGTATGAATCGGTTACATAACAAACTGTTCAAGGAAGTTTGCTCTGACCGAAAGGATGTTGCCGAGCTGGGATGAGACGAGGTTTTGAAACTCTTTCTTTCCTAGACTCTCTTTTCCTTTGGATGACTTCAGGAAGGTTTTCACCACAGCCTGGATGGCACCCTCCATGACTCCCCTGTCTGGGATACAAGAAGACATATTCGTTAGAGAAACAGATTAGATTAATATCTATCCATCTTTCAGTCCGTTTGTGTATAACCTTTGATCTGAAGCTTTTTAAACCTTTCAAAACTCCCAACAGGAACTAAAATGCAAACAGTAAAACCTGGTGCAACTCATGTGGTGCTCTACCAATCAAAATTGGATGTGCGATTGACCAAAACAAACAGCTTCCAGTTAAAAGTTTGAAAACCAGTAGGATTGACAAGTGACCAGACTAAAGAATACCAATAATAGCTTATTTTTCTCTGCATTTTCAACTAAGCTGTGTGTAAAACATTTAATGAGACAATCATCAGAAGTGCAAATAAACTGTTTATATACAAGGCGGCCATGTTGTATTTTGAGGATATAGTTAAGAAAACCAAACAAGCAAACAAAAAGAAAAACTCAGACTTGGAATTTTAATTTCGGGCAATTTTTATTTTATCTTTTACATTTTCTGCCTTGAATTTTTCGACTTTAAGTTACAATTTGAACACAAGCAGTGCGGTGCAAATGTATAAGTATTTTCTTTTTCTCTTTTATTTTGTGACAAAAACTTGCTGTACAACTTTCCGTTTTAAAATATCTGTTAAAATACCTTGAAGACCAAGAAGTCACTTTTCTGAAATTGTTTGGGAACCACTTATCTAGATAAATATCGAGCTTTAAATCATATTTTTTCAGACGCTACATCTTCTGAGAAAACTGACACCAAAGTTTTTTGTTTCAGTTGTCAGACTCCTGAGCTGCGGCTGGGGATGAACAGTGACGTGAGATAAGTGGAAAAGGTGAGAGGGAGTCTGACTGAGAGACGAGCTGTGATGGACAATGGCGGCTCTGATCTTTGATAGGTCATCTGATCTTTCTAAGCTACCAGGTAAGCTTGGATTACCAGAGGGATTACCTAGTCCTTGTCTGCCCTTCTGTCTCTCTCCCTCTCCGTCTTCCTGTCTGTCCCTCATTGTACTCCAAGCCTTCCTCCGATGCACAGATAATCTTCACGTGTTGCACAGACTGAAACTAGCCAGTAAGGACGACACATTTGCGGGAATTCCTCTCATTGCTCTCTGCGGAGATCGCTTAGACAGGAATTTACAGGCTACACCTCCGAGCTTGTTGTGCCCCGAAGCACAGAGACGACGTTCGTTGAAGGCAAACACGCTCGGCAGTCAGTTTCGGTATTCAAATGCTGCAGAGCAAATAAACAGCGCGGGGAGAGACTGTTGACTCTTTGTTTTAACAAGGATGCAGAAGCACACATAGACAGCGTATTGACATACGTTCCTGGTGTGCATGTCAGGCTGAAAGACAAGCAGTTTCCAAAGAGCACATTAAGTATTACCAGTTAGTGACGTTATGCTGATAGAATGACAAGGACCTAAGAGCTGTTCAATCTAACATTTCACTTCTCTCTTTTAGGTTTTTTTTTTTAAACGTTTAACACCAGTTCATTAACCAGCAGCCACCATTTAGAGTCTCCAGTGTAACCCATCAATTACACGGTTCACTAGGGAGCCAACACTAGTGCTTTCCTCTTTAATTTTAGAATTAATGTAATTTAATAAATTGCCAGGTCAAGTTTCCTCATTTGGCCTGGCAAAAACATCTTATCCTTACAGGAAAATTGTTTATCTGCCGTCATTGGTGGCCATGCTAACTAGCTTTAGCACTCATTTCAGGCTATGCTAGCTGAAGCAAGAGGGTGGAGTGAGCAGCGCTACAGGGAGGGGTGATTGACAGCCCTAAGACTTTCCTTCTGGCTCTGACTGGTTGTTTCTATTTAACACTGGGAGAACGCAGAGAAACTGGATTTTTTTCACAGATTATCTGTCTCATACCAGATATAATAGCAGACAGTTTCAAGAAATATCTAAAAAAATACCTATACATTTTTTCTAAAAGTTACATACTGTTGCTTTAATAAGGTATTTACCAAAACAACAACAAAAATAACAACAACCCCCTCCCCCCCAGAAACATATGATATACATAAAGATAAATTAGGAACAACCATTTTGTGTTTTGGTACTGTAACTTTTCATTTTTGAGGCAGGGCTGCCCTGTCCTAACAAAGTTTGAAGCTGTAATATCTGTAAAGTATTGAAATATTAGTTGTGGTCAACTTTCTTGTGCCAGTCTTTTCAATCATCTCCTGGAGCTTATGAAACTCACTAAACTCTACAGGAGTTTTAGTATGGAGGCTGACGGAGGGAGAATGTGGTCAATGAAATATGTCAAATATATCACTAAATATTGTATCCAAGTTGCCTTTTACAGTTACAAGCTTCTAAAGCATCCAAGAAAGCTTACTACGCCTTAGCCCGACTTTGCAAATTGGACCCAGAAAAAAATGAGTAAAAGCTGCGTGACCACTCCTAGTTGTCAAAGTAATCCAAACAATTAAAGTGATCCTGAGCTCAGCTGGGACTTTAGGGGACTTCTTCCTGTGCCTGACACGCCCTTCCAGCCCTGAGTACACAGGGGCCTTAACTGACGGCTCGGACCCACACACACATCATCCAGCATTCTTCCGACACTGTATACTTTCTATGAACTAGTATAGATAAACATATTCCCCACATTCAGAAAGAAAATAGCATCCAATTCAGTCTATTCAATGTCATTTACCTACTCCTTCAAGAAAAAAAACAGAGCAAAACACAACAGCGCAAATAATTAAACGCAAAGTCCTACAACCGAGAGTTTCGCCTTTCGCCGCAGAGACCCAAAGGGGGGATTGGGTGTTGCGTTTCAAAAAGAAGAAGAAGAAGAAGAAAAACAACGGGTAAACGTGATACGGTCCATGCACAGAGTAATGACAATACTACCGCTGGTGTGGCATGAAATATTAACAAGTCGGGCTGTGGCTATAAACAGCGGAAAGAGCCACTGTCTCCCACTTAAGTAAAATCCACGCATCCAGACCCGTGGGTGTGCGTAAGGACTCATAATTAACAAGACGGATTGTTTTAAAAACTAATAAATAAATAGATAAAGAGAGAAAATTATGCAAGTTGTTACTCTCGGCTTCCTGGTCAATAAAAGCAGGACGTAAAAGTTGCGCCTTTTATTCACGAACACCCGTGGGGTGTGTTAGGTTCACCTGGATTTTGCAGCTGATAACTCGGTTCAAATCTATTTTAAAGTATCTTCAAGCAAATCTGATATGGGTGTAAGCGCAGTGAGAAACAAAAAAGCGGCAAATATAAATTAAATAGTTGGATTTTTCTTTCTATAGAAGCGCAAATTGGGCCCCAAAACTTTGTAGGACAGCAGCCAGTGAAACAGCGGGTCCTGCAGTCAGACAGGAGCAGGGAGCCTCTTGCGGGAGTTTATCGAAACGTGGCAACAGGAGAGAGGAAAAAAAGGAAAAGTAAAAAAAAAAAAAAATTAAAAAAAGAAAAACGCCGCTCCTACGCAGGAAACACTTACAATAAACCAAAAGGAAAACATCCAAACTCACCGTTTTCCGTCTGCGGGAGAAGATAACTGTGTAAAATGTGCGCCAAAAGTGACTTTCGGAGCAGTCCTCCGCCTTTTTTCTGCGCTGCTTTGAGCCCTGCGGACTTGCCAAACTAGTAGGACTGCAGAATCTCTTCCGTGATTTGGGTTCGTCCCCCCCCCCCCACCCGTCCTTAAAAGTTTTCCCCCTTCACAAGTCAAAGGGCGTGTACCTGGGAGAGCAGAGGAGTGGAAGACAGCGACCCTGACAAGCAGGGAAGGAGATGGAAATAAAAGCAAAAAAATAAATAAAAATACACTGAAAGTTGATTTTTCTTATTGTTTCATTATTTAGACGTTTCAGGTTATTGTTCAGCTGATAAGCCAGCTGTTCCGCGTCATGCGTGATTTCCTCATTTTGCGGCTTGAAGCAGCTTCATCTGCTGGGACGGAGAGGCAGGGCGGGTGGGATGACTTCATTTTCATTTCGCTTCTTAAATCAACTTTAAAACACAAATTTTTAAGCCACCACCCAAAACTTTATTTTGTTTTTAAGTTATGAGAATTTATTTCAAAACGTGTGAAATGATGAATTGCATTAAAGCAGAACTGAAATGCAGACTTTGATCTGAGTGAGGGCAGTTTTATTTTTCTTTCATATTTGCTTTAACTCTGATACCCTGAAATATGATTCAACACACCCACATGCATTTATGTAGGCCATCTAATTAAGCGATCCCACCTGTTTGTAATTTAGTCTGAATATAAATCCAGCTTTTCTTTCAGATATTTAAGTAACATTAGTGAACAAACAGCTTTATGAAAAACAAATACTTCAGGCAGTTTTATGCAAAATTAGGTTATAAAATAATGCGCCAAACTCTGGCTAATACTATTTCTGGATATATTATCACAAATAAAGGTAACAAAATAGTTTTTAAAATATATTTGCAAAGAATGTACAAAATAGGAAATTATTCATGTTGGAACAAGGAATATTGTTTTTGCAGTCCAACTTCTGTTGTTTTCTGGCCTTAAATAATAACATATATGTATTAAATTAAATATTTCTTGTCCCGCAGTGGGTAAATGGAGACGTACCAGCAGCGAGTTATTTTTTTCAGCTGGAACAAGAAAGCTTGTCAGAGTTGATGGAAAGATGGAGCTAAATACAAGCGTGACCCTGGAGCAAGAATACTAAACACAAAGTCAGATATACATTAGATCAAAGCATATTCATGAGGTAGAATGGCCTAGTCAAAGTCTAGACCTAAATTTGAGAATCTGTAAGTTTTGCTGATGTAGTTGGAGCAAAACAATGAAGTACTGGTTCAGGGGAGCTGAACACAGCTGCAATATAATACTTTTATTAATAAAATCCCCAAGAACCATGCATGCTCAGACTTTCTCTACCGAATAACTCGTCGATTTGTGTTGGTCCATCATACCCCCCCACCCTGCTCCCACCCCCAAAAAACACCTTAAAGTTTATGACTGTAACGTGAAAAATTGTAGAAGAGTTCAAGGGTCATGAACACTTTAAAAGAACCACTGGATTTCAAACAGGTGCTGTGAAAATACAGTGGCCAACTTTTAGCCAGCTTAGATTTTGAATACAAGCGAATGGAACAAAGTGGAATATATTTCGTGTGGGGTTGTTGCCAGATTCTTTTACAACCATGTAAAAAGTTTTACACCCGCAGATCTTATCTCAGTAAGTGAGGCGTGGCTAACCAGATGCTTATCTGCAGAAGCGCCCGCACTACAAAAACTTACCAAGTAATTTGGCCTGGTTTCTAGTGAAAATCTCTCAGTACGCTTTAAGTACGACAAAACTGACTTACAAGTAACTTTTCAGCACTCTATAGGAGCTAGTTTTAAGCAAATAATTCCTTAATATTGACGGAAAATGTGCTAGTTATAAGTGAAATAATCAGCCAGTGGAACAAGACATTTTAACTAATATTGGGAAAATGTCTTATTTTACTCTTTAGTCAGTATTAAGGAATTATTTACATAAAACAAGCTCCTACTTCTTGCTAAAAATTTACTTGCAAGTTAGTTTTGTTTTCACACGTACTAAGAGATTCACATTAGAAACTAGACCAGAAGTACTTAAGATGTTTTTGCAGTGCGCCTGCAAACGGACAGACAGACAGACGTTCCCATTTCAACCGTTTCTGTGACTCATCCGACCATCGTCCGTCCCTCCCACGCTCACATCTTCACAGGACGAGGGGGCGGGGGGCTGTAATTTGGATACAAAGGTCACATTTACCTATCGCGCTGAAAAAAGGCGCACTCTCACAGTCAGGCCAGTAGAAAATTAAAACAGGCCCATAGGCAATGAAACGGCGGGGGAGCATTCCTGCACACATAACTCTGTCTAGACATTTAGAGTTAATGCTGAAATGACCCGTTTAAGGAAAACACAATAGGATGCATTTGGGTCACTCGTCGCCGTCCTCACTGCTGCACTGCAAAAACACAAAATATTACCAAGTATTTCTGGAGCAAATATCTTAGTACAGTTGAATTGAGACAAAAACTAACAAGTCACTTTTTAGGAGGATAGGAGATTGTTTCAAGTCAATTATTCTTTAATATTGGCAAATAATTTGCTTATAACATTGGAAAATGTCTTTGAAATAAATGAAATAATCTGCAAGTAAAACTAGCCCCTTTTCATCAATATTGAGGAATTGTTTACTTAAAACAAGTTCCTGTTTCTTTATGAAAATTTACTTGTAAGTTGTTTTGTCTCAATTCAAGTGTACTAAGATATTTGCACTAGAAACTAGACATAAATACTTGCAGTGTGGACAATAATGCTATGCAACAGGCAGCTTTATGGAGCACTGTAAGTGTAGGACGGCTGCAGACTTTTTAAGATTACAAGCCCTTAAATCACTACAGCTCCAATGTAAGCTTGCTGGAAATCATATAACGCGGTGAATGAATGACAGCAGAGTCGAAGCTGGTGGTTCAGGGTTTAAAACAACAGAGGCTTTAATTCAAAGTTCCTCCCATCAAACAAATGGTTAACTATGCAGTTACACATGTGGCTCTGGCACAGAGAGATAAAAGAAATCAGATGCCCTCTCCTCCGTTTACAACAGGTGAATTAACCGAGCCGCCTGGGTCGGGTCTATTAGCTGAAGCCTCCCTGTTTTCTCGCCAGTATTCCAATCAGCTGCCAGAATTCGGAGAAGGTCAGCTCCCCGTCGTTGTTTTCGTCTATGGAGCTCATGAGCTGGTCGATGGAGGCGGGGTCACTGGCGTTCTGCGGGCAATCACAGATGAGACGCAGATCAATATAGAGCAGAAACCGAGAAACTAAATTACTTTATGATACTCAGTTACACTTTAATGGGTGTTGATAAGTTGTTAGTCGGCTTCAGTGCATTTTAAACTTGTATTTTCTTACGGTGATTGCACAAATTTAGAGGTTTTTAAAGATGGAAAACATCGTCCTAGTTGTAAAGCCTGGCTCAGAGAACAGACTTTAAAGTAATTCTGTTAGTTTTTAGCAAAATTAGAACCAAAACATTTTAAAGATCTGCTGTTATGTCACTCAGGTCTTCTGGTTCTGGTTCTGCTCTGCATCCCCAGAACCAGAACCAAACACTGGAGAAGCAGCATTCAGCTTCTACGCACCACAAATCTGGAACAAATGTCTAGAAAACTGCAAAACAGCTGAAACACAGAGTGCCTTTAAATCCAGAATAAAAAGACAACCGATTAGAGTTGCCTTGGATTTAGAATAGCTGGAACATTGATCAATATATTTTATATGTATTGATAATCGATGATGGCATTTGTCATATCATTTGTGACGTAAAGTGCTTTGATTTCGCTTGTTGCTGAAATGTGTAATACAAATAAACCTGATTTACAGACATGAATGAGGTGCATGAGTTTATTGTGTATTTTCTCTAATCCATGCAGGGTCAAATATTTTGCAACCACACAAACACACACACACACACACACACACACACACACACACACACACACACACACACACACACACACACACACACACACACGCACACCTTTACTGGTATTTGGTTAAATGGTACCCAGTAACTTGCACCACAAAGACACTGTTTGCAGCCATGAACAAATTTCCGTCAGGATTTCTGACGGATTTTAAATATAGAAGCTTAATGTTGATTTATTAATTCCAAAACCAGTTCTGATTTATGTTTTAGGTCTTTGGATTAAACCTGAACTACGACCCTCAGAATAAACTAAATCAGTTTGGACAGAGGACCAGACAGGAAGCTGGACAGCGACAGTCACTTTGACATCAACGTTGAGCCCAAGACAGAATCTTCTACTCCAAAATCAACACCTTCGAAATGTTGAACTCAGTACATAAACTAAATAAAGGTTTAGGAATTAAACAAGACAGAGATTCTTGCTTGTTGGCCCAAACGAGGAGTAAAAATCCAAGAACACTGTTACAAGGGGGGAGCATCATGCTGAGGGGCTGTTGTGAATTTTTAAAATGGATAAAATAATAAAAACTACACAATTTCATCTCAAATCAACAACTAGATGTTTGGATTTTGTACACCGGCTGTTACAACTCAACAATGATCTCAAACATTTCAGAACTGATTCTGGAAAGAATACACAGAGTTGGAAGGTTCTGGAATGGTCCACTATAGAGGACATGCTTGGACTAGATGCTCTAAATTTAGATCTGGTCCAGCAGGAATTACACCAGGAGCTTTTTGATGGCATCTGGTCGAATTATTATTATTTATTCAAATATTAGCAGCGTATATTTATACTCCAGCTTGTTGATTTGATGCATCATCCTCAGCAAAAAGATCAATTCAAATGTATAATTAGCACAAAACCTGTGTCACAATCAGGCTCTTGGTGAGTTAGCCTCCTAACGGGAACTACATGTCAGCAAGAACAGGAAAATGAAGTTAAACCTGAAACGCCTTCAAAACTTAAATGTTAATTGAACAAAAATAATAATGTTGTACTAAAAAATAAGTCCTATTTTACAATGAGTAGATTGTAATTCAATAGTTTTTGCATTAATACTTTGTTCAACACATTTAGTGGATATTTTTGTATAAATATTTATGTTTGCACCAATACTTTTTTATTTTTGCAGCTGATTTTTAGGGAATTGCTCAAAACTGCAAAAGTAGAAGATTGTACAAATGTTTGTTTTTGTAAAATACAACTCTGGAAAAAATGAAGAGCCCAATGCACTGAAGCCCATTGAAAACCTCCCACCAAATATTAATTTCTGGACTGAATTAAAACATTAGTATTGTTGTTTCTAAACAAATATCAACTTGTTTTCTTTGCTTCTTCTTCATTATTTTGACCATTTCTTGTTTTCTGATAATAAAAACTACATTTTTGCTTGGTACTTCAGACATGCTGTCAGTAGTTCATAGAAAAAAAGAACAATGTTCTTTTTTACTGAAACAAACCAATAAAAAGTAAAATCGGAGAAACTGATCATTTTAAGTGGTCTCTTCATTTTTTTTGCAGAGCTGTATTCAGAGCCATCAAAGGTGGAAACAAATATCAGCAGAGAGAGAGACAATAAATGCAACTGAAGAGACAAACCTTGACGAAGTTGGGAAGCTGAGAGGTCACCAGTTTGTGAAACTCGTCTTTACTCAGCGTGGAGGAGGACCCCTCATTCCCAGCGTACGCCTTAAACTGGGAGACGATGGTGGTGATGGCAGCTTCCATGGTGGCTTTTGCTGTGAATAAAACCAGTAAAAACTAAGAATGCATTTCTTTTTTTTGTGTAATAAAAACCAGAATCAGCAGCTGATGTTTTACCTTGATGAGTTTAGGCTGAGAAGCAGCAGAAGAGGTGCGAAGGTCCTTTCCTCCTCATCTCTGTCCATCTCTCTAAATATACACGCTTCATCTTCATCGCCGGTGCACACATCAGCGGAAAACCCCTCGTCGTCACTCCCCTCCTGCCCTCATCTGTCGGATTTCCATGACATCAAACAAAAAAGAAAGGGGAAAAAAAAGGGAAACAGCAAACTGCCACGCTGACCTACAAAAGGTCACAGCGGATCCTGACGACTGGACAAAACGCCGCTTGAGTTCGTCTGCAGAGATAGCATCAGGCGAGTCCAATCAACTGACTGAATCGTGCATTATAAGCAATAATTAGTTTACACAAAACATGACTCAAATAATGGCACCGAGGTCCAACACACCCTCTGTTGTCTAAAACTGAACACACTCAAAACAACGACAGAAAATATGCTTATTAGGTGTTTGCAAAACCTAGTGAGTAGCTAGCTTCCCCCCCCGCCCCTTCTTCATGTGTTAGTTATTGGGATGTAAACTTTTTAAAATCAAAGCAAACGCCATTACAGGGAGGGAGCGGTGAATCTGTGCCGAAGCCTCTAAATTGCCTGGCTGTGCTATTCAAAGAATGGCAAGCTCTGTCTGCGCTTTGGAAATGAATGACTTGTTCTCGTTCATCAGCATATCAGCTGGGTGATATCAGCGGAAGCCAACATGGAGAGCGTGCCTTTAGTCGAGGCGTGTAAACGCTTCAGCTGGGCATCACAGCTGAGATAAAAGATGCCAGTCATGCCATCAGCTCCTGTTTCCAGCACTCAGCGAGTCAGAGGCGGTGTGTGTCACACTGGGCTGGGTGGCTCCAGAGTTCTTATTGCTGGGAATTGTAGCCAGTTAGTGTACAAACCAGTGCAGAAGTTTATACACTCCGATCATGCAGAAGTAGTTCAGTTTTCTTCCAGCTTGGAACAGAAAAAGACTTAAGTGCTCCAGTTTTGGACTGCTACTGTCCTGCGTCTCTGCTCCAACACAACGGAGTGAAAAGACAGAATTACCTCTTTGGCACGTCAGCAAGTTCTGCAAAAGCTGAATAATTGACCGCTAATTTGATTCAGGTGTGTGGGAGCAGGGATGCATCCAAAAGCCGCAGGACAATGGCACTTGAAGACCCCTGATCTTGTTCTTTCCACTTGATGGAAAGAAATTTAGGCTCTCGGTAAATCTTGTGATTGCCTGGAGCAGAAAGTTAGAACAATAATTTAACACTCATCGGATCGGACAATCCTCAGAACATTGGGAATGTCTCAGGAAGTCTCCAGGTTATGGGAAAAGATTTTCAGATCCATTTATAAGTAATTGCTAACTTTTTTAAGGAACATTTTTAGGATGTCTTAAAGCTTCGTCGAAGACCAAACCATCAACCTTTACCAGTAGGAAACTTGTTAAGATGTTCAGGAAGAAACAAGGAGTTACCAATGGACTGACTGGACAACAAAAATGTCTTAAAAAAGTTTGATATTTGCACAGAACAAATGATTAATCACTCTACCCTGGAATTAAACTTTGTCGAATGGACCAAAATAAGGCCATAAAACTTCTGAAAACAAAAAGAAACTACAACCAAAATGGTGAAAAATTTATTGAACTCAACATTTATTTTGTCAAAACAGGAGAAACTGATGATGAAAGAAATTATATTTGCCCAGGGGTCAAATAAATTCACATCCGTTAAGCTCTATTGTCGCCCCGCGGACACAGAGACCCTTTCAAATATCGATTAAGCTCTCACTTCGATCTGTGCTTTGAGGACTCCTTCAAACACCTTTGGTCAAGCAGATCTTCAGAAATAAACCAGCACAATAAACTCCCCGACATTGACTCTCTGCCCTGCAAACAGCAGGACGAATTAAAAGTCGCCGAAACTCCTTCCTCTTCTAGCAGTAGCCAGTGAAATCGGAGAGCTCTGGTCCAATCGGAGTTCTTCATATTGTGGTAAAGGCACGTAAGCAGCAGCTGGTACGCAACGTAAACGAAGGTCGCTTCAACATTCAGCGTGAACGGCCAGAGTCCGTCGCTCCTCGGATTCATACCAACGACAGGAGAAGTAGTGACAGAATAAATAATCACGCCAGAGCTTCTCTGAACAATCCCGACCCGACGGCTCTAACGTCACATCAACACAAAGAGGAACCGGTGAAAGCAAAAGGAACATACTATGAACTTTTCAGGCTTGTCTTTGTGCCGTTTTTCACTTTCACCCGATGTGTGAAAATGAAATGCTTTCATGTCTTTTACAAACTAAACTCTGGAAACGTCTAAATCACCTGCATGCAAGTCAACTCAAACTTCTGAACAAAACAAGAGGAGGAAAATGACAGGTTTGGCTGCAGAACTAATTCTGCTGCATCAGCAGACGAGCTGAAGGAAGTTATCCATGTTTAATAACCCAGACTGGTCCGAGTGTTTTTATGCGTTGCAGAAAGCAGTGGAGGAAATGTGTCCGACATGCTTGAGGAAAAGTGCTAAAGTGGTTAAGAAGTCTCGACTCTTTGCTATTGCTTTTTTCTCCAGGAGCAGAAATTGAGTCAACAGATCAGAGGTGAGTCAGATTCAACAAAAAATGCTGGAGGCTCATAACAGTTTTCTCTCTCTCTCTCTGTTTGCTAGGTGAAAAAAAAAGAAAAAAAAAAGAATACTGACAAAGAAACCGGTCGGACCTGATCTGATAATGATCGCCGAACGCAGCAGGATCTCCTCTTCACACTGGAGAACCAACTGGAAGAATGATTTACTGGGTTATAATGATCGACTTCGTGTTGCTTCCTGTCTGATCTGGGTTTAAATTCACTTCACTGCAACATGCACCGATTAAAGCAAAGAAAAACAAACAAAAAAAAACGTCACACAGTTTACGGTTACTCTGAATCAGGAGCCATGACTGGGACAGAGGTAGGTAACAACTAAGCCCAAAATGACAAACACAGTCTAGCTTATAATTAGAGACAATTAGGAGTCCGTACCAAAAGCTACGACAACTACAGCTGAGAAGAGGAGAAGGAAGGGAAATGTCCTACAAAACCACCACGAGAACTGTTCTTGGATTTTAATGCTTTTGAATCCTTCTTGACTTTTAAGCTGTGGCGGCAAACTTCCACAGCGCCTCCCGCTCGAACTCCTCCATCTCCTCCTCGAGGGAGTAGCTGCCCTCCACGACGTCCACCATGTCTTCCAGGACGTCCGCCACGTCCTCGGCGAAGTCCCCGAAGCGCACGCGGTCGTGGATGAAGACGCCGTCCTCGAAGAAGTCTGCGGTGACCTTGCGGAGCTTGTCCTTGCTCTCGTTGGAGGAGCCCTCCAGCTTGCTCAGGTAGCCCTCCAGCAGCTCCTCGAACTCAGCCAGCTCCACCGGGTACAGACCCTCCCTGGAGGCGCAGTCCTCCAGGGAGGAGCAGCCCAGCTGGGGGCGGACGTTGCGGTGCAGCTTGAGCTCCTGGTCCCTCCAGAAGTCGTTGTGGTGGTGCTGATGGTGATGTGGCTGATGGGAGCTTTTTCCCGGTTGATGAGAGCTTTTCCCCGGCCGGCTGTGCCATGGCTTCTCCTTCCTCCTCTCCTCCCGGTCCATTCTGCGCTCGCCCTTCCTCCTCTGCCACTCGTCCTGGTGTTTCCTCCAGGACTCTTTGTGGGAGTTTTCCTTTTCCTTCTTCTCTTCCTTGCTGTGCTTCCACTCCTTGTCCTTCTTCTCCTCTTTCTTCCAGTGGTCCCGCTCCTGTTTTTTCTCTTTCTTCCCTTTCCATTTTGGCCCATGTGGCTTCGCCTTCTCCCAACTCTCCACCTTTTTGGAAAGCTGCTTCTGGATCCCATCTACGTTCTCCCAAACCTGCTTGCCATTCCCTTCGTCCTTTCTCGTCCCTCCCAGTCTTTTCTTGATGTCTTCCAACAGATCCTTCAAACAGTGGAGCTCCTTCTCCAGCTTTGTGTCCTGCTTCCTCTCTGGTCCGGCTGCTGTCTGGGAGCCCTGAGCGTCTTCGGCATCAGACTCAGAAGATGAAGTGGGAGCAGACGACGCCATTCCTGCAGAGAGAAATGAGGATATTAAAGATTCAGAGACGGTGCGAGTACTGAGGTATTGAAACTGTGAACAAAGTGCACAGAAAGTGCAAAATTCACTTTTTGCACCTTCATTTGGGTCTTAACTTCTTATAAAATCAGTCCAAGTGCTTAAAGAAAAAACAAAAGAACACACCCAGCCATTTCTTGGCAACAAGTTAATCTTTTTTTGGTGCCTGATAAATGAACCATTTCAAAAACCTCCTGAATGTTGAGTCATACTGCACCATTACCTAGCAGCCCCAGCTTGTTACCTAGCAACCCAAGTGAAGCTCCACCACATTGGGTCAGCTGGTTTTACTGCTCTATTCCCTGTGCAATGGCTGCTGGATAAGGGTTTTGTTGCTTATTTACCCGTCAGAAACCATTTGCTGCATTCTTGTTGGTTGTGCAGGAGTAGATGTACGGTTGTATAATTGTGGCTCTGTTTGCAGCCATTTTCACGTGGGAGTGTGAACGTCGAGTTGGGGAGGGTGTAGCCAGCAGTAGCTTATTTGCATTTAAATTGTCAAAACAGTTGAAAGGTGCTCAAAATAGTCAGAACTGACCGAAAATCTCATTTTCTAAGAACGATTTTGTATTTAAACATATCCTAATCTGTTCAAGGAGGCATAATAAATCACCTTTAAAAGTAAAACAACACATGGGGCACCATGAAACACGGAGATTGCAGCATTATGCTGTGGGATTACTTTTCCTTGGTTGGTACAGGGGTGAAATTATAAGATGATGTTCCAAAATCTGTTCCGAAATCTTGAGGAGTCACAAGAAAGCTGAGGATGAAGAGGGTTTTATTTTATTTTTATTTTTTAACTGCAAGTCAAACCACTCTCTGCAAATACCAAAAGTCTTTTTTTCTACTGCACATATCTTGTCAATAATTTCTTAAGATTGATGAAAAGTCCAAGTCCCACTGGGAGATTATTTCACTTCTAAGTTGAGTTTATCTGAGCAAAGTTAAACTTTGTAACCAAATCTGTCCAAATATCAGGACAGTCACATTCTGAGAGATTAGGAGAACTTCTTCAAGTAAAGAAGGGAAGTCAGTCAAGTCTTGCTGATAAACTACAAATAAAGACTGAACTTTATAATTAAATTAAGGTTCTGCAATAAAGTATTAGCTTAAGAGTGAGCAACCACATTATTGTAGTGCTTTTTTTCAAGGTTTTTCCATCTAAAAAAGGCTTATTCTTCCTTCCTCACATCACAAAAGGCCAGCATTGTAACAGGAATGTGTTTATTTTTCACATAGACCTGATTTGTAACGTTGCAGTCGTACCTGCGAGCTGGTTGTATTCATTCACTCGGGCCCGCAGACTCTCCAGCTCTGTGCTCAGCATAGGCAGGGTCGCCAGCTCCTCCTCCAGCTGTAACTTCGTCTCGTCCAGAGCAGCTCCGTCCTCTTCGTTGTCACTCTCAGCCATCGCCTGCATTTTCAAATCAAGTTGTTCTTTCCTAAGCTGAGGGAGAAAGCAAAAACGAGACAGGTTGCAAGTGAAATCCCAAAGCTTCGGCAATAAATAAAACGCGAGATATCTGCACTTTAAATTGGCTTCACTGTAAGAAAGGATGAAGGTAAAGAACTGAAACCGATAGGATTGCATGCTGACCTGAATTTTAGTCTCCAGATGAGTGATTTGCTCTGTCATTTCATCCAGCAGCCCTTTCATATCCTGTGGATCACTGCAAAGCCAGTCCTGAAGAGGAATTCATGGGTGTGTGAACAGAATGCATATTTTTAAAATAAGTTGTTTACTTTTTTTATTGTTCATCTGAACAGCTTCAGTACCAATGATTATTGAACAAAAATGGCTCAGATGTAAACTGAACATTGAATTTTATACTAAATATTTTTTTGGCCTAGCTTTTAGTGATAACATCTTAGTACACTTGAAATAAGATAAAACAAACTTACAAGTCACTTTCAAGCAAGACATTTTTAGTCAATAACTCCTTAATATTGATTAAAAAAAATTACCATTTCCACTGGCAGATTATTTCACTCACAACATAGAAAACATTCTTCTTACAAGTTAAATAATCTGCCAGTCAAACTTTTGCATCAATATTAAGAAATTATTTACTTAAATCAAAGTCCTATATCTTGCTGAAAGTTACTTGTAAGTTAGTTTCATCTAATTTCAAGCAAACTAAGATCTTTGCATTAAAACTAGACCAAAAATATTTGGTTGGATTTCATGTTTTTGGAGTTTGTGAGAGTAAAAGGTAAAAGCTGACCTGCATTTGGTCTTTGACCTTGTCGTTGTCAGTCAATTCAGGGCTGTCAATGTCCCCTGCAAGGAAAAGAAAACACAACTTTTGCATAAATCTGGTGAAAAGATGTTTTTTTTTTATGAAATATTTTCAACCACAGCATACAGCCAGCACACGTCAGCTGAAAAGGACTCATGTTTCTCACTCCATCGAACGTAAACATTCCAACATTTCTGCGCCGATATCAAACCACAACCTCATGATTCCCTCTAAACAGCAACAAACAGCGTCACTCTACACTTCAGAAAGAGTGTTATTTGCTTTTTTCCTGCTGTCGCTGCAGGAACCGTCGGAGTAGATAAATCCTCCGACAATCTTCAGAGCGCTGGCCGGGGAGGGCCGAAGCTTACGCTGCGCTCTTATCTTTGATGCTCGACCTAGCATTATCCAGGTCAGAGAGGAAGCCTGTTGACGTAGCGCAGCTTAGTCGACAGGATTCAAAAACGGACACCTGAGTGTTGCTGACGACGGCAAAGAAAGATGTTTACATGACTCAAATAAAGTCGTTCTCTAAACAGAATAGATCATTCTGTATGGCCGCAGGGTTCGTACAAACTCAAACTACTCAAGGCAAGTTTTCACACTTTTCCAGTACCACACATCCGAGATAAAAACACAACTAAAAAAAAGAAAAAGTAGCGTCAATTATTAATGTTGTGATAGTATTTTACATTTCACAGCAGGGACTAGGTTACCTAAAATAAATCTGAATTTTTTGTTTAGAAATCTCTCTCACACACACACGCACCCTACACACCTGACTGGTCTGAGAACAAAACACTATTTTAATATAAAAATCTAATAATTGAAGAACATTGTTTATGAAATAACTAAAAAAAAGAAAAAAGAATCCAAACAAATCATGGATAAATGATCCTCCTGCTCAAATTAAACAATAACTAAATGTAAAAAGAAAGCAACAAAAAAAAATCTTTGAGAAATATTCTGACTACGTTTTCAGGCATTTAGCAAATAGAAATAGTTTTGTTAATTCTAACTGACCAAAAACAGAAACATTTTTATCTGATTCAACTTCAGACACTGAGAAAAAATAATTTAGAAAACTGTGAATATTAAATTTAGGCTTTTAACCAAACGCTACATTGCACTTTAATACAAAAAACTGTGCAGTTTTAATATCAAGCACTTTCAAGAACCTTATACAGAAATCAAGCACTTTCCAAACCTTGAAAACATCTAATTGAAATTCGAGGATTTCAAGCACACATGGAAACCCTGCAGCTGGTTAGAAATTGTCATTTAAAGTGCCATCAGACGGTATTTGCAGTGGGTTGGTACCAGAGAGAAGGATGTGGGGCGGATTCAGAGGGCTTGGAAACATTAACGTTAAATGTCAAGTTAAATTATTGTGATCTTTGATTCGTACTCTCAGGTAGAAATAAATTAAAAACAAAGATAAATAGGAGGCGAAGATTAAGTCAACTTGCCATTCTTTGATTCGAAATGTTTCTTGTAGTGTCAGTTTTACTAATAGGGTTGTTTTTAATTTTTGCTTAGCTTTGCACGTTTGTAAACTGACAATTTTTTGCTGCAAAAAGCTTTAAAAAGCAGAACCACCTGCGATTAGCAGCGCAGAAGAGGAACTCACCTGACAGAAACAGGGAACCTAAGAAGAGCAGGACCAAAGCACCCACAATGCATTTGTTCATGGAGAACCACGGCTTGTCCTCCTTTTTCGCCGCCATCTTGAACTCAACCTCCTCTTCCTCGTCCTCCTCATCAGAGGTTCTTGGTCTTGGTGCTTCAAAGGAGGGAACATTCCTCCGCCTTAGTCCATCATCAAAGCCGTTCACTTCACCCATCTCCATGCTGCTGGACTGATCTGAAAAAAAGAAACAGAAGATGAAAACAGAAGACGGCAACAGCAGAGTCTTTGTGCCAACGAGCCTGAAACTCAACCGCAAATACTCAGCTGTCCCGTCATACCACTTCAATTAATCATTTCTGCATCTTTTAGGCTAAACTGTCAAGTGTTGAAGCCGTTTCCAAAACGAAAATCATCCACTGGCAGCCCGCCCAACATACAGAAAATGGCGTGAAAACACCATGGGAGAAATGCTGGTGACAAAAGCAGACTGTTGCTTGTGGAAATGGATGACATTTTTTTTTCCTCTAAATTACAACAGCAGTAATTTCACGCTTGAGGGTTTATGCATTTTCTCAACGGGGTGTGGGACTCGCTGTCTGACTAGTAAATCATATTCCAGATGCTAACACGACACAGATAAGAAATGTGGTCACAAATCATCTCAGAGTTTGCCTCCACTTCTTCTTCCAACTTGATTTACTTGCAAAGAATGAAGCTCTGCTGCATCATGAACAGAGACGCCTTCCTGAAGATTCATAAATTAATGAATAATCTGGATTAATGTTGGATTATCAAAAATGTTGTTACCTGAAACCAAAGGGACAAATAAAACAACCTTCAAACAATAACTATTTGCTTAAACATGATTTTATCAATTAAATCAAAGCACTTTTTTATCAGTATGTAGGATTGTCATGTTAGAAAATGTTGAATGCAGAGGCAGCTATTAATTAATATTTTAACAGTTTGTTAATAGGTTTTATTGATAAAATCAGGCACAGCTGGGCCTTTGAGGACATTCATGATCTTGATATGGCCCAAAATGAAAATGAGTTCTCATTTAAGAAAACCTATTTTATTTTAAGGTGTCTAAACAAAGACATTTCTTTAAAATAACAGATCATAGCATTGATGATTTATAATTAAATTCTCTATAGCAGGTATCAAAATTATGAGCTAGCTTTTAGCCTTCACGTGTTTTATGTTTTTTGACTGTATTAATTTTTTCATGATAAAACAATTAATCAGAATGCATTTAGGAATAGCGATTGGAACCTGTTATACCTTCCTCTTCTTCTTTATCCACCTTCTGTGACTCGGATGGCATTTCTTCCTCTTTCTCAGCATCAGCCACGTCGCCTTCTGCTTCAGCAGAGCCGACCGTCTCTGGCTCAGGACTTCCTCCAGTCTCCAGTCGCTCTGGGACCGGACTGGGAGGCTCTGCAGCAAAGCTGACCTCGGCCTCGACACGAGGCGGGGGCTCAGCGGCTGTAAGGGTCTCCGTGGGAACGTTAACCTCAGGTTCAGAGCTCCAGACGTCACTCCCGGCAACAGCACTCGCATGCGTCGGTTCAGAATCAGTGGGCGTGTGGAGCGCAGCCTCGGCAGCGGCGGAGGCGTCCGTCACGTGAGGCGGAGACTCGGTGGGGTCCGCTAGCAGAATATCAACAGCTGGGATTTCCAGCTGAGCGGCCAGATCGATGCTGCCGACCAAAGGCATGGCACCCTGAGGCTCGTTGTCGCTGGGAGAGGTGGTCACGATGTCGTGGATGACCGGGGGCTGACTCTCCGTGTCGATGTACGAGGTATCCAGAGGGTTGGAGGGGAGAGGGCTCAGTCGGGACGGGCTGGAAGGGATCGGACCCTCGCCAGACTCTGGGGAAGTTTCCTGACACACCTGAATATAAGAGAAACTCATCATTCAAGGTTTCACTTTTTTAACTACAGAGCTCAAGATATTTCATTATTACTGCAACTGATGATTATTTTTGTAGCTGATTAGTCTATTTGATTATTTTGACGATTAATCAGGTAAAAAACTGCAAATTTTTCATCTACTTGAGCCTTATTTTCACACAATATTGATGTACATAAAATGTTGCAAATAAGATTATTTTTCAGTTACGTTTGTGCAATAAGAGCTATTTAAATGAACGCTTGATCATTTGTAGCAAAGATGCATTTGCAGCTAAAAATAAAAATACTATCTTCTAATTGTTGATAATTCTTTTGGGATTAATAAATGGATAGAAAAGGTGACTAATAGGAGAATTTTTAGCAGAATTTTAAACAAGTGAAGCTAAAAATTCCACTTGAGAAGTTCTGCTTACAAACAATGTTGTTCCATCTTAAATGCAAAAAATAATAATATATATATATATATACATATATATATATATATATATATATATATATATACACATTTTTAATTAATTCTCCCCATGTATTGTTTTTTCAGCAAATTGCTTTTTTAAAGCTTGTATACTCCTGATAATAATTAATCAATCACTAAATCAGTTGACAATTATTTCAGTAATCGATTAATTAAATCGTTTCAGCCCTATAGTCCAGTATTTCATGATGAAGACTTTAAAGGTTTGCTTCCTAATCATTTAAAAGGTTTGTAATTGCACGTCTATCGGTCCCAACCTGATGGCCTTCTTCAGACAAGATAGTTTCTACTGGGAACTCAGCTGGTTTCTCCTCTACTGCAGCTCCTGAAACAAAGTTCACACCATGTCGGAACAGAAACAGCAGCTCATTTACACCCGAGGGTAGAGACAGACTGGTCAGTACCTGCCACCTCCTCGGAGAGACTGGGGGCATCGCCCAGACTCTCTGTGCCGTCGTCTGCAGGTCCAACATTTTCAATGGCAGCCTCCTGTGGGGCGAGAAGAGCCAACAGCATCCGGGTTAAAACATTTCACAGGTGGTAATGACAGGAAAACATACCTGTCGACATAAACCACTAACAGACACATCCTTTATGGTGAAAACAACAAGCATATTTTAGGGGGGGGGGTGGGAAATCATAAATCAAAAACAAAGATGACTCAATTCCTATTTTTTTATCAAATCAATTTTTTATTTTTTTTCTGTGGTTGTTTACTCTTCCAAATATATGCGACTTGTACTTAATCACCTGTGTGACCTGAAGTGACCTGAAGCATGCCCAATAGAGGGCGCAATACCGTCACACATAGAAAGTGCCTGTTCAGTGTTTTGCCAACCTCCATAAAAACGAAGAAGAAGAAGAAGAAGTGCTTGGTGTTTGCGGAAGTAAACATAGATGCTAACTGTATCTTAGCATCTATGGTTAGCTTACAATTTTAAAGTTGTTGTCTGATCAAAGCCAGTATATCAACAACTTAATCTTCATTATTGTCCGCCATGGTTGTTGTTTTTCTTCTCGCAGGACGCAGAATAGTGACGTTTGTCGAGTATCAATGACGTTCAGTTCAGATCCGTTCAGATGAAGGTCACATTGGAAAAGATCGGATATCCAAGTGGCCTGGGTCGCATAAAATAAAAATAAAAATCTGATTTGTGCTGTTCAAACTGTTCTAAAAAGATCAGATCAGGTCGCATTGAGGCGAAAAACTGGAATTGACTATAAATAAATGAAAAAATGTCAAGGAATTTGTTGCATTTTTGGAGAGACAAAGACGTACATCTAAAACTCTTTTCAAAATCGATTTTGAAAGCTTTACAAATACTCATATGAATTCATTTTTTTCACAGCAGGGTTGCAGCTGACACTTTTCCAGTTAAAATCCCATTGGAGTTTAACCGATTAAATGGTTTAGGTTTGTGATGGTAGGAAGAAAAGGACCCCGAACAACTATTAGGTGTGTAGTTGGCACCTAAAGTTTGTAATGGAGACTTGTTACCACTCTTTGCTGTGGTTTTCTTTATAAATAAACACAATTATTCCTGAAGGGATTTTGTTCCACATTGACAACAAAAACAAATTAAAAGGTTGAATTTTCTTACTTTTTTTTTGTTTCAGCCTGAACCTTGATTATTTCAACAAAGCGCCACAGTAAGCAGGTTTTGCAGCAGAAGGCTCCAAAGTTAAACAGGATAAATTGCATTTAACATTTTTCCCATTGGAGGAAAACCTAGAAAATTATGACCAAAAAAATGAGACAAAGGTAACTTTATTTTGATCATTCTAAATTTTTTAAGTTATTTTAAAAGAAAAAGCATAAAAAACATTTTGGAAGAACATAAAATATCCTCAGAGATAAAAGTTTATATTTAGTTTTTTTTTCTTTTTTACAATTTTTATGCGAATATTAGATTTCTTTAATATTTGATCACATTCCAGACGATATCTACAGCTTCTTCTTGTTGGAGTTTTTTTCTGCAGACTGTATCAGAAGACAGCCAGGCAACAATTCCAGCATTTGGTTCCTGGAAGGAACGAAATCTTTGAGCCGTCTTCACACCTGAGGCAGACAAAATCAACAATGCACTTACATTCCTCTGCAGTAAGAGATAGCAGAGGAAGGAGTGGCTTTCATTCATGCTGAGCCTTTTTGTATGGCTGGTGACTCATTATTTGGTTTTCTGCAAACATCCGGCAAATTTGTAAGATTTTTAGGCTAGGGGTTACAAGTTTAGACAGGAAATGTTGTACTTAAACTTGCATTCACAAGCCAGGTTGACATCCACTTTAAGGGATGTCTTGATAAGGATCTTTCCATGAACAAGAGTCTCATTTCCTACATCAATGCAAATGTTTCCGACTGAAGTCAGGACACTTAAGACAGATATTCATAGGTCAATTCTTCCTCATCAAGTTTAATATGTCAGCTCTTTTTAATGTAATTCGTCCAACAACAGATATAAAAATGCTTCATTAATTTTGAACATGATGTAAAAAGTATGTATTTAATACATTAAGAGTGTACTCATGAATGAGAAAAGTGATGTAATTTACTGTCTGGCCATTGGCTGGAGAGTGAGATGAGGATGCCTGCAGCAGATGTCTAGTGTAACTATTAAATATTAAAGCAAGTGGGATTAAAACCCACCCTAAATTAAACTAAATTAGAAATACTTTCTTACATTGTCAATGAAAATAATAAACTAGGGGGGATTCTTGATTAGAGTTTTTTCTGGTTGAAGTGCTGGAGGTCAGAGCATTGTCTCTTATTGAAAACTCTCTGCATCACTCAAATTTAGTTTGGTTTTTTCTCTGACCAGTAAACTGGATGACAATAACAAATGAGAGAGGAATTTGCATCTGAAACGCTCTAGAGCAGTTGGGTTCAGTTTTCAGAAGTCTTGGGTCTTCGGTTGCCAAAAAAAGGAGCGCCCTCTATTTATACTCTGATGAATTAACATCTGCCACCTCAAAACCATAGAAGAACCGGATTGTTTGTTTACATGTGCTAATTGAGCATGGTGAAATGCAGGTAGGCAAAGACTGCATACAATTTTTTATCTTATAATGCAGTTAATATTAAATTACAGTTGGTTGTCATAAATTCAGTGTGAAAGCTAAAGCCAAAAAAGCTTAATATGAATTTTTTTTTCCAAATAATTCTTTGCACATGTTTTTTTTTAAATGCATAGAAACAAAAATCTTCTTTATTGTTTATATGTTCACTCATTTGACTCAAGTGACTCAATAGGTTTTGATAAGAGATTATTAAGTTGTCTTTTATAAGCTACTTATCAGTAGCTGGTGTTCTTTATTTTATGCTTGTGCGCAAAACTACGATTGGATCACTTTTTTTTTTTTAAAGCGGTTGCTATGGAAGTGTTTTGGTTACAACTCAAATACAGGTAATTCAAGGTAAAAGACAATATTTCCCTCTCTAACATCGCCCCCTGCTGGTCGTTATGGTTTTGTCGTTAAAGTTATTTATGCATGTTGCCATACAAACATAATAAGACATTTAATTAAAACAGCACCATTTTTCCATGGAGAGAATTAAAAATTCAAAGAATTCATCCATTTTGGTTGTGGCTGCTCATTAAGGACTGATATTGGGTTTTAAAGTCAGATGAGTTAGAGCCAGTGGCTTGAAGCTTTCTTTTATTTATCTTTCAACAATGAAAGTCAGTCTAACTAAAGCAAATATGTGAGCACTGTACTGGACAAACAAATGGATCAATTTATGAGTATGTTTAAGTTTGAAACCCTGAAAAAAAAAGGTGAGGAGTTAAGCTTATAACATGAAGAAGTTGAAATAATCACAGGCCTCATTAAAAATCTCCTTTCTGAAGTGAAAAAACAACAACAACCACCCGTATACCGACAAACTTTATGGACAAACTTGAGCCTTGAAAGAGTCCCAACATTTCTCCATGAAATGAGGTTTGGTGAATATTATGTATGTGTATTCTTTCTGATGTTATTCAAAATCTTTGCCTTTTCCTTTGCTTTAAACATACCACCTGAATCCTTGTGACCCAACTGTTTTTTTTTTTTTTTTTTTTTTTTTTACAAGCGATCAATTTTGCTTTATTTTTTCACCCTCCCCCCTTTTCTACTGCCACCATATCTACTTACTTACACCATATAAGAACACAAAACCATTTTTCCTCACTGTCTGAAATTAAACAATATTAATTGGTCTACTTAATGGAGCAATTTTTATCTGTCCATTTATATTCAGGTCAACAGTGAGGATAGTGGTTTAGGCCAGGCCAGACATGGTCTGGATTGAAATGAAATAAAGACAAAATGAAGAAATAAGAGAGAAAAGAAGCAGCATCTTTCTGAATCTCCATGATTTTGGAGACCTTAAGGATGAGTGGAGTTTTTGAAAAATATAAATATCGGTCAGCAACACATTCACCTGTTGTATTGTGGACAGCTGCTCATTTAAAGTTTTGACTAAGACGTTTAACAACAGCGAAACACCACGTAGCTTACCAACATGCAACTCATTAATAATTGCTAAATTAGGTTTAGTTTTCTCTTCTTATGAAGCTAAGCCTAAGGATTTGGACTTCCTGTCACTGTATGGCTGCCAATGTTTGGTTCTTACCTCAGGAGAGAGGAGGGTCCAGCTGTTGGTGGAGGAGCCAGTGCTGCCTGTGCTGTTGCTGCTGTCAGACATCGCCCTCTCGAGGCTCAGGTTGGCACAGCACCACACAGATTCACCTTTATAATATCCTGCACATGACGAAAGCAACAACGTGTCCTCAGTGGACATGTCGAAATGGCACTAATCTTTTCAAACAAATTATCCTAACTCAATAAACTGGCTGTGATATTATTTATATGAGAGTACAGCACTGTACTACTATTGTGCATGGTTTTGAAGTAGAGAAAAAATACAAATAAAAAAAGGCACATTCTCCCACAATGCATGCAGTGTTTGAGGTGATTATGAAAACTGCTGTTTAAAAGGACACAATTGTGCAACCTAAGAAAGGTTTAAGCAACAATACGGAGCTCAGGCGGGATAAAGAGCTGATTGTGCCTGATTCCAGTTATGTAATGGGATGGTGGCATCCACAGCTGCGCAGCAAAATTAAGAAGGGAAAAACAAGCAAAACACCTGACTTAACATCCACAGACAAACAATTCATCTACATCCATTCAGCCAGACAGTGTGAGCGGCAGATAAATTACCAAAGATAGTGAAACCTCAGCTTGGAGCAGCTCATTGATCCAAAAACAGCCAAATAGAGACACATACTCACTAACTCGCAGGCTCAAGAGTACAACGGCTCCGTTTAAATCAAATTAGAGACACACTTTAGGGGCTGCGGTTGTTGTAGCAACCAATTTGTAGGTACACTCACGAAGGTAAACAAAGGATGGTAGCCTGAACATTCCCACTCCCACTCTTCCGCGTTCCCACTCAGGCCCTGCAGCTAGCAGGAGCGTCCAGCACTCCAAACTACACCCGATAAAAGACGGTCTATTTACACAAACCTGTTTATACTCCAGTCGCTAGCTGATTTTTCCTCCAAAACCTCTTGCTTACTCCTAAAATCAACGCTCTTCTCCTGTGAACTTGGGAACTTTGGGAATTCCAAGCTGCGTCACGTCAACCAAAGAAACCTCTCAGCCAATGGGATTTCAGGATCTGCCAGGGAGCGCCCGCCCCCGGACGACAGCTGAACCACTCAGGCTGAAGCGTTGTGTCAGGAAAGGGACGTGATTGACGCACGCAGGTGAAAAAAGCGGCAGGTGATGGACGGGTCTTCTTGTCCTGGGTTTATAATAATACAGATTCATGTATGACCCCGACCCCAAGGATGCGTGTGTGCACACATATTTATACACAGCAGGGAGAGGCTGCACGGACCAGCGGCTCACTGACACGTCTGCACAGCTATATTTGACTGTGGGACTTACCAGAGTGGACAACTCTACCGATCCGGTTGCTGCAGAGTGGACACCGGTTTCATCATCTGATTCCTTATCATCTATAATTAGTGTGTTTGGTGTTCAGACTGTGATAAGCACTTTTCTGCCTCCTGCAACTCCGTAAATCTATATCAAAATATGGAAACAATATGGTAAAACTATGTAGAGATCAGGAGAAAAAAAATAAAACAGCTGGAGTCTTTCATAGCCTAGTCAAACATATTTCTGAGCACATTTAAAACAGCATGTTTTAATTAAAGAGCTGCTGCAGAAGCAAAAGGCTATTTGTATTATGTTGGGGACATGGAAAAATGAGATCTAGTCAGATAAAATTAAATTCTATCTTTTTGAAAAATACTATATGTGATGAAAAACTAACACTGTTGTCTTCAATTCGTCACACCCCTCATGACACATGGTGGTGGCAGAATTGTTCAAATTCAAAATTCAATTCAAATTTAAAAATACTTTATTAATCCCAAAGGGAATTAATAAATGTTAAATGTTGTTGTAACTCATTAACTTAGATTCTTCAAAAAGTTATTGAAGATTGTGATGGCTGTTGGCAGGAAAGGTCTTCTGCAACAGCCTGTACTTGAATTGAATCTGAAGAAGCCTCTGACCGAAGATGATCTTCCTTCCCCAGATAGTCTCGTGAAGAGGATGGTCAGGGTTGTCCATAATTTTGTTGATCCTTCCTATGAATGCTTTACGAATGCTTCAAAGGGTTGGGAAAACTGATGACGGAAATATGGATCCTTCTGTACGACTCGATTATTCTGAATATGTATTTATGTTGCTGCACAGAATCCTGACCGAGGCTCTTTCTGCATAGAGGTTGATCTATCTTAATTTCTGTCAGGTATGTGGTTGTATGTCCTGTGCCTCTTGTTACTTTAAGATAGGCCATTTGGTAAAGAAAAAAGACAAAATGGCAGATTTTACTTAAAGTTTCACAGTAAAGAAGGCTGAATGCAAGTGCATGGCATTTTTCACAATTCACTTTTCAAATTTTTTATGTAAAAAGATGACATTTTCTACTTTGTGCTGGTCTTTATCAATAAAATAAATTGCATGCATGGATTCTCCAAAGGTGTCCAAGTTTCCTTTCACTGTCCCAAAACAAAATGTAGGTTTAGCACTGTAAGTGGTCAGTAGGTGTGAAAGTTGGTCCTTCCCCTTGCAAATATTAAACTGGTACATTCATAATACTGCACATGTATGTCTGTGCTTATAACTACTGGTATCAGATTGAGATCTTAGACTCAAATGAGCCAGATTTGCTTTCTGGACAGAAAGAAACCATTAAACAAAACACTTACTTTGGCTCCTCTTTATTTCTTGTACTTCACAAGAATCTTATTTTCTTATTTATAATTAAAAATAGTAGAAGTATAACCGGGGTTTGACTTCCCACCAACCAGTATCAAAGATGGAACAATTAGATTATTTTTATTAGTAGTAGAAGAAAATATCAAATAAAGAAAAAAAAGTTTTGGTATTTACAGAAAGCTCTGATCTACGTATTGCATAAAATGTCTCCTGCTGTGACACAACAGGAGACATTTTCGATATGAAAGCAAAAATTAAATCGTTTTAAATGTACATTTTAAAACATTTATACTTGTATTTATATAAAAAATACTAAAATAAATGCAAATAGAGCAGACTTTAAACTTCATTACGTGGTAAGCTTTAATTTTTAGTTGTCAAATAATTTATGACTCAAATTGTCAAATAACGGAAGAAAACTGCAAGATTTTTTTTTCTTTTACCTCCATTAAAGCCACCGACCAAATTGTGCTGACCAATTGGAAAGACAGATGGAGACTACGTTATTTCCTCTGACAGAATGTATTAGCCAATGAAATCGAGTTTTATCCTCAGAGCAGCCAATGAAAGGTAAGGTTGGTCTTCTAGTTGACCAATGACGGGAAGCCAGGTCTTTTTGAACGGAGTAAAGCGGGCTTGAAAACAGTCGAGAGGGAAACAAAGAGAGAGCGAACGTCCTGCTGTTATCGGAGGTGAATAACTACATAGATTATTTTTCGATCACAGTAACTTTGCCCTTTCATACGGTAAGTTTAAAAGTTATTCCCCTGTCGTTTACAACGGTTAAATAATGTTTTGTTGTTTACGTGTCTCACCAGTTCATGCCTAACTTAAAGCCGTTAGCTTAGCTGCGCTTGCTTTACTAAAACTTGCTGCTAACACGCTACTTAGCCTAGTTTTACTTTGGACGCTAACTAACGGTCGGAACTTCTTTACAGGCCTCCGCCATGTCTCACAAACAGATCTACTACTCTGACAAATATGACGATGACAAATACGAATACAGGTGGGCTTTATTCAGTTTTTAACTTTCATGATTGATATTTGTTGGCCTCGTGTTGCGTAACTGTTGCATGACATACGATTGTAGCTGGCAACCCAACACGAACTGAACAGGCGTCCAGTTTATTCTAACGTTGTATAATTCTGCAGACATGTAATGTTGCCCAAAGACATCGCAAAACGTGTACCCAAGACCCACTTGATGTCTGAGACCGAGTGGAGGAACCTGGGGGTCCAGCAGAGCCAGGGATGGGTGCATTACATGATCCATCAACCAGGTATGCTTGGTGTTGGCTAAAACATACATTTACCTTTACATGGCTACATTTCTGATTTTGGCCTTGTTTATTTCAGTTTCTTTTTCATACAAGTGACTGTTGATGACATGTGTAGGCTTGATGGAGACCATGTGTTTAGATCCACACTTTAAGATAACTACCAGGTTTTGAATGCTAAAATGCAGCTATCCATGCTGCTTGATTAACCTGTTAATAAAAAAAGTGAAAAATTAAGTGAAATACACAGGTATGTTTCAACTATGTTGTCTGGCTTATTAAATGCTTACTTCACTATAAAACTAGAAAGTGGTTGCTCCACGAGTCTTTTTTATATGTATATTTAATCTCTTCTTAGATCAGGACTTAAGTTCTGAAATTAATAGAGATGAAACTTGAAGTCTAGCATACAGTTTTAATATGTAAAACTGTATGCTTAATATGTTTTAATGGCTCAAATTATCTTTGGTTTCAACTGATGTATGCAGTTTCTACTTTGAGAAATTTTGGCACTTTGATTTGTAACTTTGACTAATGTGGTTGTTGTGGTGTGAAAAGAACTCTGTGATGCAATTAAGTGATAAGTCTATCAAAAAGGAATTTACCTTCAGACATCCAGTTTTCACACCAAATACTTTAAGAGAACTTCTGCTTCTGAAACATAACTATTGTAAGTGATTGGGAGGTAAAAATAGCAAGCAAAACGGCGATACATGGAATGTGCACAGCAACAAAACAAAGCTAGGTTGGAGTGGAAGTGTTGACAACTGAGTGCAATGTGTCAAGAGCCAAGGAGAGGTTTAAGCTTTCTATTATTTTGGTTATGTATGCTTTGTACTGGTAGTATAGATGTCAGATTGTATACTGTTTTTTTTTTTTTTTTGTAGACGCAATTTACAAATGCGTCTGCAAGTTTTCTTAAATTTGTAGATGCAGAACCTTTTCAGTTCCCAGTGAAATGCAGTCGTGTTTACTGGCTGGAAGACGAGCTTGTCAAGGCAGTTAAATAGATTAAATTCTTAACTTCCCTCTAATTATCATTTTCATTCAAAAGTTTTTCTTTAGGAATAGGATGCAGTAAAATATTATCGCTTTAGGGATAAAAAAAAAAAACATTCACAATGAAAATGTAATTTTCTTTCAACTGCCTAAAACTGACCCCTCAAGTTTTTTAGAGCAGGAATCTGTTTGAAAATCGGATGAGATAGCTGTGGAGGACTGGACTTGACCATTATATTGTCGGATCTGCAAAGGATGTTGACCTCAGCTGTTTTTAAATGTATTTTTGTATTTGACATGTTTTGTTCTGCGTCTTTCACCCTGCAGAACCTCACATCTTGCTGTTCCGGCGCCCTCTGCCTAACCCCAAGTCTTAAATGTATTTTTTGAGTCCTGCAAAGCTCAGCCGTTATGTGCCTCCGATCAGAGTTCCCATCATGCTGTCAAACCAAGCTCCCATTGGATCGGATCTCTGTGCTGGTGATGCCGGACCTGGAGATGGACTATCATTTATGAACAATGGATGTGGAAAGAACGTGTTGGAGAGAGGAAAAAAAAAGGATCTGTCTTTATGTAAGAAAAGGAATCTGCAACAACACGTCTGACGCATTCAAACCCTTTTTGACTTTTTAAAACAGTTTCAACATCTGCTTGGATCGGCAATTTATTAAAGCGATTGCTATAGTGTGGTGAGCAAAGCTTTAACAGGAGTTATACAGTTATGAAACCACCTGATCGTGACTCTAGATTAGTTTGACTCGAGCTGACATGTTGCTGCTTCGTTGTATGAGACTGTAAATTATCATTTAACACATGAGAATCTGCAACATTCCTGTTTTGAACTAGGTATAATTTTGTTTTCATTCTGCTTTAGAGGATTTCACTTCACTTGGTCTGAATGTACCAACGAGCTGCTCAGTATTTATGAATTGTGTTGCCCTTTGATAAATAAATGTAAACTGAAAATTTTACTGATGAGTTCATTTTTTTATATATTTTTTTCTGTTTAGTGTTTTGGGTTTGTCTAGAGTTGCATCATGAATTATTCAACATGATAAACTTTCTAGGAAACAGTTGGTTAGAGTTGTCCACCTCTGTTTTACTTAATTTACAAAACCATCATAATAAGATGGAAATATTGATTTGAAGTAGAACTGCATAATATATAAACATAATATTCATATTTCAAAAGACTGGACTGCATTAATTGGCTAATATAATCCAAGAGTGTTATAAAGTTGGAAATGGCCTTGCTCAAAATGCTAACTGGAGCACAAATTAGAGCCAATAGGATAATTTTCTAATATGGTTTAGAGATCTTAGATGAAGCATGCTATAGAGTTTATAATTTGTTCCTGGGTGTTTGAACTGATTATATATGTCAAACTTTGAGAAATGTACGGTTTAAAGATTAATTCAAAGCTATTGTCTAGACCTGTCTTTTGAAGCGTATTCAGTAATCATGACTGATCTGTTTATGAGGCAGTGACCTTAGAAAATGAAAGTCTTATCTGCAGAATAACCAAATGTTATCAGTTTAAATTTACTCTACAGCAGCAACCGGGTCGTATTTCCTCTTCAAAAACTACTTAAATAAAATGTAACTTTGTGTGTATTCATGTACTTTTTCCTTTTTCTTCTAAGATGTATATTTTCATTTCTCAATGCTTTCCAGATATTTTATTTTTGTCTTGTTCATTTCACTTGGTATTGGGGCAAATTGTTATATTTTCCTAAGTTGTTTGTCACTGGCAGGATCTTGCTTCACGTTCCTTCACTTTTGTGTTTGCTTTGCATATTGTTTACATTTCTATTTGATTTTCTTTTTGTAAAAATTCCCCAGGATATGGAGTATATACCATGAAGGACAATTTGAAGCTTTAAAAAAAAAATGGCGTAGGAATTTTTCAGCTGTTTAAGCCACTAAATGACGATGATACATGAATCTTCAATTTAGAACTAAAAACCAAAGGTCAAACCAATGCTTTCCAATAAAATGTGTAATTCAACTACAATTCTAATATTGTAAAAACTTACTGTTACTATACATAATCAAAGTTTTTGTGTTAAAGTTGGAATACTATACATCAGATAAATGAAAACATGTTTTAATTTTACCAAAATGAACTTTACAAGATGTTCCAGTAGGGCTGCAAAATATATCATCTTTGTAATATCAGTCACAGCATATTCATATAGCTAATGGCTGTTTGGGTAGCAATAAGTTTTGGTTGACATATTTTGGGAATTTTGAAGTTGTATTTTTCATGATAATGTGACATTTGGCCAGTAGGGCTGAGTCTCATGGCAGCAAAAGCTCACACTGGACACAAATGACCTTGCCAAAAATGTTAAAGGTCATGTAGGAATCAGAAATTGGAAAGAAAACATGCGTAAATAATATGTTATTGTGAGATTTTATAATATCTTGCAGCTCTTGTTTATGTTCAGTGCATCCAGAAAGTATTCACAGCACTCCATGTTTTTCAAGGTTTATCTCACTGCATTGATTTCCAAGTTTTCTATTTTTAATAAATTTGCAAAACCTTTTATTTTTATTTGGTCAATATTGTCATGGACTATTTGTGTGGAGAATTTTGTGCAATTAAATGTTATTTAGAACAAAACTGCAACATAGAATGTTGGAAAAAGTGAAGAGCTGTGAATACCTTCTTGATGCTCTGCAAATGTTGGCATATTTTAACACTACAATCTTCATGCTATTATTTAAACAAATTTTGATATTTTGTCTTTAAACATTGAAGTTAAATAACTGTTTTGCAAATATACATCCACACTGAAACACTGCTTCAACTTCAAAACATTTAAATTAAATAAAAATGACAGGTTGAGAAAGTTAACTGGAAAAAATAAGTTATGTTGAAACTGTTACTCATAAGGACAAATATATCCCCATTAAACAATCAATTAGCAGTAATACTGACTGATCTGAAACGTATTCATAGAGTGTTAAGTTATTTGTAGTTTCCAAATGGTCATGTTGTTCAGTTCTGTTACATGTTCAGGTCACAGAGACGTTTTGTGGTTCTAAATTTTTAAGCTTAAAAATTGGATCACAATTTTCCACTTTTTAGAATTTCTCCCGTTTCTGCGGTCTTTTTCACGTTGAACTGTAGAGGGCAGTGCAGCACAACAGAAATGGAGAGAATATGCATTGACTGGTCTGTCTTTTTGCATAAATTGTGCAATAAAATCAAATGTTAATCCTTTAAAACATAAAAATAAATAAATGTAAGACCTGTGGGTATTTAAAACGCCGCCATCACTTTGAGCCCCAATGTAAAGCTTTGAGATGTGGAGATGGCCTGAGGAAGACAGGATGTTGTGTTCCAGATGCTGGCAGACAGTGGGTACAAACAGCTCATGGCGACACACACACTCCTTGGGTAGTAACTACGCAACTCTACAAGTCACAGGGAATAGAAAAAAATAATGTTTGGTGAATCACAGGAAGATTTGTGACAATTTCTGCAACGTGTTCCCTGGGTAATGATCAGGCTGTGATGGTCAGCAACCTGAGCCGCTTCCTGCGATACAGAGAGTAGACAGGAAAGAAAAGCAGGCTAGACGCGTATGAGATGAAAAAATTCATTTTTCCGATGGATTCCTGTAGGTTATCGTAGCCTAAATAACTACAAAATTAAAGCAGGTTTCTTAAGTTTTCATAAGTCTTAGCTTGTTTCACTGCTATTTGGTTAGCTACTCAGAATTGGATTTTTCAAATCCGGTGTTTAAAAAAGTAGTAAAAGAGTAGTCGTTAGCTTCATCACACAGAAGGTGTCATTAAGGTAAGATACTTACTACTAATAACCATTCAAGAGAAACACTTTTCCAAAAAATCTGAACTGACTTTACTCTTTACTGTATGTATATATTTTTTCACTTTAGACTTTAAAGTACCAGAATTTGCACGTAACATTAAATTTTTCTCCATCTGAAGAAATTGTCAGTCACTCAGTTCTTGAGTAGCTTGTATACACAATATGTTTTTACTCTTACTAAAGTGGTTTCGTGGATGGCTACTTTTTTACTTTTACTTGAGTAAAAGTATTTTAAAGTAGTGCTACTTTTGCTTGAGTGCAGCTTTGAGTTACTAGCCCTACATTTGCCCCTGGTCTAGATTGTCAGACATGTTTTGATTTTATTTAATTGTTTATTTCATTAATTTACAATTTGTCAAATTCAAGGATTCAAAAGATTCAAGGATTTTTTAAAATTGTCTTGCCACCTTTTCTTGTCTGTGGTATAAAATTCGGACTCTGGTCCCAGATTAAGCAAATTAATACACAAATAAAATAAAATCAATAAATAAAGCAATTTATGGGATACATAGATATGTATATAGCCTACATAAAAAAGTGTGTGTGTGTGTGTAAATAATTTATGAGAGGAAGCTGAAATAGGTGCTGCTTGAGTTCAGCAGTCTATCAATAAATGTTGACATAAATAAAAGTTTTGAATGAAACAAGTAGCTTGAAGAAAAAGAACTTCTTTACAATATTATATTTTAATATTCTCTTAAGTAAAAATTTAACTACTCACTTTACACAGATTGTTCCATATACAAAAAAACAAACTTTTTCTTGCGCATTTGTTTAGTTCTGCCTTTTTTTTTATACCCGATCCTCGTACCTTTACAGATATGATCATGAATTATCCATTCATGTTCAGAGGTAGGACTAGTTTATCTCGGACCTGCATGTCAGGATTCAGTCCTAATCTGTAGAGACAATAACCTTGTTTCCAGCTCTGAGAAACAACATCAGAATCACAGCTTGGTTCTATTGGAGTACCTGACATTGTACCTCCATTCAATAACATGAAACTTCCAAAAGAACTCCAGACTGTTATTAAGTTTGGCTCTGAGTATGAATAATTTAAAGTGGAAAGGAAAGCAGTGAAAGAGAAGTGTGATGGATGACAAGGCAGTGTGAAGACGTGCTCAGTTAAGGAAGAGAGCGGAAAGCAGGAAGAAGAAGAAAAGAGGCGAGGCTCAAGGAGACAAAGCCAAGCTGGGCAGACGTTCCTCTTCAAAGTGAAAAGATACAGAAGTATGTGAATGAGAAAGTAATACAAGAGGGGCGAGGAAATGGAGACAAAGAAGGAGAGAATGGAGAGAGGGTAGATAAGGAACTGAAATGTGCTTCTTGAGGATGGCATATTTATTGGTGTTGTCAGCGCAGTGGGACACCTCCTAAAAAGAAGCCAAGTTTGCTGCAAAGTGCAGGATGGGGAGTATATTTAAAAGATGCTTGATGGAACTTTGAGCCATAAAATTGGCTCCATTAGACCATCCAGAGGATAATATTCCAGAAATGAATTTCAGAACAGCTTAAATAATTCATAGCACCAATCTTTCACAGTACACTAGAAAAAAAAATAAAAAGAGATTCATATTCTGCAAAACAACAAGCTGCCTGATAAATTAATCCTTCATTCACACATCTAGCACAATATTTAATTTAGCTAACATTATGCAGCAATTTCCTCGGGAGTGGCCATGTGAAAGGAAATCTAAATATTAAATGATTTTCAACCCAAAGGATGCAGGAGCCTCGAGGCTTCGAGGCAAACGTGTTTAAATCAAACATCCTGTTGGGATTAAAACTGATCCGAATGCAAGTTACTGAGGGAGGAAGGAAATCATGTTTGAAGTGGACATCTCACACTTTGGGCTGATTTATGCTAATAATTACTGACATTGGTCTGAACACTTCAGCTCCACATTGAGGCCCGGTGGTGGACGTGTGGTAATGTGGGGATGTTTTTCTTCAGGGGGATCAGGGAGGCTGGAAAGAAGAATGTACAAAGATTTCAGTCTGCAGATGTGCAAAACGTTTAGACATTCCCCAAAAGATGAACAGCTGCAACAGCAGTGAGATGTAGCTGTAAATTCATCCGTCTTGTCAAGTTGGAAAATATATGAAAAAGTGAAAATCTGCTTACTTCAGAATTTCAACTTAGTGTTGGTTTATCACATAAAAAATAGACTGGAGTTTGTGGTTGTCATTTGAAATAAAGCTAATTAAGATCAGGGGATATGAACACCTTCACATTCAGCCGTTTGTGATGCTAGTTAGTAAGTTTTAGCAGCCTGTTTTTAGAGATAGGATACTAAAAATAGTGATCCAGGCATATCTTCTAGTTATGTTAATAAATCCTTTGACCTTTGCTATCTTTATTACAAACCATTTAGGCATTTAAAAAGTTGAAAATGCCTTTAAACAACTACACTGCATCTAGTATGTGGCTAAGTGTGACTACATCTGTTATAAGGATTCGGTCATTCAAATCCTTTTAACTTCCAGATTAAATCAGCTATGGGGAAAACTTGAAGCAAAAAGCCTAGCATTTTTTTTCTGTCTTTTTTCTCATATTAAATTAAGGAAAAGAAGAAGTGGACAACTCATTGAGAAAAGTCAGTTATGCTCTTTATAAGATGTTCAGGCTATTTTAGATTCTAAAGTGGATCAGGATGCAATCCCTCTGAGACATAATTTACTTTAACATTTTCAGACATCCCTGATTTTAACAAAAGCCTTTAAAATCTAATTAGCTGGTAATTAATTAAGGCTAGATGTCCTCCAGTGTGAAACTTGGCATTTAAACAGCTCTTTGTATTGTATTTTAGCCCTAAATGTGCAAAACAACAGATATAACAGGGTAAATGGAGGTGGTTTTTAATGCAAACAGCTGACATTCAGAGGTGGCCCTCGGTTAGGAAATAAACATGGCAAGTTTTCCAGCAAAGAACTGCTTATATCAGGGTTTGTGGGGTTGGAACAAGACCGAGTGCAATATATCTACGATAAGCTGCTGTTTGCAATGTACCAGACAAACTCTGTGGAAAAAACAGAAAGTGTGTGCAGTGCTTCAGGACTTGAGTTTCCACTCTTACTCTAAGTTTGGTGTAAATATGTTATGAAAATCGCTTGTCTCCTATCAGACTGTGTCACCTTACCGCCATCTTGATTTGGTTGATGTGATGTCAAATTAACCTGCCACTGTGACGTCTCTGGTCCACTCAGGGTAGCCAAGTTGGCAAGTAGGAGTGAAGAGGGAAAAGCAGCACAGACAATGGTCCAGTCTACCCAGTGGCTCTGCTGTCATAACCAGTTCAGTTCTGTGAAAACAGACCGAACCAGAGGTGGGGAGAGTAACCAAGAGTAGCACTACTTCAACATGTTTTCACTCAAGTAAAAGTAAAAAACAGCCATCTAAGAAATTACTCAAGTATGAGTAAACAGAGTATTTGATGTTTAAAAATGACATAAGCAGATAGACTGAAATGTAAAGTTAAGGTAATTTTATTTATTTAGCACATTTTCAGCAACAAAGCAGTTCGAAGTGCCTTACGTGAATTAGAAGGAAATACAAATAAAACAACAAACCAAAATAAAGAAATTACTCCAGTGAAAGTAAAAAGTACAGATAAAACCATTTTTTTTCTCCCAAAAAAATAATCAAGTAAATGCAATTCAAGAAATACAACTAGTTGCTACCCACTTTTGGGTAGTAACTAGATCTGGGCAGATCTGAGAAGACTAAAATCTCACCATATGAGAATAATTTTGTGGAAAAGATGTAATGAGAAAGTTTAGTTTGTGCCGTAAGCTTATCCTAACCTGTTCAAGGAAGCGTCACATTTAATCCTGTTGTTTCTTTTAATGAAGCTCCTGCTTGTTTAATGCGATTGCAAACGACTTTATTCACTCGTCTTACAACAAGATGTTAAAGGCCACGAGTGATCACCAACTCTTCCACATTAAACCAATCCCTGCCGCTCTTAAAAAGGTGCTTTAAAGGAGTCAGCTGGCCAGGCATTGATCTGGTCCCAGTAGCTCCTCTGGAGATACTGATTTTAAGACCTGTGCTTCAGGGCAGCACTGCGTCTGGTTGCATTGATTGACCCTTGCAGATCGAGCTTATTGGACTTTCTGACCTGTTTGTGTAAAAAGTTGTTCTATGAATTGCGGTATTGAAAAGTGTAATGAGGTTGGGAGCAGGAGGCTGTCGGCTGTTTAGCAGACTGGATCCTGAAAGCTGGAAAATCGGTATCGTCTGTCGATACGGGCAGCAGAGGTCAAGCCTCCTGTCCTTACAAACGCTGCACTGTAAGGGCGCTACGTAGCCTCTCAAGGCCTCTCACTTCTCTCTCCGTCACTCCACGGCGGTAAGGGTTCAAACATTTTGCTGGATCGTGTCTTCGTCTTTTTCAGACTCAAAATGAAATCAGCTTTAAGTGCAGAAGCGCCGGCTCATGTATTTTCAAAAGCTCTTTGTGTGAGGTCGGTTATAAATCAATTGTAGAGTCAAGCGAGCACTTTATCTCGAATCTCAACCTTGGCAGATCTTTTCGGGGGTCTTTTAAACATTAGTATATTTCTTGCACCAGTGCAGGCGGCTGAGGCGTTTCACTGCTCTCCGTATGTAGAACAAGGCGACTCAATCTGGGGTGATTCACTGAGCCACTCACATAAATGAGGCACATGAGGTTAAGAGCAAATGGAGTGTGTGTGTGTGTGTAAGTGTGGCTTATTGATCCAGCTGGAGGAGACCTGAGGAGGTCTTCCACATGGCCTTGCTGTGTGAAATGCCGTCTAAACATCAAGACTGCTCTATTGATCAGCATGTTGGGCCTAAAGTAGCCTCTCCATTCAGACCCTCTTGACAATAGCCCTCCAGAAATGACAGTAATCAATGGAAATGGTAAAATGACTCCCCTCAACCCAACTGTTATGAATAGCTTGGGCACAGCAGAGTTATTTTTGGTGGGTTTTGGAGAACTGCATGACTTATTGGCCACTCGTTCCCTCCCTCAGGACAGCCACTGTGTCAAACTGGGCTTGTTGTTTATGAACTGTACCAAAGAGCAAGTCAGTGAATGGATTCTTCCTTCCCCTGCTGTTGCAAAAGGCTCTTTGTGTATGATGGATGGGCAATATAAGAGCCATTTTCCCCTTTGCACTCCTCACTACTTGTAATCCAAATACATTTGAGTCTGATGGTTTTCAAATGGTACTGGGTAATCAGACAGACAGAAATGAATAATGCATGGAAGTATGTCTGGATATCATTGTGCTGATTATTGTCAGAATGAGCCAAAGCACTCTTGTTGAAATACAAACGACACAGCTTGGCTCAAGACACTCATCTGAAAGCAAAATATACATTTTAAGTCAGTTTTAAAACATGCTGCCTACAGTTCTACTCAAATTTATTCTTACCTATTCAGTTTTATTCTAAAGAAACAAACCTCATTGTATTTATTTGCATTTCATTTTGTAGCTTACAATGAAGTAATGAATAATAAACATCCAAAAAATGTGGTATGCATTCACTTTATTTAGCCGAATTTTGCAGTTGTAAGTCTTTTGGGTTTACGTCTCCACCAGCATTCTATTTCTAGATATACAATTTTTACCCTTTCTTCTTTGCAAGATAGTTCAAATGCAGTCAGGTTGGACAGACCAGCTTAAAAGCCAATGTGGATTTAGATTTGAATTTTTACTATTATAACGTAAGCTGTGTTTCCATTGAGGATATAATTGCACAGTGAAAATAAATTTGCCTAACGGAAATTGGCCAATTGCAAAAAAAAAACTCGTACTTTTCAGTAAAAGGTTTTGGCGCTAGGACGTAGGGTTTTCTTCAGCTGTGTCAACATTTGCTTACTTTGCAAAACTGCAATGGGACACTTTTTTTTGATCACACAAATCACATAATCAATAACCGGATGTTGCCACTGGCGCAAACCACAAAGAAGAAGACGACAAGAAGTAGTTGGAGGATGATAGCACGGCATGTTTCCTTTTCTTATTTAATAGAAGGCAATTAAAATATTGTATCGACATTAGTAGAATATTGACAAAGTTTTGCGCACATTTGTAATGGAGTTTGTTCTGAGCTAGGTTTTATATTTCTTGTCCTGCTGGAAGGTGACCCTATGTCCATCTACCCATCAACTCAGACCAGCTCCTCTGAGAAAAGCACACAGAGCATAATGCTGCCACTACCACTTCTCCATTCTGCTCTACGTTATGTTGATCTATCACATAAAATACCAATAACATACACTGATGTTTGCAGCTGTCTTGTGAGAAAATGCATAGAAATATTTGAGAACATGTTTGAAGTCAGTGTGTGTGAAGCACTGTGACTCTGAAATGTTACAAAAAATAAAGTAACCATCATTATTAGTCACTTCCCAAAGTAAATGTTCCATCATTTTACTTTGCCCAAGCAGAATGGACTCATCGACAACAAAACAAAGAATTACGGTTGATGCATCTGCAGAGAGCTCAACAAATAGCTAAGCAGCCGGTAGAAAAACTTTTCTCTGCAGATGCTTGAAGAGAACATTTAATGACAACCAGAAAAAAGTGGAATTATCAGAATAGCCACACACAGATCTGTGTGGAAAGGTTGAATTTTAGCAAAGTCACAACAGTTTTTAAGGGGCGTTTATCTTGAATCTAGCAGGTGCAAAGATCAGTTTTGTAGCTTTATATATGGGGGAGAACCTGCCTTATCTGGGGAAGTGACTGAGGAGCATTTATCTCTATTTAAATGTTTCATCAAAGTGATTTCAGTTCCATAAGTAGCATTAAAGCCAATGGGTCGAAGGCTCAGTTGAATGGTCACAACATGCGTACAGAAATTAATCTTTCCTGGCAGGACTCTGACATTCACCTGCTGCTATCACATTTTCCAGAGTGTTACATGATGACAAGGCCTCTCCACTTTTATATGAGCCTCCATGCTTTTCGCTCCTCTTCCTGAATTAGCTGTCAGGGCTCTGCTGTATCCTCCTCAGTGGTTCTTCGAGAAGATCAAATGACTGAATTAGGCCTTACCTTTAAAGATAATTGCCTAATTGGGCTCTTTTCATATGCTGTCGATGGCTGAGGACCTGAGAAAGCCTCTGATAACTCTGTAATTACGTGGATAAGGCAGATATATACGCATTAGCACCAGGGTGGTGAAGAATGAGATGACAGCCTACTGCTCTTTCTGCGACCACATTCCCTACTTGGGCTTTGGCGTGTGGATGAAATTGCCACTTTGGTTGCAATTAAATGAAAACGTTGCTGTCTGAATGAGTACATGTTGAGGATCTTGAATGCAGCTGGCCGAACATGTCTAAATCCAGCTATGAAGGAGGTAACGTGTTTGATTCAGCTGTCACTGAGCCCTGCAGAACCAAGCTTGTCATCCAGTGACAACAAACCTTAATGTGTTTTATTTGGACCTTATGTGACAAAAAACCCCCACAAAGTTGTTCATAATTGTAGCCTGGTTTCTTTTCTTTCCTTCTTTCTTTTTTTTTACAAAAAAGTCTGAGAATTTGTTAAACTCTTAGGTTTACATTTTGTAGAATCCCTTTTTTTGCTGGAATTGAAGCTTAAAGTCTTTGGGGATATGTCTTTGCACACCTGAAAATCGGAACAGCATTCTTCTTGGAAAAGTACACTCTAAAATGTGAATATGGGCTGTAGTTCATGTTATGGACTTATTTACATTATCCATCCATCCATCCATCCATTTTCTTACACCCTTCTTCCCTAATGGGGTCGGGAGGGTTGCTGGTGCCTATCTCCAGCTGCGTTCCGGGCGAGAGGCGGGGTTCACCCTGGACAGGTCGCCAGTCTGTCGCAGGGCAACACAAAGACTTACAAGACAAACAACCATGCACACACACACTCACACCTAGGGAGAATTTAGAGAGACCAATTAACCTGACAGTCATGTTTTTGGACTGTGGGAGGAAGCTGGAGAACCCGGAGAGAACCCACGCATGCACAGGGAGAACATGCAAACTCCATGCAGAAAGACCCTGGGCCGGGAATCGAACCCAGGACCTTCTTGCTGCAAGGCAACAGCTCTACCAACTGCGCCACTGTGCAGCCCCTTATTTACATTATTCTCACTTAATTCTTTTGGTTTAGTGATGACAACTTACTTTCATTAATTCAATTAACGGAGTAAAAATGTGAATAAAAAAAGGACAGATATGCAGTTTTTACAACTCTCCATGTCTAAACTTTATGAAATATATCCAATATTAGTTGTTATATTATATTATTTATATTAGTTCACAAGCAATATGTTTTTCCTGTAGCTTTTTAGCTAACTTTTTACTAAAAAGCCAAAGCTAACTTACTGAATGGATTACATTATTATTTATCAGCATGTTAGTACGTGATAGTGATAACCCTTAAGCTATTGTTAGAATTTAAAGTTTATCTTATAAACAATTGGTTTCATACTAAATGGAGTAAGTCAGTAAACATGCTAGGAACAGCCGACATCTAACATCGACAACTGAACTGAGATGTTCTTGTTTTTAGCACATCTCAGTTCTAAAAACAAGAAATGGGTCACTTTCATTAAAAAATAAACACAGGTGCACTATATTTGCTAATTAATTTACCTATGAATGCAGTTGTTTGCACTGGATTTTATATAGCTTAAGACTTAAAGCTGCAGTATGCAACTTTTATGAAGGACATGTTTTTTTTTAAACAATTTTGTCAAAATTGTCACTGTGTTGTGACAGTATAATATGAAACATATAATCTATGAAAATATTGATCCTCTCTATTTCCTCCCTGATCTACCATAGGTGTCTGAAGAAATACCAATGTGCTACATGCGCTAATGGTGGAGAAACAACTTATTGTTATAGGAAAACCATTTATCCGCCGTCATTGGTGGCTATGTTAGCTGACCTGGTATGCTAGCTCTGCAGCGTAGCATAGAGCAGCGGGTGGAGCTGGACGATGGAAGAGCAGCACCACACAAAATTCAAATAGTTTGAGCTCATTTTTTTTCACAGATTGTATGTCACGATACGGTGATCGTTTCAACAAATATGTAATTTTTTTTTATATTTTTTATAAAAGTTACATGCTGCAGCTTTAAGAGGAATAAATGCAAATGACAACATATTTCTCAAATATGTTCTATTCTATTCATCTAAGGCGGATGAATACCCAGCACACCTTCATCTCCTTGGTAGAGCTCCTGGTCCCAAAATGTCAGATAAAGTCCTTTTCTGTAGGATATTTTGGGTTGTAACATCACTTACATGGCACCGGCTTTCACATGAGCCTTTCCCCCTCCGTTTTCTACAGACTTTCCTGTCAATATGACTTAGAGCAACGGAGATGTGCTCCGGAGGGGAGGGAGCAGCAAGAGAGGTAAATACAGTTATGGTTTGAGGTGAATAACAGTAGGATGTCAAAGGGAAGAAGAAGGAAGACCTGCAGTGGGGAAGTGTAAGGGAGGGAAGCTAAGAGTACGTCAAGGAAAAGAGGAAGATTAGTTTTGGTCTGGTGGCGACAGATCATAAAACCGCAAAGGGGAGGAGAGGAGAGATGAAAAAGAGAGAAGGGTGGGAGGATTAGTGCCACTTCAGGAATGACAGAGCGTGGGGGGAGTGAGAGAAATAAGAGTCGGTCGGGAAATGGGAGGAATCCTGGGAGTTTAGTTAGGATTAGTTTTGCTTCAGGGACTGGGGATTGAATGAGGAAGACGGGGGAAGTTGGGTGATCTGGTCGGCGTCAGGAAAACAAAACCTCTTATCAATCAATTGTTGGCAGAGTGAGCTCCAGAGCAATATCTCCTCCATGCCCTCCACTCCCTGTCCCAGGGGTGGTTTAAATCTACTGGGCATCACAGGCAGAACAGTTTCTATACCTGATTTTCTGGTGCCAAAAATGTTCAAATTAGCGCCTCCTACAGATTAAAAAACAAACCCCTACAATGAACGTTTCCTCCTCCAACTCCATAATGGGCTGACATTTATGGAACAGTCCTGACAGCAGTCTGTTTGTTTTAGACCTTCACGGCCCTCAGATGATGAATCCCAATGAGTTTATTGATTTTCCTGACCTTTGTTTATTGCACTGTCACAACTAAAGCCTTTTCCTTACAAAAACTTCAAAATCCAAAACTCACTAAATTGGTCTGACTTAGAGAGAAGACTGCAGACACAACTAAACTAAAATGTTTTACAGTGCAGTGTCGATAGATGGCGATAAAAGCTGCATTTCATTGACTAGATAATTGCTCAAATTGGAAATAAAAAAATACATTTGCTTAACAGAAACATGCCAGTTTTGAAGATGCACATTTTCAAGAACATTTTTTGTGCTGATTTTTTGTCTGTATTAAAAAGGGGCATGTGGTCAACAAGCAGATGTTACCACAGGCAGAAAAGATGAAGAAGAAAACAACAGGAAGTGGTAGGACGATGCAGCATGTTTTTTATTGACTTATCACATTAAAAAACTTATTAATTTATTATTTCAATTGCATTTCTTATTTAATGGATCCAATTGGGGATTGTGTTCTTTCGATATTAGCAGATTATCGATAAAGTTTTGTGAATATTTTTAATGGAAACAGAGCATTAGTTTACATTCAACATTAACATTAACATTCAAAAGAGAGTTGTCACATTCTCAAGTCTCAGTCTGATTGGTTAAGGTCTGGTTTTGTTCTAAGCAGAGCAACTTCATAGAGGTTTATTTGTAGCCACAACCTATTTATTATAATAACAAATTATAATAAATAATTTATTATTTATTATAAAATATTGTATTACAAATTATAATAACAAATTATAATTTATTTATTATAATAACAAATTATAATAAAAAGAATTATTAGAATTATTGGTCTAAACCCAATAATTTAGACTCCCCTTAAAAGACAAAAAAATATCACTCTTTGATATTAAATCTTACATATTATTTTATGTTATTTTGGAAAAACAAATCAGCTTAATTAGAGAAAACAGGAAATGTCCTTAATTTTCTTAAGCTCTCTTAAAATGTTAGAATTGACATAAATCCCCTCAGTATTTGGTGGAACTGGCGTTTAAATAATATGATTTGGGTCAAACATTCTGGGTTTTATTACACAAGTTTCTCAAATGTCCTTTTGTAAGACCTGTTTATCTTTAAACTTTAACTTCCTGGCTGATGTCTTGAAATGTTTCTATATTTCTATATTCTATATTTCCACATTGTTTGTTCTCTTATGACGCCATCTCTATTGTGAAAAGCACTAATTTAGGTATTTGCACCACAAAATTAAATAAAAGTTTTTTTGTTTCTAAAAGTGTTCTTGTAAACATGCCATTATTTCTCATAATTAATGTTATAAATAATGTAAAAATCCCCATATTTGTTTACATTGTATATATTTCCACTTTTAAGCTCATTGTGCACGTATACAGTGATAAACAATAAATTGAATTGAATTGAATTCAGCCCCTTTTGAATCTAAACATCTCCATGATGAAAGTCTTCCTTCACAGTCGCTGGATTGGAATCAAATCTGGAAGAAGTGCAGAGAGAAACAAATCATTGCTGTTTGGTTCTGCACTCACAGATCAGAGCGTTATGACAAGATGAATCTTTAAAATTAGGAAACATATGGTGTGAGAAAAAGGTATCTGCAAACAGCATTATCACCAAGAACTGTTGCTTTCAGATTCAAAACTATTTAGTCAAAACACATGCACTTTGTGAGAAAGTACCTAAAGCACATGGTGTGATTAAAATAGATGTACTAATAGAGGCATCAAGACACAGAAGAACATCAGACTTGACAACCAATCATTAATTAACCAATTAAATTTCAAATTTATTGTGCATCTAATTAAAGGTGTTACTGACTGTGTTGCCTGAGCTCACAGCTGCTCTGCACAGTTACATTATACATATTATCACCTTACTAATCTGCCAGAAAAGAGACTTGAGTAATCTTTTTAAAAAGTTGGTATTTTAGAATAGACAAAAAAAAATCACGTAAATACAGAAACAAAGGATTAGTACATCCTGGGGATTAAAAACATGCACAACAACCTTTAATAGCAATAAATTAAAGTTGACATTTTCTTTCTGAATTTATCGTTCTCTTTAAATTATAATGGGAGATGTTGGTAAACACAATCAGTTCATTGTGGTTTGCCGTTGTTTGCTTTTCAAAGAAATCTGGAGTAATTTGGTGTACAGTGACGTGTTCTCCAATAAAACCTCCAGAAAGTTGGACATTACTGATCTATTTTAAACAATGCCTGATGAAAAGTTAAACATTTTTACCGACTGGTTTCTACTCTAAAAATTTGCTGCCATTTAAAAAAAAATTGTTCTCCTGGTAACCCTTCAAAACAAGGTTCAAGTTTTTAGGATTAATATCAGCAGTTTCTCTAAGGTTTGCTTGATGCACACCCATATGCTCAAAATTACTAAATTGCCAAAACTCCTACATTTAATCAAGAACATTAGATTAGTCCTGGTTGATATTTTCCCTCTTAAATCCATATGGCTGCATGGACAGCCACAGACATCATGTTTTCCCCACAGATCTATGCATGGAAATGTTGCTAAGGTACAATATATCAAAGTAAAATGATATAATAGAGCAGACAAATGTGTTCTAAATTATTAATCCGACTTTCACTGTTTTCTTTGCACTCATTTATATTTTATTGAAGTCGTACATTCACATGAGCACATGCAGCTCATAGGAAACTGTTATGAGATTTAAAGTCTTAAAATTGCTTGGCGGTGTCCTGCATATTGTTAATACAAAACCTCCAAACTACTAACACTACATGAGGGTGACACCTTAATATAAACACAGTTTGACCTCCTCCTCACCTGTACAGAACATTATAAAACATTTTTTTTAATGTTTAGAAAATGTTAGAAAGCAGATCTGTGACAGTGTTTCACAGGTTCTACAACATGCGTACACGTACACCCTTCAGCAACATTTAGATGCAATTTTAACAAGATTATTAATCATTCCCACGGTTATGCAAATCTATCTGGAAGGCCTGTCCCCTAGTTTGGCAGCCAATGTCATACATTAATTTTGTGTCTGCTTGTAGAACGGTGAGTAAACGGAGTGTAGCGCACTATCTGCAGATTACTCAAACTTCCCTTTTTTATTTAGTCTGTTAACGCCAAAAGTCCAATACAGGAATCTAGACTGCAGTGCATGGATTGTCACAATAGTTTTTTCAAATGGCATAAATCTTTCCTTATTTTTTGTCTTTTGTCCGGTGGTCTACAGGGTATATGAAGCATAATTTTTATAGGTTTAATATTGAGAAATATGTTAAAATGCATAATTGAAAACAAGCAGAAAGCATAAGAATACATATGAAACACTGATTTTGGTGTTAATGTATAAAATAATGGTCACCTAAGAAGAAAGCAGTGATTGTGAAGCTTCATCTCAAATATCATAAAGTCAGAATTAATATAGAGATTTGTCTGGTAAGAAGGAGGAAGTGTCGCATGAGAGACTTAACAAATCGCCACCATCCCCAGGGATTTAAATGTTTGTGTTTACCTGCTGTGGAAAATTACCATTTGTGACTAAATTGTTGAAATGTATTTATTTTTTAATTTTTGTAAAATTTTTTGGCAGTATTCAGGTTGACATTGTAGTTTCTGCTCCAGTTCTGACCAGCATTGCTCACTGGCATCAGTACTCTTCAAGTACTGGGTTCTGTGAATGGAAGCATCCAAAAGTCTAACTTTTCTATTCTTACATATATAGAAGAGGTAGGTTTAATTTGGGAAGATTTGTAGTACTCTATTATGAAGAATTATAAGTCTAACTTCACTGAATTTTTTATTTATTTATATTTTTGCAACACGTTGTTTTTAGCCTCACATGATGTTGTTGAAAGGGAACTTAGTTTGCTAATAATTGATCGGTAATTCATTTGGCTCAGACACTGAGAAAGAAAAAAATGAATCACTGCTGCAGCCTGTTATTGTGGAAACAAACATTGAGAAATAAAGTTTTTAAGAAAGTGATAACATTTTACAAAGCAATCAATGTACATCAGCAAATGTTTTGGACCAAAGAAAACACATTAAACTCAAACAAACAAACAAAATAAAATACTAAAATGAAATATTTTCTTATCTAACTGGATACGGTGCTGATCCCTCAGCTTAGGATTTTCCTTCCCATACAGAAAAGATTTTATATTTTTCATAATACTAGAGCCAAAAGAGTTTCATTTTTTACCTTCACAATATCTCACTCAGTTTTTGTTTGCAGCAGGATCTTTGGGGGAAGTCAGAGCGCTCACTACATCCTTTTTTCTGTTGCCTGTAAGCACCCACACATCCATCTACTGTCTTTATAAAAGTTTTGTTTACAACAAAAGCCCTTGTGGCTCCATAAATATGGTAATAACAGCCAAACAAATCATTTTGAGTCTGTATTTTTAAGTTATTTATTTGATAAAACATTGGAAAAACTGATTATGATTTATTAATGTTCCACACTCTCAAGAGTTTTAGGATTGTATTTGCTTTTCAAAGGTATTATTTGGTAAAAGAAAGTGCTGTACTGTTACTTTCCAAGACAAGGAGTAAGAACATTATGCAAAGGCAAACATATTTAGTCTCTGGTGGTACACAAGGATAAAAAACTGCCAAGTTTTCTTCCCTGAGTTATTATATGAGCCGTTTGCACAGAAGCCAAAAACAAATATCAGTGTTTAATGAGAATAAACACAATTGCTGGATCATATGTTTGCCTAATCAAGTTTCCTGGATAAAACCCATTATACAAAAATGTGGCAGCAACAGATGCCTTCTGTTTTTCTGTGCCAACATTTACATGCAGTAAGAAAAAAATCAAAACAAACAGATTGCCAGGTGAATGTCTGCATGTAGCTGCAGATATTTACTCCACGGTGCCTTGATGGGAGGTGATGAGTCTGAAAATAAAAGAAAGCGAGAGAGAGAAAAAAACATGGCTGCGGTTGGCCCAATAAGAGGACCGACTGTCAGTGTCAGTGGGCTCAGCTGTGGATGGTTCTGGGGGAACATTGTTAAAAGGGAGCAGCACTGTCAGATCTGGATATTCTCCGAAAGTGAACACGAGGTCACGGGGTGCACGGTTAACACGAGCAAGAAGGGGGATAACAAGTCCTTTGCTTTGTACAGATTGACTCTGAAGACTGTCCCAATGTGAATATCAAACCTCTGCCGTGACAAATAGGCAAAGAGGGCGAAGAACGGAGTGCCGGGCGAGAGTCGTGAAGAGAGGGGGAAACATGAGCGGAGTGATGGAAAGAGGTTGCTGTGGGAGAGAGAATGCGAGGCAGACGGAGAGAGGTGACGGTGCAGAGAGGCAGAGGGGGGAGGAAGAGACTGAGAGGAGAATGGTTTGTGTTTAATTAGCGGCCCTGGAGAGAGTCCTGGTTGAGCCAAGAAAGAACATGGGATGTTCTCTAATTGGCCCTGCTTTGTGGTGACTGAGGAGAGCAAAAGGAAGAGGAGACGGGCGCCAGAGGAAGATGAAGAAGTGGGGGAGAAAACTGACTGGACTCCTGTCTGCTTGCTTTTGTCCATAGAGGCTTAAAACCTTAGTCTCAGCCTTCGTTAGAGCTAAACCACCAAAACTTTGAATTAATTAGCTGGGATAAATGTTTTGACTTTGTAAGTAGTATTACATGTGATATTCTCTTTAATTGTTTGCATATTAGAGACTGGAAGCTTAGCTAAATTCAACAAATCAAGTATATTTTGGTGATTCTCACCAGTGCTTAGTAGTGGGCTTGAATGGTTGTCTGCCTCTGGGTGGACTGATTCATTTTGGGCTTTTAACAATTTATTTGGTTGGTTATTTCACAGCTGATGACTTGACAGTGCAGTGGTTTACACAGTTGCCTTGCAGCAGAAAGATTGTTCAACTCTTGACCTTTTCTGCACGGAGTTCACATGTTCTCCTCATGCATGCATGAGTTATCTCTGTTTTCCTCCAACAGTCCAAAAACATGACTATCCATCCATTTTCTGTTCACCCTTCGTCCCTAATGGGGTCGGGAGGGTTGCTGGTGTCTATCTCCAGCTACGTTCCGGTCGAGAGGCGGGGTCACCCTGGACAGGTCCCCAGTCTGTCGCAGGGCAACACAGAGACCTAAAGGACACACAACCATTCACACCTAGGGAGAATTTAGAGAGCCCAATTAACCTGACAGTCATGTTTTTGGACTGTGGGAGGAAGCCAGAGAACCTGGAGAGAACCCACCATGCACAGGGAGAACATGCAAACTCTTTGCAGAAAGACCCCGGGCCGGGAATCAAACCCAGGACCTTCTTGCTGCAAGGCAACAGCTCTACCAACTGCACCACAGTCAGGTTAACTAGTTACTCACAAATGCAGTTAAACAAAATCAAGGATATGCCAAATCTTTGTTCTATGTGTGAAAACATGGAAAGAGAAAATATCAATAACTGTGTTTCCATTACAGATGTGAGCAAAACTGTGTCAAAAGAAAAATAATAATTTCACAATTATAGTATTCCTATAAAGAAATGCAATTAAAATCACATGTGAATAATTTGGTTCATGCGATAAGTCATTAAAAATATTAAAAACGCCATTGTCCTCCAACTACTTCCTGTCACCGTCTTCTTCATGGTTTATGTCAGTAGCAACATTTGTTTATCATGCGACACATTTGATGCAAGTTTTTGAACTAAACCAATTTCAATATGGCCAAAAAACTACGTCTTGCTTTTTCATTGAAAAGCAAGAGTTTTTTCCAAACTGCTGTGTTCCTGATTAGCAAATTTATTATCAAAATGTAAAATTGTCCAATTATATGGTCAATGGAAATGCAGGTAATGCCACTTTGGTAATTAGGACCTCCTCAGAAATATTCCTGTTTGAAATTAGAGTACTTCCATGCATATGACAACTTATCAAGACATCCAAGCTGAAATAGCTGCAAATCTGGAAAAAAATTATTCCAGAAGGGTTCTAACTAGAGCTCAGTACTCGCCAAATAGGCTGCAGCAAATAGGTTTTCATAGTTTGGACAGGGCTCTGTGCACATCTTGGCAAGTGCAGTGAGAAGAAATCATGCACAAAACATTCAAAATCTGTTTTTCCCTGAACACTGTGAGCTGGTCACCCAGGGAAAGAACCAAGTTGTTTTTTAAAAAAAAAAAGATTTGTGGTGATAAACGCCATGTTTGGATCCAAATGGTAGGAGGGCAGAGGTAGACGCATCATGAAGAGAAGCCAGTGTGACAAAACAGAACAATTAACTAAGTTAATGAAACAAGAAAGATTAAACAATGTGGAGACGTGACTGTGGTTTGGATAAAGAGTGGATGAAGAAGTCTGATCATGGCATCGTTCTTAATATTATTCAGCTTCTACATGAAGTCCTTTGTGATGTATCCATAAACCAACGTCTTCTAGGCACCTTCTACTTGTTTTAAGGGTTTATATTTTCCGTGTAAAGCACGTTAAACAAAAACCGAACTGAAAACTTGACGGTGACATTTTGTGTTATTGAGGGAAAACTATATATTTTGTGACAACAACCAGAGCAAATCTTTAAAGAGAGATTGCAGGAGTGAAACAAGAGTGAAAACCATTACCGCCCATAGTTTATTCCTTTAGCAAAACTCGTTAACAGTTGCTATGTGGTACTGAGAAAGTTGATCTGGATTTAAACCTCTAACTTTTCAAATCAAAGGAAGCACTGCTGGGAGAGAGGAGCAATTTGTCCTGGCATGTTTCTAAATGATGGGATTTTATATGGGAAGGTGACCCCTTTTTAAAGGAAACCAACTGAGACAACTCAAACTTGCAACAAATAGGATGCCAGTGTGTGGTAAACTAAATGCCCCTAAGCGATTCCCCTCGTAGTCAGAAGGGCAATGTGGGGAAATAACTGCCTCCAGCCAGGATGTCACCAAATTGCCTTGAACAAAGTGAAGCTGCAGAGAAAAAAACAGTGGCGGCTTTTGTTCTTCCAGAGGCAAAAATGCAGTGCTCATGGTCTGTGGATGCTGATGCGAGTTCTTTCAAGTGGTTTGGATTATGATTTGACAAAGACAACATCAATGCTCTCTTTATTCTGCCTTTACAGTCGGTCCAACCCAGATTGCAGCGCCTCTGGGCTCCCAGGTGTGAGCCTGAGCCCTTTGTTTATAAACACCAGTGTAGACCTGTCTTCTGGGTCGAAAGATCATTTCTTAATTGTTCACAGTTTGTTCCAAAGAATTTGCTTCTTGATTTAAGATTGTTATTGTGGCTAATGACATCTCAGCATATACATCAAGTTTATTATTAGACTTATTTAGCAAATTAAATTTCTGTGGAATAACGACTAAATTAAAGACATTTGAACTCTTTCTTAATTATGTTACAACAGCTTCAACCTATGACCACATATATACATATAACCTCTGCTAATAAAGACTGAAAAAGGCTAGTTTTGTGGCAAGTTTCATTTATTAGCTCCCAAATTAAAGTAGATCCGCATTTACACTTCTTTTCAAAATTTTTAAGCAGTCTTCAAAATTTTTCTTCATACCTTTTGAAAAGTCCTTCAAAGGTTTAAGGTTTTAGTTTGAACCTTCATTTTTGCACAATACAGACGCAAAAAAGGCAAAAATGAAGGTTCAAACTAAAATCTTAATTTAGTCGTTATTCCATAGAAGTTTAATTTGCACATCTTGATAAATAAGTCTAATAATAATGGTTACTTTTGTACATTGTTTATTACTAATAAACAATGTACAAAAGTCATGACTTTTAGAAACAAGAAGAAAATCTTGCTTCAGCATAATCATACAATGCATTTGATATTTCTTCAGACCACCATTTATCCTTAAATATGAAATATCTAAATAAATGAGTTGATAATGTCACAGCAAAAGCTAAGTACATCATCCTGACGGATCAGAACAATGTAATTTCTATACCCTTAATAATAATATACTTGATGAAACTGAACAAATCAGAAGGCGTAACTTGTCCTTCCACAAAAACTTTTTCATTCACTTGAATATTAAACATAATCTGATGTAAGACTGGTTTCTTCTTTTGTCTAAAAACGCATGTTATGTTGTTCCAAACATAAACATAGTAAAATATTGAGAACTTCCCAAGAGGACAGTGTGAGTTTGTTTTTGTTAAGATCTCATCATGCAGATTTTCCTAATCTGCATGATGAGTCTGTAAGTTTGAAGCTTCAATGAATGGCAGCTGGATCAAGCAGCTGGATCCAAGCCTTCATTTATCTAAAGTATTGCTAAGTGTCAGATGCAGTGGTGCTAAACCAATCCCTGTGGCAGTGCTTCATTTTGACCAATATATCACCATTCTCTGTCTGGAAATTGAGTCAACAACCCTGGATTTCTGCCAGAAAAACCACATTGATAGTGACTAATAGGATGAAGTGAAAAATTTGTTGATCTGAGAGAAGTTGACTTGCCTGCTCAGGAGCACATTTGGGAATAAATTAGAGTAGAGATGGTAAGCCAAGTGTTCTCATCCAACATCAGTGTCTGACCTCAACAATGCACATCTAGACTCAGAGACACGGTGCAAAACTTGATGAAGGCTTTACCAGAAGAGTTAAAGCTGTTATAACTGCAAAGGGTAAACTAAAATCATATGAAAGAAATTGGTATGCTGGAAACACAAGAGAATATTTACATAATACCGCATTATTATTAGCTTTTCCCTTTGCGAACTGTATCTAGATTGGTGGACAGACCAGATCGATGTGTCAGATTGGATTAAATTTATCAAATAATGTCAGATTCAGCTTCATTGAGGTGTTTGAAGAAAACCCCTCCTCACTGCAGTAGACCCCAAAATAAGGTAAGCAGTTCTAATCTCACATCAAAAACATTCAAAAAACAATATCAGGAGTAAAATATTGCATTTTCCTTCATTTTGAATCATACTTAAGTTTTGTACAAAATGTAGAGCAAAGCTAGAAAAATTGAATGATCTCCTTAAAGATTTCAGTCTTATTGACATTTCACAGGAACACGTGCACGTGGTTTTTCAGCGAAGGGTCAAGGAGAAACTCGGTTGCCATGACACACAGCACAGAGGAAAGCTCAGAGGATATGAATAAGGGAGCAGGAGAGATGGATGAGGGGAGTGCGGAGAGGCAGGATGGAGACAGAGATGGATGGAGTGAAGAGTCTACTTGTACAGGGGCAACGCCAGGGAGGGAATTCACAGATGCACAGAGGAGATCCGGGATAGACTTTGGAAAAATGACAAGTCAAGAAATTGAGGTAGGAGGGGATAATGAACATAGACAGAGAGGAGGAGTGTGTTTGTGTGCAAACGGGAGAAACAGGAGGCCGAGAGGGAGAAGTACGAGACAGATGCACTTCTTCCTCTTTATCGGAGGAATTAAGAGACTGAAAAAAGGACTACAAAAATCAGAAATGAGACAAAACCCTCCAGAAGAAGAGAACTTCCAGAAGCAAATCAGGCCAATTCAGCATGTTCTTCTCCATCCACCCTACTTAGGACGGTGGCATTATTCTAAGCATAGCATTAATCAATACTTCTGACGGTATATTGGTGATCAATCAAAGTGCCAGGACTGGATTGATCACCCTCCGTCAAATGTGACATAAACAAGGCCTCAGGATCAATATTATGTGAGTGTATTCAGTCCAAGACAAACACCGTCTATCTCAATTAAGTGCTCATTGCGCAAACATATACACTGACAAAGAAGTTCTTTATGCAAACCTACGAAGCATCAGAGTGAAAGATGGTGTGTCAGAAAATCCACCGGCCCAAAAAGAATCACAGCTCAATGTGAAAGTATTCAAACAGCTTGAACTTTAAAATATGTTGTCATGGTGCAGCTCTAAACTTCACACATGTGGGATACTACATGACTGAGCACTAAAAGTAGTGCTTGATTTCCAACGTGGAAGAAATAATACATGGTTTTACTTTTTTTTCATTCACAAAAAAATAAATAAATATGGAGGGTATTTTCTATTTATCCTCCCTGAATCAATACATGAAACACAAGCTACACCTTTATGAAAAAGAATAAGCTGCAGCTGCCAGGAAACCATCGTTTGCAGTTTAAAAAGTTTTACTGTAGTTATTCTAAAAAGGCAATCATTGAATTTTGCCTTTTGATAATCACAGACTGAACAGTCTTGATTAAATGTTACAAACTGAACTTTGACATTGTTTTAGGACCTAAAACAATAAATAAATTGCGCTGCCGCAACTTAAAATTGAGGTTGCTGCAGCTTATTTTGTTAATACTTTTTGAGAACTGCTGAGTTTTACTAAGGTTAAATCACACACAGGTGGACTCTAATAATCAGGTGACTTAAGATTTTATTTGAGCGCATCAGAGCTGAATACAAATGCATGTCCCATCTTTTACATTTTATGTGTAAATTTTTTTAAATTGCAGTCATCCTTTCTTCCACTTACTCTTTGCTGGTGACAAAAATCCCCATAAAATCTAAAGTCTCTCGTGGCCGTAATCTGAGAAGATGCAGAAAGGTTTCCGGGATATAAATACTTTTGCAAGGTGCTGTATGCCTGCGTAAATTTTCTATCATTAAACTTATAGGCTTTGAATTTAAATAGACCCTATGCTGAAGAGGCAGTCAGCAGAAACCTGCCTTTTCTGGGTAAAAGTTAATAACATCACAGTGAAACAATCAGATAGTGCTGAGACACAAGAGGTTCCTTAATTAGAGGCAGGAGATAATTATGCTAACTTTAAGTTATGCTTACTGCTCAGATGTCACCGTTTAATGAGACAGAATGGACCAAGAGTCATAAAGCTGGAGTATCACACACCTTCATGCTGAGGTCAGCCCAGATACCGATCCAGACTTTAAAAAGTTTGTTGAAACGCTGATGATTCTGATGAACGTTACATCTAAATGAAGCTTAGAGATCAATATGTTCAATACGTAGGAGGAAACGATTCCATAGAATGGAGAACGAGTTGTGTGATTCGCTTTTAAAATAACTCTCCTTCCCATTATGGATAACCCGTCCTGAACTCTTGTACTGGCTGTGCTGGCAATTAAACGATAATGCCTTCGGGAGATAATTCCACAAAGAGACCCAGCGCTCAAAGCACAGATGCTTCTATCACTGCTAAATGATATTATGGCTGACCTCATGCACTGCTCGCTGCAGCGTTGGGAGCCCTTGGAGCTGTAAGACACTATTATGATATTGAGCTGCTGATAGCCCCCCGCCTCTGTCCTCCATGATTTGAACACAAACCAAATATACTTGTCCTTCCTCAAAGCCATTTGTTGCCGCTCTTCGATTTCTAAGAATCAAATCCCCTAAGGGGCTTAGCACTATGGCTAAGTTGGCCAAATTGCCAAAACAAAATGGTCCAATCATGATTAAGAAGCTAATTAAGCAGATAACAAAGGATGGGACAAACTGAAAGAAAAAAAAAGAAAACACTTTCAAGTCCTTAGAAAAGCCACTTCTTCTGCACACATTTAATACATTAGCACGCCATTTAAAGTTTACTTGCAATTTGTGTTAAATTTTCTTAGACTTTCCAATATGTGTTTTAAAATATTGAGGTTTGGATGTACAGTAATCTTATTGCCCACGCTATAAAGTTCAGGTGAGAAGTTGAGATCTACTTCTTGTTTTACATGAAAATTATTATTTTTTTTTTAGGTTTTAATGGTAAATAGACTTAATTTATGTAGCACTTTTCCAATAATTTTGACCACATTCACCCATCAGTAGGCAATTTGGGGTTAAGTGCCTTGCCCAGAGGCACAGTGATATGTTCAGGAGGCAGCTAGAATTGAACCTACGACCTTCTGATCACTAGAGGACTACTCAAACCACATAGACACAGTCACCCCATATAAAGATTTATTTCAATGATTTATAAATGTTATGAAAAGAAGATCTGAATTGAGAAGACAGAATTTATTGAGTATTTTATCTCAGAGTTCAGATCTGAATAAAATGAGTAGTTTAGTTAATCAGAGTTCTAAACAGCTTCTATTTTAATTTCTGATGTTTAATGTGACGTTCAATAATTTAACATCAAGGCATTGAGCTCTTATTCAATTAGATATTTGCAGCCCCGTAAAGTTGACAGTAGAGGGAGGAGAGTGTTTCCTTTTGCTTCAGGTCTCTGTCGCTCCATTGCTCCTACATCCTACAAGTCACCACTCCATCACGGAGCAAGAGGGGGGAACGGACAGCCTTCCAGGAGCTAACGGATCAACAGAGCGAGCAAGTGAGGAAGAGTCAGGTGTGAAAGAGGGAAAAACACAAAGATAAAGCTTGAGAGCATGAGAGAGACAGATGCTTCTCAGAAAAAGTTGTCCCTCCCTTCGGTTATCCTCCATCAGTCTGCCGGTGTGTTCTTCATCCCTGACTCACTTCATGGCCCTTTGGCTTCGTGACCTTGTTGTGTCGGCTGCCGTTTCGAGAAGCTTGCCCTGTCACTCTCCTCACTGCTCACATGCAGCCCACACTGGAGGGTCAAGTGCTGCCAGCAGACCTTGAACCCTGCACCATTGTTGTAGAATGGAGCCGATCCTGTGACGGACTGAATGTGACAGTTGGCCTGCCGACCTTTGGTCCAGAGACAGCAGACAGGAAACGGGATCCACAGCTGCTGCACCTTGGCACACTCAGGTGCTTCTCTGACACAGGAACACACCTAAAGAGGAGCAGAGAAAGAAGTTTGTCAGTTTGTGACGAGGGAAGGAAACGTCGCCTTACTGGGAGACAAAGACAAATGGACAAACTCAGCTTTTTCATAGTCGTTATCTTGTTTCCAAGTTAGAAAGTACAAAAATCTCACATCTTTTTACCAAAATATTTAGCAATTGCAGCCTCTGTCACTTTTTGTACTTGTAAACAATAACTCCTCTCCATTAAAAATACAGAATTGGAAATAGTTTCCAGTTCTTTATAACTTAGAATCGTCCTAATTTGTATTTAGACGACACCATTTTATTATCACTGGATAATTTGGAATCCTAATAAATAGGAGAGAGCTAATCTACATTAAATGGAAACCCTTTCCAAAGTAGTATGACTATATTTATTATTTTTAGCTATGTTTAGTTGTGACATTCCTGATTGGTTGCTGCTGGCTAGTCAGAAAGAGTTGAGTGCAGGATTTGTGGGGTACTGCTTCTTTTTGAGGCAGAAGCTTAAAAACTTCAAAACTTGGAAACTGAGGAGGAGCTGTACCTCAGAGGCGGAGCTAAGTCCAACCAGTTATTTTGCACAGCTGGATGGTTGCCATGGTTGTCTTGGAGACTAAAGGATTTCTCAAACATGCACAATAGAATCAGAGCATAACTCCAGGCATGTTTTTCATGAGGGAATAACATTATGATATGATGTAAAACTCAAAAAATTCAATTTTATCTAATACTTAATACACATGTTCAGGCAAAGAGCGTCATTAGTGCTGTTTTGTTTGTGAATCAGTGGTTGAAAATTCTGCATAAAATTTAAAATTATTAGTTAAATGGTGAATCATCTGCAACATACACTATTGTCCAAAGATGGAGAAGGACATTCAGAGCAGATGCTAGTTAATTTCTGTCCACAAAATTGCAAAGATTTTCTGTAATTTGTCCTCTTTTGTGTCTCTAGTCCCAAAGTTTGTCTTCTAGTGTTTATTTAAGTTGTTTCATTGCTGCTGCACCCTGGTCTGATTTAAAACTAACAACCTCCTTCTTTCTTTGTCTTTCATGGACAAGCTTTACTTTTTCACTAAGTTCATGTTCATTTCTCCAATATTGTTTTTTTTTTCTTCGTCTCTCTTTCTCTTTGTGATCACTGCTTGTATGCACCTTCTCAGATTTACAAATTTCAGTCTCCATTCTGTCATTAGAGCCCTTTGGATGTGAGACGTGGCATAGACTGAAAACTGAGACACAAAGAATAAGGAAAGCCAGAGAAGTTTTATACATTGTTACAAAGACACAAAGTTGTTAGGGAAAGCAAAGTGTTTTTAGATGGATGCTCTCATCTGTAAATGTAATAACCTACAGAAGGCAGAGACCAATTTAACTTATGTTTGAAAAGAGCAGGTTCAAGATGTGAATACCATTAGTTTTATCTTCTATGCTCATTTTAATATTAGCTCCCTCAGGGAGCTTGTAGAATTTAGCTTTAAAATGAAACTTTAAAGAAATTAATATATTTCACATACCTGCTAGGAGCATCAATGTCATTCTAATTTAAATAAATTAGCTTGGAAGCCACACTTATAACTCCTATAGGTGGAAAAATGTCCATTTGAACAATGTACTGTATACTTTAATGTAGCAATCATCCATGTTTAGACCATTAAGATGATAAAGTGTAAATGTATTTAAGAGATCAGACTCAACTTGTGATTTTTGGACTGGATTCAACAGGTTTCTTGGGAATCAGCCAATGAATTCAAATTGTGCATGTACAGGTGCATCTCAACAAACAAAACATCAGAGATAAAAAAAAAATGTAATCAGAAATTCTGTTAAAAAGGGGAAACTCATATTTTATATTTAAATTTACATAATTCAGGTTGTTATCCTTTAATCAGGTATGAAAAGCTCTAACTCCCCTTCTTCTTTGAAAATGTTAACATTACATAAGACCAATAACAAAATATTTTTAAGTATATAGATTTTATGTCAAGGTGTAGATAATTTTGACGTAGACTGCTGACTTGACAGTTGTCAGTACACTGGCTACCTAAACAAGAAGGGTTAGCAACAAAAGGTCATTGCTGTATCCAAGCATAATATTGGAAGGTTTATTGGAAAAAAGCACAAACAGGAATATCTGCTACGTTGAAATTATTGTGAAGTACAAATAAAAGTGTATTTGTACTTTATATGATATCCATATAAATATGGACTGTGGGAGAACCAAAGTGCTGATTCTGTTGGACCTCAGTGCTGCATCTATGCACCACAAATTTGGAACAAACTTCCAGAAAACTTTAAAACAGCTGAAACCCTGACTTCCTTTAAATCTTGACTAAAAACCCACCTGTTTAGGATTGTATTTGAAACGTAATCAATTACAGATTTATCGATGGAACTTGACCTAATGTCTTGTTTTGATTGTTGATTCTATGTTGCATTGTGTTTTTGTGTTTGATTTGATGTAAAGCTCATTGAAATGCCTTGCTGCTGAAATGTGCTATACAAATAAAATTTGATTTGATTTTGTTTTGAAGTAAATCCAATTCTAGAGGCCGGGATGGAGCCTCCAGGCATAGATGGTAGCTGGATCCAAAAAGGACAACAATATTTAGTTTTAGACTAAAAAGAGTTGAACAAATTAATGAAAATGTCACAATTTAGCACCTTAAAAGACTAATTTAGTCAGTTTATCTGCAAATAAAGTTGTTTTGGGGTTTAGTTACTCAAACTTAACAACTAGATTGACAAATTGTTTAGTAAATAATTGTTTATGTAGCACATTTTTATTGTAAGGTCAACAATAAAAGTGGCAGGCTCAGCAGAGAGCAGTTTAAACCTGCCACTAATGTACAAATATACAGAATGGTGCTCAGTAGTTCTCCAGCAGAACTGAGGTAATTTTGTTTAACAACCGATTCCCAATGTCACTCTGATGTTTGATAGTACTCCAATCTCCACTTTATAGGGGTTCCTAATAAAGAGACTCTCTGAGAGGTATTCAGACATCACCTACTTTCACCACCCACCAACAGAAACACATTTTTGCATTATCACTCCTCCACCACCATCATTAACTGACAGCTAAAACTCTTTGTAGTTTTAGAGAACCTTGGCTTTATAAATATCCTACTCTGACTAGCTGAGCTAACCAGCCACACATAATGGTGAGTTATTATCAAGATTAGAAAAACTTACATGATCTTGACAAAAGCAGTGAAATTCTAAAGGTTTTCAAAATCAACATGAATTATGGTTTAATTTAAAGCCTCCTGCTACTTTAAAGAGTTGACTTCATGAAACATTTCATGATTGCATTGGCTAATGTGGGGATTGAACCCATGACTTTGGCTTTACAAGTACCACGCTCCAACCAACTGAGCTAACCAGCCACACATTTGCTTAGGTTTTCGTCAATACTGTAAAAACGTACATCGTCTTTCTACAATGAAGATTTGAAGAAATGCTGTAACGTTTTTCAAAATCAACATGCTTAAAGGTGTATTTTCCGGCAAAATTTTATTTTAAGTATTGATTTTATTTTACACCTTTTTTTATTTTGAAGTATTGATTTTGTTTTACAACCTTTTTTCGTTTGAAGAATTGATTTTGTTTGCCACCCTTTTTAATCTTGTGATTAAAAAGATTTGTTTGTTTCAGACAAACAAATCTAAACTTCAGATTTCCATTGACCAGTAACGAAGCATTTCTTCAAATCTTCGTTGTAGAAAGACGATGTACATTTTTATAATATTGACGAAGACCTAAGCAAGTGTGTGTCTGGTTAGCTCAGTTGGTTGGCGTGAGGTACTCGTAAAGCCAAGGTCATGGGTTCTATCCCCACATGGGCAATCATGAAATGTGGCATGAAGTCAACTCTTCAAAATAGCAGGAGACCTTAAATTAAGCCACATTTAATGTTGATTTTGAAAAACCTTTGCATTTCAATGCTTTTGTCCAGATCATGTAAGTTTTTCTAACATTGATGAAAACTCACCATTATGTGTGGCTGGTTGGCTCAGTTTGTCAGTGTGTGGTATTAATAAAGCCAAGGTCATGGGTTCGATCCCTACATTGACAATCTGAAATATAAAGTTTTAATAAAATCAATTCTTCAAAACAGCACAAGGCTGTATATTTAACCATTATGCACATTGATTTTGAAAAACATTAGAATATGAGCTCCTTACTCAAATCTTCATTGTGGTAACATCATGCAACTTTTTTAAATCCATGGAAACTCAACATTATGAGTAACCTTGTACTGAGGAAATCTCTGTCCAGCTGATGTTAGCTCAGCTGGACAGGTGTGGCGCTGATAACGCTAAGGTAAGTGGTTCAATTCCTTCCAAAACTTTATATTTCAGATTGTCAATGTAGGTATCGAACCCATGACCTTGGCTTTATTAATACCACACACTGACCAACTGAGCTAACCAGCCACACAAAATTTTATTTTGAAGTATTGATTTTATTTTACACCCTTTTTTTATTTTGATGTATTGATTTTGATTTACAACTTTTTTATTTTGAAGTATTGATTTTGTTTTACAACCTTTTTTATTTTGAAGTATTGATTTTGTTTTAGAACTTTTTTTTGAAGTATTGATTTTGTTTTAGAACCTTTTTATTTTGAAGTATTGATTTTGTTTTTCAACCCATTTTAATTTTTAAGTATTGTTTGTCTGAAAGACTTTAGATTTCCATTGACCAGTAAGGGAATTGAACCACTTACCTTGGCGTTGCCAGCGCCACACCTGTCCAGCTGAGCTAACATCAGCTGGACAGAGATTTCCTCAGTACAAGGTTACTCATAATGTTGAGTTTCCATGGATTTAAAAAAGTTACATGATGCTACCACAATGAAGATTTGAGTAAGGAGCTCATATTCTAATGTTTTTCAAAATCAATGTGCATAATGGTTAAATATACAGCCTCGTGCTGTTTTGAAGTATTGATTTTATTAAAACTTAATATTTCAGATTGTCAATGTAGGGATCGAGCCCACGAACTTGGCTTTATGAATGCAACGCACTGACCAACTGAGCTAACCCGCCACACATAATAGTGACTTTTCATCAATGTTAGAAAAACTTACATGATCAGGACAAAAGCATTGAAATGCAAAAGTTTTTCAAAATCAACATTAAATGTGGCTTAATTTAAAGCCTCCTGCTATTTTGAAGAGTTGACTTCATGATTGCATTGGCCAATGTGGGGATAGAACCCATGACCTTGGCTTTAGAAGTACCACGCTCCAACCAACTGAGCTAACCAGTCACACATAAACTCACTTATTCCTCAATATTATAAAAACGTGCATGATCTTTCTACAATGAAGACTTGAAGAAATGCTGTGACATTTTGCAAAATCAACATTAAATGTGGTTCAACTTAAAGCTTCCTGCTACTTTCAAGAGTTGACTTCATGAAACACTTCATGACTGCGTTGGCCAATGTGGGGATTGAACCCATGACCGTGGCTTTATGAGCACCACGCTCCAACCAACTGAGCCAACCAGCCACACATAATGGTGAGTTTTCATCAATGTTAGAAAAACTTACATGATCTGGACAAAAGCATTGAAATGCAAAAGGTTTTCAAAATCAACATTAAATGTGGTTTCATTTAAAGTCTTCTGCTATTTTGAAGAGTTGACTTCATGAAACATTTCATGATTGCCCACGTGGGGATTGAACCCATGACCTTGGCTTTATGAGCACCACGCTCCAACCAACTGAGCTAACCAACCACACATTTGCTTAGGTCTTCGTCAATATTATAAAAATGTACATCGTCTTTCTACAACGAAGATTTGAAGAAATGCTGTAACGTTTTTCAAAATGAACATGCTTAAAGGTGTATTTTCCGGCAAAATTTTATTTTTAAGTATTGATTTTATTTTACACCCTTTTTTTATTTTGATGTATTGATTTTGATTTACAACCTTTTTATTTTGAAGTATTGATTTTGTTTTACAACCTTTTTTATTTTGAAGTATTGATTTGTTTTAGAACTTTTTTTTGAAGTATTGATTTTGTTTTAGAACCTTTTTATTTTGAAGTATTGATTTTGTTTTAGAACCTTTTTATTTTGAAGTATTGATTTTGTCTTTCAACCGTTTTCATTTTTAAGTATTGATTTTGTTTTGCAACCCATTTTAATTTTTAAGTATTGTTTGTCTGAAAGACTTTAGAATTCCATTGACCAGTAAGGGAATTGAACCACTTACCTTGGCGTTATCAGCGCCACACCTGTCCAGCTGAGCTAACATCAGCTGGACAGAGATTTCCTCAGTACAAGGTTACTCATAATGTTGAGTTTCCATGGATTTAAAAAAGTTACATGATGTTACCACAATGAAGATTTGAGTAAGGAGCTCATATTCTAATGTTTTTCAAAATCAATGTGCATAATGATTAAATATACAGCCTTGTGCTATTTTGAAGAGTTGATTTTATTAAAACTTTATATTTCAGATTGTCAATGTAGGTATCGAACCCATGACCTTGGCTTTATTAATACCACACACTGACCAACTGAGCTAACCAGCCACACATAATGGGGAGTTTTCATCAATGTTAGAAAAACTTACATGATCTGGACAAAAGCATTGAAATGCAAAAGTTTTTCAAAATCAACATTAAATGTTACTTAAATTAAAGCCTCCTGCTATTTTGAAGAGTTGACTTCATGAAACACTTTATGATTGCATCAGTGCCTTCTCTTCATCTGGCCAGTTACTCCATCAATGGCAGTAATAAATTGTGCTCTTTTCTTCAGGCCTCAGTGGGCCTGGCTCCTTTCCTCAGTTTTCCTCCTGGGACCATCTTCATGTTCTATGAGCTGAGCTTTGTTGACTGCTTCATTTTATGTTATTTTACCTGCCTTGCTGGTTCTGTTGTTTTGTCTTTACTTTGGGTTAATGTGTATTTTTGACCCATTAGAACTGAAAACTTGTATAAGAGGCAAGAACTATGAAACTTAAATGCAAAACATAAATACTTAATTGTATGGTATTTACTTGTTTAAAGACAGACATTTTAAATCAGTAATAATCTAGGAAATGTTATCTAAAATAGGAAAAACCCAAAATGAACAATCAATAAATGGATCATAAACAATTGCATGACCTTTGTAGATGCATAGCTCAGGAGTTCAGCACATGAAAATTGTATTATGTAACTTTTCTAAGCAATATTATTTTTTACATTGCCTTTCGATGGACTGGTCATCTGGCCAGAGCTGACCGCGCTTCTTGACCTTTGACCGCTGGAGATAGGGACCAAATAATGGATGGATGAATGGATGGATGGATGGATCTCTTTTTACATGCTTTTTAAATCTGTCACCATGTTGTGATGCTCCTCTGCATCCTCCCAGTTCTACTATTTATGTTTGAAGAAACGCACCGCTTCTGGACAGAGACAACCAATCAGATCCAAGAGAAAGGTTTTAGGACTGTCAATGTGCTAATGGTGGAGAAACAACTTGCTTTTACAGGAAAACTATTTACTGAACTTAAAATCCCAGATAGCACATTTTGGTTGATTAGCTTTTGCTAATTGGTTAGCTATTACTTTCAGCAGGGCAATTGTAGCTAAAAATAACTAAGAGTAAAAATATTACCTTTTCGTTAGGTAAAAGCTATTACATTTTTTTTTTTATCAAGCTACCAACAACAGAATAGCTAAAACAACAACAACAATGTAGCAACTAGCTAGGTAAATGCAGCTATTATAACCACAGAGATGTTTTAGTTTTCCTTGTTTTTTCTGTTATTTCTGTTCTCTGTTTATGTAAGTTAGTGAACTTAATTTGTTTTTAAAAACTGGACAGAAACACAAGTATTGTCTCATTTACTGTCAGACAATATCTTCAACTGTTAAGACATCACTACTGATCAAAGAAATAAAGCTTTCCTGAAAAAGACAAAACAGTATTACCACAACACAGAAAGATAATGTTTCAACAGATGATGACAAAACAAGCTTGGTAATTTATACTGGTCAACACAATCTGAAATGGAAAAAAATCACATCAAAATCATAAAAATGCTTGCAAGTGCAACAAAGATTTGAATTATTGGTTACATTTCAGATTTAGAAAAGAAAGGCAGGAAATTATACACTGACTTTATAAACATGAACAATGGAAAAGATAGATGTTCGTCTAAATTGATGAAAGCTCCTGGTTGTTCCAGGTTCATTAAACACTTTAGTAAGCCACAGACATCACAATTGCCAGCCTGCACTAGACGTTACCATGGTTACAAATGCTAGTAATGCACCATTAATTGGGAGCCGACTATGTTTACCTGTTTATCTACATGCAGTGTTCATTTTATCCAGCCCTACAAAAAAAAAAATAAAATAATAAAAAAGATTCTCTCATTAGCACTGCAATTTGTGACACTGACAGTATGAATGTAGCTTCAAAAGCACAGCAGGGAGGGCCTGGGAAGAAAAACAAAGCAGAAAACATGCGTTCCAGAAGGGAGGATGCATTTCTTTGTGCTGTCAGAATGTTAGGCATGCCTGTTGTGACACAATCAGATGCCTCTGCCAACAGTTTGTAATCCTGCCTTACACCAGGGAAGATTGATGCTTTTATCCATTTGAGTTTTATCCAGGTGTCCTGTGGATATCTGCATTTTCACCGAAGGATAAATGTCTTCACAGAGGGGATGGCATCCAAAAAGAGTATTCTTCTCTTTTTATAGATATTGTAAAAATCTATTATATGATCCACAAACCAAAACAATGGCTTAAAAAAATACCGAAGCATTTAGAACCTATGCTAATTTTTATTAACAAACATAAATATCATAATCTGTTTTATAATTTAGCAAAATTCTGTCGCAAGTACAAATTACTTCTTATCAGTTTATGATCTTTCTCAGATCATACTTTTGGAGTGAGGATATTATGTTTATTTGTTTATTTATTTACCACTAACAGATTAATTATAAATAATTTGGGATTATATCTACCAATAATCACACTCATGCCTATTTATGAAAGATTTAAAAATAGGTAAAAAAAAAAAATAGAAGAAACAAAACAAGATAGAACTGTTGTGAAGGGAGATTTCTGTTTTTGTTGACATGTAACCATTATATTGAAATAGAAGCTACATTTAGAGTAACTAATTAACCGCTATTTTAAGTTATCGATCTTTTAAAAGCTTTTGAAACGATCAAAATGAGGTAAATAATATAAGAGATATTTTGAACAGCACATCTGGGTCAGAAAAACATTCATGTTTTTAAGACTCGTGATACTATTTTACTAAAGGTAAGATGATGTTGGGAATAATCTCTAAGTGAACAATTAACATTTTGATGGGATTTGCTGAAAGTTTTTACGTGTGTGTGTGAAAGGTCAAGCTTGGTGTGGTCATCTGCACATAAAATGTTAGTTTAAATCTAAACTGTGGGTTCTCCTTTATTATATGTGTTTATTTCCTCTGTCTCAGTTGCTTTGTGTTTCACACTCTCCTCTTATTTTCTATGCCACTGTCTCTGTCTCCACCTCTGTGGACACCCTTTCTCTGTACCTGACCAGATGGTTTCACTGACTCCTCTGAGTCTTAATTATTCCATTAATTACTAAGGGAAAAATGTGCAATTAAAGCAGACAGTTATTTTGTGTTGTGTGGCTCAGTATTTATTAGGCTTGCGCCTGAATTCAGGAGCTTGGGGGGTTTTCAAGGTGCCGTGCCGTCTTTCTGTCACCTCTAGCTGTGTTAGAAGGACATCCAGGGAATTAGCACATTTTTACCTCTTCCTCTGTCAGGATTCAGACTAATGAATGAAAAAGTACCCAGAGCTTGTGGATGGCAAACTTTCAAATTAGATGCCCTCTTTCTGAGTTGCTGGTGTTGAATAGCTAAATTTGTTGTTGAAATGAAAGCCCCTTCCATTTTATGCAGATTTTTGAATTTTTTTACCTTTTGTAAATGAATTGATCTGTTTTCCCAACGTGCCAGTCCTACTCTAATTCTGTGTTTTCATTTCTACATCTGCAGCAACCTAAAGAAGGTATTTATATGGGATTTAACTAAACAAACCGTCCCGGCCAAAACCTTCAGCTTTCCGACTCCCTCCGCTCTTCATTACAAGACCTTAATCCTGACAGGAAACTCCCCGCAAAGGGGCAGCAACGAGACACACAAACAACTGGAGATCTACTTATTAATGAAAAGCTCAAAGCAAAAGCTGGAAATGTTGTGTGTGGGCGTTACTGACATCTAGGGGAGTGTATGGCGCCTGAAGAAAGGGTAAAACAGTAGCAATAATTAGCATAAGTGGCTAAAATAAGTTAGATCAAATATGCTCAGATTGCAGCAAAACGGGGAATAATTTCAATATTTCATTGTTTTTAGGTTGCAACAGACAGTTTCAATACCGAGCGACGTTGTATTCTTGGATATCTTTAGCTAAAGTCTTTAGTCTTTCTAAATATTTAAAAAACTTATAAGATACAATGAACAGTAGTGTAAATTATGCTCTATGATCAGCCTAAAGTTTACAGAGGAAGTGTATATTTAGTGAAAGACCTGAATGTTTTCAAAATTGTTTCATCATCATTTCAATCAGCAACATTTTGACAAGAACAAAACTGAGTTAAAACACAGAAAATATCTGGTTTGGTCCCCTTATTACACGTAATCTGCCGTAGCATTTACTGAGTTATTTATATTGATTTGAGACTTAAATTAGTTTAGTCTGAAACATTTACAGTAACCGTGATGAAAAACGCAAAAACAGAAGACATTTGTCAATGCAGAGTACTTTAAAAGTAGGAGGAAAGTACTATGCATAGTGAAAAAGACACCAAAATTAATTAGAAGTGTAAAACTAGACAGCTATGGCCACTGAAAAAGGAGACACTGCGCTGTATTCATTTGGGGCTATCAATTTTAATGTTTTTCTGACATTAAAGAAAGGGTACGATAGTAATAAATAGCATAAGCTCTAAATATAATTTGACCTATGAAAAAGTATGACAAGCAGCAAGATGAATAAACTGGTTTCCACTGTAATGACAAACAGACACGGCCACGGTGCAAAATGGACGAGCAGAGGATCCTTCACTGCTGAGGAAAAAGAGAAAAGCTATGTAAAAAGAAGGGGGCTCAGAAGAGGAGGGCGAAGAGACGAGCCAAATGAAACAAGAGAAGTGGGAGGAAGTGGAAGGGATAAGAGTGAAAGATTCATGGAGAGAAGATGGAACTGGAGGGTGATGGGATAAAGTGAAGCCCCCGTGGTTTCACTCTAATTCATCCAAACCATTGAGGGCTGCGATGCTGAGAGGGCTTGTTCACAACAGGCAGCTGCAAGCACGTCATCTTGAGGCCTCTTCGAGAAGTCCTCTTCTCTTTGTCGTCCATGTTGCTCAGGTTGCTCTCATATTACGCATTATTTATCCTTTTCTTAGTTTGTGAATATGAGATCTGGCAGCAGGTACAGAGGAAGACGGGTATATGACCACAAATGCTGGATATTATAATTACATAAATACAATTCATGGAGGGATAAATTGTTCCTATTAAATGATGCTATTAAAGCAATATCTGCAGTAAAAAACGTTGAAAACAGTTGGATATGGTGGGACAATAAATCAATACCAAATTTTCCCTTTGTGATGAAGTATTTTTAAATTGAAAATATATCACGATAGACACGTGATCAATATCAATAGATAATATGTCTGATAAAATATTCAGTAATATGAATGGCATTCTGGGTAATTTAAACAGAAAGGTTACAGCTACTCAACATCTCACCCAATTCAGCTAGGTTGGTGGCTTCAACTAGCTCACTTGCTCTATGGTTACCTAGCAACTCACTCATTCTTTGGTTACTTAGCAACCACCTGTTGAGTTAAGGCCCCCCACATACTCGGGCGTGCTGTCCTTAGACGGTTGGGTCTTCATACTCGAGCGTACTGATTCCTAATCCTAATGAGAACTAGCAAGTTTGATTAACTATTTGGGCGTCTAGCTCTGGGAAGCCTTAATTCACCTCTCAGTGCAGAATGGCGATTCATCCGGCAAAGACAGTGAACCGCTGCCCGGAGCCAGCGCAGCCTCCTACTGTGCACAGAGGAGCAGCACGAGGCTGCGCTGGCTTTAGCTGTAATCAGGAATCCATTCAATAAACTTTGGTTATTATGTTCCAAAAGCACAATTGTGATCTGTAATAATTTGTGCAGCAATAGAAAATGAGCACATTCCCGATCATCCTTTCCTTGCCGTTGTTTGAGGAAAACAAAGGTCAGACTAAACTTATCGAACCACCTCTCTGCTCCGCTGCTGATAAAGAAGTCTGGGATGATGTCTTGTTTTTTGTTCTTATAATTCTGCATAATTAACCATGTCAATATTTGCGTGAATATATAAAGCCTGTTGCTGTTAAACATCCCCGTGACAACTTTTATTATGTTGATGTCAACTTTGAAACAATATGAACTCATAAAACCCTTATTCTCAACCTTATCAGCCCGGTGTCACATGAAAACCAGTTTGATGTGAACACTGTTTCCAAGGGGTAGTTTACTGTGCGACACCGAGTACGCGGTCATAAAAATCTATCCTTGCGCGGACAAGTCCGGCGGACGTCCGCTTCGAGTATGTTGGGCCCTTAAGTTGTAGAAGCAGTTGAAGGTTTTGCCACTGTAGCTCATAACTGCTTAAAATAAAAAATAACAACCTGGAGTGGAAACAGTCTGGAAGTATTTCTGATTTTTAAAACTAAAAATGATAATTATCGATATTGACTGATATAAAAGGCTTTTAACATGATGTATTTTTCAGCCATACAGTTGACACACAACAAAAGCATTAAATTAATCTTGAACTCTCACTATCTGATCTGGAGCCTGTTTTAGTTTACTAATTAATTGTTAGTTAACTAAGTGACATTTAGGAAGCTATAGTCTGTGCTAAAACCAGAGACAGAGAAACAGTAGGGGTTGAGGAAAGAGTCTACACATTGAGGAAATAAACACATTGAAATAAATGTATTTATTTCAGTGGCTCAATTCATGAAGTGAAACACATACAGATTAATTACACACAGACGGATGTTTTCAAGCCTTTAATTCTGTTAATTATGATGATTTTCCTTTTACAGCTAATGAAAACACAACCTATAAGATTAGAGTAATACATCAGACCCAATAAAAAACATGTTTCATTCAACAATGTGAACTAAATGAAAAACACGTTAACAATATGTGGAAATATTCACCTTTTCTTAATTAATTTTAATGACCATTAACCAACTGAGACGAAACAAAAGGGTTTATTTGCATCATGAACATTTGCTCCAGGCATTTTCTTTTGTCTGTGTTGTTGAGTTCAGTCTCATCACAGTGATTGACAGATTGACGGGGGCTACATTTTGTCACTTCACTGGAAAGCCCAATGTTAGGTTCTTACCATCAATCCACTGGCATTCAATAAGGAAGTACAGCGGGAAAACGTATCACAAAGCGATAATTCCCAGTTAATGGGAGGCAAGTGGAACAACGGGGACGCTTATCAGCTGCATGATGTAATGTTTACCGGCTTTTTAATTAATTATGAAAATTAGCCCAAGCAGTAGGCAAACTGAGAAGTGAAATCAGATCTTTACGCTTATCTCAGGCTTGCAGCTCTCACAGTTCGTTATTTGAATGACAGACAGAACACACACAGTCCCACTCACGATGCGACACACTAATATACACAAGACGTGGAGACAGTTATAAAAGCATAAAGGGATGAACAAAAACCCACAGAGGGAAGCTTTAAAGGTTAAATTTAAAAACGAGCGCACGCTATCTCCAGAAAAACAATCACATAATTGATTGGTTTTGTAAATTTAGTCTACTTTTATCCTGGAACGATGACAGAGTTCACCTCATTAAAATCATCTGATAAGATGGACGTCAAACGCAAGCTTGCCTGATCTATATTTGTAAGCATTGATCTGGAGAAAAAGGTGAACCAAATACTTACGATGTAACACAAACAAGCAATTACTTCAGTGGCAGGCATGACATTTCTGCGCTGTTGGTTTATTAAAAAAAAAAACATTATTTTTTTTGTGCCTTGTTTGTCATCAGCAGAAGCTTCAGTCCTCACTGTAAGTTTTTGTGCAGAGAAGAAAAAAAAAATCTTTCAGTGTTTGAGACTTACATGTTAATCCAAGACAGAGATGACAATATTAAAATGCATTTAATTGTTGTCAAACAAAGCCATTTAGGTGATGAGGAACATTTATAGAGGTTTGTAAAACTTCCAGGCAAGCTGGGAACATGGGCTAAAATTACCTCAGATTGCAGCCAATATTCTATAAAGCAGGAAATAAGTTCAAATTTAAAACTTGATACAATGCCAAATAAATAAGTCTTGTTTTTTACAGTGAAAATGAGGCTGCAGGATTGTGCAGGTATGTGCAGTTTCAAACAAAGAGGGTTACTAATTGTTTTTTTTTTCCAAACTGGGAGTTTTCCTTTAGATGAGCTTTTATGTTCAATTGTTTCCATTCTGTCCAGTTACATGCAACAGTACCTGCAAAATGAGCAATAGTCATACTCTTGGATATATTTAGCTAAAGCACTTAATATTTCTGCAACTCGTGCTATATAATCTGCTTCAAAACTGACAGAGGAAGTTTATTTCAGGTCTCTCTTGTCAATCAGCAACAATTTGGGGAGAACAAAAATCACTTAAAATATTGAAAATATTTGGTTGGTTTGGTTAGCCAGTTTCCTTCATAAAATGTAATGTAACATAAATAGTTTTTTTCCAGTTGGGTTTGAGATTAAAATGAGTTTAATCTGAAATATTTACAATAGATGTAATAAAAAGCAAAACCTGAAGAAGTGGCAACCAATCCAACTTTACTTATGAAGCAAATTAACACACTGAAACAGAAAGAAAGTAAAAATACACCAAAATGATTGATGAAAAAAATTAAATGGCAATCTGAAAGAAACATAAAACAGGAGACAAAACGCTGCACCTCCATTTGGGTCCATCAAATGTAATGTTTTTGCTTGTGTTAAATATTTATTCATGGTTCTGTTGGGATCATTTTTGCAACTGACACATTGTGCATTAATCCTGGGTTGTACATAATCATCCTGTAGGTTCTTATCAGACTCTTCAAATTGATTTCAATGATAAAACTTTAGTTATGATTCGCCTCTGTGTGGCTCTATTTGGATATAGAGCCTGCATGTTGGCTTTTAAATAATTAGACTGGTGGACACTGGCATTGCCAGTCGTGTCTTTGCTACTACATGTCATATAAACCTGTCCTTGAATTTTGCTTTTCCTCATGCAGACTTCCTCCCCACAGCCAGGAAGCAGGTAACAAGCTAAATCCAATGTCCCACCTTGAACGACAACCTACCTTATTTCCCACATCTCGGCTGCTTCTTTTAGGGAGCAGGATATTTTTGGAAAAGAGAGGAGCTGAACTGCCAACTTTCCTCCTCCTCCTCGTCTTCCCACCGGACTGGACAAGTGTTGCAAAACAGAAACTTGGGCAAGATTTTTATTTAATTTTTTTGCCCTGCAACTTTTGATCAAATGAGAGGCGCTAAGAAACTATACGGGAAAGGAAAGGGGCACTGCTCGATTTTCCTCAATGTGCCTCTGACAGGACTGGGCTGTATTGGACCTGTAAATGGTGGCAGCTGGGACAGATGAATGGAGCCCGGCGTTTTCTTAAAGCAAAATTACTCTGGACCGGCTTCAACATAGAGAGAGGGCTGCATTTAGTCTTTTCCTCTCACTTCTTTGTTTATCAATAATAAAAGGGATGCGCTTTTTCTGTCAGGTGCAATAAATTCCTGCTTGGCTCTACAAGGAGGTCTTTTTGTTTTCTCTTCTTTGGAGAGCTCTTTTAATCTGTCTACTGTGCCTTTTCATTGCAGATGGAATATTATAAATCTTAATTTTTATAGTCCGAATCACAACAGGGGGTACACATATTAATACAAGCACTGGTTAAAACTGATTTATTAAGCATGTGTGGGAAAGATCACAAAATAAATGAATAAATTTGGCATGCAGCCCTACCATTAACCAGTAATTTATTTGCTTCAGCACTCTTGCGAGACGATGTAAACCTTTAGGTTTGCATCTCTGTGGATTTTCTTTTCACACGTTTAAAGTAGAATTTACAGCATAGATCCTTTGTTGCAGGTTTAATCTGCATAAGTCCTTTGTGGCTGCACTGCTCTATTTCAGCATAGCGCATATATAAACATAGTGGCTGAGGTGGTCTCAACATTAATTTCCCTGCATGTTGCCTAGAGCGTTCCCGAGAGAGTAGATTTCCAGAACTATATCTATTAAAGAAATCAGAGCAGAACTGGGGAAAACAAAGAACGAGTCAGTAAGCAGAAACAGAGGAAATATATAAGAGAAAAATGAGCAAGGAGCAATTAAGCTGGAAGAATGTGAGAAAGGGGAGAGTAAAAGAGGTTACCACGACGCAACAGCACCGCTGAGTCGCTAAAGTGGCTGGTTAACTTTTACTGGAGGCTGTGAGTCAGACCCGTCACTCACAAGGACACACATAGGACAAAGCAAATGTTTTTTCCACAGAGCCTGGATTTGTTTATGTGCGTTAGCGTGGGTTTGCATACTGCTGTGAGGTGCGTTGACAAGGGAAGATGTAAACATGTATCCGCACAATTGTTCACCAAAATAGCTCCATGTACCACCGTTGAAGATACAAGATTTATTTTTTCGGCAAAACGCAAATATTTCATTTTGTAAATGAAGTACTTTTGTGGCTAACAAACTAAACAACATATGTAATAAATACCCACTGAATTTAGTACATTACCAATCGACTTGATGAACACAGTGGGTTTATTCATTACTGCAAAAGGGACAACGATGCAAGTTTCTTCTCTCATATGGAGGATAAAACACTTTTTCATGAAATATCATGAAAAGATTCACTGACTTGAGACATTAATTTCAGACATTTGAATCAAATCATCAAAACAACCCTGGTAAATCCTCAGCTGTACAAGTAGACTGAGACAAATCTTTGTAGGAAATAGCACTGTGCAGCACAGGATGTTTCGTACTGACCAAGTGCCAATTTGTGCTCACTGTGGAGATGTTCCCAACTCGCTTTGACTTCCGATAGTTTAAAGTAAGCTTATACATTCTGACTCAACTTATTTGCTAGAAGGGGAATCTTTCTACAGGTGTCCAAGAAATTGTTTCTACCATCCAGATGTCACTCAAAGTTAATTTGTTTTCATCAATTCAGTAATTATTAGTGGTTTACCAATTGAAACAGGAACCAGATCCACAATCAGTGGATATTTCCAATTACATTTTATAGTAACTGCATCTCTGTGTGTACATTTAAACATGATTTAAGGATTTGTAGCTGAATTGCGCTCAAAATGCATCTGATTTGAGCGTTCAAGCTGTAAGTAAGACTGTTAAATGTTGGCATTCTTAAACATGTTAGCATTAGCATGTTGCTAACAACAACAAACAATATTTGTCCTTTTTTTTTAGACTTTTAGGTATGTCCATTTTCCAACACCCTTGAACTAAATGGTGAAGCTGCATCACTAGCATGCAGTCAGGCTCTACACAGCTCAGCCAATGAGTGCAGGTTTGCTGAAGCAGAGAGACATGTTAAAGTTTCAGGACTCTGCTCCTTGGCGGATGCAAGTTGATATCACTGTTTTAATGTAAGGAGTTCAAAACAAGACATTCTCAGTTTGGACTCGCAATGAGTTGGAATCACTATTTCTAAAAGAAAAACCGGACAAAGCATATTCTCAAGGAAAGATTTATTTCTGTGTCCTTTTCTGACAAACAAGGAAATGGTACGGTGGGTTTGGTGGGCTTGTAGTGATTTGATCTAAAAATGTGGAAAAGTTACATTATTTACTTAATGGCAGAACAGATTATCTGATTGGAACAATAATATGGACAGGCCAAACTAGTTATATTATAGCTATGTGAAAGTTGACATCATCTGGGATCTTCCAAGTGAAAGTCTTATGATGCAGATCATCATTTATCCTTTAACCTTTTTATTTTAGCAGTTCTTTGATCTGTTTCCTATTTAAGCCAACCTTGTGTGCAGTGTTCAGCTGATTTAGCTGTAGTTACTTTGGTTATAATTTCTCCTCCTGTCCACCTGGTGGCTAAAGAGTCAAGCATGCAGTTATTCATCTGCAACCCAGTGAGACCCCTAATACAGCTCCCCCATTTGGTCTCTTGACATGAAGCCATGATCTTATTGTTTACTGCTGGCACCTTATCTGCAATCTTGTCAGGAAAGTTATAGGGAAACTAGAAAAAGGAGAAGAGAAATATTTTTCTCCTGCTTTCTAAGAAAAGATTAAAAGTAGCAGAGTACAGCCTCATCTCTCAGCTCAGACAGTTCAGGTTAATGCAAACTGTCATGTACTTGACTATGGATTAGATGTTTTTCCTCTCTGTGAAAGTCTGAGATGACACCTCGATGAAACACGCTGTGCCGATATCAAACCTTGCAGTATGTACGTCAGATTTGCTATATTTTAGAGATTTACAGTCTGAAGTGGGTGTCTGGGCTTCTTCTAATCCCACCAAAGCTTGCAAAGAGTAAAAATGTTCCATTTGACTGTGGAGGGGAGACCGGCAGAAAGCAGACATGGAGGGACAGTGAAAAACTGTCGGTACAGTTCATTAGAAATCATTACGCTCCAGTAAAAAGTCTTGATAGTTGGAAAGCCACAACAGCAAATGACAGACACTAACACATGTGGACAGGTGCTATTCAAACACCTTGAATTGTTAATTTTTTCCCCCCAAATAGAAATAAACAGCATTTTCACACCGTTTGATTGGGGACCAAAACTGCAACATTTGCTATGTTTTCAGCTGGTGCAATTCGCGTTCACAGTGCACCGCACCAAACCAACTAAACCCTTTGAGCAACCTGTTCCCCTTCTCGCCTGGGGTGGCGCTGCACCAAGAACCACTGAATGGAAAAGACAGGAAAACTGTAGAACAGTGGTCTCAAACTCCAGTCCTCAAGGGCCGCAGTCCTGCAACTTTTAGATGTGCCTCTGCTGCAGCACACCTGAATAGAATAATTAACTGATCTACACAAGGTGGAGGTAATTAAGCCATTTCATTCCAGTGTTTTGTACCTGTGGCACATCTAAAAACTGCAGGACTGCAGCCCTCGAGGACTGGAGTTTGAGACCCCTGCTGTAGAAGGAATGATCGGCTTGTAAGCCATTCTTAAAGTCTTGCCTAGACTTTGAGCTATTATAATATAGAGAAGATTTTTTTTAAATAAAAGCTAATTAAAAGTTGATGAGGAGATGAATGGAGCTAAATTCAGGCCACTTCACAAGAAATCTGGATTGCATTTATTGTAAGGGCTTGTTTGAAATGAAATCTTCTCTCAGAGGCGTATTAAATGGAGCTAAATACAAACGCATACTGCACTTTACAGATTTTTTGTAATTAGAAGCCATGAATCATTTCCTTCTTCTTCAGTTATAGACCACTTCGTTCTGTCCAATCACATAAAATCCCTATAAGATCGTTTTAAGTGTGTAGTTACAACATGACATTTTTACTAGGAACTGTCTGCAGACTTACTAACCAGACAAAGCACCGTCCCACAGCCAGAGGGCGATTGTATAGTGCTGCAGCTCTCTGTACAGTATGTGAAGCACGTTCCGCTACTGAAAAAAATGACCTCTGCATTACATGCTCATACTTTTGCCTTTTGTCTTAACTAGAGCGGTATTATCACCTACCTGCCTGCTGCAGTGAAGGTGTGTTGTGACTGATTTCACATAGGTAGGTTCAAAGCGCCAGGAAAGCTGCTCATAGTAAAAAAACAAACAAAAAAAAATAGCAGAGAATCACTCTCGGCTTGATAAAACCAGACATATCACATAATTATAGAGCCCTGAGGAGTAGAACCTGCTGCCTGCTTATCTTTGAAAAAAAAAAGGAATTAGTTTGAGACTTCCCTCATTTTATTCTCTTCATTTACAAAGTTTGACTCTCCTTCTGTCAGTTTGCTTGTTTCTACATTTTTGTAAGTGTTCTCCACCTTCATCTCTCTCTTTTCTGAAATAACTAGCTCTGGTCTGGTAAGTGGTGGCCCAGTTTATCTCCCCCTCCTTCTCCTGTGCTCCCACTGGTGAAATTACCAGTTGGTTACTATAGAAACGTGTTTATGAATGCAGTTTATGAATCCCGTTTTGCTCCTTTTCTTGCCACATTTACCTCTTAATTTTCCACACACACACGTCCTGCCTTCACCACTGAACGAACACCTTTGTCTTTTTCTTATGTCTCCTTCATTTGGCCTCTCCCAACCAACTCTGGTGCCTCTTTTTTAATGAAAATATTCATAATTTGTTAATTTAGACATTAACTCATGTCAACGTGGCTTTCCTCAGACATTTTTCCATTCTGGTCATGTTGGCACAGGGCTTTCATTATTTTCTACTTTTCTTTCTCTCTCGTAATAAGTCACTACAGAGCCTTTCTTTATGATAATGTACTTGTGCAAGACATGCCATGTATCATTGTTTGCAAAGCTCTCATGCCTTTTTGCGGCCGCAGAGGTAGTGTAAAGAAAAAGCTGTGTGTTGTCTTTCTGCTCCCTCCTGAACGTCTAATGGAGAGCTGATTCATGCACGTATCTACTCGAGAAGACGATGGGCGTTTAGGCGTTTCTGTGGCACTCAGAGAAGAGTGCTGCTGAGGCTACAGTTTTCCTCCTACTGGGTTCAGGTGTGGAGGGGAGCGCTAATGCACAACAAAAGGTTTCTGTGCTCACGCAAAGACCAGCCTACCTCAACTCAAGCTGCGAGCGAAGCACTTAGGTCCGGTTTGATTCCTCCACAAAGTTGTAAAAGCATTAAAATTGCAGTCAGAAACTACTGTATAGAAATATTGAGTCATCTGTTCATTTATATTTTACATCTATGAAGCTTTAATGTCTCCTATTCTTTACGTCTTGGTCACTAGATGTTGTTGTTTTCTGGAGGAGGTTTTCTTTGCCTCGATAACATAAAACTTCTTTAACCTCTCTTTTATTTCTGATGGTTGTGGATCTTTTCTACTGCAGTTTTTCCTTTTACTAAAGTTTCAATTGTGGAGGGATAATACTCAATAAAATGTTTATCGTTTGCACTGACCTTGTGTGGCTAACAAGGAGTCCATGACTGTCTGCTGTCTTCGCTATGGTTATATTAATACGTAACACAAACATGACAAAACATTTCTATAGTAAAATAAACTTTCCTTGGTTTAACGTAACATTATTTTTTAAGTAACTGAATTAGTTTTTCTTTTTTAACTGTAAGCCTTTAAATCCTCAAAATTAGCAAAATAGACTTGAAATATTTCACTGTGTAAAATATGAGTTTCACATTTTGAATTGAACAGCTGAAATAAATTAGCTTCAATTTCATGAGATGCACTCTGAGGAGACTGTTGATTTTTATAGCTACATGTGGCTCAGTTTGGCTGCTGTGAAGATTTTCGAATAGAAAGCTAAACAATTTGAACCTTTGGCACAATATTGCAGCTGTGCCTCAGGTGTAAGTGTAGATGCATTACACAATAAATCTGCAGGCAGGAACAACTGGTTTTATTCTCGCTAGACTTCTCCCTAATCTGCTTCTGCCTTTTTCAAAATATCTGCCAGTGTGCAGGTGAGATGAGCTATAAAGCAGAAGGGCAATTTTGTTCAGCTTTGACAGAATTTGTGATCTTAAAACAATCGGCCAGTAAAATCCAGACTCTTCTACATTTCCAGAGGGTTTGGAAACTCAGCTATTGAGAAACATTTGCTTCCTGGAGGAGCAGAGTCTGATGTTTTAAACTTATCGCTATTGCTAACTTTTGTACGTGATCTATGTAATGCGCCAGTTCGACGCTATGAAGCTTACCAGAATTTGCTTGTACTGTACACAACCATCTCCCTGTGTGAGGAGAGAAGTAGTGAGTTGAATGAGTTAATGTTAGTTCAATATTTGGAAGTGCGGCCAGCACAGACTAAAAGACTTTGTTCACTAGACAGCGCAGAAAATCTCTGTCATCATTCACAACTTCCCCTTCTGTTCGCTGAAATTCATTTGGAGAAATCTAGCTCAATGGGAGAAATCACAGACATTGGGAGATTATAACTGAGTGGAAGTGCATAGAAAGTCAAAGGCCTTGTAAAATAGAGAACGTCAACTCTGGAAAAAATAAAGAGCCTACTGCACTGAATCCCACTGAAAACCTGGTTATTCCACCAAATATTGATTTCTGAACTCTTCCTGAGATAAAACATTAATATTGTTTCTAAATGAATATTACTTAGTTTTTTTTAGCATTATATGAGGTCTGAAAGAACTGGATTTTTTTTTGTTATTTTGACCATTTCTCATTTTCTGCAAATGAATACAAAATTTCTTTGCTTGGAATTTCAGAGACATGTTGTCAGAAATTCATAGAATAAAAGAACGATGTTCATTTTACTGAAAACATAAACCTATCCATGTTATTCCTGGGAGACTTGATGGGGAAACGATTATGGGTCTTACTTCCGGTGCCCACTGGAAGTAGCAGTATTTCATTGTAACTTGTAGGGTTTTTTGCTAATCTATATTCATGATAGAAGATGCATCTCTCATTTCGGTTATAATACAATATTTAGTTAAACTTGTTCACGGACACACCGTCTGCTATCAGAGAGCCGCTCAGTACAGAGGATCGTAATTGCGAGTTTAATCACGGGCAGCGACAGGAACACGATCATTACGTTTTGTAACAAAATGACCGTGAATTAGCAGCGCTTTTAGCAGCTTGTTTCTCTGAAGAACTGACAGTAATAAAGAAGAGAAAAGCAGAGAAGCTGGTCAGACATCTGAGCTGCGATTATAAAACACCAGAACTACATAATATTAGCTTGGTGTGATGTGAATTTTATTTTCTGTTTGTATTTAAAAAGTTCATGATCTGAGGCTTTATCATTATGTTTGGGCCAGGAACATTTTTCCTCACAACCAGAACCTCGAGGTTCTCCATTGCTGAGTGTCGCTGAATCAGCTGAGAAATGTCTGCAGCTTCTGCGCTCCAGACCGTAATATGGAGAATCTCCCCACTGGACCAGAACCGAACCAAATCTCACATTCACCTGTTACAGAGAGTGTCTGCCCTTGCAGAGCTCGGGTAACTGTTGTGCTGTTCGTGGCTGTACTCTAATAATCAGACCAAGTTTAATTTGTGGCAGCAACAGGTGTGTTTTGAACATGTTCCCAAAACAAAAGCTGTAGATTTCATTGCCTACCGACAGATAAGCAAACAAAAGAATTTGGCTAAAAATTCTAAGCTTGAAGAGAGAACCCAAAATGCTTTAGGTGTGGTCATTTCATCATGTGGATAGAAAGCCAAGGGAAGAAAACCCGCATCTGCATCCGAAGCAACTGAGTCAGTGAAGTAGCAAACTATGCTAGTGGGTATTGAAGAAATACAGCCATTTCTTCAAGTCGCCATCCCTCTCCGCATTAGCTGTAGGTAAAGGTAAAACAATATTGCCACATCTAAGCTGTGATAGCTGGAGTTCCTACATGTTTTATAGCCTAAAACCTCTGTGGAAAGCCAGTTAGCTGGTTGCTAACATGTAAACAAATGTTGGTTCCGGTTAGCGGCGGAAGTCGTCCCCATATATCACTCAAAGCCTCATGGAGGCACGGAATAAGGTGGATAAAGAGTAAAATCAGAGAAACTGATCATTTTGCATTGGTCTCCTAATTTCTTCCAGAGTTATATATCCATTTTTTCCAAGCTGAACTTCAGTTAAACAGCTGGCACGCTCACAAAGGGGTATGGATATCAAATATTCATGAAGAATGTTAATAGTCAATAAATGCACTGTCTACCAGGCTGGGGTGAGATCTGATGCGTTTTTTAGACTTTGACAAATGTTGTCTTTTTTTTTTTTGCTTAGTTTCTGCCCTGTCTGTACAAGACAGCATTCTGCGCAGTTTTGTTTAAAAAATGAGAATTGTGGACAAGTGGAGGGCAAAAGATGAAGCTCTTGGTCTGAGAAAAAGACTATTTACTGCAGGCAAACAGTAACTGAGAGTTATATCCTTAATAAAAAAGAAAACAAAAAGAAAATCAATGAAACACCTGACACTGCACCTCTGTTTTGCAATTTTTTAGCTCAGCACCTGTCAGAGCTCTTTTGGAATCCGCTGGTTGGGGTAAAAATACGTGCAATTTCATGCATATAAAACTGTTTCTATTTTTTTTTATAAAAAACTCACACAAAAAAATAGGAGGAAGATTTCTACTGACAAAGTATCAGAAAATCATACCCTCCAATTTTTTATAAGAGTAGCAGACAGTAGCTGGATTTATCTCGCTGTTTGAAATAAAGAAAATAGTAAAGAAGCTTGAACATCAAGATGGCGTTACCTTTGGACCCTTGAACTCCAACATTAGTACATAAAACAATGAGCATTAAAAATAAAAGCAGTGATAGCAACATTTCTGGGTAGAATTTGAATTCATAAAATGAAGATTCATGCAAGAATTTCTCCTGTGATGAGAAGGAAATAAAGATGAATACTGTCAAAGAGGCAGTAGAATGGAGAGCCAACACTCCAGCACCCTATAGAGAGATTTAAAAGCACTCTGTGTAAGTCTAGGCAGCCTGTAGTTCTCCACAGTAATGATACAAACTAGTAGTCTGGTGGCATTTAGCTTGAGTTTTGATTTTTGCCCCATGTCTATCCACAACTTGAACTTTAAAAGGAGTAAAATGTAAAATTTCTTAACAAAAGACTCACAGAAAAGCAGGAGAACATTATTGAGAAAGAACAGCAATAACGTAAGTTTATAAACATCAATCAGACACATATAGTCTTGAATAACATGGAAATAAGTGTGATATTGACAGGACTAATAGAAACGGTAAAAACTCATATTTTTAACCATAGAAACTTTATGCTCACAAACAACACCTCTGTTGTTTGTGTTCATTCTGTTTTTTGTTCATTCTCTATCCTTCACAATAATGGCATTGTTCCGTCTTCCTTCAACTGCTGGTTGTTCAGTTCTGTAAGCTACAGAGTTAAAAAACAGTTTATCAAGAGAATTTTAAGCTTCACAATAAGGTCTGAATTGTTAAAAAGGGAATGTTTTTCCTATATGTCGAACAAATCTGCTGTAAATGGAGCTGAGATGTACCAACGTGACACACAATCGGTCTGGAATAACCAGAAGACAACCAATTAGAAGTAACTTTGAGCTGGATGTTAACCGTGTTTGGAGGGATGAAGCACATTTGTGCGATTTTATCTGCCTGTTTGTGCATCTGCCTGCATCATGTCTCCGATTTTCTGCCGCTTGTCATTGTGCCTCCTATCCAAGAAGACATATTGGCACGCCGGGGAGAGCCTGTCTAACACCCGCGCTGGTGATATTATACCGCACACGACAGTGGGACGAGCTGCCGTGACATTGATGACACAACGCGTGCCACCCCTCCACTTCGTCTCTACGTGCTGCTCCGTGTGGGCCTCCCAGTTGTATTTTTTTCCCCACTCCCTTCTCTCCTTCTAGGATTTGATGAGGTGCAGTAATGTATAAGAAATGACTTGGTGGCAACTCATCTAATATGATTTGTGTGGAAGCTCATAAAACCTGGCCAGGCGTAACTTTAAAAGAATGGAATTGGAGGGCCGTGCAGATTCAGCTGCCTCTGTCGCATTGCAGCCATCGTAAATGTGTTTAAAATCTGGTTCTGGGATTATCTGGGAATTTCTATCAGAGCTAATGACATCCCCATCATTTTCTCATAAAATGTCTTCGTGTAGAGTGTGTCTCAGCCACTTTGAACACCACTCTACCTCACAATGTTGCCTTCAGTCTGCAGCGAGGCAATGAGGCGTCTGTCTCCTCGCCGCCTCTCTCCTGCAGTGACTCTGGAAATAAATAATAAACACATTTAATTAAAACGAAAATGCGCCGCATTTCTGTGTTAATCCTAATTTATTCGCTTTAATTGAGCTTCCATTTGCTTTGCCAATGGTTGGCAGACGTGTTAATAAATATGCCATTGTCTGTATGCGGTGAAGCATTTAGCAGAGCAAATTTTAATATACGGAAGGAAGCCCTTCACCTAACTAATCAGCAGGAGGAGGAAAACCTCCTTAGGGTCATAAACTTAAAGAATGCAGCCATCACACACACACACACGCACGCACACACACAACAACAGTTAAAACCTGACTAAAGGTTGATCCACAACATGGTGAAACCTCAAAATGACACAATGAGGCTCCTCAGTACATGAAGTGAGTGAATTTAGCAAAAGATTTATTTAAACAAACACACTTAATTGTTAGTAAGAATTGTTCTACGTGAATATACCTCAAACATGGAAAAAAAACATGAAAAAAAAGGAAAATCAGTTCTATTTAGGAATGCATTGATCTGTTTTTTTTTCCTGGCTAAATTTTGTTTTTAGGGAAAACATGTTTGATGTTCATGATGCAGTTATTGTCAAGAATTAAGTGGAAAAGCATTGTGTGCTTATAGTCTAGTAACCCATTTCAGATCTTTTAGAGTGGCCTAGTGAAAGTTCTGAGGTAAATCTGATTGAAATGCCGTATCATGAATCAAAAAACCCATTCAAAACTTTCTAATGTGTCTGAATTGAAACTGTAAATAAAAGGTGAAAGTTTCATCTGCAGAGATGTAAAAGTCTCGTTAGCAGCTATCAAATGCTTGACGGCTGTTGTTGCTGCCAAGGGTGGCACTGCCTGTTTTATTGGTTTAGGAAGAAATTTTTCCATATTCTTTTTTTTTTAGCTCATTAAATGAACTAATTATATTATAAAGTCTCTAAATAGATGGTAACTGGAATTATTTTGTTATATGTGGAAGACATTTCACCTCACATCCAAAGCTTGATGAAGTTTGTCACATCCCGGATGTCTGATAATCTATACCTTCGAAATTAAATCTTAATTTAAATGTCCTTTGCTTAAATATTAAAATTTGTTTGATCAGAAACATTTTTAAGTGGAAAAATAAAAGAAGAAACCACTAATTGGGGAATACAGTTCCATAGAACTGTTTATCACGGGTTAATTATACAACCAGACATCTTTGAAAAGGAGAAGTGGAGCCTCCTGCACAACCAACAAGAATGCCACAAGTGGTTTCTGGATTGTAAATTGACAACAAAACTTGTATCTTCTTCTCCAGCAGCCATTGTACTGTGTATTCAGCAGTATAACCAGTTGAGCAAGCAAACATGCTAGAGCTCAGCTTGGGTTGCTAGGTGACGGGTGAACTGCATGGGGTTGCTGGGGTGATGGGCTGGGCTTTGCTGATTTGTGATGTTGCATTTTGGAGATTTTTCAAATAGGTCATTTTCCAGACACCAAAAACATTAACTTATTACCATAAACTGGCTGGGTGTTTATAAAGCGCTTAATATTAGAAGCATTAAGACCCAAGTAGAGATATAAGAATGTGTTAAATGTGAATTTTGCAAAATACGGTCTACCTAATATAACTTTGTTGTTCTGCTGCATTATCAAAACTTTGCATTGACAGAAAATAATGTTCAATGATGTGCTGTGACGTTTTCAGTCAATTATATTTTAACATTTTATTCTAGCCTGTAACCCTGCAACCTGTATGATATTACTTACACAATATTCTGTAATTTTAGCCAACAAACTTCCATAATACTTCTCTTTTTATCCTTACTTTGTCTTCCTATCTTACTGTTTCCTTTTTGCAGACTTTGATGAAAAGATATTCTCTATTTCGCGAAGCACAAATAATTTTTTTTAAAGCAGCAGTTTAATTACATCTTAAAAGTCTACTTCTTCTGCGTCTTTCACCGTTCTTGAACTCTGCTCCTTCGTCTGGTTGTGAAACCAGCGTTGAAGTAAACTCTCTCTCCACTCTTCTGTGTCTCTCTTTCTCATTAGTGGAGTTTTCCCTTCATTACCCTAATGTCATAATTCTCTTTTGAGAAAATGTAATTGGGCCTTTTCTTGTCAGCGATTGTCTCGGTATTTGCTGCATGTAAAATCAAGAGCGAGTGAATTTGCACCCCGGGCGTATTTCAGCTGTCTCTCGGCGTCCCATTTGGTGAATTCAGAGAGCATGAAAGAAAATGTTGAACATGGGCATGTTTCTATGAATCCTCACTCTCCGTAGCCCTCAGTGTCCCCCCAAATATTACTCAGTCTGATGCGGCCAAGCAAAACATCACACCTCGTGCATTCAAAGCAGTGCCTATTTGCGGTATCTGATTAGACTCCTTGTGTTGTCTGGGGGGGATGTAGATACCACCAATATATTTAAAGTGTCGTCGTCCACCTCAGTGTGGCCCCAGGCGAGGCATCTGCACGCATCTGCAGCATGCAAAAACAACCCACGTTGCCTCGTTATCTTCTCCAGAGCTACTAAGTGATTTATTTACCTGCTCGCCACATGTCGCTCCGGCAAAAGGATGAGGACCGTTAAGGGAGCGAAAATGCGTTGAACGAGGTGGAAACTGAGGGAGAGGGTGGGCATCAGCAAGAGTAAAGGTGATGAGAACCAGACGATAGGAGGAGGCAATGAGCAAACGAGCGCTGAGACGATGATAACAGCCGGACGATGAGAGGGAGCAGGTGGAAGGACGCGTTCAGGCGTCATTTACAGACTGACACAGTCGATGAAGGGCCGGGTGGCAGGAGGGAGCGGAAAATGAAAACGACATGACTGAGACTCCATAAAGCTGTCGTGCCTTGTGCGTCACCCTCAATCAGGGGATTTTATTTGGCTAAAATAAAATCCATGCAAACCGCGCCAGCATGCCACTTCTCATTCATTTCGAGCCTGTCATCAATAAGAAGACATCAGCAGCTGAGGGACATCAGGTGGCGGGAGACGAAAGGTATTAGTCGACTGGAAGTGGATGTCCTGTGTTGCGGCTTGTGTTTGAGCTCATGCAGCCAGTTACATTTCCAGGGACTTATTTAATAAATGGAGGAGGAATGCTTCAATTGGGTTCATGAAAAACCTTGGTTTCAAACAGGGTTGGAAACCTCATGTTACCAAGCATCAAGAGCCGACGGGAACAATTCAATATTTGATCCAAACAACATGCAACAAAGCTGTGAGTCACATAAAAATGGTATTTTATAATATTCTATTACAGATAAGCCTTGAGTTCACTCAGAATCAGTAAAAGGCTTGATTTTATTTTATTTTTTTCCTAAGCGAAGATATTTGTACATATTGTTGCTTGTTTTGTTATAGGGACAGAACAAAAAACAAAATAAAAGAACTGACCTATACTTTTAGCAGTACTTTAGGCATTAACACAAACACAAACATTAGTTTTAAGTATATCACAGCTTTCAGTACGTTGGGATTATAATTATAACCAATGAAAGGCTACTAAATATCAATTACGGTATCAATGGTAATACATGTAAATGTCGAGCTGAAACTTGAAAGTAAGGATTATAACTGCAAAATCTTCTCACTAACAGCTAAAAAACTTCAGTCTAGTGCAAAAAGTAGATGAACTGCAACAGTTATAACAGCAAAGACAAACAGTCCAAAAAATGATGGATGTTAGCATTAGCGTTATGCTTCAAGATCTATTTTTAATTAATGTCCTGCAAAATTTAAACACAATTTTTACTCTTAAAAACGTCCAGAAAGGTGTCACTGCTTAATACGCCACCAGACCAGATGTAGCTTCTATGAAGAGCAACAAATTAGTTGATAAAACTGAGAGAGAACATGAAGTTAAAATGTAAAATAACAACAAATAATGCACACGGAGCTCCATCGCTTTGGGCAGCCGTCCTTATTGCTCATTTAGAAAACCTCCACTGGTCGCTAGGAAGAGACAGTCGTATCTGAGGGCTTCTGATTGCAGGTCTTTTCAATTCGTCATTCAGTGTGACCAGAAAAATGCATTCAGAAATTAAAAACAAATGGCGAAAAAGTGTCACGTTGTCAAGAGCTCTTCATTATAGTTTTAGTAACATGAAAAGCAGACATCCTTGGGCGACAACAAGCTAAGAAACCTAAAAAACATTTGATTTAATAAAAAGAACAAGAGTTCAATATTCAACTCAAAAACCTCTTTGATGCCTTCATGTATTTACGTCATGGAGCGTGCCCAAGGCCAAACACTCAGTTGGTAACAGGGACATGATCAGGAACGCAGTCACATATTTTTTCTTTGTAATTGTTCGCATTTTGTTATGAAGTTGCTAGAAAATATGAGTAAACTCATGTCAAGAACTTTGAAATGTGTCTCATTTTGACAGGACACAGGTTTTTTTTTCCATACAAAAGACTCTAAAGACTTTAGAACAGAAAATGCCAAGGCTAAACGCATCATATTATGATTGCAGTAATATGCATATTGTAAAAGAATGGCCTATACTGCAATAAATGTTGGCTAATTATTTTCAAACTTTCTTTATTTGGTGAGACAAGTTGTTTAATATAATATAAAAAGTTTCAAATGGTAAAAAGGTGATCAAGTCATTACTAAAGCAAAACAGCAGCTGGTAGCACAAAGTAACTTTCTCATTGAAACCTTGTAGTTTAGATGCAAACAATAAGCATTGTGTATGGTTACACAACTCATTATCAAAGGTTTATGTCTGCCCTGAACCCAAAGCAGAAAGAACGTTTTATTATATGTTGTACATAACATTTTGCTGCTGTTCACCGTTTTCTTAATATTAGCACAGAAACAATTCACAAGACACAAATTGCATTTTATTGCATGGCCATCTCAGTTTTCAGACCTGAATCCTGTAGAAAATCTTCAGTCTGAAGAGAAAAGAGAATAAAAGAGGAAATGTGCTGCAGGAGAAGACAAAGTGCTGTCCAGTTGGTGAAAAGGATTGTGGGAAATATTCAGAGGGAGAGTGCCCATCATGATGACTTTGTAAAACAGGTATTTCTTTTAAAATACAATATTTCTTACAACATTGAGTAAATGAGTCAACATCGAAGGTTGTATTTTTTCAGTTCTTATGCACAAAATACAACTATTACTACATTAACAGTCATTCGTTTTACAAGCTTTTAATTTTGATTCCAAGCAAATTCAAAAATATTTTACGTATTCCGAAGGGAAAGTAAATGCTGTCGTAAGTCATATTATCCAAATATCTTAAAGGACTTGTTGTGCATGCTAAAGCTGTAGCAGTCAGTCTTGCAGTAAATGTGAAGAGGCCTCTGACTGGAGTCACTGTTGCTGTATGACAGTCTCATGGCTGTCATGACGTGCAAACAGCTCAACGTGTGGGTAGCAGAGATGATATTCCACCGTAACATGACCTGGATGACACCATCAGTTGTTGGCAAGAACTGCTAATCCACCACATTTGCTTTTGACACTCTTTAAATCTCTCGGTCGGAGCCAGGGATGTGACCCTTGTCTACTTTGATCGATTGAAGAGATGGTTTGAACTTCTCTCTCTGCCAACAATACCTAGCTGGCACAGTTATACATCATAAAAACTGTCAGAAAATAAAAAGGTAAGCGCAAAAATCCTTCCCGCTGCTCAACATCTAGAACCAGAGGGAATAAATGTCCAAACATCAAACGTCTCAACCACAAAAGTGATGAACAAAAGTCCAGGAAAAGGACAAATCAGAAGTAATGCAACTGAGCCACTCTGACACGCTGCCACCATGAGCAGCGCAATTTGATTATTCTATTTTTATGGAATAATAACCTTAAAGTTGCAGCATGTAACTTTTATAAAAATATGTTCTTATCATATTCACTAAAACTGTTATATTCTGGTTTTAGATTATCGGTGAAAAATAAAATCGAGTTCCTCTCACTGAAAAAAACATTCAATTTTACCAAATGATTTTGGTTTAGTCTCTAGTGCAAATATCTGAGCACACTTGAAATAAGACAAGTGACTTAAATGTAACTTTTCAGCAAGATATAGAGGCTATTTTTAAGTAAATAATTCCTTAATGATGAAAAAGTAGATAAATTAACTTATAACATGGGGATGAAAGTCTTGTTCTGAGTGAAATAATCTGTCAATGGGAATAATACTTTTTCCTAAATATTAAGGAATTATTTGCCTAAAACAAGCCTCTACATCTTGCTTAAAAGTTACTTTTAAGTTAGTTTTGTCTTATTTCAAGAGTACAAACATATTTGCACTAGAAACGAACACAAAATTACTTGGTAAGATTTTGTGTTTTTGCAGTGCTGCCTTCTTCCAAATGCTTTCTGAAGAAATACACAATAATAACTAAGCAGAGTCAGGAGGAGGATTTTAAAGCTGTCAATCACACATGTGTTTGTGCTGCTTACATCCTCTCCCTTGCTTCCTGCTATGCTGCAGCTATCTCCCACAACTAAGCCCACTATGAATGCTGAAGCCAGTTAGCATTGCAACTGATGACAGTATTTCTGTAATGGCAAGTCGTTTCTCTGACATTAGCACATTAAGCAGCATGTACATGACCATGATTGACAGCACTAAGACCTTCCTCTTTGCTCTGACTGGTTGTTGGTTGCACTGGGAGGAGGTTTAGGAGCTCTATCTTTTCGCATTTTGTCTCATGCTATACCACCACAACGTAGTTTAAGCACAAATGTAAAAAACATTTTTTTTAAAATAAAAGTTAAGTACTGCAGCTTTAAACTCTGTCAAATTTGAAGCAAACTTTCTTTAGTTAGATGCACATTGAAAAAGTGATGAGTTCAAGCTTCCAATGGAAATGTGATAGACGCCACTTAACCACCAGAACTGTTACGAATCTATAGGAGGCAGACGCTTGGAAGCAAACGCTGGTTTGCCAAGGTCAGCCGTGAGGTGCTCAGAGATATCAATGCCTGTGAGGCAGCACTTTTATCCACAGCCAAGACTCACGCTGCTCCCTCGAGCTCTGCCTCTCCTTGCTGTGCCACCCCCTCTCTCTGTCCCCTCTGGATCTGCAGGCTTAACTAAGTCAACCGTGTAAGCACATCTCTCCCACCGCTGGAATCAGACTCCGTCAGGGCCCCTGCTTGCTTCGCCACACAGCATGCTTAGGGCACGCACCGCCAGTTTCCGCTAGATGCCAGACAGACGTACATGGAGAGTTCCCCCCACACAACCAGCCTCCTGTGCTCTGGGGGACCTTTCCCACCTCAATGTGTTGGTTTCAACCCAGAGGTTCGGTGCCATTTATTCCACGGCCGTTCTTCTACAACCCACTAACTCCTTCAATTTAGGGAGGGTTTGTGTCCAACACAATCAGGGATCTTAGAGCTGGAGTGCTAAATGGGCCCTCTTAATGTCACCATGGAGAAAAATGGGAAATCTCTCAATTTGGCAAGAAGGAGAAAACTTGATGGAGAGGGAAGGTTTTAACCGGCAGGAAACCTGGTGACCTTTCTGTTTTCTGACGCCTCGACTCGATTGCCCTTTTGAAAATGTTAATTCCAGACGGTCCTCCAAAAAGGCCCTTGGTGTGCCAAATAAAAGGCTAAAGGAAGACCACAAGCTGGGCGTGTTGTGAGGGTACAGTTGCAATTTCAGGAACCTGTATAATGGGATGCAGGCGGAACTAATATCTGAGCATCTTTTAGCCTACTACTTCAAAGACTGATCAAGAAACGTTAAGTCCTGCCTAATATTTTAAAGGCTAATTTTATAATTGCATGAAACTCATCATCTCAAAGTGTGACCTATTGTGATTCTTTGAAAGAGTTAGAATCAGTCTATGGGTGATAAAAAACATGTTCATTACATTATTTTTTTTTTGCACAAAATGAATCTTAGATAATGAGATTTTAGTCTGTTCAGTTCTGCTTCTTTCAGAATGAGCTGTTTTAGGGTCTTGACACTTTAAATCCAAGTAATCTGCTGCAGGACACAACCCCCAAACACAACGTTGACACTCACATGTGGAAAATTCTGCAAACAGATGTGCAATTACACAAATGCCCATCTTCGAAAATGTAAATGAAAAATCCCAAAGTTGTAGTATAACAAAAAGAAAAAAAGTTTAAATGTTGTGCATACTTTGTCAAGGCACTCAAAACCTGCATTTTAGGAAGGAACATCTTTTTTTCTGGCACCTGTCCAATGCTGCAAAACAGCACAAAACTGCTGTTTCTTGAGCTCTACAAGCGCACATGAAGAGCATCTTAATTATTTGTGATTTCCTTCATTCAATGGGCTGCAGAGGTGTGCAAAAAGGAATGGAAAGCATAATTATCTTAATGGAAGACTGAGATGCATGCCCTTTGTAACACAAGCACCTCTTAACAGCCAAATCAATAGCACACTACGGCTGTGCCCTGAGCACAGGAGTGGATCACCCCCATCTCCACTATTGAGCACTGATGATCATAATAAGCAGCTTTGATGCGATTCACATCACCACAAATAATGAGGCATCCTCATCCTGGAGAACACTATATTAGCTTTCTGCTTCTCTCTTTCTCTCTCCCAGCAAAGTTCAACGTAAATGCAGCTTAACAAGTTTCTCTTCAAGCCTCTCCAGGGCGTTGAATCCCACTCATTTACTTCCTCCCTTTCTCTTTGCTTCCTTTGCATGTTGAGTGGCATTTTTCAGAAGATTAATTAATAATCATCACTTTGTGAAGAACTCAGTTTGGCAGCATGATGGGAGCAGAAATAGAACAAAATCTGATGGCTGTGTTGCAGGGGAAGGACAGCAATATTCCACATGGCTGCCATGCTTCTTGGGGAGGCGACACACATTACCATGCAAAAATATTCAGACCTCATGAACATTTTCACATCTTGTCACGTTACAATAACAAAATTCAACGTGTTGCATTGGGATTTTATGTTACAGACAAACACCAACCAGTAGTGCAAATGATACATGGAGGAATTTGTGTTCAGGACCAGAGGAAGGAAGAAAATCATAAAATTGTACTTTAGTAAGAGTAGCAGTACTTCAATATATTTTTTACTAAAAAGTAGCCATCTGGAAAATTGTTCAAGTAAGAGTAAAACATATTTAGTAAAAATTATACTCTTCTACAGAGTAAGTAAATAGAAAATATGATTCAATATTTCAAAATTGTCATCAAGTAGACAAAACATAAAGTTATGTGTAGAGTTTACTTTGTTCTAATATACACATCACCTACTGTATTAATTTTATGTAATGTACTTCCAGGGACAACATATAGTATTTACTGTATTTTATTAATTTCCAAATGGGACAACAGGGTCAGCATATTGAAATAACACTAGAACAACAAAGCTGGTTTAGGAACAAGAGGTGTGTGTGTGTTGCATACATTTTTAGTTAAAATATGTTTGTTCTTTCTTCATTGACGTAATCTGTATCCAGCATTTTTACTCAAGTGAAAGCAGCAATAGTTCATAATAATGTTACTCAAGCAAAAGTTAAAAATATGAAAACTACTCCTAAAAATGCATTTTTTTTTTCAAAAGGTTACTCAAGTAACTATCCATCTCTGTTCATGACCCAATTAGCTAAATGAACTCCAGTGATCAGACAAATTAGGGGTGAAATTGTCTGGAATTTTAAATCAGATTTAGATTACATAAGAATAACAGTAAACATGTTAACTGTCACTGGGGAAGAAAACAACTGGTCTAATCCAGCAGTAAGTGATTCTGCTTTTGTCGTTATTCAGTTAAGCAAAAGGTAAAGTAAGGAAAACTTCAAGCATGTGGAAATTTTCTGTGCTCCGTCCAGAAGGAGAACAACCCTAAACATGCAACAAAGACTCAAATGAATGATTTGATGAAAGCATAATATTCATATTAGATCTAAGTCCCACTGAGAATCTATTGCAAGACTTGAAATTTGTCTAGACCTCTCTATCAAATCTGACTCTGTTTGGGATATTTTTGTGGAGAAAGCTAAGAGGGATTCAGTTTCTAAACACCAAAAAACACCTGCAGCTGTAATTACATCTAAAAGTGGCTCTCCACACAGTTACCCACTTTCTGCTGGCAGTGCATAATAAAACTCCAACAGAACACACAGAAGTTTGTTTTTGTAGCGTGACAAAAAGCAAAAAAGTTCAAAGCTTAAGGGGTAAGACTGATTGTTACTTCAGGTGTCAGCGGGCCATTAAACAGAAACGCTGATTTCATCGGCGCATTACTCCTCCCTGAGTAAGAATCCTCCTAGGAGGCACCACACCTCCGTACCAGACGCAGTCTGCATAGCTAGCTAAAATGACTCTGCGAGCATCAGTTGATTCCCCTTTGGCTCATAACGCTCACATAAAAAGGAAAAGCATTTTAGGAGGTGGTGGGAGGAGGGGGCGATTTATGTGGCAACTCTGTGAATGTTGATAGTCAGACACTGCTGTCATTCAGATCAATCTGGGAGATTCATCCTGACATGTGATCAGTGTCAGAACAAACGCTGCAGGAGCCTCTGATATATGGACAATCTGTTCGCTGAGAGTATTTTTTCCTTTCAGGCACAGCAGCCATTACAGCAGACGTATAATTGAAGTGAAAGCACTTAGAGCGAGAGTGAAGAGGCATTTTCATTGGTCACGGTCAGATGCAGGTAGTTTGAAATATGTCCCACACTTTGAGTGTCATTTTTCAGGTGATGGCTTTCGTAATTTCCAATTAATATCATGAAATATTTGCTGAATATATCTCAATAAATGCTTCTTCTGTATTTTTTTTGTGCAGAGACAGTTCTCTGCTTATTGCTCCCTTGTTTATCCTTGTTTTGCCCCATTTGGGTCGTTTTTAAACGTAAGCCTTAACACAGGGGTCTTATAATAAACGGCAGCCAATCACAGATTGTGTGCAAGGGGACCATAAACAAAGCTGTCCCTTCAAATTGCTGTTGCTTACAAATTCATGCTTTGTCAGCAGAAGATGGACTTTCACATAAAAATCTGTCGATACAGCAGCCTCCCGTTGAGGTGTGGTTGTAATTACGTTTGGAACGATCGGTAAATTAAGTTTTATTTGTTTGACTTATTGCCTTGTGCAGTCGATTCCTGCCGTCTTATTCTTTTTCTTTCTTGAACACTGGCACTGCTTTACAACGAAGACCCCATTAAAAATGTTGTCACCCTGCAGAAACTGTTTTCCTTTACAGACCGTTCATTTGTTAGTCAATAATAAAGCTAAAATCAGCTGTCTTATCTTAACCAACGTGTTTCTCGTGATTTAAATATTAGGGTGATGGCATATAAGCATTTCGTCCTCAAAGCATTGGAGCTCATTACCAAATGACTAATTAAAAGTTAATTGCAAAGTGTTTACTTGGACATTGTTTCTACAGCTGTTGCTCATCAGATCATCAGGCAGCCAGCACAAAGGATCTGGGAGAAATTTCTGGTCCACAAGATGTGGTAGATCTACGCTCTTCTCCCATATTTTGGGTCACTTTGAGTAATTTGCACCATGTTTATCCAGAGATTCCTGTGTCTGCCCTTTGTGAAGAGGATTGTTGACCAGCTCAAACCTTTACACACACCACTGAACCTCATCAGGTCATATGGATCCGACTCCTATCCGTCCCAGCAGCATGTCAGCCATTGTTAAATCCTGTAAACTCAAACTGACTGCAGTCTAAAGATCTCTGCTCTTACAAGTCATTATCTCTTCCACTGTGGTAAAACTGCTCAACCTTTAAATGTTTTCTGCATGTGGATGAAAAACCCCACAAATGTGTGCAAATATTTGCCTATACTCTGCCAATGTCAAAGAAACTTTGCATTGTTTCTGTTAAATAAGGGTTAGGGTTTAATTTATCATGTGCGATAAATTTAAATCATGCGTGAATAAGGTTGTGGTAAGTTATTAAATGAGATGATTTCTTAGAAGACATGAGTACACAAGCCGGCCAAGTAAGAAAGTTGAAAACAGGGCTTTTTTACGAGACAATTTTTGAGGCTTTGAACACATCACAGAGACAGGCTCAATTCATCATCTGGAAAGTGAAAGAGTATCGTTCAACTGCAGACAGAGTAACACATTAACATCCAACTAAACTGACAGGCTGACAAAGAGAGCATTCATGTTTTGTTGGGTTTTTCTTTTACATCTGATAGTCTGGTAGATTCGGTTCAATTACGGACCAAAATTATAACATGAAATCTAATTTGTAGAGTAATAAAACCTGCATGCAAGTTTGAAACCATCTGTACAAAGGGAAACAACAAGAGTCCTCACAGAAACTCCTTCCACTGGTTATGCAGCAGATCTCCTCCTCCTGCAGATGAATTATGTAAAAACCATGTGATTTTGACTCCTGATCCCACTCAGCCTGGGTATCGTTGTCTCTGTTGTTTCTATATTTTATCATGCAGAAGCACTTATCAAGAGTCACAAGCTGCTTTCTGTGCCTCATAAATTGTAATTTAGAAAGAGAGCATTGCCAGTTTTACAAATCTCATGTATTTATTAAAACAAAACACTATGCATTGCTTTGAGTGTTGTTCCAGATATTCTTTGTCTCTTATAGAAAAAGGAAAAAGGGAAAAACTGAGAGCACATTGCTCTAAGATTCCCCAAATAGATCAGGAAGATGCTTGCAGCATAAGTTTCACTTTTGTTTTGTTTTGGTCTCCGATTCAGCTGCTTTTACTCACACTGTGTTTTTAATGTTTAGTTGTTTTTATTTACTCACCATATAAGCTACATCTGGTCTGGCCTTCTGTTTCGGTGTTAAATTTTTCTGGAGGGGGTCATCAGCTGAGATAATGCTGCCAATATCTGAACAATCTCTCTCCTGCTATTAACTTTTTTCTATTCTCTCACATAGAAAACATGCCTACATCAGTTATTCTGTTTCTTTTTGTGAATCTACTCTGACTCCTCCTGAGCCACGTCCTACTGGAGGTTTCCTCCTGGTTATAATCTCATGTAGTCACAAATCAATATTCAGTATTGTCTGATTTAAAGAAATATATAAATTTGAACTTGATGTAATATTGACTTTGGTGTAAACTACCTTGAGTACAGAAGTTAACCGGGATCAAACTCCAGTCTAACTGTCATTTGTAATAAAAGTGTGTTGCTCTAAGTTCTAGCATAGGTTCCTAAGAGGACCCTTGTCTATCTACAACAGAGTTGATCAAGTTTTGACCAGAAAGCAGAAGCAGTTAAGTTGCTTTTTGGTTTAATACATCAGGAGAGCTACAGGAGACTTGTCCATGGTGTACCTACTCCTTTTCAGAAACGTAGTAGTAAGCAAATGATTTTATTCTTGGCTATGCATGCCCATATTTTTCTCTATCCCACTCATTACTTGTTCTCTTGTTTCTTTAAAACTTATTTGAAATAAATAAATAAATAAATAAATAAACAAAGTAAAAATCTAATTTCTTGCTGAGTGAATACAGGAGAACGGCTGCAGCTCAGAACCTGCTAGGATAATTGAGTGTAGTCAAGTCAAGTTCACATCATAAAAACATCATACAGTAACAAATTATGAAAGCAATAAACATTACATTTTGTCCAATGCCATCATCAAAATGATCAAACAAGTAAACAATAAATATGTTGATAAATGTTCCACTTACTACCAAGTCAGTGTTTCAGCTGTTTTGCAGTTTCCTGCAAGTTTCTTTCCAGATTTGTGGTGCAGGAACTGAATGCTGCTTCTCCATGTTTGGTTCTGGGGATGCAGAGCAGAACCAGAACCAGAAGACCAGAGAGGTTTGTTAAGGTTGATACAACACCAGCAGATTTTTTAAATGTATTTTGGTGTTAAGCTGTTCAGTGATTTACAAACTAACAAAAGTGTTTTGAACTCTTTCCTCTGAGCTACAGGGAGCCAGTGTAGAAACAGAGTGATGTTATTTCTCTATCTGGTTTTAGTGAGAATGGTATTATTCTCCTGACAATACAGAGCTCTTCCTCTGCACTGAGGCAAGGATAACATGGAAAACTCATCACACATTGATCCTGTTTTGAATAGACAATAGATGGATGGATGGATGGATGGATGGATGGATGGATGGATGGATGTAAAGCTACAGGAACTGCAGCACCAAAAAGAAGATCAGATCTTAAAGTTGTTTGCTGAAACACTTTAGAGCGTCCCCGTTCTTTATCTTGCTCCTCTAAAGCTCAGAGGCCTGGTTTTACAATTCAAAGAAAATAACAGTCAGTAACCAGCTGGAAGTCTGCAGCTGCGTCTGACCGCAAGACAAACATTAGTTGAGGAGAACATTAGGTAATCCTCTCAGCGTATTCAAGTTGGTCGCTCTGCTCAACACGCTTCCTTGCCACGCCCGTCAATGGCTGCTGGTAATTACAGGTAACAAGTTAGAAATCCCTTATTGATCAGTAATTGGCTTGCAGACAGGCGACATGGGTGAGCACAAATTCCCTGTTATTGTCACTTTGCTGACTTAATGACACTCCCCAAATGGCAGAAGATTTCACTTTGCATCTCATCACAGTGCCTGCACACGCCTCTAACGAGGAGCTGCAGTGGTGGAACTGCGCTGGCAGAGAGAAGTGATCTTGGCAGAGTGAATCAGAGTCAAAACGCAGCGTTACTCACTGCCATCTCTCACCCCAGGGGCTGGCTGTACATACAGGCCCCATAACACACTCTGAGAGCAGTTATTATTAGCAGAGAAACTACTTCATGGTAATGGCTTGAACAGAGCATGCTTCTCAAACACAGAGATCAATGTATGATGAGTTGTCCTTGTTATCCATTGCCTCTGTACAAAGGAAGAACATTGTATTGTCAGAACGATAATACCACAACGCCGCTTCACTCATCTGTCCATCCTTCACCCAAAAACACACAGCTTACTAAACTTGCTGCATCCTCACATTGACAGCTATTTTCTGCCTCCTCTGTAAATGTTAGGTCAAAAGTTCATTCTGAAATAATGGAGCATGTGACCTTTTTCTCTCGGCGAGCAGAAGATATTGCTCCTGAGAAATTGGAGCATTTTTGATGAGAGGGAGGCACGGAGGAGGAGCAAGTCCCTGAGGGAGAAGGAGAAATGTCACAATCACTACCAGAGCGCAGCCTGGCACGGGCATCAACCTTTCACTGCCTCTGTGTGTGTGTGTGTATGCTTAAGATGGGAAAAAAGGAAAACACATCCTTGCGGTTGTGGGATCAAATTAGGAAATGTAAAAAAGAGACATTTAGAGAAAGATGAAGAGACAGAAAAGAACATGTGGGCAGTGATGTTTCAAGAAGATCAAGTTCCATCAAGCTGTATGTTAATAGAGTAATAATTTGGATGTTTATGGTCTGAAAGATAGTAGAATACAATATAGTCTGCACATTAAAAAACTGCTTTTTCAAAAACTACTTAAACTGCACAAAGTTTTTGGATAATTGACTTCCAGGCATCCATTATCTTCTCTGATGTCGATCTGTAGCAGATCCAGGAGGAAAGCCCAGTCTTAACCCAGAAACCCTCTCCAGCTCTTTCTGTGTGATCCTGATCCTGTTCCCAAGCCAGAAGGGATATGTAGTCCTTCCTTCCGGGATGTTCTGGGTCTGACTCGGGTTCTGGCCGTCGCTGGAGCCCCTCCAAAAGGAGCCACTTATAAAACATCCTCATCAAATTCCTGAACCACCTCAGCGTCTCCACATCTTCTTTATTTTACGCAATTTAGCAAATTCTTGGATTCATGAGATCATGTATCAGAACAAAATAAAACTGTTGCATTGCTAAAAATGGTTCTCCTCCTGGACCCTGATACATTCACAGACTGCAGGATCTCTGTGCAATGAATGGCTGGATGCCCAGAAGGTCTGTGTTCAGGATGGCAGTAGTGGGTTCAATTGATGCTCAGGTCAGTCAGCCCTTGGCTCTGGATCAGTCCCAGCTTGTGATGCTCAGGCTGGCTGTCATCAGGTCAGTATGTCAGGTCTGACCATCTTGCACAAACGGCCGCCTTCAGAGCTGCACGAGCTGACTGACCTAATTAGCAGAACTGAGTAATTGCCCTCCCATCCAGCTTATTTGGATGCAAGAAGTGCACATATTTTAAAACTTTTGCTGAAGTGGGAAAAGGAGTGACATGAATTTATAATGCTGGGGGCAAAATTCACATTATATGAAAGGAAGTATAAAAAAGAAACATTAAGTAATTTTTTAAATTCTTATTTTGGTTTTGACCAAAATACCTTTTTCAGAAGACCTTAATGATTTATATGGTTAGTACAACTTACGTAATTTAGAGGAACATGAGAAACTAGGAATACTAATAGTTTTTATAGCAGCTAAAGAATCAATTAAAAAAACATACAAATATAATGCCATCCATTCATTTGTCCATCAAATAAAAGTCTGTGTCCTCTCTTCCAATAATGTGGCACTGAATGGGTAAATAAAAAAAAAAAGTGGGGCTAAATATTGAGCCTTTGGGAACGTGAGCTTCCAGGTCAAACTTTTACCAGCTGTACAAGTTTAAACACTTAAAAAAGCATTTAAACTTTTATTTTAAAAATACTTTTAAAAAGTATTTAAAAGTTTAAATACTTGGAGATTTTACAGCAAGTAGGTACAAAACACAATGACAATACACAAAGGAAAAAGTTGAAAAAATGACTTTAATATAAATTCTGAACAGAACAGAAGTAATAAATTAACACAAAACCTCAAAGTCAATATGGAGTTTCATTCAAAAACATTAAGGCAAAACCAAAACCCAAGACGATCTGAAAACTACTAATAGAGCCACAAGAACCTTGAAGTTCTAATTATTAAAAATGTAACTTCAAAACATAAAGGAAAGTATCATTTTACTCTTCAATGCACTCAGTTCTGAACTGTTCAAGGTTCACCAAACTTTGGTATTCCTGAAACATTAAACTCTAATCTCTCTGAATATATAACCAGTATTTCATCCACAATGTGCTAACCTTTTGCAAAGTCATGCTTTCCAACCATAATTTATTTATGCCCAATTTTCATCTAAATGAGGTGATAATTCTCCAAACATCTTTGTGAAATAAAATATCACTATAAATTAGTAACAATGTCAAAATGTTTTCTTTTTATTTTAAGTTAATACAACTTTCTCAGAGATTTTGTATCCAATTGAATTCACCACACCAAATGTGAATCTGAAGGTTAAAATTGAAGTTAGCTTTACTGATTAAAATGGCTTCTCCAAGTTTTTGGGGAAAATTATCCACATATGATTTTTTAAATAAAATTTTGTCCCTAAAATAAATAAATAAAAATAACTAAATTTAATTAACTTAAAAGATTAATTGAAAGATCTGTGAGGCTTATGATTAACATGGGGATTAATTGTAAGTGAAAGAAAATGACTTTGAAGAAAAGTTTAATAAAAATCTGTTGTAATTTTAGCATTTGGCAAACATAGCCGAAAAATGCTCTAAAGTAGGAAAAAAACAGTTATTTAAATTTATATGATAATATGTGTAAGTTTGCATGAATCTTTCATTTAAAGGGTCTTTATGTTTGTCCTTTCTCTCCATGTGTGCAGCTTCAGTTTGGAAACAAGTAATTGTTTTTCTTTTATTAAAACACAGTTTATCTCTCAATCAAACTGTCAAAGGACATTCAGTTAACAGCAACATAACAGCCTTACTTTTCTGTGAGTTTATCATTTTATGGTTATATCTCAGTATTTTATTTAGCAGCCATGTTTCTGAGAGCTACATTACTTAAGGTGATATTAATTAGTACGGTGGAGCCTGGTTCCAGTAAATAGCTAAAATCTGCAAATATTTGAAATGCTATTAATACTAACGTATAACTAATAACTTCAATAATTAAAAATAAATTAATATGCATTAAAACGTACAGTGGAAGGTGTCTAAGCATTACCAAAGAAGTTAATATCAAGGGCCATTTTTATTTTTGCTCTGTGGAGTTCAGCCAATCATCGCCAAGGATAGATTACTTTGAAAACACCAATCAAAGTAATCAACTTTAATAGTAACTTTCATACCTAGTAATATTGTGTCTTGGTATCTCAGCTTCCTAAGCTGCATTTTCATTTGAATATTTTAGATATGCTTTACCAAAAGATTGATGAATGGGTGAATTTTCCTATAATACTTTAGAGTTATGTTTCCCAGAGAAATCTGTGATGAATAGGTGAATCTGCGAACAGATGGGATTGCAATGTAAAATGAAATACGATGCTTTCCAGCTAGACGCAGTTATTCTTTCATGTGTTGATGAAATGATCCTCAAATTCTTCCCGTTTGTTTGCTCATCAGACACATGCTGCTCGGCTCCTGTTTTCCCCCCCTTTCCATCCTGCTCAATATTTCATGCCACTGTAAGTGCATCTATTCTCATCGTTCCCCTTGCCCTACCACCTCCTGGCTGTCAAAACATAATTTTCTATCATCCCCATCCACCATCTGAACCCTGTGTGTGCCCCTTGGTCTTCCAAACTATATTGTCATTCGTCGTGAAATGACTTAAGGAATGCAAATAACTCAAAGATTTGGACAAGGATTTAAATGGGATACAACTACAAATCTATTTTTGCACCAAAGAGCTGGGAACTGATTTTTTGTGTTAGGAAATCACCTGGAAACATGAAATCTTAAGGTGCGCGTCTCTGTTTCAGAGCTAATACACAATTTTCTAGCCCATAAACTCATAAAACAGTTCAGCATTAAAACAAGTTGTATCTTCAGAGGTGCTACCTTACAAACAACAATGCCTGGAATTAGCAATGATCAAAGAAAGTTTAATGTTTTCTGTACCAGAGGAAATCCACAAAGGACAATTACATCAAGTCCCAGGAAGCATGCCTTTTGGACAGCTATAGCTTTTCAGCTTGTTTTGTGGCCTCAAATGTCTGACTTTGAGCAAATGTCCATCCATCCATCCATTTTCTGTTCACCCTTGTCCCTTAGTGGGATCAGGAGGGTTGCTGGTCTCTATCTCCAGCTACGTTCCGGTCGAGAGGCGGGGGTCATCCTGGACAGGTCGCCAGTCTGTCGCAGGAAAACACAGAGACAGACAGGACACACAACCATTCACACACACACTCACACCTAGGGAGAATTTAGAGAGACCGATTAACCTGACAGTCATGTTATTGGACTGTGGGAGGAAGCCAAAGAACCAAGAGAGAACCCACCATGCACAGGGAGAACATGCAAACTCCATGCAGAAAGACCCCCGGGCCGGGAATCGAACCCAGGACCTTCTTGCTGCAAGGCAACAGCTCTACCAACTGCACCACTGTGCAGCCCCTGAGCAAATGTTAGCATCAAATATAACCCAAGTAGATATATATTCCTTTTATCAAGTGAAAAAAAGCTACAATAACCGATTATGTAAAAGCAGTTGCCCCCAAAACCTAATGGCTTCTTGTGCCACCCCTGGCTGCCACAAACACCATTAAGACTTTGCAATAACTGACAGAAAGTCTCTTACTCTCCTTTACAAAGATTTATTTTAATTAAAAAAAATCTATTCCAGTCTTTCTGGTTTCAGAGCACAGCATGTTTAAAGTAATGCCATGGCATCTCAGTCATATTCATCTGGTTCTTGACTTTGTTTTGGAGTGGATGTTGAAGGTCACAATCTGATGGACCATAATTTTCCTTCAGGATTTTCTAGATTTTATGGTTGCATCAATTATGACAAGTTGCTTTGTCCCTGCAAAGCAGCCAGACCATCACACTGCCACCACCATGTTCTTCTGCTTGTCTGCCAATTTGCTAAAACCCTGGTAGATTTACTCTAAACCTAATTACCTTTCAAAAAGTCAAACTTTTACCTCATCAATCCAGAGAATGTTTTTCAAAAGTCTTGAGGATCATGAAGATTTCTTAAATATTTTCTGGCGCTAGTGAACTTTATTCACTTGAATAAAGTGTCTCAGCATTTTATTTTATCCTTCTGCCATTTTTGTTACTTTTTCACACTTGCATGGATTCAGCGAAGGAAGGGAAAACGGCAGAGGCACATTTTTCACTTTATAACTACAAACTTAATTGTTCTTCTACAACTTGTACATTTTTCTCCTGAATTTGACTCAAACCACCAAACAGACATGTTTGATGCATGTTCTGCAAATGCCAGGGGTCATTTTGGAAGAGCTCTAAACATGCCCATTTGTGCCTAATTTGTTTGCCTGCGTTTATAATTTTTCTAGTTTAATTATATTAAAATTAATTTTTACTTAATGCTGAATCAGAATGAAAACAAAACCTTGAATATATATATATATATATATATATATATATATATATATATATATATATATATATATATATATATATATATATATATATATATATATATATATATATATACATAATAATTACAAATGAATTGAGGCTATAAATGGTAATGGGACTTTACAGGATCTGGACAGATTGTAAACTGCAGACAGCAAGCAGGCGAAATAGACGGTTCGTGGGCCGGATGTGGACTGCGGGCCTCCATTTGAGGGTCATTGGTCTACAGATCTCGAGAGTCTTTCTCTCTCTACATATATATAGATATATATGTAGAGAGAAAAAAATCAATAAAGTTTGGGTATATAAAAATGACAAAATGAGGTATGGCTATTGTTAATAGAACCTATATGCTTTTAATTTTTTATAAATGGTGTGCTTTCAGAATTTTAACATCATCTGCTTCTGTTGTTATTTTTTTGAACAATGTATTTTGTATTCAAAGTTTGACATTTCACTTGATTAACTGATTAATCAGTGAAGTCGCTGTTTGCTGACATCGCCACCGGACGCTAAACTCAATCAGACCATCCTCATTTAAACCCATTAACACCAAAACCTGAGAAAACTCCACAACGAGACGAAGGGAGGCGGCGAACAGATGGGGGGTTGGAGAAATCAGTGAGAATGCCGACAGAAGCCTCGAGGAAGAATAAGGAAATCCCACAGAGGAAGAAACCGGCACATTTTTTCTCTTACAGGAATATTGCTTACAACGGTAATGAAGTAGGATGAAGGAGGAGATCGATATGTAGCCAACAAGGATATATGAAGGTGTCGAGGCTGATTGATGAGAACAAATTATCTGAATAATCAATATGCCCATAGCTGGTGTTCATGAATTAATCACAAACAGATCCATGGTCAAGGTAACGAGAGGTTGGAACAGCCCTAACCAACGCCTGTAGCAAAATACAAAGCGTGGCTCTGCCGAGGCAATAAGCATGTGCAGGAATGGCGTCACGTGGTGCAAACCCCTAAGAACAAATGTGCTCAATAACTTATGACACTCAGAAAGCACATCATAAATATGCATTTGGACCTCTGCTGCTTGAGACGAGTTCAGGAAACATATTAAATGTCATTTCCTATATTTTCATCTCACTTTTATTGGCAACTGTGTGGTTGGCATACGCAACAGGAAGGCCACGATAATCGGTTTATGAAGGAGTGTGGGATTGATGCTCCATATATGCAATGCTTTCCTCCTGAGCGAGAGGCGACAAAAGAATAAAGAATAACAAATGGTGGCAAAGATGGAGGGAAGTGATGCAGTGGAGCTGCACAGATAGGTGTTGGGACAGTGAGAGATGGCGGGCGGGGGGAAGCGATGGCACTTGCTTATTTCATCCGCTCCTTTAACTCCAGTCGCCACAGCAACATGCCTGGAGGGCACTCAAGAGAGGCATCTTCGCCGACAAAAACAACAGAGAGGCGCAGACTGAGTGCGAGCAAACGGGAGGCAAAGTAGTCGCACTAAAAGAAACGGGAGCTGCAAAAAGTGGGAGCCATGTAAGACTGACACGATCACAACAATCAAAGAACTTTGCTGGGGTTTTATGTGAGAGACAAACATGAAGGAAAGAATGGATTGATTTCACAATATTTTACCAACTGCAATGTGAAAGTGTGTCGTATGTTTTATATTGAGTTCATCTCACTCAAATTTTGTAGAACCAGTTTTTTTTTTTGGTAATTACAGCTGTGAGTTTTACAATTATGTCTAACAGCTTTGCATGTCTGGAGAATAATATTGTTGCTGATTCTTTACAAAACAGCTCAAACTCAGTTGGGTTGAATGGAGACCATTTGAATTCTTTCTTCAGATTCTCTTCTGGTTTTAGGTCTGTACTTTGACTTGGCCATTCTAACACATAAATGGTTTGTGTAAAACATTTCCATTGTAACTCTGGAACTCCCTGTTGTTTTTCAGCCTCTAACAGGTTTTCCATGAACTCTGACCAGCTTCCCTGTCCCTCCTGAAGATACCCACAACATGATGCTACCACCACCATGTTTCACAGTGCGAATGGTGTATTTGGGGTAATTTTCCAGCCACACAATCTGTTTTGTTGATGGGTCAAAATATTTACCTATGTTCTTCTTTGTCCAGAGCCTCTTTTTCCACATTTTCTGTAATTAAGTGCCTTCTAAATTAATCTAAATAGTTTCATATTACTGTTACAATATCAGTGAGAATAAGTTTTCTTGCAACATAAATATGAAAAGTATATTTTCAAGAAGAATCTTGTTCTGACTCACTCCTCTGAAGTTTAACCAACAGTATTCAGATTTATGGGTGTGAATGTCGCTTGCATGCCCTTGAAAAATGTCATAAGACACAGAATTAGCAGAGTTAATCAAACCAAGACTAATGTTTCACATTTGAAATTAGCAGAGCTGTTAATATGGCGGGTCGCCATTAGGATCGATAGAGTGGTTAAACTACCAGCGGCAAAATGAAGCAGGTTAATTAAAGGCTGCAAATGTTCAAACCCTCTCCCAGTGCAAATTCTGCTATTAAACACACACAGACACGCAGGTACACACGTGTAATCGCGCCAACACATTTGGTATCACTACACGTCCAATGGCTTCCTGCAAACAGCATTAATTTCCCCAAGTATTAATCTGAAATTAATCCCAACTAACCTCAAACATCAATTTTGATTTTATTTTCTTCTAATTCGGTTGTTTATATCTCTAACACATTATGAAAGTCATTAAGAAGAAGAAATTCATGCTGGAGCTCCAAATGTTTTCAGCAAATCCTTTCAGTTGCATCCAATATTGTTTTCTGCAGTGACAGGAAGAATCTACAGGCGACTTCAAACCAAACAGGTTTTGGGAATCCCTGAGGATTACTGGAGAGTTTCATCACAACTGCAAATCTTTAAATAGATACATAAACATCTATACATTTATTTATTTATTTATTTGCATTTACCCAACCAAATGGGTCAGCAATATTGTACAGCTACAGTACAAAGGTAACAATATTTGTCTTCTCTACCAAAAAAAAATAATAAAAACAAATATATATTTACATTTCCACACATTCAGACAGATCTGCTCTACTTCTGAACTAAAAACAATCCCAATTAATAGCACAATTGCCCTGATTTTTAAATTCTGTATCTTATGGCATTTTTCAAGGGCATGCAAGCGAGATTTTTTTTAAAAAGTATTTGATGTACCTCAACTGAATTGGGGTGGACTAGTTATTATCCACCCCAAACATGACGAATATTAGCAAGAATATTCTACAGAAAACTCTTAGAAAGCGACGCCATTCTCTGAAACATTTGCCAGAAGCCCAGTTATGCACAAACTTTCACGCAAGACAATTGTGTTTTAATGTCATGGAGAAAACGACGACAGATTTTCAGTTGGATTACAACAAGGAAACAAATACAGCACAACAAAGGAAATCTGACAACTGGAAGTGTAACGCAGAACTCATTCTATAAAGCGCTGTTAAAACAAGACTTATGTTTGTGCTGCTCTTATATGTATAGTTTGACGCAAAACAACAAAAAGTTCAAATTTTACAGAGAAAAGTGACCCGTATCAACAAGCAGCCTGAAGCAGGAGGGGTGAAGCAAAGAGCAGCAAGAAATATATCTAGAATCTTTTTCTCCCTCTAAAACGTGATATTTGCTCATTATGGCGGCGTCCTAAATCCACTGTTTCAGCAGCATGGTGGACGATTGATAAGACAAACAAAATCTTTGAAAAAGACTTTCTAAGTGCGCTGACTGACTTCAGCACAAAAACACTTATTTGGAAGCAACGTGAATATGATAAGCATCGTGGCATTCTTTGGTTTCCATTTGAATCCACTGAAAAGATTCACTTTTAACCAGCGTCATGTTGTTTTTTTTTATCCACTTAATTTGCCACCAGCTTCTGTATCAATTATGTTCTTTTTTCTTCTGACAGTTGACAAGCATTTGAACAGCACGCCAATGTGTAAATACAGCGTAATGATTAAGCCTTGGATAATGAGCCAGAGAGGATTTTAGTCTTAAATTCTCTTCTTTCAGTTTAATCCCAAAGTAAACAGCAGTGGATGAGGCCTGTTCTGCATTTTAAAGATATTTTCTTGTTGCCATGAAAGGATGTCCCCTCCCCCCCGATATATCAAAAGGAGAGAGGCTGTAATTATTATGTTTGTCTACATGTGCTAAATCTGGTCGAGCCTCAAAATTACCAGAAGTTATTAGGGAAGCGTATTTTGCTTTGTTTTTTTTTTATGTTTGGCTGCACTGAAGTGATAATAAGAGAAGAGAAGTGCATACATTCACAGAATGTAAAAAAGTTACGGGTTTTACAGCAACACAGGCACAAAATGTGCACTATTCTAAAAGTCTTAAAACCACATTGTTCATGTTTGAGTAATTTGGAGTTAATCCTGTTCTGGTTGCAAGTCACATTCTTAGTGGACGTATTTTAAATGAATGGATTTTAATCAATAAAATCACTAATTTATTAAAATGTGATTAAACTCCCTATAGCTGCAGGCGTATTTTCAGATGTGAAATATTCAGCATGGCCTGTTTTTCCTGCACATTCTTCTTCAATTTGATGCAATTCAAATAATGTTGTTTGCTTCGTTTAACCTGAATTTCTTGCTTAATTTGTGTTTGCGTCTATACTTGGACTAGGTGCCTTTATGTGCATCAAATTTGTGTGAGGTATTTGTTACACTTTGCACATTCAGCCAAGACTTTCACATAAACATAGATATCCCTTTGTGCAGCCGATCCACACCCAGTAAGTGTGAAATTCTGGCAAAGTCTGTACAGTGCGGGCTTGAAATTCAGAAAAGCAGAACTTTCTCAGAAATACTTTGACCAAATAACTTAGCCTCAATGAAAATGTCTCTTCTGTTAAACCTAATCTACCTAAAGTTTTACTTAGTTTTTCTGTTAAGAAGCTAAAGTTTCCTATAAAAGTCCTGAGTTTAGAATAACAATGGTTAGGTTTAATAGAGCAAATGTCTTGTTAATAACAGCTTGATCAAATTCACCTGTGAAAAATCAAAGAGAAACAGAAGAGAAGCACCGAGCCTGGGGTACTTTCTATGCTAAAGAGTAATCAGAGCATTTGGCAGCAATAGCTAATAGACGCAGCTAAACATCAACAGTATGGAGAGTTGATGACAGCAATAGCTCAATTATTGGGTTTATCCAAACAGAGAAGCACTGGATCTGGAGCGAGAAAGTAAAATAAAGCAGAGTAGAAGAAGTCAGTGGAAGCCGAATGTCTTTGTCCAAAAATAACAGGAGTACTTTCAACGGGAAAGAAGAAAAAAGCTTCAGGTGTTGGCTTTATTGTTTCAATTGTTGTTTTGTTTTTAAGTCTGTTGTATTTGGTTTGCTGTTCATATCAATCAATCAATCCTTTTTATTCAGACACAAATCTGGTCCATAATAAACAAAAACAGACAGAACAACAACAAAATGACAATAAAAACAAAATATAAACTTAAGGCGCCACAAACTAGAAAAAAAACTTCACTGTTCCTCATAAATAAGTGCTTAAATAAATACAAATGTTATTGTATTGTATTTCTATCAAATTATGTTAATGATTACCATATTGTTAATATATATTTAAATATGGAAATCCTGTGTGTGACATCACTGAACATGGGCACAGCAAAGACAGAATGGCTCAAATCTCAATACTAATTGATTTGCGATGCAGTGAAGACGTTTATCATTCTTATCTGTGAAACGACTCACCAAATAAAGAAATAAAAAAAAATCGCCTTTTTATTTTAAATTTAAGCACTGGCTGTATTTTTATTATTATTTTTTTTACCTCTGTTCGGACTGGGAAGATTTTACAGACAGAGCTTTTACAAATCATTTAGGTGGAGAAACTGAATTTGTGCAAAATATGTGCTGGTAGGAAAATTTTTATAATTCTTTTACAGACAGTCCATGCACACACCGTGCATGAGATGAGGGGGCGTGGCGGATGAGTGGACGGACATGTGCGCGCCTCTCTGCCATCAGAGGGCGGGTTTGTGTCGTTGTGTGCGCAGCGTGCGGCTGCTGCTGCGGCTTCTAGTGAGAGAAGTGGCAGGTACCCCAAAATACCTCCCAGCAAAGATCCAGTGGTTCGGATGTGACTTTAACAGCAGACTAACCTACAATAAACTCCGATATATGTGAATTTGGCGGCTTGTTTCGCCCTTTCACCAGCTGTTTTAAATGAAAGCTGAGCTTGGAAACAATAGGACGGACTTAAAAGTACGCAGAATTGGCTCAAGTAAAGATGCCTGAGCGGGTTCTCTCGTCGCGATGGGGCTTGAATTGAGGAACACGTATTCCGAAAGAAGTCGCTGAAGTTGAAGACGCGCTCCTGATGACCGCTGGGATGTTGTGAACAACGAGTCGTTTGGGACAGAAGGAGAAAAAGAAAAAAAAAAAAAACAAGGATAGAGGGGGAACCATTCAGGGTTGGGCCAGCACCCGGAGGGATTATGGCTCTCGTAACGTTTTCTCTCAGCCTCGTCACCCTGGTGCTTACAAACTTGCACCTTTCGAGAGCCAGCAGCCGTCATGCGGTGTATTGGAACAGCTCGAACCTGCAGTAAGTAGCTCTCTATGCGGCTCTGAACGCGGCTTTGTTTGCTGGTGCGCACCTGTGCTGCGAACTGTGTGCAAGATTGTGGTTGATGCGTTTCATGAGAATAAAATAAAGCTGAACAAAAGAAAAACACAAAATCTATTAGTAACGAGATTTAAAAAACAACAACCTGGAAAACAATTTTAATGCTACATCTCTGACAAAAAACTAACAAAAAGAAAGCATTTGACATGGATGCACAATTGTTGCCAAGTCAACCAAGTCTTAATAGATTTCCTAACTATGTAGAAATCAATATCAATGGGCAGGTGGTGCTCCACATACTTCCTTCTTGACTGTCTGAAGGCTTAAATCAGGACACATCTGGACAAAAAACTAATAGTTAATCTTCTCTGTTTTAATCTTTTAATGAAAAGTTTCACTGTTATCAATTACAACACATTTGAGCTGTGGTAGATATGTAGTTTCCAAACATACAGATTCACCACATTCATGCAGTTCAAAATAGGAAATAAACAGATTTATTATACAGAGCGATCTTGTCAAATTCTTTATTTTTGTTCATTTTGTGGATTAAGCAATTAGAACCAAGACTGTATGGTTCTCAGGAAAATAAAAGTAGAAAATTAATAACAGCAATATTTGTAGCTGTTTACACAATGACTGGGGAGAGACACTGTTGATTTGATTGACACCCTCAACAGGAAGATCCCTGAGTAGGATGAAAAACTAGACATGAGGCCACATGTTGCAGAACAAACCAAGTCCAAATAGATCTGCAAACAACAATAGGTGATGCATTTCCTGATATTTCGTCTTTGACAGAAAAAGCAGACAAATATCAGGACCCACTTCTGGAACATCATTAACAGCTTTACTAAAACCTATGGGGTCTGAAATGGTTCCTTGAGGTATTTGTGGGTTACTTTTGTAAGCAAACGAACCAATGTCATCAAGGTTTGGGAATGGATTTGATAAGGAAAATGACAAACTTGAGTTAGCTCCACATCTCACTCCAATCAAACCATGCCTTGATGCTCTATTAGGTCATAATGTAGTGCCTGGTATGTACACATAGTGACACTATTGAGAAAGTTTGATGAGGTGTTATTACTTTCAGTGTTGGAGTGGCCGTCCCTTCAAAAGCTTTCTGTCTGCAGATTGACTCATTCAACATGACATGCATGTTCCTTCAGTTGGACGTGTTAACTAGTAAAGGCTGCTCAAACTTCCAGGAACTAATCCCTACCACGCTTTCAGCATGCAGACATAATTCCTGCCCATTGTTGGACTTCAGCAGAAGTCTGGTTGCTTTCCTCAGGTAAGCCTCTGCAGACGATCTGGGCTGCTTACACCTGTGTGAAAGCCGTCTTCCTCTGGGTCAGGGATCGATGTGTATTTCTGTTTCTTTGTCTTCTCATTAGCCAACCTTGAATCCATCTTTTTTACCCCCAACACACACACACACACACGCTCACACTCCTCCATCCATGCTCCACGTCTGTCCATTTGTATTCCCCTCAGATGCTGGCCTCTCCTACACCTCCTCTCTATCTCCTACTTGGTTATTTTCTTCCCTCACTTATTTTTCTGAGGTGTCTCACCAGCTTTTCTGTCCTCTTCAATTACCTTTCTTCAGTGTCTCATTATTGTCGCCCCTCAGCATCTGCTCCTGGTCCCTCGTTCATCTCCTGACAGGACGCACGGTCAATGATTGGAATTAGAAACGGTGGAAAACTTGAGACGGTGACTCAAAATTCGAGACGCGTAGAGGCAGAAATGGCTATAAAGCTTAATCGAAACAGTCAACGGCAGAGGCTGCAGGACTTTCATGAGCTAATTTATGCTAAAGTTTGAATTTAAGATTTATGACTGCAGTAAATCCCATCTGTATGACAGGAATGGTAATAAACCCTGACAAAGTTGCATGTAAATGCTGTAAAAGCGCACAGTTTTTGAGTGCTGTAATCAATATCAGTACTCCCCATCAACCTCAGCGAAGGCTTTTGGCAAATGCTCCGTATGAAATGATTTTCTCAACATGAAGCTTGCTCATTTGTTAGCTTTCAGTTGACATCTACGTGTTGGGGTGACAAATATGTGCGTATATTATACTCAATATTGCATGTGTGTTAGAGAGAGACAGGAGTGGAAGGAAAACGGAGGGAGACAAAATGCAGGTGTTCGTTTGCACGCCTGCATGTGCACAAGCTCCTCCCTTCCTCCCACTGAGATACAAATCTCTAAAATAATGCAAAACCTGACCCAGTTTGCAGGTAGCGGAGAAATCCGCCGAGGCTATGGCAAGAATACCGATGGCCGTCAGGCTTCAAAAAGGCCTTAAAGCTTTCTCCACAGCTCCATCTGAGGACTCACTCGCTCAGGAAAGGGGGCTCCCTTCGTCATCCAGACCTCGTTACGGAGACAAGCCCAGGAGAGGGAAAGCAAGAAATGAAAGTGGTGATATACAGCCAGAAAGCCGAAGCCTTTAGGGCCAAACTTTGGTTGAAGCTATAATGTTTTACCTGTGAGCGCATCGTTCAGTGCAGACGGTTACAGCACAACTGCGAGAAATGGGATCGCTGTAACGGCAAGCTGTTTGCTCAGAGGCCGTGAAAATGTCATTTTCTGATATTTTAGTTATAGGATGCCTTTTTGTTTTGTGGCTTTTGCAGGTAAACATTTGCTGTTCACTTTGTGACAGCCTTCGCTGAGGTTGATGGGGAGTATTGATACTGATTACGGCACTCAAAAACTGCACTTAGACACCATTTACATGCAAGTTTGTCAAGGTTTATTACCATCCCTGTCATACAGATGGGATTTACTGCAGTCATAAATTTTAAACACATATATTAGCATAAATTAGCTCATAGAAGTCCTGCAGCCTCCACTGTTGTCTGTATTTAATTAAGTTTTATAGCCATTTCGGACCATTCGTCTGGAAGTTTGAGTTTCCACCGTTTCTAACTCCAATCATTGACCATGCATCCTGTCATTCTGCAAAAACACAAAATATTACCAAGAATTTTTGTCTCGTTTGTAGTGAAAATATCTTCAGACTCCTGAAAATATTTGATGAAATGTTACTGGCAAATGTTACTTGCTAGTAACATTTCATCAACATATGCGAGCTTGTTTTAGGTAAATAATTCTGATAAATAAAAAGTACTAGCTCCACCGGTAGATTATTTCACTTTAAAATCTGCCAATGAACTAGTACTTTTTAATTAATATTCGATGAATATTGACTTAAAGAAACACTAAAAAGTTATTTGTAAGTTAGCTTTGTCTTATTTCAAATATACTAAGATATTTGGGCTAGAAACTGGGTCAAGCTGACATTATTGAGACACTGAAAAGTCTTTGAAAAGGACAGAAAAGTTTCCAGTCACATAGCATTGTGTTGGCAGCATCATGCTGTGGGGATGCTTTTCTTTTACAGTCACGGGGAAGCAGGGCAGATTTGGTCGGACAGTGGGTGGCGCTAAATCCAGAACAAACCTTGAAGAAAACTTGAGGAATCTAAATGACTTGAGATTGGGGTGAAAGTTCATCTTCCAGCAGCTGTTTCCTTCCAGAATCTTTGGCAAGACATAAAAAAGAAGTTTGTAATCCAATCTGATTAAAATGTCGGGCTCCAGGTGTGAAAAGCTTGTACAGAGATAACTGCAACATAATGTGGTTCTACCAAGCATTGACATATAGGAACTGAATCTAAATGCCCACCACACATAAAATATTATGCACTATAATCTTAAAAAAACCAAAACAACAACAACAAAAAAAAAAAAGACATAGAATACAATGTTTTTTGGTGATGGCATGACAAAATGTGCAAAAAGTTCAAAGGATACAAATGTTTTTCAAAGGCACAATACACGCCTAATATGTTCTGCTAGCGCCAAATTTGAGCAAATTTTTTGCTAGCCTTCCTTGGAAAAAAAAAAGCCTTCCCTTTCGCCATTGATAACCAGCGTTTGAATTTATGCCGCTTTTAGGACGTACACAACATCAAACAACTGATTACAGGTTTTTCTGCTGCCTTGGACATTTCCAAACAAGATATCTCGATTATTGTAACCCAGAGAAATGCCTCGGAGCTCTTTGATCATCGCCCAAGTCTGTCACTACCACACTGCCTCCTCCCTCTGCACCCCCCGACTAGAAAGTGTTGGTCTCAGCTTCTGCTCTCAGCAGTGCGCCCGGCCAACTCGTTACAGATGTCCCTGCTAATGGCTGACTAAGGCAGGAAAAAACACACACACAGGCCATTAAATCATCTCGCTTCTGAGGCAATCTGCCAATTAGAGGGGGAGATGCGGAACATCTTGAGAGAGCGCGGGAGCAGCGGTGCACTGCGGTAGCCTCGCCTACTCGCAAACAGTGTCCCCTGCTCCTTCCACTTCCTCCCATCAGGTGCTTGGCCTCTCTGAATACACGGGGGCACGTCTCTGTAATTGGGCACCCCGTGTCAGCATGATGGAAACAGGAGACTGGCCTTCATTTAATCTACTACTCCTGCCATAAGTCACGTAGTGTACCTGCTAATGTTCAGCCGAACACCGAAGCACAAAGGAAATGTGCCACACATCTCCTTGCTAAATTACTATTCCCTTGCCCACTCAGCGACTGGAAGGCGATCTTTTCTGCTATTTGCGGCTGGTCCTGAGTGATTTACAGCTCTGTGTGTTTCATCCTGCACATTATAACCCTGATTTGGACCTGAAATGGTGTCTGTCAGAGCCCCAGCTCGCCTGATGAAAACAACCAAAGTCCCGACACACCATATCTAGTGCTGGAAAATAAATTATCACCTTGACAAATGACTTCCCCTAGAGTGTTTGGAATTTAGGTTTTGTGATCAATGTTTATTGGAGGTGCTGTCTTTCTAAACAGGCTCATTAACTGGCAGTCGGGTATATCTCGGAGGTTTGACCAAGCAGTAGCTGGAGGTGGTTTCCCTTGGGTGAGTGAAAAGCTGGTGGCTTACAGAGAAAATCTGAGCTGCAATGAAGGAAACTATTATCAAGACACAACAGGAAGTATGTTCAGTGATTTTGAAGGGGGTTGCAAAATAAAAATTTAAAAGATGGGGAAATGTTTTACAGCGCATAATGGAGAGGACTTGGCAAGCTTTCTTCTTTTTCTTTAGCAGAACATTGATTGAGTTGGATAAAAGGCAGAAAGGCAAAACAAAGAGCATTTGTATTTTTTTTTCTACATGCAGAAGTTGAGTTATTTGGCCAAATGTGCTGGAGCAGCTGTTTTCTGAGGAGATGATACCCGCAGGAGTTGATCCGTGTTAATATGGACACCGGCTGGGTCAATCATGTGGACCGGCGCTTGGAGACAATAGCTTCAGCCATCTCCTTTCCCCTCATGCCCCGCACGCCGTGGCACAGACGGTACAAGCAGATTTGCAACCTGATTACATGGACGTTTGTCCGTCTGCAGCTCTGTCTCTGGGCTCTCTGCAATTTTGCATACAAATGCATCCTATTTATTGGCATTTGATGTTTTCTTCCGTCATTGCATAATGGCGGCATCTCAAACAGCCAAACAGAAGCAAGTTAGCTGCATGATACACCTGTATCATACAGCTAACTTGTTTTTTAGTTTTAACAGATTTATCACGTTTTTTTTTTAGTTTTAACAGTCAAACCTTAATTGTGATTTTATTTCAGTTTTAATGTAAAAAAACAACAACAACAACAAAACACAATCTTAAAGAAAGAGATTTAACCGAGCACTTAGGCCAAAGAACATTTCTGGAAAAAATAGGACACCTCAAATATTTTTGTTTTTTCAAAATAATTTACATATCAATGTCTAACACACTAGGCTACTGCTGCTAAAGTAGTACCGGTACTAGTTGCACTGATAGCTTATTATAAGAGAGTTCCTCTGGTTTTCCAACTTTCTAAAGGAGCAAAAGATCCAAACTATTCAGACATATTGAAAGCAAAGAGTTAATGTTTTAATAAAAACATTTGCATGCTAACTGCTAAAGCTAACGCCAACACCCAAATTAACTACCGTACGTCCAACCAGAATTAGATTAGTTTTCCAGTCTGCTGCTCTTTGTATTTGCTATAAGTGACAACCTGATGGACAAACTCTGAGTATGTTTAATGGTTCATATGGGCCTAAAAGTGGGTGAGCAGATCAATACATTTCTATGGTATGGGAAGGTGAATGAACCCTGAGCAGAACAAAAACACAACCACGATGCTTTCTGAGCAACAATCAATCTGGGCGCGTCAGGTAATCAATTTCTAAATGCATTTTTAATTTGATTTTGCAGTGTCAGTAAATTGCCATGAAGCATTTGGAGTTCGGGTCGGGAAGCTCAGATCAAGTGTTGCCTCGGATTGACATGCTTGTGAATTGATTATTAAGGGCTTGTCAGTCACTGCTGTGGGCTTGGAGCTTCTCGGAGGCCACGAGTGTGTTTATACCAAACTTGTTCTGGGTATGGCTGCAGCATCTGCTTCAGACGTTTAAAAAACAGAGGTAGGCTCAGATGAAAAAGAGGCGCCTTTAAAGTAATTGTGACTTCTAAACAATAGGAAAATGGAGCATTTAATCCTGAATATTGTGGATTAAAATTCTGTTTTCATAACCGGGAGGGATTCCCCTCCTTCCTTCTACTCTAGTGGAGCTCATCATGTATATTTTATGGTGAGCAGAAGCTCAGCTGCAGATCTTTTTTCACGGCATTTTCCCACTTCCAAACTGAATTTTTTCCTCAAGTCAAACACATTTATACAAGTCGCTTCCTCTCACTCTCTCATCCCACTGAGGCCACACGTCTAGCTGAGGCGTATCGCTGCGTTATGTTTACATAAACATAAATATATGATGTTAAACAGTTTAACCTTAATTTATGTAAAACTGAGTCATGAAAACGGCATTTACCAATTATATAAAGCTAATTTTTGACTTCGTGGGCCGGTCTGTCAGTCAAACCTTTTTCTCAGTAGAGCAGAAGAGGACGGTGGTCGATTTTTAGACCTTTGCCGAGGTAGATAAAATAGGTGGATAAGATCAACGATCTCCCAAAATTAAGGAAATCAGCAAACAATAAATCGGCTGGCCTATAACTTGGTGCACCCCTATTTATAGCTCCTCATTCTGTTCACTAATCGGATGAAATTCAACAGGAAAAAATAAATTCAATGAGAGAAAAAAATCCCAGAGCACCTGAACGTTGAAGGGCGGTGAGAATTAAGCTGAATTGCAAAGGAAGCCAATGACCAACTTACTGGAGAGACATTTTGACCCATTTTTAATGCAGATTTATTTATTTTTTTGTTCAGGGATATTAGAGGGATTTTTTGCAGCTACTGTAAGGTCATCCCAAAGCATCTCAGTGGGATTTAAGATTAATCTTTTTGTTCTTTTTGGTCAGCAGTGCTTTTCACCTTGAACCTCTCGCATGGGCGCTATTTTTACCCATCCTCCTTATTATCGTTGAATCATGACCACTGACCTTAATGGAAGCAAGGGAGGCCTGTAATGTTTTAGATCTTGTTCTGCTTTCTCCTTCCACTCCTGGGAAAGTTCAGCACTGCTTCATGTTTTCTCAAATTGTGGTTTGCTGGAATCTTGAAGCTTTAGGAAGATTTTGCGCCACGTGGCTTAGTGGTAGAGCAGGCGCACCAGATGCAGAGGCTACTGTCCACAACACCTTTGTCCTCGGTTCGATTCCTGGTCCGTTTACTGCATGTCTTCTCCGTCTCTCTCTTTGCCATTCTTCCTGTCCACAATAAAATCTATTAGAGCAGTGGCGTCCAAAGTCGGTCCTTCAGGACCGGCATCCTGCATGTTTTAGTTCCTTCCCTGGTGGTAGTAGCAGCCTTTTCAGCATGTCAAGAACATTGATATGCCATCATTTGATCCAGGTGCGTTAAACCAGGGAAAGAAACTAAAACACGCAGGATTCGTCCTCAGGGACCGACTTTGGCACCCCTACATTTGAGATACAAAAACTTTTAATAAAATAGATTTGCAGTCTTTTCCAGACTGAAAATTGTTTTTGAAGTCCTTTGGTGCAGTGGTCCCCAACCACCGTGCTGTGGACCGGTACCGGTCCGTGGACCAATTGGTACTGGGCCGCGCAAGAAATAATTAAATATGTCCGTTCTGTGTATTGAGTCTGGAAGAGCTTTTATTTTGAAAATCCTAAACCGGATGCTGTCGGTTACGTTTTGCGCGCCAACATGCAGCAGAATGAGTAAGAAACAACGGCATCGGTCTTGAGCCTCACAACGCGCACCACTTAAAACAGAGGTGTCAAACTCATTTTTGTTTTGGGCCAAATTAAGATCATAAATGCTCTGAAAGGGCCGGTTGTGCCAGAATGTATTGACAAAACCCGTTAAAAATATGAATAAATTCTTACAATGAGATAACGTTTCGTTCAGAAACCAATATTTGGTGGAATAACCAGGAGGTTTTCAATGGGTTTAGTGGATTATACAGCTCTCTTAATTTCTCAAGAGCTGTATATATAAATTACATTTCAGCTGACAAAAATGGTCTTTAAGATCAATGGAAGCTAAATAAACCATAGAAACTTTGGTTATTAATCTGTTATGATTCAGCCTTCGGTTTTAATGTTTCTGTCTCTTACTCCTCCCTGGTTCCCGTCCATCTTGCTCCAAGTTTGCATTAATATAAGGACCTGACTGGTTCGGCACGTCATTATAAACTGACCATAAGCTCTGATGGAAAGCTGCCCAGGCACTCATCCAACAGCTAACCCAACAGATGAAAGAAAAATGTAGTCTGCCCATCAAAAGACATTAGCATTTCCCTTCCAAAGGTTATGAAAACTGCGGCTAACAGGCGGTGGGAACCCACAGGAGATGGTACTGATCCCAGACAGGTAGAACCAATTTTAGACTCAATGATTTGAATGCAAATGCTTCCTACAAAAAGAGGGCCTTCCAACTTCTAAATGGAGGCTCCATAGTACATTATTCTGGGAACCTGCACCGCAGCGGCCCGGCTACCCACTGGGAAATTACATTGCTGCAATGATGAAAATGGCTGCCATGTTGGAAAAAGATCAAAGGTGTTGATAGGGGGACGGCCACTGGCTGGAGTTTTGATTATTTGGGAAATGGGTCTTTTTTATGGTACATTGGCTAGGAAAACGATCTGGCAGGCTCAGCGCCCGGTGAAAATAAATATATCTGTTTTTTTATTAAAGCAGAAGGCTGCCTCTGAGCTGCGGCTGCAGAGGTGGCGTTTCACACCGACTGGTGCGCTTAGAGTTATCGGCGTCCCCCGTTAAAAAAAAAAAAAAAAAAAAAAAAAGCAGTGGAAGAGGATCGAAGTTAGTGCTCTGTCATATCTTATTTTCTATTCGTACCCTTCAGGTGTTGAGGCGTGACGGGTCTTCCCTCCAATGCAGCGGCGCAAGGAGTAGTGGGAACTGTCCACACAGCTTAGTGGATTATACGGCTCCACCTTTTTCTTTTTTGGGAGGCCAGTTTTTGATATGAGCAGTCCTAATAATTAGATATTGTGTTACAATTGAGATTTTTCCTTTTGAAGATGTAATTACGTGAAGACTCTGAGAGCCTCTGGCAGCTGTCGTTCCTGTAATAAGACTATTTGAAGAAAATGGAAATGTCTCCAATTTGACCCTTCAGTAACAGCAGAAGCTGTCTTTAATGAGTTAATGGATCTGATTCTTAGTTTTTTCTTTTATTGAAACATTTCAATCCCCTTCAACTGAAACACCAAAGTCTTTAAAGCTTGAAAGTTTGATGCGTTTGAAAGTTGGAGAACTTTTTCTGCTGGCTACAGAAGTATATTTTCTTGTGTGAAACATTTGAAGATATTAAAGCTCATCCCTGCAGAATATATTGCTAAAGTATTATATGAAGAGATGAATTGAGCATGCAATTCTCAAACTGTCTTGTGATTATTCCTGTGAAGCTTGTTCAGGAATTACTCCATGTCATTAACCCATCAAAGATTTTCTGAAGAGTGATTCTCTCTGAGGGGTAAAATGTATTTATAATCAATGCAAAAATTAATTGTACTCTTGTGTTTTTTAAAATTTTTGCTCTATTTGTGCTCTATTGAAGTGCCACAAGATCCCAACTAATCCAAAAGGAAACAAGCAAAATGTGACCGTGCGATTTAAAACGACAACAAAAAACAAAAACAAAAAAAACTTTACCAATTTCCCTTTCAGATTCACGTTGGGTCCCTGGCTGGGCCGCTCCAAAAGCTTAACATTACTTCCAGTCAGAGGAAACATGCTGGTAGACATAAAAATGTTAATTTAAAGATATTTTGAGGCTTAACTCTAAAGAATAAAAGACAAAATGCAATTTTCCAATCTTGACAAATTAGAAAAAATATATGTTTTCCATTCTTGCATACTCAGCATATACAAGAAAGCAATCTTAAAGAAAAGTCTAATTAAACGTGTTCACTGGGGATATTAAACGCAAACGTCTGTAAAGGTTTTGAGTTTGAAATCACTTTTCAGGAAAATGGCAGCTTTTGTATAAACGGACAGTAAGCAGAGTCAGAAAAACTTATTTTTTTATTTTATTTTTTTAGGAATTGTCACCCTGAGGTGAGGGGAAAAATAGTTTTGTTTCGACTAGGATAAAGTCTGAAGTGATGTGGACAAAGAGAGTGTCTCTAGGTTAAAGGTCGGATCCAGCTGTGCGAGTTAAATGCTGGCCCACGTTGGGGTTGTAACACAATATTAAAAATGAAATTAGAATTAATATTTGACGCATTGTATCAGACATCTAACTGCTTTTTCTAATTTCCTTTTCCATTAAACCGGAGAAATGAGGAGAGCTTAAAATCGTGTGGATGGAAGATTGTGTGAGAAAGTAATCTCATCTTGTCTCATGTCAGACAGTCCTGTCAACTTATTAAAGTCGGTTTCCAGCTCCGGTCTGTCATTGACTCAGCTCGGTTCGATTTCCGCAGGAGTCGACTTCCCTTTTTCTTTTTTTTCCTACCCAATTACCGAGGCAGGTTTCTGCCAGAATTAAACATCTTTTTTAGTTTCAGATGTTGTGTTAAAGTATCAGTTTTATACCAGAGCTGTTATTTCATGTCAAACTTTTGGACAAACCACCCAACTTGGCAAAGTGGACACGCTGAAATGTCCCAATCCAATATCTTTACTGGGCTGTTTACCAGTAAGACCATTGGAGCTCATTTGCCTCCAGATCGCAACTGTTTTTGTCTCAAAAGTTTTGAGTAGAATGAGACTAAAATCCATAAACTTTGACTGTAACAAATCTGGCAACGTCCCACAACAGTGTGTGATCACAAGTCATAAGCTAATGAAACAAAAATGTGTAAATGAATTCACCTTCTGGTGGATTTTACTGTGGAACACAATTACAAACTATTCATGGAAATATTTGAAAGAAAATTCAGCTGGGAAACTGAAACGAGGCAGAGTTTCAATCCAAGAGTCGCATTTGTTTTCCTTGTCGCTGATTGTCTGTAGAGTGGAAATAAGGATTTATTATTGCTTATTATTATTGAGTTTTTTTTCCTTAGTTTTTTCTTGTTGTTGTCTAAGTAAATATATATCTCTGGAAAAAATTAAGCGCCAACTGCACTGAACCCCATTGAAAACCTCCTGGTTCCACCGAATATTGATTTCTGAACTCTTCGTGAGTAAAAATATAACTATTGTTGTTTCTAAGTGAATATGGGCTTATTTTTCTTGCTTTATTTGACGTCTGAAAGCATTTCATGTCTTTTGTTACTTTGACCATTTCTCATTTTCTGCAAATAAATACTAAATTTTTGCTTAGGATTTTGGAGACATTTTGTCAGTAGTTCATAGAATAAAAGAACAATGTTCATTTTACTCAAACATTTAACTATAAAAAGTAAAATCAGAAAACATATCATTTTAAGTGGTCTTTTATTTTTTTCGGTTTAAAGAATAAAAATATATAGTCGAGTCAGTCATGCAGACAGATTTAATTTCTGCCACAAACATTCTAGTTCAATCTTTGTTATAATTCACAGCAGTAAAAGTCAGTTTATGCTGGAAATGCTTACAAAGTTTTATGTTTTAGTTATTTTTGCAAATTGAAACTCTGCACCGGTCACTCATACTAAACAAGCATATGGTGACTGTGCAAAGTAATGGCTCCCCTTTAACTTGGGAACTGGATCATCTACACACAGAGAGCAGCAGCAGCAATCCGCTCCCTTCATTAAGGTTTACGTGGAGCACAAAACTGGAAATCTGTAAAGGCACAAATACTATTTCACAACTTTGTGTTTATCAGCATTTTAACGGAATCAGCTGGGTGAGGAAAAGTTGCAGCAATGTTTTTGCAAAGTCATGCTTGCATGCAACCCTCCTCCCTCCCCACATCTCTACACTTACATAATCCACTGTCTGAGCTGCAGTCAGCAGATCAGAAGTAACGCTGTGATATCACACTCCTTCCATTTCATCCTCTGCTCCACATCTTCCACCTCATCATTTAAACAAGTCTCGTGTTAGTCCGCATCAAAAATCTGTCCGGGAATTCGCTCACCGCCTTGATGTGTAAATTCAGTTATGGTTAATACATGAGCTACGGCGCATGCATAATCATGTCTCTATGCTCACACATGGATTTTCCCCCCCGCTCTTCCTGGTGTTATCAGTCATTGATTTATTCGGGCGGTACGTGACGGCATCCTCCGTCAGTGGAGGTGTAGGAGGAGAATCCTTTCCCCTTCCTTTCCTCCCCCTCTGGGTGGTGTTTCAGTAGAAATAGCTCTATAGTACAGTCTGTTTTTTATTTGTGGGGCCTGTAGAGAGATGATTTTGAACGGTATTAGCACAGAGATAGAAAGCAGCATATTTCCACAGTCTGCATCAATGTGGTTTTTTTTATTTTTATTTATTGTGCCGGGTTATTTCAGACACGTCCTTATGTTTGCAGGCAAGGTAAAACCCACTTTTTGACTCTAAGCGGTGCAAAAGCAAGATTTGTGTGTGCAGCACATGTCAGAAAATTGATTATCTGCATAATTTAAAAGGACGTCTTCAATGCAGCACAAGCCTGCATCTAGACTAGTGTGTAAAAGTGGGAGAAGCAAAGAGAAGAGCCCGGCTCCTCGCCATGCTGTGTGTGGGTGTATAGAATATCAATATCCTGCTGTGCTTTCACTCCTGTGTTTGTCTGGCTGCTGTTAGTTGGCATTTCAGGTATTTTCATGTGTTATTGTCAGACTCGTTCAGAGCGTTTGGTTGTGCACGGTTGTTTGATTGATTGATTGTGAAAGCGGAGTAACGATTCTGTCTGCGTATCTTGGAACTTTCTGTCTCTTTCGGTCAGTGCTTGCACGGCTTCCGCAACAGCAGCAGCAGCACTCTGTGACTTTCTGCCGTGTTGTTTGAAGTGTTTTTCGCTCAGCCTTCTGTTCCTGCTCAGTTCTCACCTTGCGTGGAGTCAATGGGAAGTCCCAGAAGACTGTTTCGCTCAACCGCAGTGCTGTGCGTTGGCGGATGATGGCCCTGCCGCCCATTTACCTCCATTTGCTCCATCATTCATTAGCACAGCAACTGAAAGAGGGGATCACACATATCGTCTCGTTGCTTGGAAATCCCTCCACCTATTGCACACAGTTGCATTCCTCATAATTATTTGCGCTCTGGTTGAGCCTGTCATCAGTCCCCTTTTTGTGTTCATTAAACTTTTTTTTTTTTTTTTAAAGCAATCAGAATAGAATACATTCTTGCTTAAATACTTTTTCCATATTCTTTTGTTCTGCTTTGTTAGTGAGAAATTTACAGATTAGATTTGTTTGTTCCCTGATTTGTTAGTCTGAGACATTATTGATACCGGTCCAAATTTCCATGTTGGTGCATCCCTAATTGTGATCAGTTAGGGATCACAATTTGAACTCCATGATTCAAAATGTACAGAATAATTGGCTGGATATCAGAATTGGCCAGTTTTCTATTGATCGGCTCTAATTATTGATCAACAGGTCTAGTTTTGATAGATTCATCAAAGTGTCTACACTCAGATTTCCCACTATTTACAGTCTACACACACATGAATCCACAAGATGCATTTTTGTGCTCTTTTTTTATGTTTTAGTTTAATAAAAAGTTGAAGGTTAGGGACAAATATAGTGATACCCAAATTGGAGATAAAATTGAAATTCTTTAGATTCAAAACCTTTTTCTCTCTAATGAAGAGCCTACTTCACTTTTTGTTTTATTTTGTCAGAATAAACAGGTCAGAGCTAAACTTGTATTATAGCCTCACTACTCCTGGTTATGATTCAGGGAAGCAATAAACAAAATTGAAAGAAACGTGTCCACAGATTCTTGGTCTGACCCACCAAACTGCTTTCCGAAAACAAACTTAAATTTGAACGTAAACTAAAGTAAAACTGTTCTCTTGTTGTTATCCATAACTGTCTTCTTAATGATTAAAAGACATATGCATTTAGAAATTGTTGGCTTGAAAACTGGGAGTCAGAAAGCTGACTACACAACAGTTTAAGAAATGTATTGCATTGGAAGCATAATTTGAAGTTTAAGCACTGGAGTTACATGCGAGAGCAACAGAAGTTGAAGTTGACGGGTTGTAGCTTCATCTGCGCCTTAAATTTGGATGCATAATGGACTTAAAAAGGTCTTTAAGTCATAAATCTAATTCACTTAAGCTGTGAAAAAGGTGGAGGCAATTCTGGTTACATTGGCATTTTCTCTGGCATCTTGTTGAAAGCCTTTAATCCATGGAAACGGGATGAAGGAAGACTTGAAACGGTAACTGTTTAATCACTGGCACACCTTGATGCTGGTTGCAGCCTCAGACCATTAGTACATGCAGATTGCTTTCTATGGCAGTTTAAAACACATGAAAGAATCTGTGATCTTCCTTGCAGACTGTTTGTATGTCTTTCATTATAAGGTAAGGAGATAGGTTGGTTGCGATGAATAGATTTGCTTTTGCTGCACTTAAAGGGATTCTGTGCCACTTCCCAGGAGGAAGAGGTAATAAAAGGGAAAAACTGCGACAAGAAAATAACCGAAAGGAGAGAGGAATAAAGAGGGGTTGGAGGGAAATACTCAGAAAAAGAAGAGATGTGGGAGGGTGATACAGTATAAAGCAGCGCTGAGATGTGTAGGCAGTGAAAGAGTGTGTGTGGAAGTGAGTATTTGCAAAAGGGGGATGGGGATATTCGTATGAAGAGGAGAGGAAGAGTGTGTATGGAGAATATTAATGGTGTGGCAGGAAGAAGAATATCGGTCTAATCTAATCTATCTAAATGCAATCCTGCTCCACATTTTTTTTGCCTCTGTGACAGGACCCTGAAATCCCTCTGAGTGCTTGTCATCTTTGTTGGGATCTACACCAAAAAGGAGCTGAGAGGGAATTACGGATGTCTGTGAATGCGCACGCGTGTGTGTGTGTGTGTGTTTGAAATGGATGGAGCAGAGAGGGAAGGAGAAGGGCTGCTAATAAACCGTACGTAACATAACTAATGTAAGACACAAATGAACCAAAGAACGTGAACCAAAAAAGAACGAGGAGGCGGGGTGAACGAATACGGGACTCGGAGAACAGCAGGAGGAGGGAGAACAGCCAGAGAAGCACATTGTTAAGAGTTAAATGATGTAGCCAGGGGAATAACACACACAGCCTGGGGTTGTTGTGTATTATTGGAATAGCAGGGGTGACACGCACACGGCAGCTGCAGAAGATGGATTCCCCCTGTGGAAAGAGGGCCAATGCTGGGAGTTTTATTCCCTTGAAGCTCCAAATGCTGGTAGAAATACTGTGGTTCTGATTGGACGGATAGCTGCATTTTTTTATTCTTCATTTGGATTTATAATAGGAACATTTATTTGAAAGTTTGAGACAAAGTTTTTGTTGGAAATTATCATCAGAACAATTGTAACTTCTAAATTGGTATTTGCAAATTACAGAGCACTTCATAATTGCTTCAATTGCATTAATTGGTCTGAACTTTCAGTCATTAAAGGTTCCACCAGTCTTGATTTTAACCTCAATTGATTGTTGGAGTGAGGTAAATTGGTGCCTAGATTGTTACAGTTCCCCAGCTAATGTGTAACATTTATGTGGTGTGTAACTATTGCTATTTTTATCTCAGATTGCCTTGGTGATGATGACAGCGTGGCAGTTTTACCAATATAATCTGAGGTGCTGCACCACTGTGGAACAATCTCTATTTTCATGAGCTAAAATTTGGAACAACTTGTGATTTGGCATTTATAAATTACAAGACATTATGTTGCTAGAAAGCTTTAATTTTTCTAATTGGAAGGATGTTTCGATCAGAACTTGTCAACCTTAGTTCATTAGTATTACTGTACACATGCCATTGCACTGTTATGCTATAACTTGGTGTGATATTACTCCACTGTGCTTTTTGTTATCACGGTGGAGCCGTTCTGTTACCGTTGTTCTTCATTGCTATCATTAAAGATATAGTACACAAATTCATCTGTCTTTTCCTTTGTGGGTTGTTAAAATTTCTCTATAACTACATTGGACCCCCACCTATTCGCTGTTCAGTGTTTTTTTTTATTTGTCTCCAAGTTAATGGTTGATGTTTTGCCTATTTGCTAACTTTTTTTAGTAGAGCACATCCCAAATAATTTAAAAAAATTGCAGCTTAGGAAGCAAAATTACTTATGCGCAGTAGGAGCAATTGCACTTGACACACTATTGGCTCGTTTTTGCAAAGCCGCCAACCCTAGAGCGTAGCTTACTTTCTTTTCTGCTGAATGGTTGTACGTCCAAGAGTCTAAATAAAGAACACTGTGGATGTTAAGTTCTGCTCTTATGCAAAAACAGTTTTCACTTAGCGCATTAATGCTTACCATTGCTTTGGTGTCTGATTTTTTTTTTTTTTAAATTGGCTGTTGCGTTTCTAGTGGGAGTCTGAAGCTGTCAAGAATGTGAATCTTGGCTATTTGTGGTCCCAAATCTCATAAATATAGGCATTCCACTGTATTTTTAAGACTTAAAATGTGTAAAAATGTCAGTTTTACTGAAGACATGAAATTTAAATCAAATTACGTGTTCTATTAATCTTGATCCTAACCTTCAGTGTTAAATATTGCTCAGCTAATCCTATATGTTAAAACTCTTAAAGGGGCGTTATTATGTATTTTCCAAGCAGATGATCAGATTTCTTTAGCACAGTCATGTAACTGTTACCTTCAGTTGTTATCTGTCCGTCTATCTGTTCACTCTGAGGTGTTCGATGCAGGTCTAGCCCTCTGCAAGGTAATTTAACCACACTTTCTGACCACTTTTAATGAAAATGTGACCAGAAGAGACAGGAAGTAAAATAGCTCTGGATTCTTGTTTAATGAGCCACGTTCTGCTGTAATCCCAGTTACTGGATGCTGTTAGCGCTGCAGATACAGTAAATCACAATGGTGGCCAATGATTGCTGATTTCTGTTAACTTGCTGGTGTTTTTATTTTAATTGGTTGGAAAACCTGAGCAAATGAGACGATGTCTGGTCAGGCAGCATTTCACTGCAAATAAGTGCAGACATACATTGTTACTGTAATGAGCTATTGGCTTTCCCAACTGGTGTCAACACTAGTAAGGTGTGGAGAAATCATAGCCTTCAAGGCTGCGGTGTTCTGAGGTTTGCATTATCTTCCTGTTCTGACCTCTCTGGATTTCAGTTTGTGAATCTGATCTGTTTGGTTTGTCCCGTGTGTTGTTTTGTCTTCATTTTCTCTATTGTCATGGTACTTCCTTACACTGTTTCTGGGTTTGTTAAGACTCCAGACCGCTGCAGCACATTGACATTCTGAGGAGGATGTTGCTACCAAGGAGTTGAACTACGGAGAGAACTACAACATCCAAGACTGATTTTGAACAACCGTTAGACCTTGTCCAGTCTTACAAACTGGAGACATTTTTTATGGTTTTACAAAGTTTTAAACTTAATGATCATAATTTTAGCGCCTAATGCATAGATTTTTCATACTACAGCTTAAATTGCATTTATTTGCGTATTGCCTTTGCATTTTTGGTTCTTCAATCAGTTTTTTATTACAATGAACTAATTTTTGCTCCCAAATGTCTAGGTAATTAAAATTATATGGTCTTTTTTGTGTGGAGTTTGCTTGTTCTCCACATGCATGCATGTTTCTCCTGGTACTCTGGCAGGCCAAAAGTGACAAATTGATCATCTGTCCCTTGCACTTTGGTATGAGTGTGTTTGTCTGTCCTGAATGTTTTTTTGTTGTCTTGTTATACACTGGTGCAAATTAAATCAAGAGTAAATACATTTTATAAGCCACATTGTCAATTGTCAATGTGGAATAATATTTTAGCAGTGGTATATGGAGAAATTTTTCTGCCATAATCCAAGAGCAGAGAGTCCGAGCAGAGACTTAAGTCTGAGCGTGAGGAGAGGTTTTGAGTACAAACGTTACAAGTTTTGAGAAGAAAAACATGAAGTCTTGCTTTCAAAATTAAATGTATTTTCAGACTGAAAATGTGCACTCTTGGATTATGGCAGGAAAATTCATCCATAGAGGAACGGTAGGAAGACCTGAGCCAATGAGGCAATATTGTCTCATTGGCTCCACTAAATAATAGTTACTTACAAAGACTTGCAAATCTTGTTTTCTGACTTATTATTTTTGCTTCGGTCTCTGTGCCTTTGCAAGATTTTATTTTATTTTCCATTTGAATAAAATATTTTTCAATCCAGCTGCCTCATAAAAAAGCATTTAAGTTCATGTTCTGCCATGATATCAGCATATTTCAGTGTTTATTTTCTATTATGCTCTCCCATTTTTCCCCATGATTTGCTTGTTTGTTGATGTGGAGGCAGATGGCTCAAAAGCTCATCTGCCTTTGATGTGGGAGACCACAGTTTGACTCCTGAAACAAATCTGTAATTAGCAGAGCAGAAGAGTCCAGCTAAAGGGTCTTGAGCCCTTTGATAAAGAAGAAATCACTTTAAAAAATATATATATAATTTCTCAACATTTACTCCCTCAGTAACTGTGAGCAGGGTATGGTCTGGTAATTTCTCAAGTGACGCAGTTTAACAAATACAGAACTGGTTTTTCTGTTTTGTGTTTTTTTTTCTACCTGTGTTCTGGTTGCTGTTCTAACAGATACAGTAAAGAGTTTAAATGAAACAGAGTCTCACCTGGCAGCCTGTGCCTTAGGTGTGAAACTGTAGGGAGGACTTGCATTATAACGCTGTACAGTCATTCTGAGAAATGCTCTCCCTGCTCAGCAGTCGACTTCAACTGTTTAACTCAGAAGTAGCATCAGAAGTAGCATCTGTCTCTGGGTGATTATTATCCTAAACAAACAAAGTCAACAAAAAGTAGATTATTTAATTTGCCTGAATAAACATCAAAATGTTTGTCCTTTTGGAAAAGTAAAAGCAAATGGTAAAAAAATCTGGATTGTCCTTTGATTACTTCTCAGATCTGATTGAATACGTCATTAAATTCTCATTAGTTGATCAAAAAAGAAAAAGAATAAAAGTTGTTTGGGATTTTTTGAATAAAACTATACAATATTGAGTAAATAATGTTGCATAAGTGTACAATTCCTCCTTCTCTATATTAGAAATCAGTCTACATACTCTTGCTAAATAATATAATGAAGTTTTTTTTACTGCTCCCGTACTTCTCATTTTACGTCCTCGTCTTTGGTTCAACCATTTCTTCTTTATTAGATTTGATTTAGTGAGTCCAAAGCTTTATTTACGCTTTTTTGCATCTCCATCTGGAACACCTCAAGAAGACTTTCATTTAGCAAAGTTCCTACAGAGTCTGGAAAAGGCCAGAATTGTATGGAAACATTAATGATGAAATGAAGTTTGAGTTGCCAAAGTTATAAAAAAAAATATTTTTTTTACTTTGGCTTATTTAGAGGAGGTTTTTCTTTAGTTTTGATTTGATTGATACTTTTACCTTTAGATTGCAAAAAAGACAGATGATTTCATTCTCAACAAAAGCTTTTTCTCTTCTCTGTTTAGACAGATTTTGATGAATTAAGGAGAGAAGTAGTTTTAAAAACAGTTAAGTTCCATGTCATCTTATTGTTTAATTTTATCTGAAGACTTTCTATTTCCATTCATTTTGATTCTGATTCGTGTGCAAGTCACCCATTTTTAACTTTTAACTTTCATTTTACCAGGATAAAAAACCCATAGACATTAAAAACCTCTTTTCTAAGGGAATCTTGGCCAAGAGGCAGCAAAAAATACAAAGTAAAAAATTAAAATACACAATCACAATTCTTCTGGTATGACTGTTTAGAAACCCTAAACAGTCATACTATTTAGTATGACTGTTTATAGTAAAATATTTATAGTATTTTATAAATAGATTATTCAAAATGAAATAAAATCTCCTGTTGCAGGAACAAAAGTCCCAGAGGCAGACTTAGACTTTATTGATCCAATGGTGGGAAAATTCACTTGTTATAGCAGACACAAAATAAAGGCACACAGTCGAATAGCATAAACAAGAGCACAAAGTAAAAGATAAATACAAATACAAAAAGAGCATTTAAGGGACAGGTTAATGAGAGGAAAATAAATAAACTGCGGGGTTCTACAGTCTTAAATAATGGTAATGAATGATCTGCTGAGACACTGAGGGATGTTTTAATGATCTTAAAAGCATCCACAAAGTCAATGTTTGAGCCCGTAATGTTGAGCGGTGTGTGAGGTGGTGTGTGTTACTCCAAACGTTTAGAGTTTAAGCTTAGATAGTCCACAAAATCCCTGTTGACTGACTTACACTGCAGGTTGTTCTCCTCAGACTCACAGCTAGCAATGGCTGAATCGTCCAAGAACTTCAGGAGATGACAGCTGCTGGTGTTGTACATGCAGTATGTGACGGGCGAAGAGGAAAGGTTAGAGCATTGTTCCCTGAGGAGCTCCTGTGCTGACGACCACCTCAGACATGCAGCATCACGTACCAAAGCTTGTTGGTGAGGTAGTCGATTATGTGTCCAGCCAGGTGTGTTGTCCAGGCCTCCTCCTCTACGCTTCTCCTGCAGCAGGGACGGCTAAATGGTTTTGCAATTGCTTGAAAATTAAAAAAAAAAAAAAAAAAGACTCTCACAGCAGGTAGAAATTATTCCAGTGTCTTCTCTGAAAAACGCAGATATGAAACATTGTCCTAATATGATTCAGGGAGAAATACAAAAAAAGGTTTCATAAATAATAGAAGTTTCTGTTTAAAAACAGTGTTTAGTATTCTTCAAATGAAATGCCAATGCTTACCTACAGCTAATTCCTCTACAATTTGTTAAAGTTTTTCACTCTTTTTCATTAAAGAAAGAGCACATGCTGTTCCCTATAAAGCTATCCCAAAATACAGTTGAGTTTTTTGTGTGCAATTTATATTTCTTTAAAGTAAACTTCTCAGTCCTTTTGTTTACGTCCAGACATTTCTCGCATGTGCACAACGAGGGCACATACCACCCATAGCCGCGCTGCCGCAGTAAAACAACTGTTAACAACGTGAAACCTGGAGTTGTAGGTATTAATTTAGTGTAGTGCGCCACAGCAAAGGGAATAAATAACCCATAAAAACCAGTGAAGAACAACTCAAAACCACTCGTATTCTTGTCTTTTCTCATTCTCTGCGTCAGCTATTCTACACCCAGACCCGTTTCCATAGCAACTGACTGACAACAGCTGCACTGTTGCATCAGGATTCAACATAAAAAATACACAAAACCTTTTCCCCCACAAAAAACAGAACATTCAGTCCGTTACAGTATTTTGTTTTCATGTTTGATATTTATTTTGCTATTATTGATTGAAGTGATCAACTGAACACAGCAGCGTTTGATTAGCCAATTTAAACACCTGCTCCACTGATAATCTGTCAAGAGTTGGTGTGCGGGTTGCGTTTTCGTTTACTGAACCGAAACACGGCAAAGCACTTCTACATGTTAAGGTTGCCAAAGTCAAACTAGCATAGTTGACCTACTTCCCTCTCCCTTTTTTTTTCATTAAAACTAAATTTTGTGACGTCACATTGCAACTTTTTAGATCATTTCGAAAACCATGCTGTTAATTTTTATTTAACAGAAATTGCCACTAAGATGGGAAACAAACATTTTGGACCCTAAGCTGTGAGACTCGTCAGAAGGCTGTAAAAACGAGGAGATCTCGTTGTGCTGGTGATAACATGGGGCTGAAACAGTTTAAAATGAAATTGACCCAAAGTCCGTGCCCTCATTTGGTGACAGCGGTACGCACACAAGTCACCTTGCAGAACGACATTTTTATATACCCCTCACCGTTTCCCTGCCTTGTTGCTCTGTGGCTGTCAGATTGAGTCGTGACAAGCTCATCAGCTGACAATATGAGGGCATGCACCTTCTCTTTGGTGCTCATGGTAGAAATGTTAAGACTGTCAAAAATATAATAACCATCAAAGTGAAGGAGCAAAGATAATATCTCCTAGAACAGTGCTTAAAGTGAAGATAGTTGGCCATAATAAAAAAAAAAATGCTGTCAGAGCCACTTTTTGGAGGAGACGGCAGCAGGAAATTGTGACAAATTCTCAGCCAGCGTTTTTGTAACAGAGATCTTGTAACATGCACAGATATAGTCTCATTTATCCTCAAAATGTTCAGCATATCTTCAAATGTGTGCATCTTTAAGGATGTGCAGAAAAAAAAATTGTTATCGTAATGTGAACTCAACAACAACAATAAAGGTTTCTAACTGCTTAGAATGTGTTTAATTATTAACCTGTTAGACTATTTCGCTAATTTTCTCTGAGAAATCCTTGTTGGTAAAGCTCTAACATTGGTATTGAATGTCATCAGTGGTGGTTGAATCTCTTTTAGCTTTATGAACATCGGTATCTTGTTTTCTGAAATTCTCACAAACCTCCCTTTTAATGGAACAATACATTTTGGAGTTCAAATAAGGAATTTCACAGATAACTTAGGATGAAAGCAATTGTTAAAAAATCATTTTCAATATAAATTATCCACTCTTCTGGTTAGTAAATGACATAGAACAAACATGCTATTTCTGTGTTTGCTTACATTTCTAAAATTAATGCCTACAGTTTAACATGTCTTTCCTCAGCAGTCCTCTTTGCTCTTAAAGGAGCAGCTTCCCTTCTCCCCCTTAAGTCTCTGCAGCTATATCTGTCTCTTTTTAGGTGTTCTGTACTAGTCAGATGTGCTCAGCAAAAAAAAAGCAAAATAAAACTTTCAACAAAAGTTCTTGCTGTCCTTTTAGTATTTTTGCTGTCCCTTTACTATTTGGATAGCACCCTTGTTTATGCACCTATGCTGGCTCATTCTAAAAAGAAATGAACTTATGCTGAATGTGAACTTTTTAACAACAAAACGACTCCTAAGTTAGAGCTTCACAATGTATCATTGTTGTAATATTAGTTTACTTGTTAATATTTTAAGACTGCTTGAACCGCAGTGTTTGGGTGGAGTCTTTGTGCAGCAAACACCTTACCAGTGTCACCTTTCAATAAGGACCATGTGGGTGGTTGCCCAGGGCTGCAGTAGAATGAGGTGGGGCGAGAAAGCGCTAGATAAAAAGATTTAATATATCTGTCAAATATGTCTTAAACATGTTTTCTGTTGCTTTTATTTATGGGTTGTCCACACTTGTTGCTGATAATAGGAGGACAGTCTTACATACTGCACAATGTATAGATGATTTTCTACACTTTGACTGGCAGTGGGACAGCAGAAGAAGGGGCTCCTCACCCAGGGGTCATTGACGTGAAAACTGCCACCATCCCAAATAGAGACGGTGTTGTGTTGCAATGGAAGTAGTGTTGGAATCAATCATATTGCATTTTATTTTTCTAATATAATACAACTCCAATGCGATCAAGCTTTGTGGCTCTGGAGTTAGAAAAAACAAACTGCTCTTCTCGGGTGTTACAGTCTGAATTACCACAATCACAGTTAAACTAAACATACAGTTTTCTAATATTTGGAAATTGTTTTTCAGAAAGTTAATTAGTTGCTGTAAGATTGTTTTAAAGTTCATTGTTCAGCTGCAGTAACTACCATAATTTTAAAAAGTCACATTTGAGTTCAGTCAATTTCAACAACAATCTTAATTACTCATGTGGCCCTTTGGGGAAATTATTTGCCCAGTCCTGGGATAAATTTTGAATTGGATATGCTTTCTCCTAGAGTGTAGATGATTTTTGTTGTAACTTTGCTTGATTGAAATAGTTTAAATTAAGCAAAACTTTGAAGCAGCAACTCATTCAGATTAACTGCTTCATGTAGATCTGTGATAGATAAAAGATCAAGATTTTTATTTTTGATTCCGTGAAGAAAATATGAAAGCTTTTGCTGTTTTTATATGGAGAAAATGTGATCTATTTTAAAGTTCCAAGCTTTTAGGCCCCACATGTTTAAACAAGAAGCTGACATGCTCTCAAATGGAAAATGAGTATTAATTTGTATTTACTTTTATTATGCAAATGTCCTCCAATACATGTTGGGTAATCATGGCAATTTGATTAAAATTTTGATTGGAGGGAAGCTTTTGAATGCTGTTAAGTTATCCGTAATGTGCTTTTATAAAACATCTAATCAGAATTTGAGAAAAAAAAAGTTGTGGCACAATCAGAATAATATAATGTTTAACTAATCAGAGAAGAAAGAGTTCCTGTGAGGTGCGCAGACAAACACACATTCAGAAAAGCCGCTAACTTTGATTCCTCCCTGCAAAGCTCCGCAGGTGTGGTCGGCTCCTCCCGCGCCGGTTATTAGCACAGCCTATCATTGGTATTCATTTCCCGCTCCTGATTCCCCCACAGTATTTTTTCCCCCTTCTTACTTGACAGAGGACCGTAGGTTAAACGCCGGGGGGAGCGCTTCATCACGACTAGATCTGATCCAATTAAATACAGATTTAATCAGCCCTGCAGTCGGTGTGTGAATACGCAATGCGATGGGGCCGGCGGTGACCGGAGGCCCAGCGGTGATGCCGTGGGTTTGCCGTCCTGCTTCCTTCCCCAGGCTGGGAGATTGGCTTAGTGGGTGAGGAGACGCCTTGATCCTATCTGACCTGTCAGCTGAGCACATCCCAGTATCTGCAGATGGATTCTAGATCCAGTTTTTTAATAACTTCTTGGAGCCGGGTCCTTAATTCTCTGCAGTTCCCTCTGTCCTGACGACCTCTAACCTGTTGATTCACTGCAATTAGATGCAAAGGTGGTTACAGGAGATTTATGAGATTTGCAAAAACACTCAATTAATTACTGATTTATGAGCTGGATTATATCTGTGTCTGAGGGAGACAATCTCTTTTCTGGGGTGTTTACCAGTCGCTCTATGGAATCTATGGAAGCACAGAGGAATTGATTGAGTAAAGATTTTACTGTGTGTGGGAAGCAGTCCTGTGATATGAAGTAAAGCTCCCGAGTGCCCCATCAAAGTCCACTGTAACTGCTGTGTCACCTTCAGAAATCCAGGGAAGGATTTTACACACGAGCTGCTGCAGAGCCTGCTAATGAGAAGTTATTGGGGAAGAGGGTTGCTTTTTAGCACGGCTCCACTTGTGGGGGTCGTTTCCTCCTGACACGAGTCCTAATTACAGATCCCACTATTTTGTGTGTGTAAGTGTTTGAATGTTTGGAGGGGAAAAATATCCTGTCTGGCTGTTACTCGAAATGTGTAACATAAATAAATAATGGCCGCCTCAACTAGCTGCGACCCACACAATGCAAACACGACAAACCACAGCTCTTATAGCGCTGTTTATTGTCTGAGCCAAATCCAACCTGGCAAGCAGCTTGCCCTGGCTGGCAAATTTAACAAGGAGTGGTGTAGAGGCGGAAGGGAGGTTTACCTCCTCCTGGATGCCAGCCACACAATGCAAACAAGATTTTCTGTTTTCTGTCTGTTTAGTGTTTAGGCTGGGGAGCTTTGGGCTGTCAGATTATGGATGTCTGGGATATAAATGTAATGACTTTTAATGAAAATCCAGTCAGTGAAATGCAGGAACTGTTAACTTGCTCAGAAAAGCATTTCTTAAATTGTTCTGGAAGAAAACTGAATTAGCACAAAATAATAATAAAAAATATAATAATAATAATAATAATAATAATAATAATAATAATAATAATAATAATAATAATAATAATAATAATAATAATAATAATAATAATAATAAAAGACTAAAGAACTTCAGATTCCATACTTATATGGACATATCAGTTATAATTTCATGGCATATTTATATTTTTAAAGGTGACTTACTATGGGTGTATGGGCTATACAAAACATGTCCGTTAACATTTTTTGTGCAAAATTATTCTTAGATAATGGGATTTTAGTCTGCTCAGCTCTGCCTAATTTGTGCTCCTTTCAGAATGAGCTGTTTTAGAGCCTCTTGTCACTTTAAATCGAAATAAAGCCGTCGACACAATGCTTACAATAGCATGTGAAAATGGCTGCAAACAGATGCACAATTATACAACCAATTATACAAGTGTGCATCTTTGAAAAGCAGAAGTAGAGCCTCCTGCATAACCAACTAGACTGCAGCAAGTGGTTTCTGGATGGTGACTCTGTTTTCGCCATTGCACAGCAAATACAGTTCTACAGCCAGGTGACTAAACTTTCTGAAACTCAGCTTGGGTTGCTAGGTGATGGGCGGAACTCCACTGGGGTTGCTAGGTGAGAAGCAGGGCCTGCTGATTTGTGACGTTAAAATCTGGACACCAAAAAAACATTAACTTATTGCCAAAATCAGCTGGGTGGGTTTTCTTCTTTTTTTTTTTTTATGCACTTCGACTTTTGCTTAGAAGCAGTAAAATCCCAAATAGAACTACGAAAATATGCAAAATTAAACTTTTGCATAATATGTTCCTTTTAAAAGAATTGAAAACTCTAAATTTATGTCTGGAGAAGTCTGGAATACTCCAATGGAAAATGTGTTGCCTGTAAACCAGACCTAAAGAAGTGTAATGTGTTAATTGCTTTGGGAGATACTTTCAGCAGCTGACACCTGGATCTCAGGTCAGTAGTCTTTAATTACACCTCGTGTTCAGGGAAGTCTCTCATTTATTACTTCCATGTGTGAATGAGGTGAAGAGAGAACCCTCGTCAGACGGCGCACTCCTTCAGGATGGCCTCCGCCAGACACTGCTGTAGTTTGACATCTCAAACAGAGTCGTGTTTGAAGTGCTCGGTTGGGTGCCTGCGCTGTCTGCACCAGGGTGACAGTCGCTACGCTTCTTCAGTTCCTGGAGTCCCCCCACCCGTCGCACCCCGGCAAGTTGCTTCTTTTGTATTTGCATACTGAACAAACAGGAAATTGTGTTCATTTGTATGCAAATGTGTTTGTCCCTTAGGCTGGGATTTTGAATTAAAAGTTTTACCGTCCCATTAATTCCAAATTACACTCCCGCACTGACATCGCCTTCTCCACGCGACGTGGGGGTGTTCAACATGCCGTCCAAACACATCTCAGTCGGCTTGGGCTGTTTAGTTTGCCATCTGCGAAACCGAGTCGGAATTTGGATTTAATCTGGTCCGCTGATTTGCAGATTGATCGTCTGCACAGTGTTGCGATCTCTTCTTAATTATCTCTGGAAAATATGCAAAGATTTCTGCGTGATTGATATTTGAAAGTACTACTAGAGACAGACGTGAGGAGGCCTTGAAGTGGCTGACTGACGAAGTTGTGGGATGCAGGGCGAAATAAAGGTTGTTGAAGGCTTTCCTCCATACCTTCCTCCATGCACCACACCTCATCAGCCCAGCTCATTAGGTGGCGCCTCATAAAAAATGCATGGCCCTATCAGTGACGTGTGGCATGTATGGTCTGATGCTGACAGTCAAGGTAATGTGAAAAATTAGCATGCGCACATCTGCTTCTCAAAAATGGCCTCGTCTTTTCATAATACTGCAGGAGGATTACATGAATTCAGTCGTTTGATAAATTGATTAATAATGTTAGTTACAGGAACTAACATTTAGCACATTAGTTCAGACCTCTTAAACAAATTGGAACAAATTTATCAACTTTTTTGTACGTTACTTAGACGCACTTATCTTATTAAATCTGATTTCATAGAGGATTCTTTAGCCACTGTGACTCACTTCAAAACTAATTATTTTGCACATGTTGCTTGGCGATGCTGCTCCAAGCATCCCGTCGTTCGCATCTGACCAGAATGAATCGTGCATAGAAAACTCATGTCTTGTGGATTTGTGGAAGAATCACTGTAAACTAATCACACTCACTTTTAGAAACTTAGATTTGAGTTGTGTTTTGTTGGTAGTGATTTGAGAACAGTGACAGTTTCTGCTCTTCATCAATGCCAAGTAATTGTTGCTAAAACCACTAAGTCGCCTAAACTCTGGCAATTGATTGACAGAAAGTTGGGGCTGCTTGGTAGAACAATTTGTAAGAGTTTTTTACAGTAGAAAAAGGTTTTACAGTAATTGGAACTAGTCTAGAAAACTAATGAATTTGAAAAAGGTTTTTTACAGGAAGTATTCAGCTATCATCCATTTATATCATTGCTTATCCAGTTAATTATTTGGATGTTAAAAAAAACTACTCTTTTGTTTCACTTTTGCAACTAATAAAATCAAAATAATTAGGAAAAAATATTCAATGCAAATTTTTAAAAACCCAGTAACCTTTATGTGTTGGGCCTTGGTGAGTAAACGGCTCCTAAAATGAATGTATAAAAAGGATTAGGTCAGTGGAAAACACACGACCCAATAATGTTGTTCATGATGAATTATGGATTGGACACGTCTTGTCACCATGCAGACTTTTGGCAGCCATCTGACGTGTGTGTGGTGAGCCAGGGAGGACACATCATATTTCGAGTGAAAGTGTTAAAGTGCTCAGATGCCTGTTTTGCTAATCAAAAGAAGATATAGTTTTCATGTCTTTTCAGAGACTTTAAGCAGGTTATTTTCACTCTCATCCCTTGATCTCAGTCACTCACAGATCTTTCACTTGCTGGTTTCAGACTAGACTACGCGACACAAAAGGATATTTTTAACAAGACTTGCAATTGAAAGGCACATTTTCCAATCATGTCAGTGCATGGACTGGGTTCAAGGTTGCCACATATTATTACTCTGAGTGAAACTAATTTCATTGTATTGGCACAAAACCAAAGATGTGTGAAATAATCAAATTATTTTTAACTGAAGCAGCTTCGGAGCCAGTTTGAAACCTGCTAATTGTAGTTTCTGGCGGTGCAACCCCAAAAATTGAAACAGACCAGCCTCTGCTTCCACAGATAGATTGTCCACTTCATTTTGGCAGGTTTGCAATCTCATCTGAACTCTGGTGCTGACCAAATAACTCACCTGTGATCCACCCTAAAACATAGGTCTCTGTTTACTTTTAGTAGAAATGCAATCAGACTGATCCAAAAAGCCACAAATCTTCTCTCTGCATCTGTTTAACTCCAGCAGCACGTCACACACGCTCTCTCACTGGTGGCTGTCCTCTTATGTGCTGCAGGATTTGTCTCATTTGAATAGAGCAACATGGTTATATGTCACTGCCTTGCTGCTGCTCATACTGGCTAGCATCTTGTTTTGATAGCTCTCCCAAAAACCAGCTGTCGTAATTCGGTTTGGCCTCTTTCAAAAGTGCATTCCAGGTTCAGTCTAACCAAGTCTGAACCCGGTGCAACAAAGACCAAATAAGCCAACCGTCATGTTTTTGTGGGATGTAGCTGGACAAAATATATTAACACATTTGAAGAATACAAGTTTTTAAGAAAACACATGATTGGTTTTCTTCTGGGTCCCTGTTCTCTAAAGCAAAAGTAAATTAATAAAAAAAAGCAAGCCGTTGAAAAAACAATATTTCAAAGCATCTGCAAAAACTGATTAAGTGGTGCAAAACAAAATGTTGTAATTGGCATGCTTTATCTTTGTAACAAAACAATGTTCAAAAGAACCACTTAAATTAATTTTCTGGCACCTTTCACAAAGATGTGCCAAAATTAATGTCAAAAACAGATGAAGGTGAAATTGTTTTGCACCTAAACAAACCCCACTTTTTAACACCCAGAGAGTAATTGTTCTGTCCCCATTAGCAGACCTCAGAGTCACACTTTCTGACATTTAAATTTTTATTCAAAATACTTTTTGTTTGCTGCAAGGCTCTCATTAACATTTCCGTATTACAAAAAACATTAGATTGCTGCCTTTAAAAATACTTTACACCAGTTGGATGATATGAAACATGCATTTTGTTTTATTGGAAATCAGAGTGAAACATGAAAAATGTACTGTTATGTTGACTTGTAGGAAGGTTATGAATTATGAAAATTGAATCTCATAGTGAGTGCATAAAACAGAAACAGCAGAATGACTCATTCTTTCTTTATTTGAGAGCTCCATATTTTATATTTTTTTCCATTGTATTTCTTATTAATGAGAAAAAAAACGTCGTATTATTTTCAAGATTCAAAACAAAATAACTTGGTGCACAAAAAAATATATCCCGCAGCACACATACATTATATTAGCCTGTCACCTTTGACCCTGACTTGCTTATTTCAAACACTGCAACACAACCTCCCTCTCTCCTCATATTTAATCAGTCAAAAAGAAAAAAAATCTCTCTACAAATTTAAATATGTAAAAAAGTTTTAGTTTTATCCAACTAATGGTGATGAGCCACAGTTATCTCACTTTACAGTAGAGCCATGACTTACTATATGTCCAGTTCCACTGATAACATTATTTTGTTAGCATATTTTTCATTTTGTGATTTAGCTTTGCTTAGTTTAACTTTTACAGAACCAAATCACAACACCATCATCACCAGGCTCTATACAGGACAAATGACTCCAATATGCAAGAAAATTAAATCAGAAGTCAATGAATTTAAACAAATTTTTGCTGACCTGACAGATTCCAATGCAATTTTTAGTAATTCAATTCCCAGTTGTTGTTTTTTTTCTCATCAGGTTGATCCAATTAGAGGAACATATTGCAACAAAATAAAGACGTAATTTAATTTGACTTTGACTTTGTGTTTTGTTTATCTTTTGCTTCCAAAAAAGAGTTCTTTACTTGTGCATTTGACTACTCTAATGTGGTAATTTTGTATTTTTAGATTTGGAATGTGGTCCCAGAGAGAAAGAGCAATTATAGCTGGACATAAATCGGTTGAATGAATCTATCAGCATGTCACTCAAAATGATTTTGGTTTAGTCCATGTTTTAGTGCATTAGTGTGTTGCAGAAAATCTTTGAAAAGTTGGATGTTAATTTTATGCACATAATTTTAAAGAGAGAAATGGAAAAACAAAGTTCAATACATGTAAGAAATAGTCTTTCAAGGGGATAGAATAAGCGTTTGGGACAAAATGTCAACGTATAAATTGAATGAGGTGGGAATTCATACCTATAAGGAAATTTAGTATGCAATAGTACTTTTAATAAAAATATTGCCGAGAGTTTACTGTGTTGCCTTTGCCTAACATGTTTATCTGTGTTAGAAGATAAATGTAGCTGGACTGCATTTGTGCTGCACTTTTCTAGTCTGATGGATTATTCAAAGAATTTTACACTAGAGTCCTGTTCACCAAGTTGCTCTCACAAGTGCTCACACATTCATATATGACATGTTGCATATCTGTAGACAACTTGCTCAGGGGAACTTTGACATGTGACATGAGGAAGCTGGAACTTACTCTACAATTATTCGGTTTGCAACAGTCGCCCACAGAAGTAACTTTTGTCAAAACTTAAAAAAAAAACAAAAACATTTTAAACATGTTTAAAAAAGCATTTTCAAAGGCCTCTTTTAAAGTGAGTGGGTTTGATTCCATTTTTTAAAAACAAATATTTCTAAAATTGTGTTTTAATTTTCACTCGGAGAGGAAACATTGGTCAGAAACTAAGCAGAACTTGGGCTCTATTGATGCTCATTGAACATGTTGGTTCCCTGGTCCTAACTTTGCAGCTCCACTCCAGACTCCATAGTTTTGACCCATTACTGATCACAATGTCACCTTTGGTGGACGACTTCCATCCATCCATTTTCTGTTCATCCTTGTCCCTAATGGCAGGGGTCTCAAACTTCAGTCCTCCAGGGCCTCAGTCCTGCAACTCTGCTGCACCACATCTGAATAGAATAATTAAGGCTCTGGAGAACTGATCTACACAAGGTGGAGGTAACTAAGCCATTTCATTCCAGTGTTTTGTACCTGTGGCACATCTAAAAACTGCAGGACTCCGGCCCTCGAGGCCTGGAGTTTGAGACCCCTCCTAATGGGGTCAGGAGGGTTGCTGGTGCCTATCTCCAGCTACGTTCCGGGCGAGAGGCGGGTTCACCCTGGACAGGTCACCAGTCTGTTGCAGGGCAACACAGAGACAGACAGGACACACAACTATTCACACACACACTCACACCTAAGGAGAATTTAGAGAAACCAATTAACCTGACAGACATGTTTTTGGACTGTGGGAGGAAGCCGGAGGATCCGGAGAGAACCCACGCATGCACAGGGAGAACATGCAGACTCTAAGCAGAAAGACCCCGGGCCGGGAATCGAACCCAGGACCTTCTTGCTGCAAGGCAACAGCTCTACCAACTGCGCCACTGTGCAGCCCTTGTGGACGACTTCTGTTTTCACAATTGCCACAACTCGTTTTCTTTAGAGTGTTTGCAGGAAAACGAGTAACTGAAACCCAAATTTTGGTCTGAAGGGAAACCACACTGGTTCAGAGGTCGCCAAAAAGGGGCATAAAAAGAGGAGGGAGAAGAACGTGGCATAAAAAGAAACAGTAGCATTATCACAACCCCCAGTAAGGGCACTATATCCACCGGTGTTGAGCTTTGAATTGGGGCAATTGAATTAGACTGACTTGTCTTTAAAGGTTTCTACAATCTAGCTGCCAAAGGCTTTCTGTCGGAGAGCCAGCGAGGGTCAGCCGGACCACCTGAGACGGCAACAGCCCTCAGTCACAGCCACTCAGAGAAACACTGGAGGTGGGGAGAGGAGAGAGACGAGCACAGCTTGGCAGCTCCACTGGAGTCTGATAAGCTTTAATGGCACTGCCACAATGATTCACACCATGACACACACACACACACACACGCACACATACAGACCCCGAGCAGCCTTGTGGGGAAAAATATTCCGGACCCTAGATAAATTTGCAGTACCAGGGAGTCTCTATTTACCAGTAATTGCATTTCTCTGCCCTCTTTTAGCCCAAACTTCAAAAATGTTCTGTGGCTCAGAAAGCCGAAGGTGGCTTGGGAGAGAGCAGCAGAACGTGTTGTCGGCCTCACACGGTGCTCCGCCACCGGTTGACAGCTTATAGGGCCAATCTGTACCACGCATGGATGCAAGCTGTGTGCAGTACATAACCTGTCAGACAAACATGCTGTATCATCTGCACTTCCTGAAAGCCTGCTCATCCAAAACAGAATATATTTAACCAGTTCATGTCTGTCGGCGTCTACACACAATCACTTAAAAGACCCATTACTCAATGTCACAGATGCAGGGCTGTGAAAAAGTTTTTGCCCCTTGCGGATTTTGTGTTTGTGCTTTTTTGGCCAGTGCTTTTTTTTTGTCAGACCGACAATTAATTTTCTAGATAATTTTTTAAAATAATTTATTTATTGCTAATTTATTTATTAAGGAATTTTTTGTTTATTTTTTGTAGTTAAGCCCCGCCCTCTCTGACATCCAGGTTCCTCCTCTTCGCCGTAGCGTTTGTGTTGTACTTCGTCAATCTCAAGCTGTGATAGCAGTTGCCGTTTGCGGATGTTGGAACACTGAGCTACTAGCTGTTTAGCACTTAGTGTGGACTGGGGATGTCGAAGTAACCATTCCTCCCTCAGTCTTTGCATATAGCCCCTCCGATCGGGGCTACTTGAGTAGTAGCATTCCAACAGATCCAAGTTTTCACCTCTTGCCCATTTCCGCTTCGTTGTCCGCCTCATTGTTCCAGTAGCCCATTTATCGTCAAGGTGCTCTGGTTCCCCAGCACCTGACGCAGACCTTGTTTGGCCGGGCGACGTCTGAGCCGGCATGTTTCCTTGCTTCTTTGTGTCTCTCATGTTATGAGGTAGGCTGTAGCTTGAAGGATCTTGCCTAAGGACCCAGACAGGATAGCGCCCTTTTCGGTTTGACCTGGATTGAACCGGGTGAAAAACCATGACTTATCTATTGAGCTATCCTGCCAGCTTATATATATATATATATATATATATATATATATATATATATATATATATATATATATATATATATATATATATATATATATATATATATATATATATATATATATATATATATAATTCCTTCTCACCCACATGGTGGTGATTCTTCTTCCTCTTAGCTCGGGTCCTCTACCAGAGGCCTGGGAGCTTGAGGGTTCTTGAGTATCTTGGCTGTGCCTAGGACTGCACATTTCTGGACTGAGATGTCTGATGTTGCTCCTGGGATCTGTTGTAGCCACTGTTCCAGTTTGGGGGTGACTGCCCCGAGGGTCCCGATGACCACAGGCACCACTGTGGTCTTCACCTTCCAGGCCCTCTCCAGTTCCTCCCTTAGGCCCTGGTATTTCTCTAGTTTTTCATGCTCCTTTTTCCTGATGTTGCAGTCACTTGGTATTGCCACATCCACCACAACGGCTTTCCTCTGTTGTTTATCCACCACGACTATGTCTGGTTGGTTCGCCCTCACCATTTTGTCTGTCTGGATCTGGAAGTCCCACAGGATCTTAATATATATATATATATATATATATATATATATATATATATATATATATATATAAACTGGAGTGACCTATAGGACTTCAGTGTTCTATAAAATGGCATCATGTGCCAGGAAAACACATAAAACTCTCCCTTTAATCGACTCAGTGGAAAAAATCTTGGCACTACAGCAGAAGCTAAAATCCACTTTTTATTTTCCCTTTTAAGGGGTACAGCCAATCAAGTGCCACAGAAAACGCACAATGCTTCTTGATTGGCTGCTGTGCAAATGCAAATGCAAATGTTTAACAGAGCTGCCAAAATTATGCTGGGTATTGTAAAAAGATGTCAAAACTACAGGCAGGAACAAATTGTTTTGTTTTATTGTTTTGTTTAATCTGATTTTCTATTTTAGCTTGACTGGCAACGTTGCATTCTGCAAGAGATTGTTAATATTTAAATCCAAATCCAATGATTTAGCCTGGCTAATCCATATTAAACCAAGCAATTTTTTTTTAATCACAAGCTAAACTAAAAACAAGGAATCTTGTTTTCTCCATACGCAAATACTGGCAGTACTTGATTAGAGCAGCACCTGTGTCTGTAAAGAAAGCTTCTAAATATTACAAGCATTGCAATGTTTTCAGTTCTGGATTTAGTTTTCACATCTTAGGCTGCAGACTTCTTTTTCTTGTGAACATTTGGCTGAGGAGATCAATACCACCTGTCTGACTGGTTACTGGCCAGCTTCCAGTTTGCTTAGCTTTGCACAAAGACTGGAAACAAGATTAAACGGCTACAGCAGTGTGTCTCTGTCAATAGCAAACTTGTGGGCTCATTGTAAAGCTGCAGAATGGATCATTGGTTTATAGAGCTGTGTGGAAATGATGAGCAGAGAGAAATGTGCTTATTGTTATGACAAGTTTGTTCTGTTTTTACGACAGATACCCCCGATTAAGCTTCTGATTGTATCACAATGTGAGCAAAAATAATGCCACTGTAAGTTATTTTAGAGTTGTATAATTACAACATCAACATAATCAAATTGCTATTATTAAAACACTAAAATGCAACCAACTGGGATGAGATTTAATAGACATATTTAATAATTTATTTTGATGGTAATATAGGAAGAAAACAGAGACTTTGAAATCACTTCAAGGTATTTCAGGCATCCCTACTCACTTGATCTTGAATATGATTTAAATTTGCTCCTATTTAAAAGCTGTTGCAAAGTGACATAAAACTTTTTTTCTATTAAAACACATAACTACTTTTATTGTCATTCTTTTTTTTTTGCACATTATATGTTGATCACACAAATAATTGTGAAAAGGAACTGTAAATCATAGATTAAAAAAAAAGATTGTATGCCTTTTTTAAAAGAAAGGCATAAAATTACAATTTCTATATTCTTTAGTCGTTATTTATTCTTTTATTTTTGTTATTTTCCCAGCAACAAGAGGAGTCTTACTGAATTTTGAATAGATCTGCAAAATTGTCACTGTCATATCAGAATCTCATTTTCACTTCTCTCCTTACTCTCAATATCTGCAAACTCTGAACCTTGAATCCACTGTTAATGTGTTGAAATGGCCCAGATTCAAGCCAGAGTCCCAGCTTGAATCTGATATGGAGTCTATGGAGCGCCTTAAAGATGATGCTGGCAGGCTTATAAAGATTACAAAGATAAATCATCAAAATACCGGCGGGAGCTACAGGAAAAGCTGCAATCATAAGTGTTTGATTGCAGATTTTTCCACTGATTTTTGAGCAAGATCAAATCAACGGTGGACAAGCTGTTTTTTAAATTAACACTTAATAAAACAGATGCAACTTCTACATTGCTTTTTTCTTTTGAGAGAGGTCTTATTTCTGTTTTACAAAGATAGTTTTTGGCTAAATTAAAAACAAATTTAACTCAAAATCTGCGAGGGAAAACAGGCGAAAACCTACAAAAAACAAAAGGTTTGCTCTTTTTCTTTTTTACAGAGTTGTTATAAAAGTGGCTCTCAAACAACAATGCACTCAGAAGCGTCGTCTGTGGGAAGCAAATGCTTGCAGCCTGCTGCCTAGTGGAGCAGACTGCTGCATTTCACATGACTCAAAATGTCCATCTGCCCCCCATTATGTGAACAACAGTGTGTTTTTATTTCTTTTTGCTGCCTTTAGCATTGTTTAAAACAGAATCTCAAATCTCTCTCTTTATATTGCTCCATATAAACATGAAGGAGAAGACACTTAAAAAACTAACAGGAAGGCAGCCTCAGTGCAACAGGTAATTATGTGTGTGTGGGTTCCAAATTGCATTGTGGGAGGCCTGCCTGGGGCAGAAGGACGTCAGCTGGAGAGGCTGCTGTTCTCTCTGTGCCTCAGCCATTGTTCTGCGCGGTGAGTGTCAGTGGATCTGCATGTTTGTCCGTCTGACCGCCAGAGAGAACGCGCTAGCCCCTCACCGGAGAGCACGACCTCCCTGTGAATGGGAACGCAGGTTTGGCGTTAATTCTGAACTCCTCTTGAGAACATCGCCACCTGTCATAACCTGCAAACCAGCAGGTAGGGCGCCAATAAGAAGCCCACGAACAAAACATCTGCCTGTCAGCATTCTCCTCTAATTGTTGTAGATGCGTTCACTGGATTATTGGTTTCATTTTGCTTCATAATCACTGCTCATTGTTCATGCTCATTGTTTCCTTTCTCAATTTGTTTGTTTGTCTTCACACTTTTACAACACAAATGTTTCCTTTGTCATGCCAGCCGCGCAATTTCTGCTCGAGGAAGCCGAGTTAAATTGAATTTAAGGAGCGCGGGGCGGAAGAAAACCGAGATGGAAGAATGAAGAGGCACCTGCAGACATGAGAAACAATAAAACAAATTAAGGAATGCAAAATTAAGAGTGTGTTAGTTTCAGGCTTTAACCTGCACACCTCATATGAAATGATGGATTACTCACAAAAGGACAAAATTACCACATTAAGTAGGCATGTTTTAATTTATGGGTCTGGCTGCTGAATATGGCGCCTATTCATCTCAGGACTAAGCATCCCCATCACTTTCAGATGCCCGGCTTCTACCGTCTGAGACGATTTTGATAATCCCAGGTTGAAGCTTTGTATTTATCTGCTAAGATTAAGATTCTGGACTCTATAATCCTCTGATCATCAGAGCTCCTACATCTTGTGTGATATAACAGGAGTTTAACAATGGAAGAAGGCCTGCAGCGCTAATAAAACATAATGTTTCTATTTTACTGAGACTAAAAATGGATGAAATTTCACTTGAATCTGCCCATTTACACTATTCGTTTAAACCTGTCATGTAAACTCTCAAATCCCAGTTTTAACTAATGAAATCTTTAATTTGTATAGTAACACATATATAGTAATATATGTGTAGAGGGATGTTAATTGGGTGAATCTCCAAAATGATCAGAGACCTTAGCTCTAATCATCTTAAAATGAATAAAATTGCACTCTAAAACACTCATATGCTCATCTGGATTTTGTTTTAATGCCACTTCATTTATTTACTTACATCTCACACAGCAATCATTGTTTCTAAGTGATCACATAGTCAGCTGTTGCTGATTGAGCATTTTTCCAAGTGTGTTAGATAATGTAAAGGGAATTAGGGGTCATGTACAGAGGCTGTTGTTTCTCAGTGCAGCCCTTTGTGTTGAATCGTCTTTTAAAAATATACTGTAAATATTGAAACTAAATAACATAAAGTCATTCATCATCCCTAATCACTGAATCTTCATATTTCAGGGGTTGGCTTTATTTCGTGGTCCCACTCACGTGGATACAAAAAAAAAAAGTTTTTGGTTTTTTTTATACATTGCCTCAAACATATCAGATCTTAACATATATTCTGCTCTTATCATGAATCCATATTTCCCTTCTCCTGACCAGAGCCCCGCTTCGCCTCACTCATCCCCACACTTGGCCATGCCTCTTAGTGTCTGCTGGTTCGGCCCACTTTGGTAAAATAAAAAAAAATAAAAATAAATAACTCACATTGTGCGCGCAGCAGAGAACCAGGTCTACTAAGGAAAGGTCTGTCCTGCATAACATTGTCACAGAAGTGTCTAATTTTGAAGCATTTATTCACTAACCACAACAGCACTTTTATTTTTTCCTACAGTGTACACTTTGATTTTAAGTTCCTCTGCTAATGTTGGACAGCACTGACCAGAAATGTGCATGTTTTGTGAAATGTAACCTCCACAAAATAAAATTTGTCCAGCTCTCTTTCAGCTGGGCTGTTTTTGTGTTGCAGCCCAGCTGAAGGAGACGTATGGGACAAATTTTACTCTGAGGTCTTCTAACTTCCTCCCAGATCAATAGGAGTCTTAAACTGCTGCCAACTGGCTCAAACTCCCTGCAATTTTCTCCCATCCAAGGCTTTGTCCAGATTTTACATCATTAATGACCAAACACTTCCATTTGAGCCAAACGCCCCTAAGAGGCCACCGAACACTGACTCATGTTGCTCACACACATTAATAATAAATTATAGCATGTTACATGAGATAATTAACTCTGCTGTTAAATTCAAGCTGATGGCCAGGATGTTGTTGCCGAAAGTGAGAAATCAGCCAGTGATCAGAAAGCCATCCATCTTTGTTGTGAATGATTATAGGCTTCACACTTTTCGTTTGATTTGCAATTTGTTTCATCATTATGTCAGCAAGTGGCGCTACAATTAGATGGATATTAATCAGCTGTGCTGTAATTATCCAGAGAGAACTTTATTCTCTAAATTTTGAAATGTTTGTTGCAGAATCATAATGTCTGCTTTGTCACATTAAAACATTTCTTTTGATTTGCACAGTTTTTTAATTAATCACTGACAGCCTTTTGCATTGATTGAATTGCTTGAACTCACTTCTATTCAACAATCAAACAATTTTCATTTTTTTTCATCAAAATATTCCTTTCATGTTTTAAAATGGTGTGAACTCAACTCATTTATTCTTTTGAGATCAGTGATTACAGAAATGTGCCAATAAATTATGGACAAAGTTGGTTTGTAAACCATTTTGAAGCCATTATTTTAGAAAAATTAAGCGACGTCTGGATAATGGCAGCGATCACATACTAAATAAACACTGATAAGTGTTTTGAAAAGTAAAAAAAAAAACAAAATGCAGTTTGATTATTATTTTGGAAGACTTGGATATGGCAAAAAATAAGTTTGAACACAGATTTTTATTTTTTATTTGTCCATTTTCTACAACAAAATGGAAGTAATGGTGCTTTACATTGCTCTATGTTAAACTGGCATATTTTATCTGATCAAGTTCCGCATCAATATTCAGATTAAATAAATTCCCATTTTTATCGGCTGTTTGTCATCAAAACAACTTCAAAATCAGGCCGAATGTGACCGATGGTTCTTAATCTAAAATAAAAAATAAAATACTATAACTTACTCTAATATTCCTTATTTGACAAGTCCAAGAGTGCCAGACTCTTGAAACACAGCTGATCTAAATTGAACTGCTTACCACAAAAGGAGTGACCTTATTCAACCGTCTAAAAATCAGAAGCTACTTTTAGCATTTTAGAAAAAACCTGACTACTATTCAAACTGGTTCAAGGTCAAGACTTTGTATTAAAACACAGTTTAGAAATTTTGTGTGGCAACAAGTTGCTACGCATATTGTGGTTTGTGTAGCAACCTTGTGGTAATTCAAAAATAAATGTCGAAATATGTTGAAAACATGCAAAAAGCAGGTCAGCAAACTAGTTCCAGAAAATACGGTTTACTTGGTTACTGAAAAGGGTGTAATAATTACCAAGTTCTAAAAAACTGTGATTTTGTTTGATTGTTTTATCATCTGTTTTGTTTCCTGTTTGAAACAAACTTCCTGGCTCAATGAGGACGAGCCACACATAATGTGGCTCATTACTTAAGTGTAATGTTCATTAGAGTTATGTAATAAATATTACATAACTGTTGTTTGGAAATGTTCCAGTATTTTGTATTTGACTGAAACGTAGAAGAAGAAACTATTTGGCCTTGGTAGAATCTACCATTCATGGCATGACTCAGTTGTTTGTGTCCTTTAGTCATTTTCTGCTTCTCAGCTCATTTTCTGCTGCATCCTTGAGCTAGAAAGGAAACGTTGTCTCCCTCTGTGTCTCTGCAAGGTAAATAATCCGTGTTACATTTGCTGCACATAACAAATAGACTGATTCCGACTGCGATCTGCATTGTGCCGGCTCTAATCTAACCAGTGTAATAACCTAATTGATCACTTACATGTAGCCCGAGTCGTTCAGAGGTTTGCTCTCTAATTTACGTTAGCTGTGCTCGAGTCCCCTCGAACACAGCTTTTCTTTTTCCATCCCTCTTTCCACTCTTGTTCCCTTTGCTCTCCATCTATCCCCAGCGGTTCTGGTCCACTGCTCTCCCTCCATCTCCTCGGGCTCTTTATTGACTGTTGAGCACAAGGCGGTGTTAAACCAGCATCGATGTAATAGCAGGCATTAGCCCTTTGAACTGCCCTTAATCTGCCTGTAATAAACTCACATTTATTTTGCTGACTTGCAAACATCCAGCATGTGAATGAATTAATGTTGGGTCGGGTGAGCAGAAGGAGACAGAGGAATGGGGAGGCTTGAGATTTTAAACGTGTGATAACCTTGGTAAGAATGCCACGTTATTATATATTTACATAAAAATTCAATGCAAAAGTTTTCAAAATGTCTTTTATTGAAACCAGAAAAGCAGCAATCGTTTCTATAGCTACCCATGTAACACAGCTTGTCACAGTAAAATTAAGGTTATTCATGTATTTTAATTATTTGAGTTTGACACAGATGTAAGAATACTGGACACACTTTGCTTATAAATTCTTCAAAAACTACAATGCATAGTCCCACTACAAGAAAACAAAATACCAAAGTCAGATTTTTTAAAATTAGTTTTCCTATTTGGCTGTTAATTGGTTATTTGATTGGACTTTAATATCAATAACTATTCATTAGTCTGGTAAGTGTTTGATTGTCCAAAAAGTTCTGGTTGTTTAACAGACATCTCTCAAAAAATGAAGACATGATGGGAAAGAAGACCTCAATCTGCCAAGAATATAAAGAAATTTAGTTTACACTTTGAAAAACAAACCAACTTATTTTCATGTTTGTCACTCCGGGACGTTATAAATGTGATTTTGTTCTTCAAAAACAAAATCACTGTATTTTTTAAGGCACCTTTTTTCTTTCAGTGGCATTTACTATTATTTCTTCTTACTCCACTGAAAACAAAGCAATCATTTTTGCCATATTTTTTTTTCCCTTTCCATCAAAAATATGCATGAGAGATTGATAAATAGAGCCATGAAAGAGTGGACGGGTCATTAATTTCTTTAAGTTCTAACAATACATCATGTCATCTTTCACAACCCCCAAAATAACTGGCAAATAGACTTTGAGTGAAACCAACTAATCCAACCATGCCTTCATATGTCACTTCAGTTTATTCTATGACCACTTTCTCAGTAAACAACAGTAAAAATACAGAAATGTTTGCTGAATGTAATCAGATGTGTAAGTTTTGGAGACGATCGTAATCCTCGACACAATTTCCTTCTTCCCAAGTTCAGCATCCATCATGGGGTTGTGCATTATGCATCAACGGCTCGAACATATTAAACTGAAAACTCTCTCTGTTTGAGTTGTACTGCACAGGAAAATAAAAGCAATTTCTTTGTGGTGACATTGGTTGTTTACTACCGTTTTCACAATTTAGTCAGTCCTCATGGCTCCTTATGACAGCCATGTCTCAGATATTAAAGATACAAAAAAAGTATATATATTTTAGGTGCTTTTTAAAAATTTAATTAGAAGCAATACTATTTGACTGGAAAAACAGGAAAAGTATTAGTACTTCCACATAACTGACAGCAATGGAACAATCAGCAATGGACAAAAAAATCTATTTGAATATTTAAATGTCGGTGAGTAAATGCCACTGCAGAAACAAAAACTATGAGAGTAGATAATCTACTAATAATATCACAAACCATGATCTTTGGTTAGCCTTAATTTCTTAATTTATTTATTCTTCTTTCCCACTTCTACCCAAATTATCTGTGACTCGAGATCAGTTAAAACAATGAATATTGGGGAAAAAGAAGGAAAAATACCATCAGAAAATAAGAGCCAAGATGAAAAGAAAATTCATAGATTAACTCACATAAGTTAAACTGTTTCATTTTTGTTGTGACAACACTTGGTTATGTTCTGTTGTCTTAAATATATTTATTTTAATGTGTGCTTTTTCTTTGTTGCTTTTTCACTTTGCTCTTATTTTGTAGATCAATACTTCTGTTTGCTAGTCTGTAATGTTTGTTATATGGCTTTCTCTACTGTGGAATTAAAATACTGCATTATTTTTTTTTTTCAATTTAGCCTGCTAGCAAATGCAAATGCTAAAAAGGAGGCTGAAATTGATGCAACACTTTCAACTTGCGTTATGTTTAATGTCGGATTTATTCACAACATTTGCTCTCTCTAAGACAATGACAAGAATCAAACAGTGGAAATCTGATATTGTGCTGTGCTGTAGGCATCATCATCACTGGTTTGTCATATAAAAACAACAGCCTTTATATCAATAAGTTATTTTGACAGAACGGCTTATGCCCAATATTTAATTTTATAGCTAATATCGGCAGATACCAATACCATGCCGATGATGTCACATCTCCCTGCTTCATACCCTGCTTTTGTCCTGCATAACCCGATATTGCAGTGGGGGTATCATGCTTGGTGGGAAGCCTGTCGAAAACCCCCATGTGCTGTATCACAAGCATGTCTGAGACTGTCCTTTAATTGGAAGGTAATTGGAGCAGCACCATTGATCATGAACCACATCCACTCAGACTCCCTCCCTGTTGAACTTGGGGCTCTTCTGTTTTCCGCTCGCTGACTCTCTTCCTCCCTGTCTACGCCACCTCCTCCTCCTCCCTCCATAAGGAGAGTGTCAGTCATGTGCAGTGGAGTGAAACATAGGAACAAGGCCCCCTCCCGGGGCCAGAGCACGTGGGTCAATGTACGTCTGGGGCCCGAGCCACAGGAAACGAGGAAAAAGCTCAGTGTGGCATGGAGAAAGGAGAAGAGGAGATTAAGAGAAAGAGAGCAGCTCTGAGATGTGGAATAATTTGTAGTAGCGTGTGCGCTCTAATGCTCCATTTCATCCAGCATTTAGTTAAACGAGATTTGTTTTCTTTTTGGCTTTTGTTGTGAATATCGGGGAGAAGTCAATTTGCTGGCTCATTTGTCAAATGCTGGAGTGCGTCGGTGACATCTCTGCGGCGCCGTGGAGCGCAGAGTGGCTTTCTGTATCAGCTGGAGTGTAGATGGGAAAGAAGCTGCCACAGATTGCCTGTGTACCGTCTTAAATGTGGACTGGAAAACAATAAAAACTAAGGGCACTGGCACATCACTTTGGCGCCAGATTGATTCTTAAACGGTACAGGGCAGCATGAGAGGAGGTGGGAGGGAGATAGAGAGAAAGATGGAGGAAAAGAGGGCTGCAGATGGTATCTTGCAGGGCGAAAATATTTTTTTTATTGACGCTGTAGTTTGAAGGAGACCAGTGGCTACTACGTAAAAGCCTCTTTAAAAGGTCAGCAGATGGAAAAAAAAAAATAATTACGACATTTAAATTGAGACTGAGAGCAGAATGGTGACTTTCTGACCAGTGTGATGGCAGCTGTTCCTTTCTGCCATTAACAGATGCTAAACATTACAGACAAAGACTCGTTGATCCAAAGAAACAGGGTGCTTTCATCATTGTCCATTCATGCATTTTCTTCTGTCTATCCAAGATCAGGTTGCCAAGGTAACGGCTAAAAAGGTAACCTGGACTTCCCTATTAACAACAACGGATCCTCCAACTCAGTCTGTCAGATCCCAAAATGTTAGAAGAAGGACTGGATGATATGGTAAACAAAACGTATCATGATATAAAAGTTTCATATCACTCATTAATTTTTTTTTGCCCCCCACCAGGGGGTCTTTTTGTGGCTCTTGTGTCCCTTATACCACTGTAGGCTGACAGGAAAGGGGGGAAGACATGCGACAAATGTCGTCGGGTCCGGGAATCGAACCCGCGACGGCCGCGTCGAGGACTGAGGGCCTCCAAGCGTGGGGCGCGCTATCCCCTACGCCACCACAGCACGCCCCTAATATCAATAATTATTAATTAGTCTTAAATATCTGAAATGCTGCCAAACTGATAACATTTTCCATTCTATTCTGTTTTTTCTCAAGCCGTTTTACTCATTTTCTTCTTTCACTTCTTTCATTTCTAAGCAGTCATGAGGCTTGATGGCCAAACCTGAAACTGCCACAGTTACTCAACAGGTTGTTGCTAGGTAATCAAGGGTAATTGAGTTGCTAGGTAACCAAAGAGTGAGTGAGTTACTTGATGCCACCATCTTTGCTTAACTCGCTGTGAGAGATTAAGCAGCTGAAGCTTTTCCTCTGCCTACATTCCCCAGAATGCTGTGCAGTTCTGGGTTCAGTGAAATTATTGAACATTCAGTTGGACGTATTTTCTATTGATATTGATCACGTTTATTACAGTATATATTTTGTTATTGATGTATTAGTCAGTCAAACCTGAAGCTCATCTCAACCTTTATTTATATATATAAAAAAAGTAAATCTGGAGCTTAAGAATTACAATCCTCTTTCAGAAAAACATTTCCAGCGTAAACCCATAGAAACCGTCCAAGTACAAAGAGGGTTTCCACTGTGCATATTGATTTATATTAAGATATATTTGGTGTTTGAACTATTAGAACAGACAGTTTTAAGCATTTTTAGAGGAGATCTCAAGCACTCAGATTTCAGTGGGTGGTTGTGATCCCTAATACTTACTATCCACTGTATTATTCCAGTAAAAAGGTTATATAAGGTTAAAAATTTCTTTTTAATCTATGTCTGCCTTACTAGGTACATCTTGCTGGGTCGGGCCTGTTGTCTTCTGTACTTCCTTTGTTTATAATTGAATAGATTCAACAAGGTGTCAGAAACATTTGTCAGAGTTTTGACCTGGTTCCATGTGATATATAAAGCTATACTAGGGTGCAATTTGCAGCTAAAGTCTTGGTTTTGTTGCTCTGCTCTTTTTCTCTGCCTCTCTCATACATAGATAAGAAAAGGTAAAAATGCAATGAATGAATGAGGCCACTTATTTATATAAAGTTGCACCAAATGTATTAACATAAGGCACAAAAAAAAGGAGATGCTGCTTGAAACTAGAGTAAGGCCGGGGATTCTTCATTTGGCATTAATGAGACATAAAGTGTGTCATAAAAAAGTGATCGCATTGAAGAGACCGAGTGAAAAAATGAACGCCTGAAAGAGCAACAATAACCGGTGAGGGGATGAGAAGCAATAATTGATGTGGAGCTGCAGAGTAAGAATGAACGAGAGCAAACAGCGTGCCGAACCTCGGCAATCAAGAAGACAAACAGAACAGGGTGATGAATATGGAGCTGCAAATGAGAGCAAATGGGCAGCGAGAGACGAAGTCAAGGAGGAGAGAGAAGAAGTGGAGGCTCCGGTGAGAAGAGCAGGAAGGGAGGGAAAAGGGAGCCAGCTAAAAGGAGGGAGGTTGTTGTTTTAAGATCAGTACGGATGAGTGCGTCCCCCCGTCCCACCTCTCTGGGGAGGGAGCCCATCGGCTCTACTTGTCTGTCACTCCACTCGTTTATGCCTCACTCTGAGGCAGAGGGAAAGGGTGTCGAGTTGTTGGTGTGTGTGCTGTGGGCTTCAGGTGGCTCGTGTGGAAATGGGAGCAATTTGGAAAATAAGTGTAGTGCTCTTTTCATCACCAAATGAGTCACCCTTCCTTTCATTATGCTGCTTTTCTTCCCTCAGATTCAGTTTTTTCCCCTTTCAGATAATCTTTTCACTCTTGCTCGTTCTCTGCCTATTTGTGGAAAGGTTATTCTCATGATTGTGTTTTGTTCGATCTCGACGAGTACTAAAGTTTGATTGAAATAATTGCTCTCATGTTCTGTAAAACAATGGCTGGTTCGGTTAGAGACGGAGCACAAAATACTGTACGGACTTCAAGCACTTTTGCAACACAGCAGCTATGATGCTGGAAAAAAAAATACAGTAATCATCTCAAATCAGACACAGTTGGAAATGCAAGGAGCACATTTGTTGCGTTGTGGTCTAAAATTATTCTTTTCTGAGGTAATTTTCAGTTGTAAACCTCAAAGAAAAAAACAAAACAAAAACTTCTCCCTCAGACAGATTGGATCATCAAAATAAATCAGTTTGAGCTATACAGGCATAAACAGTATTTATACCTTTTGTTTTCAGTCTTGCACACAATGGAAAATTTAGATTTACAAAAACTTTTTTGCTTTGCTTTTATTCAAAGAGGTGGTTTAATTTTTTTTTTCTCCTGCTATCTCTATGCAATTATTTGTGATTTTACAGGGTCAGGATGGCAGACGTGCCATATCGCCTTTTACTGTCCATGAATCTTAAGTACAAATATAATACATTTTTTAAAGTGAAGTTTGATCAGAAATCGGTTCAAAATTTCTGAGCAACATTTTCATTTTTTTCCATTAAAATTTAAGTAGCAAACAACTCTTATTTTTGCACATGCTGTGTATTTTCCTGTAGGCAGCCACTGACACAGCAGCAATTATTTAAATATCAAAATATTAAGCTGTCTAAATTCATCATAAGTCGCTCCTTACGGTTCTGTTCTTAGTTATAGTTAGACATTGATGTTTTGCAGTATATTTTCTAAACTTTTTAATGTAATAGTCCAAGTTTTTCAGTGTGATAAAATGCATTTTATTGGTTGTTAAAAGTACAAAATGTTAGAAGAAAAAAAAAGGTCACTTTGTTCCAGCATAAATGGTAATTAGAATTAGTCACTTTTGCTCTCTGCTGCTGAGTAATGGAATTAATTTAAAGTCAGCATGGGACCGTTTAGTCAAACACCAGTCTGGAAACTACAGGCGAATTTAAAGCTTCAGATGAATTGCATACATATTTGGAAATCATCTTATATCACCGCGGATACTGTCATTATACAATTATTCTATTTGTTCATAAATGTGCTTTTTAGCACTGGATTATTCACTTCCAATAATAATCATCATTATTAAAAGCCATTATGAGCTCAATGTACAGAAAGTTGAGTAATCTGTTGTAAGGAATAAGTAATATCAGCCCCATAACAAACAGAAAACTAAAATGTAATCCAGTAAAGTTAACTGAGGTTACAACATGTCAAATGTTCTGCTTTTATTCGGATAGAAAGATGGATGGAAGATATTAGCGGAACTTTTTATTTGTTTCAAGCTAACAGTTTATGATCATAAATCTAATCTCAATTCAGACAAAGAATATTAGAAATTCTTTTGCTTCCCTTGTTAAATCTTGACTTAAAGTGTAACTTGTTTTATATTACGTCACTTCCCAATTTTGCTACGAAACCCAGATCCGTCTACTGCTGAAAACAAAGAATCAGCAAATCACTTTAATGTCTGACAGCATGAAGTAGTAGTTCATGATCCATGACTCAATTTTAAGGAAATTCAAAAACAGATAGAAAAAATAGCTGTTGGACTCTAGACTTACAAAGCTTTTTGGGTCTCCAGTGAACGGCAATGGGAACCATTATTCAGAACTGGGGAAAACATGGAACAGCGGTGAACTTTCCTGGAAGTCACTAACCTACTGACATTACTGCAACAGTTCATCATCAACTCATCCTCGAGGTGACAACATCTAAAGTAATGCAGGAGTTAGTTGTCTCAGTTATGATCAGTTTTCATGATTCAACAATAAAACAAAGACTGGCTAAGGTGAGTTTCAAGGCAAAAACTACACAAACAAAAACAACACAACAGTTTGTTCACACTTTCCAAACACAAAACAAATAATAATAATAATAAAAAGAAACTTACAGGTCTTGTACTGTTCGTGGAGCATTGACAGAATGACAGGCAACAGTAGGTAACATAAATCATACATGATAGACAGAAAGATTCAACGGGAAACAAAGAAAAATTGAGATCTTCAAAGCAAAGGCATAAAGAAGCAGATAGACTAATCAGGGAAAATGTGATACAGCCGAGAAAAAAGAGAGCAGGGAAACTGAGGGAATAGAGTAATTAACACAGGAGCTGAACTGAGACTAAAACGATACGGAAACCAAAGTAAAAAAAAAAAAAAACTGGCAATAATCTAAGGAAATATTTATATATACATACAAGAACCAGAACACAAGAGTAACAGCAAAGGAATAGACTTATCCAGCAACACATTAAAAGCAATAATAGGTACAAAGAAACAAAGAGAAAAAAAGCCACAACTATGAACATAATCAACCCTCAAGAGAAAAAGACTTTCACACAAATTAAACCCAAACACCCAAGAATGTGACGGTAAGCTGTACAGCTGTGAAACTAAGACACGTTTTAAAGAAAAGACAATAACTATGTTCACCATGGTAGCAGTGCGATTCTCTGGGGCTGCTGTGTTTCATCGGGATCAGGACAACTTCCTGTGATTGATGGAACTATGTGTTTATTTATTCATACTCTGCAGCAGAAAATCTAAAATTAATTAATTAATTAATTAATTAATTTATGATGTGAAACATTTAGGAGTGACAAAATAGCAAACAGTGAGAAGGCAAGCACTTCTTCACAGCACTGCGGGAAAAATAAATAACTAAAAATCCCATTTTTGATTTTTCAAAAAGTTTTCAAAAAAAAAATTTTTTTTCAAAAATCTTGATTTTCAGCAACGTTGTTCATTTTGCTGAAAACATATTTCATAAAAAAATAGTTTTAATGTAAAATTGAAAACATTTTCATAATTTTTTCCAACTGATAAGAAAATTGTAATCAAATTGAATCACACTCTACTGCAATGATTAATCATGATTAATCAATGTGCTCAACTGTATAAGCTTAAAATGGTAAATATTTTAAAAAAATGTTTAAGATGTTCTATTGCCTCATCTCAGTTTTGTAGGTTTTCATATTGAGGAAAATTTTAAACAAGTTTCTAGAAATGTTTCTATTAATTGGTTGTTCTTCAGTGGAAGGATAATTCATCGTTACAGTAAGCAGGCTACATTCTGCCTTGGTTTTATCCAGATGGTGTTGTTGATGGTGTTTATTTTAAGATTTCTTTGGCTCTAGTGGACTTAATTTGACAGTAATCTAAAGTGAGCAGAGTAGGGAGGCAAAGATGTGTGGCAAAGAAAGTGAGGATGGGATTCAAACTCGGGGTCTATACACGGGTGGTTCACTTTAACTGTGGTATATTTTAAAGTGTAACATGCCACTGAGATCACTGGTTTCCTTCACCCTGCTCATTCTTTCACTCACGTTTGTAACTCTCCATTGTTGAATCAGAACAAGACCACATAGCGCACTGCTTTGAATTAAGGTAGCTCATGAAGAGACACGATTAATCTGCATTGTGTAAACGTGTTAAACGTTTTAGATTAATCGCATGTGTTAACATGTTCACATTGACAGCCCTACTCTGTAGGTACACTGACACATACAGTTCGTAATGTCTGCTCTGAAAGACAAGTGCTGAAACACGACTAAAATGTAAAGCACTAACTTTATCTGAAATACCAAAGGTGAAATTTTTATTGCTTATAATTTGATCAGCAGCGAGATTATTTTGCAGAAGCCAGAAGAAGTTATCATTGTTTTTCCAGTTGTGCAGGCCTGTCGGCGTGTGTGTGTGTGCGTGTGTGGGTGTGTGTGTGTTCAGCCCAGTTACCATGAAGGTTATCAGGCCAGCACACAAACCAGACCAGAGGTGTTGAGGAGGCTCCCTGCAGATTATGAGGCATGAGTATGCAGCACCAGGTGCTTATTTTTACCGGCGGTTCGTGCGTCTGTTTACCCGCCGCTCTCCCTGCGTTGTTTGTGTGCGCTCGTGTGCAGAACCTCCCAGCAGGAGCAGCCAAAGAGCATTCCTCTAATGTCATCTTGTGGCCGTCCTCCAGCTAAAAGCCAGTGGCTTTCTCTCCTCCTCCCTCAATGTCACCTTTCCTCCCCTCACTTTTTACCTCCTCTCTTCCTCTGCTGCCTTCTCCTCCTTCTCCGCCCCTACCTCCCTTCCCTCTCTCTCTGTGTTTGTCATTTTTCATCATCTTTGTGTGTTAGCTAATCTCCATCCTCTCGCCGCTCTCCATCTCAATTCATCATCCCTTACTTGGGTCCTGCGCTGAAGGTTACCGAGTTGCTGATAGAAAGGAGACGAGGAATAGATGATCATAAAGACTGACAAGGATGCAACGAGGGATTTAACCTCTATTCTCTTTCCTTACTTCTTATTTCTGCCTTTGTTTCTTATTCTTTGCCTCCATCTCTTTATATTTCTGCTCACCTCCTGCTCCCAGTCTCCTTCTTCCTCCCAACCACCAACAAAGAAACTTCTCAGAAAGGACATCTGTTCATTTTACACATTTTGTAACTTTACAAACTCAAACAGAAACTTCAGTCGTATTTATTGGGGGTGTTTTGTGTCAAACCAAGTAGATCGTAGCTGCTAAAGAGGAGAAAAATTAAGCTTCTCACTAAAAACATCCAAATATGTGCCTTGAATTTGTGTTCATTCCCCTCCTCAGTCAGTATTGTCTAGGGCTGGAGCAATTAATCGTATTAATAGTAATGAATTGATTATTGAAAGAAGCATCAACTAAGTTAGTAATTAATTAGCCTAATTGTTAACTGGAAGATATAGACTCCAAAAAAGGCAATTTGCTGAAAGAACAACACATTCACAGCAGTAATTAATATAGACCTGTATAAAATATATACATTTTTGATTTGATTTGATTTGATTTTTTAAAACTTCATTGTCTGTAAATAAGTTCTATCCATAACTAACTCATGAACTCATGAACTGAAACAGTTGTAGCTTCACCTCGTTCAAATTATGTAACAAAAAAAACAACTTCTGCCAAGCACATTTGGCGAATCAATTAATCAGTTAATTAAAGAATCTATATTGTCAAGAGATCAATCCTGCAGAAAGAGTTGCACTTTTCTCATGATGAAGTTAGAACATGTTTTTTTTTTTTTCCTGCAGACACATTCTTTGATACAAATAATCAAGTAAACTTTGGTATTCCATTTTTGGTGATAGTTTATTTTCTTATGTAAAAAATTTATTTAATTATTTGCATTTTTTATTGTGTCTTAGAAACTGAATAAAACAGTTTACACAGTTAATGCAGCATGTTTCCCTAGATGACCTTTCCTAAACGGTATATCTAATCACTATTAGATAGAGAAATAATAATAGTAATTTAAAATAAATAGCTATAAAATTCACCTCTCCACTACTTGGTGAAACATGTTGGCGGCGCTATCATGCTGTGGGAAAACTGGTTTTATTCTTACCAGGGACAAGATGGATGGAGTTAAATTTGGAGCATTTCTGGAATAAAATGTGTCAGAGACTTAAAAATAATTGTGTTTTGGTTGGACGACAATCTGCCTGAACATAAAACTAGATGGTTTACAGGAAACTATATTCATATATTAAAATAACCCAATCAAAGCCCATGCATGAATTAGATTGAGAAACTAAATTGATTTTCACACTTGCTCCATCCACCAATGACTACATGTATTTTGCATCTGCATCTATTTTGCAGAGAAGATTGGAAAGAATTTATAATTACTAGATTTTCAGGTCTGGAAAAAAAAAACACCCTCCAGCTGTAATTAAAACATGACATGTTGTCGCCACAGTTTTCTGACTTTAGTTTGTTAAAAAAATAAAAATAAATAAATACCTTTTATTTTCACTTCGCAAGTGGAAATTACTCTGCTGCATGAAATTTGATTGAGGTTTTGACATGAAGAAATGCGGAATACATTTAGGGTTATGGTCACTGTAAAACATAAAAAGTTAGACATTAAAATTCTGTACTTTGATTTGGCTTAATTTGCTCGCATATCAATATACAGATATAAATGTATATGCACACATGGCTGAGTGTTTGAGAGTTGTTCCCATCTTTACACTCATAAGGTCACATTCAGAGCTGCTGCATGCCTCGCCACACAGGACGGCTGCATTAGGCGCTCTGCCTGTCTGTATCTGAAATTCTAATCACCGCACACAGACATTATTATTCAGTCTGTGCTCCTACTGACTGCCTGCGTAACCTCCTAAGCTTTGGACTAAAGTTTCAGTGAAAGCGCGCAGGCCAAAGTCCATTTCATAGCACCCATATTTCTGTTGCATATTGATAGATAAAGCCAATCTGTCGGTGACTTTCTCCATCCTCCCTTCTGCCTTTGCCACTGATGTCCCCCACATTCACTGTGAATTCACTGAAACTGTTCCCTTTGTCACCAGCTATTTATGCATTATACATCTCCTAATAATCTGTCTTCTCATCTTTCAATTTTCTCTCCTTTGCTGCCGTCTGTCTCTACATCCGTTTCTTCTGCCTCGCTTAAAGCGGTTCACCTCTCCGCTATCTCCATGCCGGGGCACACTACCCCACCGTTCAACACAATTCTTATCTCGCCCTCTATATTCCTTCATCTCATTTTCTTTTATTTATTTATTTTTCATTTACTCTCTTTGCCTGGCTACCTCTCACACATTCATGCTCCGTGCGCCCTCCGTACGTCCTCCTGCCCCGGGCCCCCGTCTCTTTCGGGTGAAATTAAACGCAGTCAACGTGAGTTGGTTCAACAGCGCCGACCTCAAGAAAGCAGACCTTGAAAAAGGAGATAAACTTTATCAAATCTGCAGTAGCTCACCGCTTGTGGGCAGTGTGTGTATTTTTACACCCCTGCCTACGCCCTGCTCCACCCATCCTGTCTGCGCTCTCTTCCCTTCCCCCTTTTTCTCCTGCTTCTTCCCTCTCCGTCTCCTCCTCAGGCAGACGCTGTCACAGCCTTGACAGCGAGGCGAGTCTGCAGTGATTAACACTGATTAAAGTGGTTAACGAGTCTCCTTTTCGTTCTGCTGATTTGAAGGTGCATGTGTGTTCAACACTTGGGCTTAGCTGTGAGGCATCGTGTGTTTGTGTTCAACATGTGTCCATAAAGCTGTCACTCATTTCTGCAGGGCGTTGGAGAAGAAAAGTCCAGCTGCGGGAGCTGGAGGTGTAGAGTTATAATTGGATTGTATAAACCCAAATATCTGTGTTACAGTGGATTCGAAGATATAAAATGAATCAAGACTCTAATGTTTTTTGTTTCACATGCTACATTTTGAACACAAGCAGATTTATTGTGACTCAAATGGCTAAAGTATAAATTAGCATCCAAACATTTTGGCATTTAGACACTGTTTCTTGGACTTACATCATGTAAATGAGCATAAACATAAGACAGTGGCTTTGCAGTGTCAAATAATGCAGTTATATAATTAATTTTATTTAAAATAGAAAAGTGAGAGGATGACATCCCTGTTGTAGCGTGAACAAGTAGCGTGAACAAGTACCACTAGATGGTGACAAATCACCGTAAATAGAATCGTTTTCATGGGGCACATATGTCTCAACCAGCATTTGTGATGTAGTTAAGACAGCATGACTGTTTTAACAAATATATGTAAAAAAAACACACTGTTTATAAAAGTTTTTAAACATACTTTTCATTAATACCACCTTTCTGGATTAAAAATAGCTTTTTTATTGATTTGATGTAATATTTTCCTCTTAAATGTTATATTTTCAATAGCTGTAAGCAGAAAATTATCACAAGTATCAGAAATAAAGATCTGAAAACGTCAATCTGAGGTTTAATTATTGATCTATGTGTCTCATTTAGTGAATTGAGCTACTAAAGTAAATTAACCTTTCAAAAATATAATTTATTGAACATGAAGGTACACAGATTACCTTGACCGTATTAAAACCGAGCAAGGATTGATCCCAATTCACAACACTCATCCAGCATATAGCTTAATAGTGGCAACTTTTGAAAACTGGCAGAAAAGTTTTCTGAGTGGTTAAGGATTGGGTTGTCATTTGGAGACCTTTGCACCCTAAACAATATCCGGACAGCTTTTATGGGAAGAAAAGCATTTCTGTTTCTGTTTATTGGTGAGATGTTTCTTATCCCACGGAGAGTGTGTTCTGTTCTGTTCTGATACCTGAAAGCGAAGCTCTGCAACCTTAAAAATGTATCCTAGCTTACAAAAATACTACATTACTTTCCCCCAGGCTTGTTGTTTACACTGTAAAAAAAGTTTGTAAAATAAACAGTAAAATTCTGTTAAATCATGACAGAAAAATTTTGTAAAGCAAAACACAATGATATTTTGTTAATTAACCAGTATTATGTCGTATAATGTAGAACCGAAAATTATTGTAAATTTTAAAATATAAAATTGTAAAATAAACAGTAAAATTCTGTTAAATCATGACAGAAAAATTTTGTAAAGCAAAACACAATGATATTTTGTTAATTAACCAGTATTATGTCGTATAATGTAGAACCGAAAATTATTGTAAATTTTAAAATATAAAATTGCAAATAATACTGTATTTTGTTGAGGAAAACACACATTTTGTATTTTTAATGGAAAAAGTTGTACCCTTCACAACATTTTTTCATTTCAGCAGTGTAAAACTAACATTTACATTCTGTGATTATTAAATCCAAATGAATTGGAAGCTAGCTTACCCTTTTTTTGCTAGGGAGAAGTAAGTTTGGGCTTCCCTGTTTGTTCCTGTGACCCAACTCCAGATAAGTAAGATGGATGGATGGACAATGAAATAAATGAATAAATTAATAGATTTGGAAATTAATGTGGAATTAAGTAATTATGATTCCACATTGTTTACTTCCAATTTTGTTTACTAGTTATCTATTTATATTCACTTGTGTTTTCCCACTTCTTTAGATCGTCATTTCCTCTTTAATTCATTTACTTATTCTTTGTCTATTTTGATTGGATCATTTCTTCATATTTCACGACTAACGTGGAGGAAACACCTGAATCAACAAGGAAGTCATGTAGCGTACTTGCTTATTGGTACATGTATTTTATTTATATATTTATTTTTTTGCTAACACTGGATTTTTTACCTTCACCGTTGCCATTATAAGCTCAAAGTTCGGCTATTGCAAGAAAGACAGAGATCACCGCTTTGTGCTCAAGTTCTCCCTTTCGCTCGCGGTGCGGTCTGTTCTGCTCTCTAATTGGTCCGCTTACCTGGCGCCGGAAATTTGAACAAGTTCGTACAACGGTTCTCATCTCAGAAGAAGCTGAATTGTGCTCAAACCTCGACAAAGAAAAGAACGCTGTTTGGACCTCGTCAGCTTTCAGCAAATGTAAGTTAAACTTTATTTTCTTCAAACGTAAAAGGCACGGTAATTTGTGTTTCTCGGGAGATTAAATTTTGTTTTTAAGGCGTCATATTGCTTCTTGGAACAATATGCAGTAGAATCATTTTTTGCTACACCTGCAACACGTGTAACTTGTTGGGTAGGTTGAAATTGTTTAAACATGATTACATGTAGGTTTTGCTGTAAAACACTAGAAGCATTGAGGGGCTATGTGTTGCATTGCAGAGTGCACAGAAACGAGCCCAGTTGTGTATTCAAATGCCTCAGCACAGAATGTAAGCGGACATTTTGTACATATGCAGCGTTTAAGACTCATTTTTACCGAGTTCACAACGTGGCTTCACAACCCGAATCAGCCAAAGCCATTGTTGCTAAATTGAAATGCACCATTTCATTGTGTGGGCACCAAAGCCAAACTGAAAGAAGTCGTTGCTCATTTAAAGGAGCATATTATGGAGGGGCGGTGTTATGCCGAGAAACGCATGCCTGCCGAGAATTGCATCCCCTGTCGCGGGAGCGCGCATCGCTCTAAACTCTCGCATTTTAATGAGGAAACGGACTGAAATATGACCGAAGACGAAACTTTTAAAGATATTCGTAACAATATCACGTTTCTTAACCATGTAAGCCTTAAAACGGTGGGTTTTATATCGCAGATTAATTGAAATAAATACGGTTTTTACACATTTATTGAGACAAATGAGTCGAACGTTTTTGAGTCAGTGTCTGAAGAAAATGCTCTCCGCATTTGTTTTGAAATTTCCCGATTTTTCTTTTAACATCATATTAGCTTAAAGTATTACAAAACAGAAACCCTTTATGTAAAACATTTTATATCATGCTTAACTGTCTAGTCTATTAATGTAGAGGGGATGCATTTTAATTACTGAGCCTGCCAATATTTGTATCCCCTGTCTATTGTTGATATGAAACGTATAGCAGTAGCACAGAGAATAAGTGTCAATACGTAGAAAAGGTGAAGTCCCTCTTAACTCTTCATTTCTTCAAGTTAGCAGAGGGATGCATTTTTTGACATATCAAATTATTAGCTTGCCAATACATGTAGACCTTATATATTTTCTGCAAATATAATTCTACTGACAGAAAACGTATACCAGCAGTTCATAAAACAAGTGTTATTATATAGAAAAAGTTATTTCACTCTTAACTCTTTATTTCTCCATGTAAGCAGGGGATGCATGTACAGAAAAGCCTATTATTAGCCTGCCAAAATATGCATGGCCTCTCCATGTTCTTCAAATATTATCCTATTGACATAAAACTCATACCAGTGATTCATAGAACATCTCTGATTATGTAGAAAAGGTGAAATCCCTCTCTAATTCTTTATTTCTTCATGTTAGCAGGGGATGCATTTTATGGCAATATGGATGTTAAGCCTGCCAAAATATGCATGCCCTATCTATTTTCCTGAAATATTATCTTATTGATTTAAAACTTATATCAGCAGTTCATAGAAAATCTCTGATTATGTAGAAAAAGTTATTTCACTCTAAACTCTTTAATTATCCAAGTTAGCAGGGGATGCATTTTTTGGCAATATGGCTGTTGAGCCTGCCAAAATATGCATGCCCTATCTATTTTCCTCAAACTTTATCCTATTGCTATGAAATTCATACCAGTAGTTCATAGAACTACTCTGATTATGTAGAAAATGTTATTTCACTCTAAACTCTTTATTTCTCCAAGTTAGCAGGGGATGCATTTTTTGGCAATATGGCTGTCGAGCCTGCCAAAATATGCATGCCCTATCTATTTTCCTCAAACTTTATCCTATTGCTATGAAATTCATACCAGTAGTTCATAGAACTACTCTGATTATGTAGAAAATGTTATTTCACTCTAAACTCGTTATTTATCCAAGTTAGCAGGGGATGCATTTTTTGGCAATATGGATGTTGAGCCTGCCAAAATATGCATGCCCTATCTATTTTCCTCAAATGTTATCCTATTGCTACGAAATTCATACCAGTAGTTCATAGAACTACTCTGATTATGTAGAAAATGTTATTTCACTCTAAACTTATTTCTCCAAGTTAGCAGGGGATGCATTTTTTGGCAATATGGAGGTTGAGCCTGCCAAAATATGCATGCCCTATCTATTTTCCTCAAATGTTATCCTATTGCTATGAAATTCATACCAGAAGTTCATAGAACTACTCTGGTTATGTAGAAAATGTTATTTCACTCTAAACTCTTTATTTCTCCAAGTTAGCAGGGGATGCATTTTTTGGCAATATGGATGTTGAGCCTGCCAAAATATGCATGCCCTATCTATTTTCCTCAAATGTTATCCTATTGCTACGAAATTCATACCAGTAGTTCATAGAACTACTCTGACTATGTAGAAAAAGTTATTTCACTCTAAACTCTTTATTTCTCCAAGTTAGCAGGGGATGCATTTTTTGGCAATATGGATGTCGAGCCTGCCAAAATATGCATGCCCTATCTATTTTCCTCAAATGTTATCCTATTGCTATGAAATTCATACCAGCACTTCATACAACTACTCTGATTATGTAGAAAAATTTATTACACTCAAAACTCTTTATTTCTCCAAGTTAGCAGGGATGCATTTTTGGCAATATGGATGTCGAGCCTGCCAAAATATGCATGCCCTATCTATTTTCCTCAAATTTATCCTATTGCTATGAAATTCATACCAGTAGTTCATAGAACTACTCTGATTATGTAGAAAATGTTATTTCACTCTAAACTCTTTATTTCTCCAAGTTAGCAGGGGATGCATTTTTTGGCAATATGGCTGTCGAGCCTGCCAAAATATGCATGCCCTATCTATTTTCCTCAAACTTTATCCTATTGCTATGAAATTCATACCAGCAGTTCATAGAAAAAGCGTGATCATGTGGAAAATGTTATTTCTTTATTATCTATTGCAAGGATACTAAAGAAATAAATCAGACAATGCAACCTTGGTAAATGTAAAGCATGCACCAACAATTTTCATTTTGGTTTAACGTAAAAATTAAATCACTTTTTATTAAATTCTACAAAAGAATATTTATAACAGTAATTTTTTGGAAAACCAATTATGTCAAGTAAAATTATGTCACATGTTTAAACTGCAAATCCATTGAACTGCAGTCATTAAAGGTCCAGATTCCTGCAAACAAAATCTACAAACACATTGCACAGCAGTTGTTTGTGTCGGTTTGTGGGAACTTAACACAGCCTAGGTGGTACCACCACTTGCATCTGTCACATGCAATCTGTAAATAAAAAAATCAAAATGGTCAAGTAACAACATAAAGAATATTTAACATAAATAATGTTTTTAGTTCTTTATCTGTTTACTGAAGGTGATATTGGGTTTAGTCAACATAAAGCCTCTTCTTAATTATCAATATATGCTTGGTAGCCCAATATTTGAGGAGATTACAGCCTGTTCCTGACATGTATGGAGGTAAAAACAAATTCTGGGAACATAAGCAACTGTGTTTAATGTTTTACGACTGTACTTAAAAAAACCCTTTGTATATCTCAATACTTTGCAGCTGTTTTAAGGTATATGGTTTACTTGAATTTAGTTTTCAATGCATTACATTGTTGTCTTACCCACGTCTGATCTTCTTTGTCCTCACTGCCACAGTGTCTGCAGAGTTTATCCACTAACTCTACAGAAAAACAAACCGCAACTGTAAATCAATGTTAGAAAATAAACTTAACGGTAATTTTTTTCCGTTTCTTTTTTATTATTATTATTTATTTATTTTTTTAATAATTACATTTGTTAGTGCTCTTTAGAAAGTTGAACAACAATAATCCTCTGTGTGTGTCTCAGTCTTCTAATCATCCCTTTTTGATAATGTCTGGTCTCATAAACAGATACAAGTAATAGAAACTGCACATCATATTGGCATATTAGGCAAGATCACATGGTGTCTGTCTATTCATAAATTGAAACACATATGTATTTAAGGTATTTTTGGGATTTATGGTAAAAGAAAGTATCACTGAGTGTTTACTTTTTTATAATTTTCTCCAACTTATGCGACTGAAACTATAAAAATGGCATTCAGAAAATGTTAATATGTCTACATATGTATGTATATGTTGTGAAAGTTGTCATTTTGTAAATGTTAATTTTATAAAAACACAGTAATGAATATAAAGGTTCACATGATACATCTCATTCCAGTTTTGTACTTTCATAAACTGCAAATCCTTTTTTGCTTTTTATGTTACATTAAAGCTACTCACAAAAGGTGGAATTGTATTCTAGAACAATTTTAAGTTTGTTTATTATGTTTTTTGCATCAATAGTTTTACATTGGGCTTTGTTATGTGTAATTTATTTATAAGAGATCAAGGCCAGGTGTATTGAAATGTTCTTCACTAATTGAATTTTACATAAACACTAACATGATTGTACTTCACACATCTGCAAAGTTCAGTGTTTTAATATTTCTAATTAGATAAAATAGTTGACCTAACACAATTTTTTTTGTGCGTACATGATTTTACACAAAACATAGTATCCCACGCACAAGGGAACTGAATAAAAACATTTCAAGACACCTGATCCTGAAAGAAGTGTGGAAGAAATGTTGAGTCTCATGGTATTAACAGCTTCTGCTGGTGATGGAAAGTTCAGGTCACCCTGCAAACTGTAACGACAAATATATATATTTTTTAAATGGAAAGAAGATAAACAGTAGACACAATACAAAGATAAAATATTTGTCAAAGTCGAGGTCATGACATTTATGAATAATTAAACATTTTTGCTATACTTATTTCAGAATCTTTCCATTGTCATTAAGAGAAATCAACCATGTAATAAAGCAATATAATTCATAAACTACATTATATTTCCGGCAGATATGCACAGTTTAACTTAGCAAAAGCTGTTCATCATCTTAAAAGTTCTACTCATGCAAAATAGCATTAGATTAATAACAATTAATCTAATGCTATTAATCTAATGCATTAGTTGTGATTATTAGACCACCACTTTCATATTATTCTTTTTTCACAACAAAACATCAAAAACATAAACTAGCATGTACACAAATATAGTGATATACAATTCTATCTATCTACAGACATAGATAGATATACATATATGTGGAAAGTGACAGAACAGTGCACATAAAGGTTATATAAATGAATTTGTAAACAGACAATGTTCAACATTACATAGGAAATATAAGTAACTTTATATATATATATAAAAAATTCCCTTCTCACCCACCACGGGTGGTGATTCTTCTTCCTCTTAGCTCGGGTCCTCTACCAGAGGCCTGGGAGCTTGAGGGTTCTGCGCAGTATCTTGGCTGTGCCTAGGACTGCACATTTCTGGACTGAGATGTCTGATGTTGTTCCTGGGATCTGTTGTAGCCACTGTTCCAGTTTGGGGGTGACTGCCCCGAGGGTCCCGATGACCACAGGCACCACTGTGGTCTTCACCTTCCAGGCCCTCTCCAGTTCCTCCCTTAGGCCCTGGTATTTCTCTAGTTTCTCATGCTCCTTTTTCCTGATGTTGCAGTCACTTGGTATTGCCACATCCACCACAACGGCTTTCCTCTGTTGTTTATCCATCACGACTATGTCTGGTTGGTTCGCCCTCACCATATATATATATATATATATATATATATATATATATATATATATATATATATATATATATATATATATATATATATATATATATATATAAACATCACTTACTTTAAGAGCAAACACACAACATGAAACCACATCTTGCTGGATGTTGAACTGTTTCACATTTCCATCTTGACACTTTCATCCCTTTGCTTCTCATAAATGCCCTTGTTGAGAGGATAGAATGTTAAATTAACATCCTAGTTACCCAATTATGACATTTTTGATTATAATAAACAATAATTGTTCTTGTTTTTCTCACCTTGTTGGATACATGCAATACCATAAAAAGGACCCTGGTCATATAGACAAGTGTGACTTTTAAGTGAATACAATTACTGTATGGAACCATCAGTTGAAATTATTTCATATTTAATGATGCTGTTAATAAATTAAAGTTTGTAAGAAAGGGAACCATTTACAATTACAACAGTACAGACAATTGTGTAAGCATCATTCACATGACATTTTTAAAGACATCATAACTGACCATCTTACATGATAATAATAAGGAATACATTAATTTCATATATAGAGGTCAATAAGTAAGGCATGGAGATTTTGGCAGGCTAATAATAGGCGTTGCTGTAAAACGCTTCCCCTGCTAATAAGGAGAAATAGAGAGTTTAGAGTGAAATAACTTTTTCTACATAATCAGAGTAGTTGTATGAACTGCTGGTATGAATTTCAAAGCAGTAGTATAACATTTGAGGAAAATAGATAGGGCATGCATATTTTGGCAGGCTCAACATCCATATTGCCAAAAAATGCATCCCCTGCTAACTTGGAGAAATAAAGAGTTTAGAGTGAAATAACTTTTTCTACATAGTCAGAGTAGTTCTATGAACTACTGGTATGAATTTCATAGCAATAGGATAAAATTTGAGGAAAATAGATAGGGCATGCATATTTTGGCAGGCTCGACATCCATATTGCCAAAAAATGCATCCCCTGCTAACTTGATGAAATAAAGAGTTTAGAGTGAAATAACTTTTTCTACATAGTCAGAGTAGTTCTATGAACTACTGGTATGAATTTCATAGCAATAGGATAAAATTTGAGGAAAATAGATAGGGCATGCATATTTTGGCAGGCTCGACATCCATATTGCCAAAAAATGCATCCCCTGCTAACTTGGATAATTAAAGAGTTTAGAGTGAAATAACTTTTTCTACATAATCAGAGATTTTCTATGAACTGCTGATATAAGTTTTAAATCAATAAGATAATATTTCAGGAAAATAGATAGGGCATCCATATTTTGGCAGGCTCGACATCCATATTGCCAAAAAATGCATCCCCTGCTAACTTGGAGAAATAAAGAGTTAGAGAGGGATTTCACATTTTCTACATAATCAGAGATGTTTTATGAATCACTGGTATGAGTTTTATATCAATAGGATAATATTTGAAGAACATGGAGAGGCCATGCATATTTTGGCAGGCTAATAATAGGCTTTGCTGTACATGCATCCCTTGCTTTCATGGAGAAATAAAGAGTTAAGAGTGAAATAACTTTTTCTATACAATCACACTTGTTTTATGAACTGCTGGTATACATTTTGTATCAGTAGAATAATATATGTGTAAAATATATAAGGCCTATATATATTGGCAAGGTAATAATAAAATTTGAGGAAACATTTTTTGCTATGCCAAAAAATGCATCCCTCTGCTAACTTGAAGAAATGAAGAGTTAAGAGGGACTTCACCTTTCCTACGTATTGACACTTATTCTCTGTGCTACTGCTATACGTTTCATATCAACAATAAACAGGGGATACAAATATTGGCAGGCTCAGTAATTAAAATGCATCCCCTCTGCATTAATAGACTAGACGGTTAAGCATGATATAAAATGTTCTACATAATGGGCCTCTGTTTTGTAATACTTTAAGCTATTATGTTGTTAAAAGAAAAATCGGGAAATTTAAAACCAAATGCGGAGAATATTTTCTTCAGACACTGACTCAAAAACGTTCGACTCATTTGTCTCAATAAAGGTGTAAAAACCGTATTTATTTCAATTAATCTGCGATATAAAACCCACCGTTTTAAGGCTTACATCGTTAAGAAACGTGATAATGTTACGAATATCTTTAAAAGTTTCGTCTTCGGTCATATTTCAGTCCGTTTCCTCATTAAAATGCGAGAGTTTAGAGCGATGCGCGCTCCCGCGACAGGGGATGCAATTCTCGGCAGGCATGCTTTTCTCGGCATAACAGCGGCCTGTAGCATGTCCAGTGAAAGCCTGCAAAAAAGTTTTCAGCGTCAAATCATCATTTACAGCTCATATGTCCCGTAAACATAGAGATTTTTCTGTTAATGACATTGATGTTTTGTACAAGGAAACTACAAGTAAGATCGTTAGTCTGTCAGAAAACGATGGGCCTTCTGAGAGCTTTAATGATGCTCTGACTAATGAAAGTCACGAATTATCTCCAAATTTCAACAAGGATTATCTCAGAAACTTGTGTCTTTTCTACCTGAAACTTCAAGGACAGCTGCTTCTTCCAGCTTCCACAATACAGAACATCGTTGAAGAGATGCAAAATGTGCATGAGCTGGGAATGGATTACACTTTAACTAAACTAAAGTCGCTTTTAAAAGATGACATGTGTCTTGCAGATGATGCTGTTGCTAAAATCTGTGATTGTGTAAGAGATTCAGATTTATTTTCTGTTTGTCATCATGGGCCACTGAGAACAACATATTCAAGAAGTCAGACTTTTAAAAAATTGTTCAAATACACAGAACCAAAGCAAATATCTTTAGGAAGTGATGAAAATATGACCCAGAGATTTTATTACTACATACCCATTAAACAGACACTAAGTGCACTTTTAGAATCCGATTTATGGAAGAATTCAGTGTTGGAACAGTCCAATGACTCACACCCGGATGTTTTCTGTGACATAAGTGATGGCCAAAACTTCAAGTGCAACCAGTTCTTCATTGAAAATCCTGGGTGCCTGAAGCTTATTCTCTACCAAGATGCCTTTGAAATTGTTAACCCCCTTGGTTCAGCAAAGAAGAAACACAAAGTTGTCGCTATTTATCTATCTGTGGCTAACTTACCTGCTCACGTGCGGTCAAGCACTGATCACATGTCTCTAGTTTCATTGTGTTCTGAAAACGATTTCAAACAGTTTGGAACTGCAAAGGTTTGCTCTGAACTTCTCGTGGATTTGAGAGATTTAGAGGAACATGGCATTATTGCAGGTGAAGAAACGGTCAAAGGGGCACTGTTCTGTATTGCTGGTGACAATTTAGGATCACACAGCATTGGTGGGTTTACTGAAAACTTTAGTACTTCTCAGTACTTTTGTAGGTACTGTGAAATCACAAGAAAAGACTTTCTTAATGATCCAAATACTTGTGGTCCACAGCGAACCCCTGAAGCTTACAACTTGGCTGTCCATCATCGAGAGATTGGAAGCAATCAAGACATCAAAGGTGTTAAGGTAAACTCTGACTTCAACTCACTAAAGTCTTTTCATGTTTGCCAACCTGGTCTTCCACCTTGCTTAGGCCACGACGTATTTGAGGGTGTCGTATCCTATGATCTTGCATTATACTTGAAATATTTCGTTAAAACAAAGAAATGGTTTACATATTCCCAGTTCAACCGTAGAATCAAGCAATTCAAGTACAAAGGATCAGATGCTCTCACAAAGCCATGCCCTGTCAACTCTGAGGCAATCAGGCTTTCAGGTCAAGCTGTTCAAAACTGGAACTTGCTGAGATTGTTGCCAGTGATTATTGGTGACAAGATACAAAATCCACAAGATGATGTTTGGCAGATAACTCTCCAGCTCAAAGACATTGTGGATTTGATTTGTGCACAACAAATTTCTTTGCCACAGGTTGCCTTTCTTGAAATAATAATCCAAGAATATTTGGAATCAAGAAAATCTTTATTTCCTGAAACTTCACTTAAACCAAAACATCATTTCTTGCGGCACTATCCAGCCCTAATTTTGAAATTTGGACCTTTGATTAGGTTGTGGACAATGCGTTTTGAGAGTAAACATGTCTACTTTAAAAGATGTGCAAGGCATTTCAAAAATTTTAAAAACATATGCTTGACACTATCAGAAAGACACCAGATGTTTCAGGCTTACATCTCAGCTGGCCCTAGATGCAATCAACTGCTGCTGGTCAAGGACAGTTGTGTTTTTTACTCAAGCCTCTACAGTGATGAAATAAAACATGCAGTAAAATACCTGGGATTTTCTGAAAAAGACACAAGTATTTCCACAGAGATACAATATAAGGGAACAGTGTATAAAAAGGGGCATTTCTTGGTTTCAAAGAATGATGAGTATATGGAGTTTGGAGAGCTGGTTTTAATTCTGATTCAAAATGAAACTGATGTGTATTGTGTTATGGATGTACAAACAGCTGTCTATCATCCTGATTACCATCTGTATTCAGTGACAAAACAGACTTCAAGCACTTTGTGTATTAACATAAATGACTTGGTTGACTTTTACCCTTTGACCTCTTATCAGGTAAATGGACAACAAGTTGTTCCTCTGAAACACAGTGTGTTTTCAAAATAAAAATGTCTTTATATACCATGATGGAAAGTCCACTTAAAACAGATAGGTTGATGTGAACAAAAATAATAAAGAAAAAACAGGGAGAGAAGTTTGACTAGAAATTTAAGGAAGTACATGACTAAAAAGTGTGAATTGGGCACAATATTTTGTTTGACACTAAGTATGAGTCTCTTTAATTTGTACATAGTTGAATACATGTTATATTATGGTGATCTTGTTTTTTTACCATTATTTTGTCTGATTTTATTCCAGAAATGGCTGAGCAAACATTTTTACGCAGCGCTATCAGTGAAGTGTTGCCCGATCTTACAGAGGCTTCAAAAGACATTCTTGAGGAGACTTTACAGTCAATTGGAGTAGAAACGTATGATGACTTCCAGTTCATTGTTGAGGAAGACTTGCTGTCAGCATTAAGACCAATTCAAGCCAGAAAGGCACTTGCTGCTTGGAAATTCAGATGTAAGTAAAATTCTAGAAAAGCAAAAATCAATCATTAAACACTAATATTCCTATTCCGTTCTGATAACTTATTTGTTTTTTTGTGTTTTTGAAGGCCGGACCCCTGAAACCAGCAGGTCCTCAAGTAATGCATCACCAGATACTCCTCCATCACAGCCGTCTTTGTCCCCGCTAAGTGTGTCATCAAACTCCTCCAGCAGCAACCAGTCATCTGCAGCAGACTGGGTGGACACCTTTGAGATACCATGGGAAAAGTTCTCAGAAGAACTGATGCAGGCATTAGAGAGAGGTAAACGGCCAAGTCCAAAAATGAGGAAGGAGATGGTCAGGATTGTGGTGTCTGAAATGATGCGAAAAAGTTCTTACTTGGGTAAAAGGAGTTCTACAGAGGTTGCAAAGAAGATGGTGGCAAAATATCCAAAATCTCTACAAGATGTTATCGATGGAGATGTCATTGGCCCTGGCTATCATTCACTCGTCAAACAACTTCAATATCGAATTGAGAACGTGAAGCGATCTACAATGCCTAGCCTAAAAGAAAGCGAAAGCGCTGCTCTGAAAACTCTGACACAGATGAAATTCCTCAGGAACAGAGAGCTGCAATTCAGGACACCTATGGGTGTATCAACTGGAATGTAAAATTCCTTCCTCTTGGAGAAACTGCTGAAAGTCAGCAACAGAAGAAGGACAAGCTCAAGATGATGTCTCTGCAGAAGGAGGCCAATCCTGAGGAGATGAAACAATTACTGAGGACAACTTTCTACTCACAGCAAAGATATTAACCAGGGGAAAAGCATTCAAGATGTCTTGGAAGCCTGGCCTGTTTTATTTCATGACATTGGGATGGCTGTACACTACAAGGAACTTACTGGACTTGGATTGAAGGAAACCTTCATGAGGAACATGGATATGAAGGGAAAAAGACTGCTGAACTACATGAACACTGTTTGTGTGAACAAAAACAAAAGGTTTTTCCAGGCTCAGACAAAGTTGAAGATGTTAAAGGGAGAACTGGACGGTTACTCTGAAGATGTTAAAGAGCTGATGCTCCTACTTCTCTGCTACTTCAATGAAAATGAAGAAGCAATGTTCTTCTGTGTGGAGGACACATGCCTAGCTGAAGAAGTACAGATGGAGAATGTCTCCTTGACTCCCACTATCATTGTGTGTGGTGAGTTCATTTTTGTTTTTCCAGTTTCTTTGACCTGTTGTCTTTTTTGTTGTCTTGTCCCCTTTCTTTGCCCTTTTGTCCATCTGGCATTTTGTTTAATATTGGGGGTTTTTTTTCAATTCTTTTCTTATCCTTCTACTATACTAATTTTTTTTCATACTTTTCACTTAATTTGTTATGTTTTATATAAATGTCATTGTTTTGTTGTATCAGGAGTCTAAATTTATTTGTTCTTTCTCCTTAGGTCAATCCTGCTTCCATGCTAAACGATTCATGCTGAGTGTGGATCAACAGATTGGAAACAACAACATCTCCTGTTTTATTTCTGCCCTCTGCATGATGTTTGGGAGCTATTATTGTTTTAACATACATTATCCATCGGGGCTGGCGTCTACACTGGAGTTTCTGCAGAGGTATGAGTTTTATTTTTGTTTGTTCTTTTTTTATAAATTGGAGGGAGTTTAATTTGACTTTTGACAACTTTTATATCTTGAATAAAATGTTTATTTCTGTGTGAGGCACATTTTGATGTAGTTTTCTGTTTGTCCTCTTTATCTTAAGGTGTTTCTTCTCAATCAACCCAGACAAGGGCAGTAAGGTGGAAGAAACCCGTAAACCCAGACTGCATGTGAACCCCCGTGTACTCACCTTGATCCAGGAACTTTCGGATTATGAGTGGCGTGATGTTTGAGAAAGGACTAAAGTCAGTGAGTTATCAGGACAGTGTTTAATCTTAACAGAGCTGAATAGATTTGTAAATGTATGTTGCATCTCACACCGTGTCTGGTGAAGTTAAAAAAGTTGAAAAGACATATTTATATTTGTTCAGTGGTTAAATTTTGCTCCATGTCAGAAAGGACAAATGAGAATTTCATTGAAAATATGTTTTCAATTAAAATGTTTATTTGTTTAAAAAAATTTGAATTATTATTATAGATACAGTTTATATTGGGCTTCCTTGTGTTTTTAATTTGCATTTAACTGGTAAATGTTTGTTGAAATTTGATGTTTATAGATATTTGAAAATAGAATTGTTTCTAAAATAAGAAAAACTTTTGAAGCAAACAAACATTATTATTGAAATGTATACTGGAAATAGAAATTTATTGTATGTTATAATCTTCAAGCCCCCCCTCCAAAAAACGGGGTGAAAGTTTGTTCTCATACTGTTTCTGATAAAATTAAAAAGGTTGAAGAAATGTATATCTATTCAGCAGGTGCATTTGCTTCATGATGTTCAGAAAAGATGTTCAGAACTTCATTGAAAATAAATATTTCAAAGGCATGCAAGTGTATGTTTATTTTTTTAAGATTATCATAGATACAATTTATATTGGGCTTCCTTGTGTTTTAAAGTTTCCTTTAAGTGGGAAATGTTTGTTGAAATGTGATGCTTATGGATATTTAAAAATATAATTATTAGTAAAAAGAAAAAAAATTTAAAGCAAATTTCAGTTTTTCAGAAAGTATTAAAAAAATGTTTTAAATTGACATTTTAACAGTTTTAATCTGTTATTCAAAGGTATTTTATCAGTAGGACTAACTGAAGTTTTTTGTACAACAAACAAAAACTGGGTAAATCTTACTGGAAAATTTTTTTTAAATAACAGCATTATTATGATAATTCATCAGAAAAAGTTGGTTAAAATTACTTGATAAAACTGTTTTATTAACAAAATAACCCTGTTCAAATCACAGTTAAAATTTGTGCAAAACTGTGGGACAATCTGTTTATTTCACAATTTAAAACTGTAGTAATTACTGTTTGGTCAGTAAAACAGTTTACATGTTCACTGTGTTTTTTACTGAATTATTCTGGCAACCACAGCTGCCAGTTTTTTATTGTAAAAACAACGGAATTTTTTTTACAGTGTACTACATAAAACCAAGGTCTCCTTGAAAAAAAAATGTGTGTGAAAGTATAAACAATCAATCTGCTTGGGCAGCAGGTAGATCCAGGTGTGATCGAGCGGGCTGGCTCAGCCTTGTACGATGAGCCCAGGAGCCCGCGGAGCAGCAACCCTCCCAACTGAGGGAGTTCAGGCTGAGCGAGCCTTTGAGGCGCACAGATTCACATAGGACATGGCTGCCTGAGCCATAAGAACAACTCCATGAATTATGAAAGCGCACAAGTCCATTGCTGGAAAGAGATGGCGGTGGAGATAATGACACGATGTAGATAGAAAGATGTTGTAGGGGCAAGCAGGGAGGCAGAGGAAAAAAAGGCGGTGGTGCCTCTTTTTCCTCTTCACACATACAATGTGTGCTGGAGTAAGAGGGGGGTTGGTTGGGTTTGGTTCGAATGGATGGATGGAGGGAACCAGGGAGGGATGCAGGAAGTGTGTGTGCTTGTGTTTGTGTCTCTGTAAAACCTGCTGTGTGTTTTCACCAAATCTAACCAGCTGCATGAAGAATGGCCAAGTAAGCTGTTGGCATCAGACCCATGGCTCGTCAAGAAAAGGCAACATTTTCACACAGACATCATAACTCATCGCACGCAGGCTTTGTTCCAGCTTCTTCAAACAGTTTTCACTGTGGAGGTGTGACAGCGCGCCAGGCGGGGGATCTTCTGCCCACCATCTCTAAACCCTAGTACAAAAAGTAATAAAAAAAATGAGGCAGAGATGAGGGATTTTTTTTCTCTGGCGCTCTTTCTTTTGCACCAATTATCTAATGTGTGATCTGTTCGCCTGGCTGCCTTTCATGCTCAGACTGCGGTTTATTCTGTCTTTTAATCTGTCCAGTAATCTTCTTGCCACTGCTGAGCCGGTGTCACAGCAGTGAAGTCCAAGACGAGGCAATTCCATTAGGAGATGGTATGAGGCAGCATTCATTAATGGCCCCCGCCAGACGCTGCGCTTCACATGAAATGAAGGCGTGGGGATATTTGAATTTTATTTGATTCCTCAGGATAATGCATCACACCGCATCACAAAGTTGTTACAGAGACGAGGTTCCGGTTGTCAGAAATCAGGGGCTTTGGCTACTTGAGGAAGCAGGTGGTGTAATTTCCAAAAATAACAACATTTTCTTTTATAAGATTGTAACAATAATGAGATGAAAATTAGTCATGATATTTTGTAAAGTCTGGTTCACAGCCCTAAAAAGCCCTGGAAGTCTGGATAAAGATAGAAAACAGTTCTGTATACATTTTCAGACTCCATGTTACATTTGGAAGAACATAAATAAGGTCATCAGTTTAGTATCTTATATCACAAGGAAAAAATAATCTTTTGAGCTGGCCAGAATAATCCTTCAGCATAGTTGCTTTTCAATAAGTTTGAAAGTGGATGTCATTATTAAAATTGTATGTTTGTTGTTTTTCTTATTTTTTCTGGATATTTTGTCATCTTTGTGGCTTATTATATTGTCTGCTCCAGCTTTACTTTGCCATTTTCTATACAGCATTTTGGTCGATTGCTATTGTTTTGTGCTTTATCAATGTTTCTGTTTGCACGGCTTCAAACTGAAGGCTTCAAATTCTTCATTTCTTAATAAACATTTTTCTCAAACTAATAAGATATTTCAATCATTGCTACAAAACCCAAAAATGTGAAACGGTTGTCAAATCAAAACAAGTTAGAAGATGCAATTATACATCAAATATGTGAAGAACAATTCCTTATTTCAAAATGAAGTGAAAATAATAATTGTCTTAAACTTATGTAAAATGAAATTCATGTTTTTTTTTAGACAATAAAACAAGATTGAGATGGTATCCAGGAATAATGAGACATTAAATTATATCATGAAAAACCAAATTTGAAATCTTATTCTAAGAAATTAATTCTGTTATTGGTACAAAACAATCTTGAAATATTATCATATTACAGTGAGATATAGAAAACTGTTAAAGAAAATGAGTTTGACAGTTTTGTAATCTCTTGTGAGTTTTATTATATCTTTTATTAAAACCAACACTTGACACATGGAGGTATTGAAATTTAATGCAACAAAAACTCAATATTTAATTTGTTGAGAATAAAGAGCTAAACAAATTTGTAAATAGTATCAAAAACATTCAAAGCCAAAGTGGATCTTGTGCGATTTTGGAGCTTTTAGTGTTAAGAGATTGAGATTTCATTTCCCAAATACTGTTTAAAAAAGTCATCACTGCTTCCGGTTTAACAGAGAAAATTCATTGAGATATTTGAAAATTTAAGTTTGAGACCCAAAAACTGTTTATGCAGAGGATGTCACATGGTGAGTGTGTGTGTGTGTGTGTGTGGGTGTGTGTGTGTGTGTGGGCGTGGGCATGCGCGTGTGTGTGTGCGTAAGAGAGAGAAACTTAAACTGTGACCTGGTGGCAAATTATTATTATTATTATTGCAGTGCTTTAAATTTGTTTTTCAAATAATTTCTGACCAGTCAGGGGTGATCAAGCTGAAACTCACCTTAATCTGCTCACCAGATAAATTTACGCTCCAGTTCTACAAATATTTCTTTTTTTTTAAAATTATTTTATATTCCATTGCCACTGCACCCAGTGATCCCAGTTTCCCTCCCTGACACCATGTTCATGCCCCAGGAGCTGTTTTGGAACAATCAAAGGAGGGAAAGCAGGCAGCTGAACGGATAAAGGGCCGTGAAGGAGAGTGAGAAAACGTGTTCAGCAGCCAGTCAATTATTCAGAAGAGAAAAGGTCTGTTGCATCCTGGGAGCGGCTTTCAGCTCATCCGCCTGGCATCACCTGCTAATGGGCCACAGATTGACATGCTACCTGAGCAGACTCTCCTCACCTTCGCCCCCCTCAAAGCCTCTCTCCTCATCTGGACAGGCTCTTATCAGTCCTCTCTGGTGGCTCATGTAAATAATTACTACATGACCACCGTGGTGTGCAAGCTGGAGGGCTGTTTGCACAAAGAAGTGGAGATGGAAAAAAAGAAATAATATGCAATATTTAGTTAAATTGAGCTGTCTTTCTGAGCTACGTCCATTTGCCCAACCTAGCACATTTAGACATCATTAGACATCTTTTTACACACAGAGACAATGTAAACAATGTAAACAATTATTTACAAAAATATTCACAAGCTTAATGATGAACTAAACATCATTTTACTTTTTATGTTGGCCAGGAAACTGGTTAACAAAACAAACCTGCAAAGCATAACCCAAAATAGTCCAAATAAATTAGTTAAAATACAATAAGTTACTTTACAAACTAATAAACTGTAGAAAATTTATCATTCAAAAACATTAAATGTTAAGAGATCAGATGAGTGTGATATCTCTTGAAAATGCACAAGTTTTCACAATGTGTTTGGAGTTTTGTCGAAACATAATCCTCTATTACAATTTAAGATTTTTAGGTCCCGGATGAAATAGTCAAGATGCAGCATTCAACTGATATCAAACAGCGACAGAGACATATTGTTTGGATATATTCATGTTGATCCCGGCGGGATACCCACCTGTTTGCGGCTCAGTATTTGTAACTGCAAATTACTCCCACAAAGTTTGTTAATTTGTTGATTTCTTTCTAAAATATTCTAAATAAAATGGAGCTTGCTGGGAAGCAGAAAGCCCAAGGTGCAATGCTTCTTGACACACTACTGGCTGGTATTTGCAAAGCATCAAGGAGTGCCATTCATTTTACTTTGTGCTGATTGGCTGCAGCCCCCAGAGTGGAGAAAAACAAGGCTTCTGTGGTAATGCCGAGACACTTTCTTCTGTGTGTACTGTTGCACATTAACATAAATTTTCTGGTGTTTAAACTCCTAAAATGTGCCAAAATCAGTATTTATTCATGCTTAACATTTGTTCCCATGCAAACAAACAAGAAAAAGAGAAAGAAAGAAAGACAAAAGGAAGAAAGGAAGGAAGGAGAAACTTTTTCGCATCGCTGAGTGCAATGTTAGGAAGGTTTAGGCAAAAAATGTTTTACAAATTTTCTCATTTATAGAGATCAATGCAATGAAAGCACTTTCTTTGGCCTTTCCCATTTGGAAAGCGCCTTAGAGAAATGGATTTCTGTGTTAAGGTGAATTTATTCTTTAGGGGAAAATAAAATGCTGTATTTTCCTTTTTTTCATTTAATAAAAAGGGCCCATCTGAAAACATGGTATGAGCTTATGGGGAAGGAGTTTATAAGTTTTTTACTTCTTCCTTCTCCTTTTCGAGCGTGTTACTATTGTGCTATGAAATGCATCTTTTCCATTTCTTGTTCATGTCTGTTACTTTATACGGCGATCATGTCCGAAATAAATAAATAAATAACAAATAACTATTACAGGCTTGCTAGAGAAAATAGCTAACTTAAAAAGTATGGTGATTTTGTAAAGACAACAATTTCTTGGCGTAGCATTATTTCTTCACTGGATGAATGTTCTCCAGTTAGAAGTTGGATTACTTTTTTAAGCTAATTATTTCATTATAAATATGCAATAAAATATTATTTTGGTTTTTTTGCACATTTCTAGCAGCGGTGACAAAAAACTTTCTGTGTGGCTGTTAGAAATGCAAACACGGTCTCTATGGCACTCATATTATAATACTGAATTACCAGAGCATGTAGTGATGACTGGGCATGTCCGTGTTTCTTACAAGAGCCTCCATTTGAGTCCTTGCAGGAGGAGTTTTGTGTCTACATGAAGCCCTGCCACTGCTGGGTCCAGGAGATAAAATACCCGATTTATTCTACTTCCATTAGGCTGGCGCTGCCTGAAAGTGGTCCAGTCTAAATCTGACCCAGAAGTATTTTCCTTCATCTTTCTTTCCACTTTTCTCCTTCTCCCTCTCTCCCTCCATTGTTCTCTGTGCTTTTTTTTTTTTTTGTACTTGTTCAGAAGGCAGTGTGTGTGCCAGCCCTAAGAAGGAGCTTAAAAAAATCAAAAATGAACTCCCTGCCGTGGTCGGCTTCCTGAGAGAGCAGACGCAGCCCCTCACACTCTGAACTTCAAAGCTTGCATACTAAGCTCTAGACAGATAACATTTAGAGCCACTGTTGCTCTCTGTAGACTCCATGCACACATTTTTACATATATTTTCTCGTCTCCTATTGTTGTCTTCATTTGTGTATCTACTCCATCTCTAATAACTAATTTATAGCTTTTTTCTTTATGTATGAATGCTCAGCTGCGTTTTTCTGAATGTGCAACCTTCTCAGACCTTTTCTCGGGTTTGTGGTCTCTTCTTTAGCGAGCCAGCTGGAGATTGGCAGGATAAGTAGTTTGTTTTTGGATGTAGCCTGGTGGACCAGCGTGTGCTGCCTGGCACAGTTGCAGAGGGTGTGTATTGTGAAGAATTCATCTTGATGGCACTGTCTATTGTCTGTCACAGCTCCTCTTGCTGGGTTGCTTTTTGTTTACTTTGCCGTCTCTATTTTGGTTCTTTTTCTCTCTAAAGTCAAAATCTTGTACTAAAAAATGAACAAAACAGAAAACGAACCTCTTCCCTAGAATAACGTGAAGTAAAAAGTGCTGAAACGTCTGTCACAACTCAAAAGAGAATTTTACATTGGATCACTTGCTGAGCATGAATGTTTCCTTCAAGATTGTTCATTATTTAAACTCTCTTTTGTCTAATGCACTATATACATAACATGTTAATGTTATTTTTTTAAATATAGTAGGAAAATCTTATCCTACTATCTCAAAGTCAAGCTGTTGATCATTTTGGTGAAAATATGATCAAATTTAAGTTTTAAAGGATTTGGTCTTAGACATCCTTGTTTTCAATACTTTGACCCTGTTTGCCAATTGGACACACTTAGTCTTGTGTTACAAAGTTAGAGCTTATAGAGAGAGGAATCTTTAACCATTTCTCTCTTCATTATCCAGAGTTGTAGGTTCACCTTCATGATCTCTTTTACTTGTCCTGCAGGTTATTTGAAATATCTGAAATGGGCTTTGAAAAATCTTGATTTTGTATCAGGTGAACAATTTTGGTCTTGATTTGATCATATATTTTGGATTAATATTTTGTCAGAAGACCTAATGACCAGGACAGAACATTTGTTTAACTTCCTCCTGCTTGTATATAATTACAATTACACAATTAAATACATTTTTCATGCATCTGCTGTCAATCAGATTCTAAATTAAGTAGAGATTGCTGATTTAAACAATTAAACATAAATCCAAAATTTGACATTTATTATGCAAATATGCTTAATTAGGCTAAACTCAGACTACTGGATGGTGACGGTATTCTCCAACTGGTTATAAATCAGCTGTGGACGTCAGACTCTCTTCTTTCTCTGTTCACTGTGGTTCAGATGTTTAGTGCTTTTACATTTGCTGCAAATAATTCTTGTAAATCTGTAATTCTTGTGTGCTGATATTGTGAGCTTTCATAGTGATGCAAAAATAGGGCTTCTGTGGTAAAATGTTAGAAAACATGACCTTAAATTGTAAATGTGGCTGAGTACACATCTGTTTTAGTGACTGGTCAGGAGCATAAATTATTTATAGATGGAAATGTTTGAGCATACAGTTTCCAAAAATGGTCACAGAATCATCAATTAATATGTAAATATTGCTTAAATAACTGTATTACAGCTACTTTTTCAGTTGGTAGTGAAAATAAGTTATTTTTTTTAATATAAAGGTCTCATTATGAAAGACTGAGAAGGGAATATCAATCATGAAATCTGAGTACATCCAAGCATTCATGCAAGTAATCAAATCCTCCGCCCCCCTTGTGTTTGGCAAGAAAAGAATCATCTGTCCATCCTGTTGGATTTCGGCAACAAGCCACCTTCTGTTTCATTTATCATTTCAAAAACCAGTTGCATGTCCCTCCTGTATTCATCCCCGCTGAAAATTAATCACAGCCACTGACAGTGTTGTCTTTGTCTTTTTTCCAGCTGCCTCCCCAACGCCTCCAATTTACTCCTCATAACTTAAACTATTCTTATGAAAATCCTTTAAGCTCATTATTTCACAGTCCCACAATGCAGTGTCATTTGAACTGTTGGTTCAGTTCATTAGGTTGATTTTGGATCTTTACAGGAAAACAGTGAACGATTTGTGCTTTTTATGATCCTGCTGATCTGACTCTGTGCTGGAGAAACTGATGAGAGGGATAAAGCCTTTAATAGGGAGATACAATTAGAGACACACCTTCAAAAGATGGATGCCTTTTTTATCTGCATGTCGCAGAGTATAATCACAGCAATAACTCAGCAGGTAACATCACTAATAAGGACTGTCCATGAGTATGGACCAGCCTGTAATGCAATAGTACCATGAAGGATTTCTGTCTGCAGCTATTAAGTGAGAAAGCATTCCCACTTTACATCCAGTCACTGCCTATACCGGCTTATCCTTAAAAGACAGTGGTGCCGATCTCCAGTGATTATTGGATGGGAGGTGGGGGACACCCTGGACAGGTCGTCTGGGACAGCGGTCTGCAACCTGTGGCTCTTTGGAGCTTCTGCAATGGCTCTCAATAACTTTGATTAAAAAGGATAAAAAAGCAACTGATGTCGCATTGAATTTCCACAAGAGAATGACACTAAAATACTGGTAATATTTCTTAGTTTAAATTTTTTCTATCATTCATATAGAAATTAGGTGCTTCTTTAAAAAAATCTTACATCATTTTCCAAAAATATCAACAGCTTATAGAAGAGAATGGATCCATCTTCTATTCTAAAAATAGAAATGAAATGATGGTTCTTTAAAAATTACTACAAATGTCTTAGATACTTATTAAAAGTTACAAACTGTCACTTTTTCTAGTGGTCATGTAACATTTTACAGCTCTAAACAGACCCCTGACCTTTGACCTTCTTGCTTTAAGGTGTTCAAGGTTCCCACCATGCGGCCTGGATTCACGATTTGTTTTTCAAATTTACCATTTTTGCTTCCTTGTTAGTTTTTCTATTATTGTAATTATTATTTATTAGTGACATATATTTCTTTTTTCCATGATTAGATTTTGTTTTGATAAAAAAAAAAAAATCATTCGCATAGAAATTGTACATCGGGCAGTGAAGTGGCCACTAACACACTAGATTTGTGGATAGACTGTAATCCTTCTAAATTTATTTTTAAAATTTACACAGAGTTCAAAACAGTTTCCAGGCTACGGTAAGGAATCATGTTTTCTTGTAGGGAAAAATTAACATGTCTTAATCTTATTTGATTTTTCTTTGTTTTCTCAAAAACTTCCCCCCTCAAATTAATGTTATACATTTTTACTACTGGATGTTAGATAAAAACTGATAACTAAATGATTAATAAAAGTTAAACTGTTATCTGTTTAGATTACATTTTATGTACTTTGTACAGATTAAAGTGTCCACTATTCCCCTTGCTTGTTTGAAAATGCGTATTAGGTTATTTTTAACATTTTGATGATGTGAACTGCCACACTTCTCATTACTGTACAGTTTACTGGTGAAAACTGTTATTCAACCTATAAACCCACAGTGGGATCAGGATCAAACAATGATACACAGATTCTCTTTGCAAACATCCCTGCTGTGATAAAAGCAAATAAAAAATGCCGTCTGTCCTCTGGTAGATTTATTGTATGCAGGAAGTCGAGTGGTGGAGAGTTAATGTTTAATTTTTAACTGTATTTTTGTCTGACATTTAAACTTACTCTGTGCAAGTCCAGCAAGTAAACAACATCATAAAGTGCATGTATTATTAAAAATGAGATGCCAGTTCATATTCCCTTCAAATAAAGCTGAGTGTAACTCATATTGCTTTGCAAGTGATTAAATCAGAGGATGAAGATGCTAAAGTCTCATTATTATGTTGATCATGTTTTGTTATTTTCACAACTACAACTCAAACAAACATCTGTTAGTGTCTATTTTAATCAACGCTTCGTTATCCAACTCCGTCACCGAAAAAATTTTCCTTTTTGAGTGATGAGAAGCAAAAACTGAAGGCTGAATTTCATCTCAGCTAATATTTATTTGGCAGACAGGAAACAGTTCCTGTATCTTGATTCTGAAAAGTGTAGGTGTATTTATTGTTTTGTTTACCTTTTTTAAAGAAATCTGATTACTCAATTAATTGTCAGGATAATCAATTACATTAATAATTTTAGCCACAGCTGTAGGAAAAATTGGTCACCAGCTAATGGCTCAAAAATATCTTAAGAGTTTAAATAGATTTAAATGTTAGTAGTTACATAAATCTAGGTCATTTATGAAAAAAATAGTCATTTTTATGCGTGGTACTGAGGAGAAGGACGGATCTCTAAAACTCAAACATATTTGAAGTGATGGTGAAGGAAACGGTCACGAAGCAGCTGAACCACAGAGAGGAAGACATTGCTTCAATTTTACTAAAATGTCCACTTTCAGCCTGAACCATCTGCAACTCTCCCACCTCGCTCCCATAAGAGGGGAACTCACAGATAAGACACTGGATTGATAACATCTAGCAATTGTCAGGGTGGGACTGCAGCTCTGACTGGTTATTGTTTTATTTATGAAGCTGTTTCAGTTTATCTTTGTTGGCATGCCCAGTAAATGTCATGACCAGACAACTTCTCACAAATGTATCAATTACCAGAATGATTCTTCATCTGAAAGCTTTGGCATTTCAACATGTCTCAGCTCTGCAAATGTCTGCAAGCAGCTTTTGGGGTTTAATCTAAAATCCCTGTGATTAAACGATAAGTTCACGATTATTTCAGTAGCTTGGAAAAGTATTGATACTTCATACTAGACTGTTTCACATTTTTATCACTTAAGAAGCACAATATTCAATGTAATTCACTAGTATTTAATTTAGTAGACCAGCACTTCTTTCACTAAGAGGTTTAAAGAAATTATGGACAGTTTTCAAATGTTTTAAAAAATACCAACCTATCTGTGGCTTGTTTATGTATTCATCCTCACCATGTTGATACTTTGTAAAACCAACTCCTCTAAGTCTTTAGAGACACTTTTATGCTCATTATTCTTTTCAAAATAGCTCAAGCTTAATCAGATTAGTTACAGAGCCTCTCTCTCTAAACCTCAGTTTTCTTGCTTCAGATTCTCAGTTGAATTTGGAGGATGAGCGGCAGTCTCATTTTCTGTTTTCTGTCAGGATTGCCCTGTATTAAGCTCCATGCATCTTCCTATCAACACCAATAATCCTCCCTGTCTCTTCTGAAGAAATCATCCCCACAGTCTGTTGCTGCCACCCCCGTGTCTCACCATGGGGATGATGAGCTCATTGTGATGTTCGGTGTTAATACTTCTCCCCAGGTCTTTACTTTCTGCCTCAGATTGTAATTCTGATATAAAGCTTAAAGAAGCAGCAGAAAAACTGTCTGCGTTTTGGGAAAGGCCAGTCAGAGAACAGAAATCAATAAATTGCTGTCGAAGTAATAGGTTAGAAAAGGACAACTCTGTCAAGGTGTCCTTGACTCACATTTACTTAAGCAGAAATCCATGCTTTATTGCTCAGATCCTCATCGTAGTTATTGGTAATGTTAAACATTTATTACAAAGTGTTCTTATAATAAAACTGAACCTAAACATGTAAAAAAAATAAACAGCCAAAACTAAGGATGGGGAGAGATGGAAAATAAATATATATAAAAAAAGGTTCATTGGTTTTTGTGAGGCCAGAATGGCTGAAAGGTTATGAAAGAGAGCGATGAATGTCTCCCTGCGGTTTAATAGCAACAGAGGAGGAAGGCAGCGTCGGCCTCTTCCCACTAACTCGCTCAGCACTCGTTTCTTTCTCAGTCCTCCATTTTGGATCGAAGCGTCGTAAACTGGCCCGTTAATTGCAGCGTTAACTCAATCAGGGATGACTCACTGGAGATGGAGCTTGTGTGCATGTGCAGGTTTTGTCTGTGTCTTTTTGGATGCATAGTGCCCGAGTAATGAGTTGCTGACGTAAAGAGAAAAACAGCAGAGTGTTGCTTGTCCAACTTGATTGTAAGCGTCTTAGCGGGGGTAAGCAGAGGCCTGGTGAATGGCATTTGAGCTGCAGCGGTTTGTAAAGCCTTGGTTTATCCTCCTGATGAGGCTGATGTTGATTACCCTGGGGAGGGCCTTTTAAGGTCATCGTTGATGTTGTCCAGCTGACCTCATCACTACTGAGAGCATCTTGGAACACTGCGTCTTGTGGGAATGCTGCAAAAGCATACCTGCAGGATTTTTACATTTAACAGACTCTCCTAATTTATTATCACAAGCATAATGGAAGTAGATCAAAACAAATTACCCTGACAATGAATTCTAAATTACTTTGGCAATGAAGTCCTATTTGTGTTATGTCATTTGTTGTTTATAAAACCGTTTTCATATTTGCTTTGAAGATGTGGAAGCATGAAAAGCAGCAGGGGAACCAAGGAATGCATGTCTCTTTAAGAAAAATCAATTTCTGCAACAACTCCCATAGCCCAGACTTCTTTGCAGAATTTCTTACACTTTACACTTTTTTTTTTAAATCAAATTTAAATGTAAATTTGGGATGTTTTCAGAGATGGATATTCTGGTGCTTTGGATCATAGTCCTGCCGCAGCATTACCCATTAAGTTTTATGGTCACAAACTGATTGTTGCAAACTGTCCTTAAGGCTTTTTTATGGTAGAAAGCAGAAATAATGACTTTATCAACTGCATGAAGCCATCCTAGTAATGAAGCTGCTAAACAAATGGCTCAAACTAACACACTGCCAGCACTATGTTCTGACATGTTAGTTTAGCGTCAGACGTAACAGGACACACATCTTTTGTCTCATCGGTCAACAGAATATTTTTCCATAAGTCTTGGGGTTTTCTACTATTGGTCACAAGCTCTGACCTTATTGTTGCCCTGTTGTTAGATATTATTCTGGGGTCTTTTGCGACCTACTGGGTGAATCTTTGATACTTCTGGTCTTCCATTCACTCTCTTCAGAACCTCAGAATTGTTTTATGTTTTCTCCATTGTGGTTTGTTAGGGTTTATAAATTATATTAGTAGCTTAATTACTCATGTGTCTAAATTTCTTTAATAAGTTTATGATGTATTGCTTTTTGAGATCTATTTGTCAGACAGGGTCTATTTTATTTATGGCTGTGATAAATAAGATACAAAAATAATTGGTGTTTAACCTGAACATATGCTTTTAAATTCTTCCTTTTCACATTTAAATAATTCGGGTATGGTCTATGTAAAGTGGAACTGCAATGCTTTGCTCTCAGATCTTTGTTATTGTACCTGCACAGGCCTCTCTTTTACTCCTGTTCTGAGGTGCATCTGAGAGCGACTTGTTTTGGTTTGGTCCCTTCAAATGAAACTAAGGCATTTAACACCCTGCCCCCTCTCCAGAGCATTCCACTCCACCATGTTTGGCCATTTTTTTTTTTTTACATTGATAGTAATGAAATGACATCAGAGTTATACAGCACTTTCAAACCCTTTGAAGGTTTAGCAGTAGAGCTACAACTATTTAAAGGGGAAGAAGAAGAGAAAATGGCAATAGAATAGAGACAACATGAACAAATGTTTAAAAATATGACTAAGGCAGAATATAACTAAAGCTAAGCTGCACCAGGAGAAACTAAATTTAACTTTTTTACACTCCTAAAGACTCCAAGTACCCGACAAAATGCATTTAAGGGCTAAAATAGTAGATTTTGCATAATATGTTCCCTTTAATATTTCTATTATGATCTAGAAATGAATAGAGTGGAGAAAAGTATGAATTTTAATAATAATAAGTTAGCATGATCAGTGTCACTGGTAATTTATTTACACTTCCAGTAATGCTTACTACTGGCATCCATAAAAAGGTGGATATATATAAATGTATGCAGCTCTGGAAGAACTTAACATACCACTTAAAATGATTAGTTTCTCTGATTTTACTCTTTATAGGTTTATTTTGAGCAAAATGAACATTGTTCTTTTATTCTATGAACTACTGACAAAATGTCTCTGAAATTCTAAGCAATTTTTTTTTTTTATTATTTGCAGAAAATGAGAAATGGTGAAAATAACTAAAAGGATGCAGTGCTTTCAGACCTCAAATAATGCAAAGAAAACAAGTTTATATTAATTTAGAGACAACAATACTAATGTTTTAACTCAGGAAGATTTCAGAAATTAGTATTTGATGGAATAACCAGGAGGTTTAATGGGGTTCAGTGCAGTGATCTCCTAATTATTTACACAAACAAACAGATAGTATTTCTATGGCAGCCTTTTTGCACAGAAGTATGAAACTGGAGAGACGTTTATCGCTCTAACAATTAATTGTTTAGACCTTGTTGCATCTTCAGAATGATGAGTTTCGTTTTTATTACATTTATTTAATGCAGTCGCTTCAAATATTCTGTTAGCAGTACCAGTGTCTCCTACTATATCCCGACCTTACCGCTGTTATTTATTGCTGTCTGTATTCTCCAAAGACTCCCTTCTGTGCAGATGTGTAAGGTATAGTGGTGCTATCTTTGTCTCATCCTCTTGTCCTCTTCACTTACTCCACCTCTCCCCCTGCTCTTTTACTCCACCCCCTGCAAGCTGCCTCCCCTGGCAGTCTTCTCCAGCTTGTGCAGCCTTTACTAACTAGCTGTGCACTCCCACTCGTAGAGAAATGATGATGAGACAGCAAAATCACGGCAGAGACAATGCAGGGCAGAAAGAGGAGGAAAGTGAAAGAGCTGCAGGAAAAAAAAATGTAAGAAAGAGAGCCATCTTTCTCTCTAATGCTCTTTTACCACGTATGTTCATTCCAGAAAAGCATTATGTCTCTTTCTGGACCTTCCTGTCCTTTTCTTGGCTCTTTATTGTCATTGTCATTCAGTGCATTTTTCCCCTCACTGTTCCCTTCTCTTCTCCTCATCCTATCTTAACTTATGAAGTCAAGCTCAGCCCCCCTCTCTTTACTTTTCTTCTCCTGTCTGCTCTTCATTTCTCTCTACCCGGCGACCTTTTTGTCTTGTGCCACTAAGTGGACGGCTTATATAACGGGAAACACCTGAGGGGGGACTCCTCTCTTCCTCTATTCCTCTCACCCACACACTCCACATCATTTCTCTCCATCCTTTGCTCTTGCTTTCTTCTCTCATCTGGCTCGCCTCCTGTTTCTTTTCTCCTTGTTTCGCTCTGGAGCTGATTATGCTTGAAACAAATGGCTCTTCTGCAGTTGAGGTTTGGTTAATGAGTTAAGGAAAGTCTGGGTCGGCTTTAGTTGCATCACAATTTTGAAAAAGCCGTTCCATCATGCTGTTCTCGTGGCTTAAGTTTCTTTTTATTTGGATTCCAAAGACAGTGAAAACTTTTATATAGTTTTAATCAGCACAGAATATTGATGCCCCTCCTCCACATGTTGCTGCAAGCTGTCTGTCAGCCATGGTGGACAATGTTATACTTTTTTCCCTTGGGAAGAATTTTCAACATAAATACACTTTCTGCAGAAAAATACCAGAAAGCTTTTGGTTTTGCCGCCTTTATGTTCTGTTTATTAGTTGGTCTGTTCCCTTTAGAGTTAAATATATAGTTTGAATGTGTTACATTTTTATAAGGTTCAATAAAAGGTAACGTTGTAAATCTAAAATATTTAGTTGTATTTTTATGTCCTTAACAGTAGATATGTGTCCCAGAAATAAATACTTTAAAAACCTTTGCGGAAAATACGTCTTACATGCCAAAGTGTATTCTTATTCTACATGTGATAACATTTCCAATAGTTTTTTTTTATTTTAAGTTGGACTAAAATTTACTAAAGCTCAGTCTGCCCCTTTGCCATTTTTATATTATAGTATTTATCTATCTATCTCTATACATCTGATAAAAATGACCCATAGTATTGTCATTATAACAGTAATGGGAATTGGTGGTGTTAACAGTGGTGTCCACTAGTCCTTATACTTCATCTTAGCTGTTCAGTTAATAATACATTTGAATCTATTGGTTCTCAGATCTTTTATATTTTTAGCTAAATTTTTTTGTGAATTGGTTTTACATAATTTCAGAACATTTAGGGTAATGTATGGAGCTCTGTGGGAGGGAAAACTATCCTCTCTTCAAAGTTCTTTTTAATAAGTTGTGAGACCGATTGACGTATGAATGTTAATATAAGCTAATGTGGTTTTAACCTCATTAAAATGTGCAAATGAGCCACTTTGGTAGCCTCTCCTGTACAATTAGCAATTTTTTGGTGTCTTTACTTGCAAATTTCAAGGTGGACTGCCTTTTAATACCTAACTGGCACTTTTAGGTATCACAGAACAAAGCATTTCTATTTTTCAGAAATAGTCAGCCATAAACCCTCCTCGGGTAGCTTCAGCATTAGTCAAACACACTACCATCCTCTAGGATAATAACTCTCCCTTACTTTTTACACAACACTTGACTCCCTCCAACTTTTTATACACATCTCATCACTCACCCCCATCTCCTCCACCATATTCCCCCCAGCCCAGTCTCACTAAATATAGTCCCTGCAAAGCGTAGCTGCGTCGTCTCTTCCTGCAACGCTGCGAGACAAAAGTCTGTCATCTCACATCTGCAGCAACGGGGACAGAAAGTACAGATAAGATTGATGGCCAGAAAAAGAAGAGGAGCCATTAAAAAGTAGATAAACATCTGTCTCAGCATGTGGGCAAATGACTAAAAGGATAAAAATCTAGAAATAAAAGGTGCAGTTGTAGCATGCTCGATAGTGAGACATGAAGAGAGAAAAGGAGAGGCTTATGCCATTCCTGTCTTATTTTTTTAATTCAACAATCAGAACTGTGGAGGCCTAAACGTGTAATGAGTCTGAAACTGTTGTAAGAAGCTTGATGATGGATAGTTATGGCTCTGTAAGTGCTGCTATAGGAACAGAACAGATAATGTGTATGGAGGAGAAGACAACCAAGAGATAAATGTTGCATAGGGAAGCATGGACACGTTGGACCTTTTGTTCAGCACAATATCTCCACCTAAAGGTAGAAAGGAGTCATTACAGTTAGTAAGCGCAGGTTACACATCACTGCAGCAGAGGACAATTCCCATCTCATCAGCTCACCTGCAAGAGCCTTTGTAATGATTTCTACTTTGTCTAATTACAGACTGTGTAATTTACATAATAGGTGTACTCAGTTTTACACACAGTGTAGGTAACAGCAGTCACAGCACCCTCACAGCTGTTCAGTGAGGGGCGTAAAGTCAGCTGAGAGGGTTATGTTACCATCACATCTGCTTGACCACAGAGAGGCTGCGCCTGCCTGCGAACAGAAGCTCATCCCTGAGGAGCGAGCTCCATGATGGGTACAATGTGCAGACCGGTTCTTCTGCATCCAGAACATACATCGCTCCTGACAAGATCTCCTTCTACCTCAATGACACGGACGTGCTCAGAGCAGGTGTTAACACCCAGGAGGGCAGATTATCATTCCCAGCATGATCCTCGGCCCTCGCCAGGATGCATTAAGGGAGGAAACGTGTTTTCACACGTGGAGGGTCCAAACTGCACTTGTGCACCATGTTAATAGCCTCTATTGTTTATGGATGCTGATGTGAAGATGATATTCCTGCTTTACTGCTACATACATTTGAAAAAATCTGATATTTTATTTAAATTTTTATGTAATCACAGTATCTATTTATTAGATATTTTCTAAAAGTACAATCATTAAGTTAGGATGTTTTAACACTTGATTGGGGACCAAAATTGCACCACTTGTTGCATTTTCAGCCGCTGTAGTTTGCTTTCCCCCTGCACTGTCGCTGTGTGTCCATTGATGATAAAATTTTGCAAATTAGAGTTACAAGAATAAATTTGCTTGACGGAAACAAACCAATTTTGAAAAATAAAAGTCACGTTTTCCAATAGAAAGCTGATGCTTTGGATGAGCAACAATTCACCCAAAACTGCAATGGAAACACTTTTTGCATCAAATGAGTTATGTGATCAGCAATCGGATGTTATTATCAAAAGATGAAAAAAGACGATGAAAAGTGATAGGAGCATGATGGCCTTGTATGTTTTTAATTACTTATCATGAGAACAAACTTATTTCTTGATCTTAATTAATGGAAAGGCCGCAGTTGAGAAACTGTGTTTTCCCAACATTAGGGGAATATCAACCAAGTTTTGCACACATTTGTACTGGAAATGGAGTTAGTGTCAAACGAAAACCTATTCACCCTCCTCGCCTGTGGTGGCGCTGCAAAACCTCCTTTGTTGATTGCGTATCCACGCCTCCCCAAACCAACTGGAGTTTGATTAAAGCAGATTAAACAGAAATGGTGTGAACGCAGCCTCAGACATTTTACCAATTTTCCAGCCAAACGTTCTTCTGAAATGCATAATGAATTTTTATTAACTGCAGCTTCTCATCCCGATCTGTGTTTTAATTTTCAGGCTTCGGAGAGAGGGATACACCGTGCAAGTCAGCGTCAACGACTACCTGGACATCTACTGCCCGCACTACAACACCAGCCAGCGTGGCACTCTGGAGCGCGTGGTGGCCGAGCAGTACATCCTCTACATGGTGAACTACCGGGGCTACTACACCTGCAACCCCCAGATGGGTGTCAAACGCTGGGAGTGCAACCGGCCCCACGCGCCGCATACGCCCATCAAGTTCTCTGAGAAGTTCCAGCGGTACAGCGCCTTCTCGCTGGGCTACGAGTTCACCGTGGGCCAGGAGTACTATTACATCTGTGAGTCACTAGCTCATTGTGATAGATGGAAAAGGCCTGAGGGTGCTGCACATCCAATATCGTGATCCGAGGCCGTAATTTAGAACGTCTCTTCGCCCACGTGTATTGATGCCGTGTGGGTTTTGGTAATAGATTGTCGAAGTTTAGCTGAGGACATTGAGTTTCCTGGTGCTGCAGTTTGTATAGTTTGTGTACTGAACCTTGCAAAAATGATCACACCTCTTGAACTTCTTCAGATTTCGTCTCATTAGAACCACAACTTTAATTTATTTTAGTGGGAATTTATGTGCTAGATCATCACAAGGAGTGCAGAGTTGTGAAGTGGGAGAAAAATAATAGTGTTCTGTTACAGATGAATACAGCTGAAGTGCAGTATAACTTGCCACCATTTGCACGTGAGTGTATGCGTGAATGGGTGAATGACTATTCAATGTCTATTTACCATTTTCCTTTAGAAGTTGTAGTCAGTAAATAGAGTGTGGTTGTGTGTAATTTAATATCAGTATAATTACAGCGGCTTTTTTAAAGCCTGTGGGGTTTGTTAAAGAAGATTAGTGGAAAAAAAACCCCCAGCATCTTGAAAACAAAAAAACTTTCCAGACAGCCCGAGGATAAAGCTGTGGAGAAGTTGATTGCAGGATTACATTATGAAACAAAACAAAAGCTCTGAAGGGCACTATTCAATCTAACATTTGAAGATGAAGAGAAAGGCACAACTGCAAATCTACCAAGACATGACTGTCCACCTAAGCTGAAAGGTGGAACAAGGATTTACCAGGGAACCAGCCAATAGGATGGTAGTAACTCTGGAGGAGCTATGGACAAGGCCGTAAGAATGATGTGGCCTGCAGAGGGCACAATGTTGACATTTTATGTATTTTTGTTCTCTGTTTTAGCCACACCCATCCACCATCACGGCCACAGCTGCCTGAGACTGAGGGTCTTCGTCTGCTGCTCCACTGGTGAGACGACTCTGCTTCCACTCGCCAGTCTGCTCATGTCTGTTTTTTGTTCCACAAACAGAGAAACAAAGAGACAGAAAGCTGCTGACAGAGAAAGAAATAAAGAAGATCTAAGAGTTGTATCTCAGGAAGAGAGAGAGGGAGGCTCGTCTCCCCCGTGCTGCCTTGACGAGGTTTTGATGATGCAGTTTTCTCCCTCAAAGCAGCTCTTTGAGAATGGCAGCCTGATGTTATTCCCTGTCTGTTCTATTACAGTAATGCTCCATCTCATTCTGTGACTGACATGCTTTCGTGAAGATCTACAAAAGATGTAGAGAGAAGAAAAAAATACATTCAACTGTGAGATTCAGATCTCTCTGCCCTCCCCTCCGTCTGTCACTCCCCTTCCTCAGCTTTCTTCTTGACCACCCCTCCACCTTTCTCCCCGTCTCTCTTTCTTCCTCTCTGATCCCTGCTGCTCTGTATAGTGTGTGTGTTATTTTTACCCTGGTAGTCTGCGCTCTCCCCTGCAGGCCTTTGATCAGGCAGCGTGGTACAGAAAGCTCTCCCTCCCCCTCTCTTCTAACCTTGTCAGCACTAATACATCCCACTCTGAGGCCAGTGTCATTCCCCATGTACAGATCACCTTAACACACCCCAGTGTCACTGCCAATCTGTTGATGCACCTCCATTTGCATCTGTGTTGTTGTGCTAAAGCGTTTGAGGGCATTTCATGTCTGTCTTCACATTTCTGCCGTCAATTTGTCTGATGTGTGCACATGCATTGAAGGGTTCATGGCATCCTGTCATTTTTACAGCGTGCTTTCAGAAGTGTTATTGACTTCAGCTGCCCTTCGTTCTCTTTTGTTGCCTGCTTTAACCCTGACAGAACAAGGCTTCAAGATGAGACAGAGGGGAGAATAATGATGACTTAGCTAATGCAAAGCATTGCTTCTGTCTGTTCACCATCAACAGGATGATGGTGTCTCATTTTTCAGACACCAAAAATCATTGGTGTTGTTTAGCAAATGGCCTAAACAAGACAATAATTTCAGTGCTGTTGTTCAGGTTTGATTTTTACAGCTAAAAAATATAAAATCTAATTGTTATCTTTTTTTTGCAGAGTTGCTGCAGTGTCTTGTAGTCCTAAATCTACGCAGATTCTCCATAAAATTAGTGTGTTTGCTAAATTACTGCTTCAGTGTTTTTCTCTGCTTCTGAAACTGGCTTTTGCGTGTTCAAGAAAAGAAATTCAAATGTTCTGGGTACATAATTCAGCTCTTTTGTTGTGGCATAGTTGATGTTTAACAATGATGATATGTTGACTAAACCCCATCAGGAGGAGCAATTTTGAACATTGTGTTTTTTATGACCTAGTTGCAGTCAGACTTCTGCTGCTGGACAGATGTCCTCACATTTCACTGTCGAATTCAAAAGAGTTCACAAACGTGTTCTTTTTAGAGAAAAGAGACTTTCTTCAACTACTTTAAACTATCAACACTTGCTAAAGGGGGTATTATGTATTTTCCAGGCATATGATGCAATTTTATACCACAATCAAGTAACTATGTTACCTAAAGTTGTTATGAAAATGCTGTACATATCAAAAACAACTTAAAATAAATCTGACACCTTGAAATTGGGCTCTGTCTCTTTAAGAACCTCCTACTCTTTCTGACACTCAGTTTCAATGTTTCTTCACTGATGCTGTTTACAACCGTTCTTTGGAGCTTTGTAGTTCGTATAAGTGAATTACTGTGCAGTTCCACCTGTGTTTGCTGGTTGCTGCTGCTGGTTGCTGCTGCTGCTAGTCTGCAGGAGCTCAGTGGGGACGTTCTTCACCTTCAGAGGTTTTCTTAGCTGAGAAACAGCTGAGCATACATTAAAGCTTGGTTAGGTCTGAGCCAAATTGCGGTAACCTGCAAAGATTCCAGCTGAAGTATTTTTGCATTTCCATCATCTTTGTGGATTAAAGCCTTTCCATCATTTCCAGTCATCACTGCTTCTGCTCAGTTTTCCTTAGTGTACCCCGCTGCTTTGGTCACAGCTTTATTATCACGAACTTCCTTCCTTTATTTTTAGTTTCTAGTCAGAATTATAGACATTGCTGTGCAAAGTAGAGCATACTGCTGCTACTTTTGTCCCGGCGTACGCTGGTACTGCTGCTCACTGTTAATCCATTCATGCCTACATTAGCAAACCCAGATGTCATCCATTCAAAAAGCAAACTGGATTTAATTCCAAGTCTAGACAAACAGTCAAAGTAATGATTTTTGTCCTGCACTGCCTAAATAAATTCTTTAAATCCTCCAGGCGCAGTCTGGATTTACCGTCCACAATTTCTTAACTGTTTCTCCAATCCACTTTAACTCCACCAAGCTGACCCATTAATGTACGCAGATTGATCATGCTGCAAATCTCACTTTTCTCTTTCTCTTTCTGTGTATGTGTGTGTGTGTGTGTGTGTCTCCCATAATTGTTTTCTCCTGTTTTTCTTTTCCCTTTTCTCTCCATCTGTCTGTCTCTGTTGTGCTCCTCAGCCTCTCAGGCAGATGACGACTCCAGTCAAACTTCTCCCGACTACACAGTCAGACCGAACATCAAAATACACAACATTGGTAAGTGACTAGTCGACACAAAAGCGAGAAAAAATCCATACTGGCAGGTTGATATAAATCTCAATTTGTGGAAAAATGTTGAGTTGTTGTTTATTTTCCTATTTGTGATTTGCTGAAGACAATCCATGAAAACATTAGGGTTTTTTTTATAACTGGAAGAGCTTAGAGCTGTACTGCAACTCCTTACTCATCTTTTCCAACATTGCTTCCATAAAACCTCTAAAATAATTGGAGTCAGATTCCTGCAGGTATTTAAAATACTTGAAAAGGCTCCTATTATTTAATTTTTTTAAATTATGCTTTAATTTAGATAAAAGTGGCAGAACATCTTTGAGAATTTGATTTTTGGTCTTTTCATTTGCACACATTTTAATTGGAGGCTTCTGATATGGATGATTGACTCTCCACTCAGGGCACCATTCTGCCAGGGGACACCTGAGCACTAACTGAGTTTTATGTTGCTCATGTCCAGTCAGTTGAGTACATGGCACTCATTTGAGACTGGACACTCAGCCGTGAAGATGTCTACAAGACAAACCAACAAAAATGAAAGATTTTTACATCAAATGAAGGAAACTATTAGCATCCTCTTTGTGAAACTGTCATGTCTTCAGTCAGAGGCTTCTTTAAATTTGTTGTACTACAGACTGATGGAGGAGATCCTTCCTGCCCACAGCCATCATCTACAATAACTCTTTAATTAAATAAGCTACAACAACTTTTAATTTCTCTTGGGATCAATAACATATTTTTAATTGGATTTTGATTTAATTGTAAACACTAAAAAATTCAAAAGCAATATGAATGTTTTATAACATTAAGATTTGGCTCTGAATTACAGCCCTTTTTTACAGTTTTTATTTTTATTTTTATAATCTGGACAATTTTTGGCAATCTTTTTCTAAAAATCTAAAATACTTAGGCTGTTCGGACTTTAGTTGGATCATTCTGGAGTGAGCGGGGATTCACACACTTTTATGTTTTATTTTTTAATTTTTTTTTGTTTTTTAAACTTTGCAGGTTGAGATAAATATAATAACCCAGAATGCCAAGATAGATTCACCCTAAACTAAAATATTCTACCAGATTATGTTTAGCTATTTTACTTGCACTATAGATTTAGTGACCAAGTTCAGGTATAGTGGTTCAGACATTATCATAGAGTGTTATGGAAACATTAGAGAATCATGTAGGGACTTTCAGTAGCATGACTGGTGTCATAAAACGTAACTGTATTTTGTTTTTCATTAGCTGTGAGTATTATTAATGTCTAATTGTATTTATTAATCAAAATGTTCTTTGAAAGGCGGAAACTTTGGCTTTTCTAAACTTAGATTAAGTTTTTGCATTCATTATTTGGGGTAAACAGCCACTTATTGAATCAAGGTTACACAGCAGCATACAGTAAGTCTGGAGTTATAACCAGCAATCATTTGTATTGGTAATGTTAACATAATAATTACAATAAATGAGGGGGTGGACTGAACCAAACCTCTAAAACAGAATTAGCCTCATTGCTTGACCTTATTACGCTGTTCATTTATCATTGTCATTGTAAGATTAATTATTTCCTCCATCAGCTGCATTAATCCAGTCAGAATGCGACACAAAATTTCATGACCTCACATTATCTTACATGAGAATGAGCCTAATGAGCAGCACAGTGAGGCATACAGAACAATTACTTAGGGACTCTGTGAAAGAAAATCTTTGCTTGGTGAAGCAAATGCCTCCAAGAAACCATTAAAATAAGTCGGGATAAGTTCATTGTTTGAATCCTAGAGGCCCAAAAGCATTAAGATTAACTGAGGTTATTCCAGAAAACTCTTTCAGCTGCTTTTTCTTCTTGCATACAAAAATCCGCAAAGAAAATTGAGGTCTTACAAGTAAACTAAAGGTTTGTGTTTACCTTCGGAGAGCAAATGTCAGAGAACGAGTCAGTTGTTCAGTCGAACTGTAATGTAAACCCTGTATTTTTTCTTTGTCTTTTTCTATCACCACCTCAAACAAAAGCCTTTTGCTGGGAATCATTTACTGCGTTTTTTTTTTCTGGTCACTGTGGCAGTCTGTGACAAGGTCTGAGAGAATGTGACCCGCCTGAGATGGAAACCATGACCAACAGAGACCAACCAAAAAAAAAAAAAGAAAAGCTCGAGCTGAGAGAATATGAGGATTCACAGTTAAAGGGAGAAGAGGAAGTCAGTGAGATAAAAGATGACAGAGAGAAATGCAGCAGTAAAGTAAAACGGACAGACGAGGAACAAAAAAAACTGATAAGAGAGGTGAAGAAAAGATTGTAGAGGGAAGGAACGTAGTAAAAGAGAAATTCAGTGGTAGACGACTTGCTCAGTGGTAACTCAGGCTCCAGCTTGCGTAGAATTTACACACACACACACACACTCGCTAGCAGGAAATTATAAAATATGACAGCCTCCAGTGCTGTGATTCATTCTGTTGAATACATTTGGAGGAGGATACACATTGATGCACATGCACAGACTTTCACTCACAGGAACGCGCTTTACAACACAGCCCCCTGTGGCTCCACTGACCGCTGGACTCCCACTCTGATTCAGCCTCAGGTCCAGACCAGCCCACAGACTGGCTCAGCGTCAACGTTTCTCCATCGCATATGTTTGCCCTTCTGCCATCTTTTTTTTTTTATTTTTTTATTTTTTTTTACTTAAATTGTTATCTAACCTTCTGCGTCACATTTTCCTTATTTAACTCAGTGCTTTAAGGATAACACTGCTCTGTTACCAGTATGCAATTTCTGCGTTCTGCTTGTATGATAATACAAGACTTATTTTTAGCAAATTATGCTAAACTAACTGGAGGAGTATCAAATATCACTCCAAATGAAGAAGACTCAGGATGTAGTGGAGTATATGGTGGCTACATTTTAACAGTGGTTACATGTCCCAGATTTAGAAGTTTTGGTTCTTTTAGTTCTTCTTTGCAGATTTTTACATGCAGGAAATCATGTGAGGGAAAACAAACAAAACCAGTTAAATGCATCCTCTGCAGAGAAATTTCACAGTCAGCCCAACTAACCTGGGCGAGAAAAGTAAGGGAGAACAATTAAATACTACTCAGACAGTCCGCTGTAAACATTCATCACACTTAATCAGTTGTTTCTCCAGAAACTAGGGCCATTTGCAGGCTGCATGAGAGCAGCACTTACAAATCACTTTCAGGAACAGGGCCACTATTTGTTTGCAGTCTGTCATCTTGTCTAATTTGCTTGCTGTTGCCCTATTAAAAAAGAATTTCCACATCTCTGCAATTAATGTTGCTTGGTCCAGTGCACAACGCAACCCACAGAAATGATTGATGAACTATGAAATAATTGGATTTGCTATTTTACTCTCTGCGACTCAATTCTTTTGGCTTGTTTACGACGCTATTTATGAATAGCAGCAGTGTGTTATTGCTGACCATCTTACAGACGAGATTGTTGATTTAATTATCTACAGTGTTCCTCTTACAGTTTAATCCATTTTTATCACATTGGAATTAGCCCCAAGCAAACTTTTATATCGGATAAAGACAACCTGTGTGAAAAATGTTTTAAATTTTTGATGTAGTTTATTAAGGGAAAACCAATCTACTAAATGTGTTACATTTTGAAAGGAAAACAAACGGCTCTGGAAAACGCAAGAGATCAACGCACTGAACCATATTGAAAACCTCCTGGTTATTCCACCAAACATTGATTCCTGAACTCTTCCTGAGCTAAAACATTTGTATTGTGGTTTGTAAATGAATATGAACTTCTTTTCTTTGCATTGTTTGAGGTCTGGAAGCGTTGCATCTGTTTTGTAATTTTGACCATATCTCATTTTCTTCAAAAAAACAATTTTTTTACTTAGAATTTCAAAGACATGTTGTCAGTAGTTCATAGAATAAAATAACAATGTTAATTTTTCTCAAACATAGACCTATAGAAATAAATTAAAGAAATTAAAGTAGTTCAGTTTTATTCACCAAACTCAGGCCTAATTTATCACATTTAGTACCATTAAATCACCTAAATAGTATCTGTATAACAACATGATGTAGCTACTCAAGTTCTTTTTTATATTAAATTATGTTTGAGGATCATTTAAATGTGACAAAATAAGCAAAGAAGAAGACGTAGCACTTTCACAGCTCTTGTTTTTGTTTTCCTAAAGCATCTTGTCTCTTCATATAGCTGTTCATCTGCTACAAACTTTCTACAAGCAACAAGTGGCATGTGATTTGATAAAAATTTGCAATTTAGCCCTGTTAGCCTACTAATGAGCAGAATTTCTCAAAAAGTGTAAAAAAAAAGGATTGAATCCATCTTGATCTCTAAACTCTGTGAACCCTGCAAACAGAGCAGCTGTAGCGGTGGCGCTCCGCCTCTGCTGCTGTAACAGTCAAATAATAGACATGTGGTCTCTGAGCTGAATAAACCAAGTGTCTAAGTGTCACAGGTTGCAATAACAATAAAATAAATAGACTGCGGTCTGAGCAATGCACTGACCAAGCACTCGGTCATTCTGAAAGCCTGTTTAAAATCAACAGCTTAATCAAAGTCATTCTGAAATGAGACAATAAGCTTTTGGCTGAACTTATTGAATGTGGGCGTTATTTTAAAAAAAAAAAAAATTCTGGAATTACTGAAAGTAGTTAACTCTCAGAGATACTGTGTATTTTATTCCCATCCAGATGTAGATGTGCGTCTCTTCCTGCTGTTTATGGCTCGCTGTAAATCCACCATTGCTGCAGCGTCGTTGGCAGAAAGATTTATCCACCCAGACAACCTTTCCCACCTATCGACAGTCCAGAGTTGATGTTTCTCATCTCACTGGAAACGCCTCGGGTGTTTTTTCTGTGGACACAGCCTCCCGTTGTGCTGTTGGGCCTCAGAGAGGCAAAAATGCAGCAGCGGAAATTGATTCCTGGATCCTAAATTTGGACCGTGGAGACAGGTGCCATACTGGAGACCTTTGATAAGTTGCAGCAGCCCAGAGGCGTTTAGCATCCCCCGCAGTTTTTTTTTCTGCAAGATTTCTTGAAAAACGAGGGTTTTACTCTGCAGTGTGTCCAAGTTACTGGAGCCTGTAAACAAGCCTCTAAGTGCCAGTTTGGATGTTTTGTACGAACATGTTTTGACCTGTAATGATTCATAATGTATTTGGTTGTCCTTCATTCTATTTTGACTGAAATCAGATCCCATTAAGACTGGAAAGGACTTGAGTTTTTGAACACAATGAGACTTGTGTTTTTAGTGGCGCTATGTACTTTTAAGTCACGATGTTGCACTGGGATTTCTCTTTTACAATACCACTACCTAGTGACACTTGATTAACTTGATTGCCTCTATTGGACTTACTGGCAAAGTTCTTCAATAGAAGAAGGTTGATTATTTTTTTTTTTTTCTGTCAAACTATTTCTGTGTTGATTTGGCCAAATGTTTTTAGATTATTGTCTTGCAGAAAGATCCATATGGAATAAATATTTAGTTTTCTGACAGAGATCATCAAATATTTAAACTGCCCATTATTCCAGATAAAGTACCTGATACCATGTCAGGCTTTCCAGGATCTTTGGAAAGAGGCTCACCATACCAGACAGTAAACTTGACATGTTTTTCCTAATGTTCATCCTATTTATCACAAACCCACCTGGTATATTTTCTGTTTAAGAGCTCAGATTTTGTCTCATCTGAACAGAGTAGGGTTCAGAAAACCTTTTATGTTGCTAGCACAGAGAATTATCTACTTAGTTTGGTATATAGATGGATCAAATGGTTGCTATGGTGTTCAGGATACTCTAAGCTGCCACTTCTTGCTGCAGGTTTTGCAGAAATCTTTTTAGCTCCCTTAACATTGACTCAATTTGCAAGATGAAGCCTTTCTTGGTGATGTTGACTACTATCTTTCTGTTTTAAAGAATGGCTAAGAGACGCTGGCTTCATGCTTCAGTTAATAAACCCCAGGAAACATGAACACAGTATTGAATAAACGTTTAGACACCGATTTACTCAAAACGTAAAGCATAAAGAAAGAGCAAAATCATCAGATACATTTATTTTGAAGATAACATTTTGACCAGAGGGCGTTTCATGTCAAGCTCTTCATCTTCTGCAGGGACCAAATGTTCATCTAGTTCTACGGATCTATGTCATGCCTCCAGCGCATCCCTGATATGAGCTGTAGACGTCACCCAAGGCTGTGCTGCTTTAGATTCCCTGTCCAGCTTTCACATAGCCTCCTCTATTTGTTGCTGTAACCTCACGTAAATGTCAGTGTTGGACGTAAAGCCAGACGTGCGTTGTTCAAAAGGAACAAAAGATAAATCTACGTCAAACCCATTTATCTCAGTTTTCCAGGCCGTCTGGTCGTTGTTCTCCTTATCACTCATCATCTTGCAAGTTTGCTGGAAAACAGTTTATTTGTTTGAACTTTTCTAACATCAATGTGGTGAAATGAATCATTTTTGTTCTGGTTTAGATCATCAGATATTGGATCTTTTTGTTATTTTGAGTTGATCCGATGAGCAATTTTATCCTTGCACTTTTCCAAGACTAAAAACCATTTAAAACCTTTTCTTACATCATAGAGTATTACATAAACATTGATGGAATAATCTTATCTCATGTACTGTAATCCTAATTTTCCATAACAGTCGGATTATATTAAAGGTGATGATTATAAGGGATTATAATGCAAGCACAGAGGCTTTATCTTTGGGACAGGTATATTGATTTTATCACAGGTTGCTTGTACAACATTTGATCTGGCAGAGTTTGGAAGCTGTTCAACGATTTATGTTGAGATCTGTGGTTACCTGGGTTGCAATTTCTGAGAATAATAATGCTATCTTTGGATTAGAGAGCAGAGCACTACATGTTAAAGTTAACCTTAATAATTCAAGCTGTGGACTGCATAAGCAAACTTTGTTTCCTATAAATACCAGCTTGTAAGTAAACCCAACAAATTAAATCTGTTTTGATCTGATCTTCACTAAAGCTGACATCATCTATAAGCGTACATTTGTTTTTTGAATTAAAACATACTTTATTTCCTTAATTGCCCTCTAAATTGATTATAGCAACTACCGTCAAGTAATGTACAGCTGTGGAAGTAATTAAGGGCCCACTCCACCTCCTGGTTATTCCACCAAAAATTGAACTCTTCCTGAGTTAAAACATTAATATTGTTGTTTCTAAATGAATATAAATGTGTTTTGTTGGCATTATTTGAAGTCTGAAAGCACTGCATCTTTTTCTTATTTTGACCATTTCTCATTTTCCGCAAATAAATATTAAATATTTTCTTGGTATTTCGGAGACATTTTGTCAGTAATTCATAGGGTAAAATAACAATGTTCATTTTACTCAAACATAAACTTATAGAAATTAAAATCAGAGAAACTGGTTATTTTGCAGTGGTCTCTTAATTTTTTCCAGAGTTTTACATCACAGTGAATTAATTTTGACCCACTCTTTTTTTGCTGAATTGTTTCAGTTCAACTACATTGGATGATTTTCAATAAAAAGTTATTTTTTTAAGGTCATGCTACAGCTTCTCAATCCATTTCAAGTCTTGCAGATTATCTTTGATGTAAAATGCTATCTAATCTGAAACTGTAAAATGTGACAAAAATCAAAAACATAAGTAATCATCTTAAGTAATTTCATGTTTAATAAGTGGTTTGTTTTTGTACGGTGTGTTGCGTTCAATAATTGAGCAACATTTACCTCAGGTTTATATAACGACCTGTGATGGTTTAATCAGCTCTGTCTTGTTTGTTTGCCTTATATTGTAGAGATAATGGGAAGCATTAGTTAGGAAATGAACATGATGAGCCTGTAATCCACTTTTACTGAATATTCCTAAACACGTTCCTCGAGCTCTTCCTCCATCTTTCCCCTCGAGCTAATGTTCTGTTGTGTCAAATCAATGCTAAGGCCATAGTAATTTGATTTGATTGAATTCCCTCGAGGACAAAAACATCATTAGCCTGAAAAACGGAACACATAAAAAAGCACATCAAATACGACTTTGTTTTTTAATTTTCTCTCCCACAGGGAAAGGCCATATGTAGCTGATGATAATTGGTAGTTTGTTGATAATCGCTTCATGCCTCTTTCCCTGCATATGTGAAAGCCCAATTTGCATGCATCGCTCGGCGATTTTAAATTGATTAAATTATAAAACGGCAATATTTTGTCCTGGTTTTGTTCCCTCTGGGTTTGCTTATTTTTTTCTGCGCTTTTTGTTTTCCAGATGAATTTAACCCTGAAGTTCCCAAGCTGGAGAAGAGTGTGAGCGGCAGCAGCCCGTCGCGTGACCGCCTACTCCTCACCGTGGCAACGATGCTCGTGCTGGCCGTCCTGTTGTCCTAGCGACCGTCACAGGGAGCTTGTTGGACCATCTTGTCCAAAGGGCTTTGTATCCCTACGAGTTTTTTTGTTTCTTTTGAAGATGTGATTGCTCAACGAAGCAAACGAAGAAAAGTCAAAGACAAAGAGAAAAGAAGCGAGGCCTTTTTGCTGTCATATTTACACCTGTATCACATTAAAACTACAATATTTCATGCAGGTGTGATGACCACATGGAGATTACAACCAATATTAAGAATCCAATTTTTCTTGTGCTGCTCTCAATGGATGCAGATGAGAGATTTTTTTGTAGCATGATAGAGAACAGAAAATTTGAAGCATAACTCTCATCGGAAGGAAGGTTTTTGTGTTGGCTTTGAAGAAGATGACAACTTTAGACTCTAGAGTGGATTTTTTTTTTTTAAGGCTTTGCTGCATCAAACCAAACTTTGATGTGGTAAAAAGAAAAAAGGCAAGATGGACTTTGGAAACTGTAACAAGGCCTTTATATGATTAGTGAGTAATGAAAACCACTGTCATTGTCCTGGACATTGTAGAATGTTTTCATACTGGTGTGTGGTAGCTGCTGGTGATCAAAGCCCAGGGAAAAGGGTGAGAATTTATAAGAATATCCAAGGGCCCTTCAGTAATTCATTTTCTCCAGACATCAAATATTCTCTGGCTTTGTGATAGGCACAGATTCAAAGCCTGCTTTTCTTCGAAGGGTACCGAGTGTCCCTCAGTTTTTTGTCTGCGTTTCCTGCCTTCGCACTGTAACAACGCGAGAAAAATACAGACCCTGGACTTGTAATTTGACTGCACTTAGACGCACTAGATGTGGCATAGACGTGCGTTTTGTTCCGCCGCATTTACCTCCAGCAACGGGCTTAGAAAAGTTCCAGATGTCAAATCTTAAAAAATAAATAAATAAAAAATAGAAGAATTGCAGCAATCAGCACCGTTGTTCAGAAACGCCTCTAATTTGCAATTGTTCAGAAACTGTCAGCAGCAACTTGCCCTCTTTTCACTCCCAGATTACCTGTTTTTTTTTTTTTTCCCCTCCACTTCAGGGGCTCGCAGCCAATCAGGGCTGATAGCCACCGCAGCAGTCCCAGTTACCACGGAGACGACCCCATACAGTCGCCAAAGTGCGGCAGGTGCCTGAGGAGAAATTATGCTTAGAATCTCAATCTGTAGGCATGGAAAAATAGACCCAGTATGAGCATTCCTGATCATACGGCGTATTGTGAGAGCCATTTTTATGGAAACAACAAAGTTTTGCTCCAAAGTTTTTTAGGTAACGCTGTATGAAAAATGGTGCTATCATCACAAAACTCTTAAAGTAAAAGAAGAAATATTCTAACCTAAATTATATGAAGATAAATGGTATTGTTGTCTCCAGAATTATTCATATTCCTGACAGATGTAGTGCTAATCATTATTGCCAACCTGTTTCCTCTGAATGGAAGTAAAACTAACATAATGAAGTGGCCCAGTCAGTTTTCTGGCTTGAATCTCATAGAGAATCTTTGGACGAAACTAAAGATTAGAGTGATGGAAAGAACGCCTTCGAACCTTCATTAAGTTGGAACTCAACCCAAAGATTAATCATCAAATTACTTGTGTAAACAGGCAAAAAGCTGGCACTGACAAGTTAGTTAACTGTATTTTCTGCATCCGATCTTTATTCATATGTAAAGCATTACAAGGGACTTTAAGCGAAACAAAACAGTCAGATAAGTCAGTCATCTATTACTCTGCGATACTCTTGACTACGGTAGCCGTAATGTAACTAAAACATTTTTGACAGATCACCATGAGCGCCGTGTACCGCATAAAATTGCTTTGAGGTCAGTGAACTTAACCAGAATCAGTCCATACTAATTCACTAGAGAGCGCTGTTTTACTCCAGAACAATATACAAGCCATCTCCAGTAGGAAGTTGCTGCCATCTCCAGTAGGAATTGGGCAAGCGGCGGTACACCAGCCCTCACTAAGGCATGGCTGTAGTGCCATAATTAAGATTACACACCCAGTAGTGACTACATCCTTGTCGCAGGAAGTTATCTCTATCCCAAAGCCAACTACTGATCTGATTCTTGGTAGGTTGGCATGGTAACTGAGCGGCTAGTGCCAGTAGAGAAAGAGACTTATCACTTAAGTTAGCTTTGAAGAGGCAGGTGACTAGCATAGCTGATGGTCTCCTGTGTCTCATACTTTTTTCTTTAAAGAAAACTTTATCTAGAAAAATAGTTGGTCGCTTGGTTTCTGATGCTTGCCCATCATAAATCAGATCAGTAGCTTGCTTTGGAATGGAGATGGTCTCCTGTGATGAGGGAGAAACCACCACTGGATGGGAAATGGTCTTAATGTTGGCACTAAAACCTCACCATACATCACAGGGCAATGAAAGCTGTGCAAAAACTTGTCAGTATTCCACTAATAATAATAATAACAATAATAATAAAAAACACGCAATTTTGATCTCTATCATAAATAAGAGAACATTTAAAATCCATGCAGAAAGACCAGGATTTGAACCCGGGACCTTGGTGCTTTAAGGTAACAGTTAAATCAACTTTGCCACCATGCAGCCTACTACTACTACTGCTCCTGCTGCAACTATAAACCAATGTTAAAATTGTTAACCTTCTTTATTCCGATGGTATTTTGACAAATGGGTTATGAGCTTCAAGTCTTTAAGTTTGGAAAGCCTCCTTCCATAACTAATCTTTAGCTTCCTAGACAGACTATCAGATTCCACTTCATTAACATTATTTCTAGAAAAAAAAAATGCAAAAATGATTTAATTGTAAACTTTAGTGCTTCATTCAGAACTCAAGCTTTTGTTGCTTTCCAAAGAGAATTCGCAATATGGCAGATGTGGTAATGGATCGTCTCTGTGGGGCATCGAGGCCAATGCAGCGTCTACTCTTCGGTGTCTGGAGCTAATTGTGGCACCATCTTGATAAAAAAAATTTAAAATCAAAAGATAAATAAAATGCGTGAATGTGAAACTTATGAGAAGTTCTTTTATACTGCGTAGGCAAACCTTAAATCAAATTACAATGTTGTGCGTTTTTATTTATTTACTTTTAAAATGCTCTTATTTTGACATTAAAGTGTATTTATCTACATAATTTATTAATGTGCATTCTTAGGTCTTTGCCTAAGAATGCACGATAAGCTATCGTACCATTTTTTAGCATTTTTCTCAAAACTATTGGATTTGTACTGCAGTATTTTGCTTGTTTAGACAAATAGATGTATTTCAGCCGGTCACAGACAGTTATTAGTTAATGATTCAGTGCAAGCATACACTCAGTTAGCTGAGTCTTGTGTAAAAAGATGCAGCTGATACTATTGCTGAGAAGCATGTCATAAACCAACTGGGAATGCACAGACAGAACTGGTGTCGTTTGAGCCTGCACTGTAATGTAAATTTATAAATACATGCAGGGTTCCAGAATGTGTATGAATGTTTTAGCGGGTGTGTGTGTGTGGTTTTTTTTTTTTGTTTGTTTTTTTGTATGTGCGTATGTCTGCGTGCTTGGGAGTGAAAGAGAGGATGTATGTAGGTGGAACGTGTTTGTCCGCGCTTTTAAAGTACGTGGCATTTAGAAAATTTCGTACCCGTTAGCGGAGTCATTTGTAGGATCTGAATATGCAAGCGTGTATGAGGGAGAATGCGCTTTTCAGTCATGTTAGTTTATGTTTAAAGGGCGGGAGGGAGGGAAGGGACTCGAGATGCCGGCAAAAGCATTTACTTTTACTGAAGACAACCACAAGATGTGTTTATGTTTGACAAGAATGAATAAACTGTAAATTAAACCAAGAATGATCAAAATGATGCTAATTAAAATCTTTTTGCAAACTTGTTTTAGAGGTTTTATTTTTCTGTCTGCATCAAACTAACTTGTCTCTGCACAAACATTACCTGAAAGTGAAGTTAGCAACACTCTAGAATAGAATAGAATAGAATAGAAAGATCATTTGGGCTGTAGTTCTTTTATGGACTTATTTACATTAATCTCACTTAATTCTTTTGATTCAGTGATGACAACTTACCTTTTTGTGCTCAATTGACTTAAACGTTACAAATCCTTTAAGTTACTTAAAGGAACTTTTTACTTTAATTGAAACAATTAAGGCCAATGCTGCGTTCGTATCCTAGGTTTGACCAACTCAGTATATTGTGATCATTCAACTCAATTAAGTTTTAATAATTTAATGCAAGTGTGTTTAGCATGATAAATTTAAGTCACTCTTACTCAAATCATTTGTTTTGTTTTTTCTAATAAATAATTAAAATCTCTTTGACTTTATTCTACATAAAGTCAACTCAAACTTCAAGTTTTTCCAAACATTTAATTATATTATCACTCACATTGTACATAAAATACAACTGGAATTAAAATTATTTTAAATATGTGTTTTAACATGTTATTTTAGTTTTTCAAAGATCCTGTACACTGAAAAAAGGAAATAGTTGAACCAACTTAGTTGAATTGCTTCAATTGGTAACAAATATTTCAATTAAGTTGGTTCAACTGAATTCATCAAGTGTGATTAAAATGACAGATGTAAGTCAGTCTTACTCAAATCATTTAGTTTACTTCAAATAAAGAAGGAAACTAATCCATCCATCCATCCATCTCCTTGTCCCTAATGGGGTCGGGAGGGTTGCTGGTGCCTATCTCCAGCTACGTTCCGGGCGAGAGGCGGGATCACCCTGGATAGGTCGCCAGTCTGTCGCAGAAGGAAACTAATACAGGATCTTTTTTCTAGGATTTTAGATGGCCTTTATTTGAGAGTAGTGTGACAAGTGTAGTAAAGGTCATCAGGCCGGGAATCAGGGAATAAGGTCTTCTTATGTGGGTTGTGCTCTGTCCCTGCACCACCACGACACCCTGGTTCCTATAAGATCTGTGCCTGGTGAAGTTTGCGTCATGACATAGGGGCATTAAACTTAATTGCTTCAAGTGAAGTCAAAGAAAAAAAGGGTGACTTTTAAGTTAATCCAAAACAAAAAAGAAAGTTGTCTTTAATAGCCCTAAAGAATAAAGTGAGGTTAATATAAATAATCCACAACATGAACTACAGCCCAAATACACTTTTTAGAGTGCAGCTGAAGTACAACTATTTAAAAGCAAGAAGTTAGATTTTCCCATGGTTCTGATCTCAGATCTGTTTCTTTTTCTCATAAACTCTCTGTTTTTAGACACACCAAGGTAAAAACACTTACGTTGGGCATGAGGGATCAGTTTTTCTACTGGTCCGTCTTTAGAGGCTCTCACTTGAGTTTAACGAACAGCCTGCCATGAAACATAATCACAGCATGGAGTGGAGGCAGATCCAGTGCTCCAGATTTCTCCACTCTGTCACTCTGAAAGAAAAAAACAAAAAAAAAAAACACCTGCAAGCCATTCATGTCTCTGCAGATTTGCCACTCCACATCACTCTCCTTTCTCCCCCTCGCCCCTGTCGGCTTCTTTCTGATCTTCTACACACCACAGAAAGGAGGTGACAAAGTGAGGGACACATCTCAGATGCACTAATGTCCATGTCAAAAAGGGACAAAAGGGGCCAGAGGAGATTTTTACTTTGATGTTGCACACAAGATCCAAAATCAGGAAGTGGAACAGATTCAGTGGAGTGTTTCTGCACTTCCAATTTTTGGGTTGGTCTTATATATATATATATATATATATATATATATATATATATATAGTCTGTGCATATTGTTGATGCTATAATATATATATATATATATATAGCATGCCAGTTACAATAACCTCTATATACAGTATGTCTGTTCATAGATTACAACTTTCTATTCACTCTGATGTTTGTTCATCTTCTCTGATAGACTGATAATTGCAGGGGAGTTCAGCTTACAGTCCCTAAGCGTTTTAAAAAGTCTGGATTTGCACGTAAATTGACAGCATGAAACAGTGTAAGCGTTTTAGCTGCTGCTCCTGTGCATGTGCTGACAGCATATTGTATGCTGAAGTCTGTGCATATTGTTGATGCTATAATTTAGGAGAGCATTTGCTTTATTTTTTGTTGGCTGCAAGAAGCTTATAGGGCCGTCATAAACAGCTTTAATTCCAGCCTGGAAAACCATACAGTTAACTTTTGCCTCAACTAAATAAGAGACGTCAGGAGGAAAGCAATCATTTCGAAGGGCATATATAACAAATAGGTGTAGAAAGTGAGTTTAAAAAGCCATATTACAAATAATGTGAGTGAAACATAATCACCTTTTATCACAATTATTTACTCTGGAGTCAGTGAAACAAAATCTGTTTAAATCAGGAAGGCAGAGCAAAAGTTCACTCCACACTTTTCAACTTTTTAACCAGTGAAAAAAATAAATAGCACATATTTTCTTTTCTGTTCGCAATTATTTAATATCTATGTTAATCTATCAGACATAATGCTAATAGAGTCCATTAAATTGTCACAAAATGTAACAAAAAATGTTTAAGGGTTAAGAGTAACGTTCCCAGGCACTGCGGTTATCTAATGAGTCTTCGATCCAGACTTACAAAGGAAGACATTCCATTAGCATGAGAAGATGACCTCTTTCCTGTTTGAAGACACGTTATCATTTTCTGAATCATTTATTGTGAGATAAGCCATCTGCAGCTCAGGCAGGTCCGCACTGTTAAGGAGAAATTCCCTCGACGAGCTTCGTCGTCTGGCTGCAGCAGCAAAACAGATGCCTCCTCCTTAGAGAGCGCGTGATAACTCAGGACGTCACTGAGACAATCACTGAAAATCACTGAAATCACATTCAAGGACTGGTTGCAAGCTCTCGTTTCAAAGATAGGAGCCGTAAAACTGGATAGTGGCTCATTCAAGAAACAGATGTCACTGGCAAAAGACTATTTTATTCCTACTTTTTCATCTCACTCACCCTCCGAGTTTTGCCTTTTCTGTACTCAGTTAATGGACGTAAACAAATGACTCAGTCCCCTATTTGAAGCCCTCCAGTACATCAGTCAAATATCCAATAAAAGGGCTAATTTGACTCCATTAACTGATAAGCAGAGTAAACTCAGGACATATCCTGCTTCAGCTGTCACCTTCAGGCCCAACATCAACATTTTAATGGTAATCAATACCAGGATATGGCACTTCAAATATCATATCTAACTTCCGTAAGTCATTATTTGGTTATTTTGATTAAATCAATACGCTCCGTTGTCCACTTTTTGGTTCATGGATCATTTTAAAGCAGCTAAAAGCAACGTCAACACACAACTGATGTGAAATATACACTCAGCCATTTTATCAGTTAGATCTGTTCAACTATTTATAAACACAAATCAGCAAATAATATAGCTGCAACGCCATTCCTTTAGGTTTCCAGATGAAGTCAGAAAGGTGATTAAATCGACTTAGCCTAAACGTTGGTGCCAAACAAGATAGTTTGAGTATTTTTGGAAGCTGCTGATCAACTGGGATTTTACTAGCCATCATTCAGGTTTTTTGAAAATGGTCCAAAAAGGGGGAAACACTCAATGACCACACAGTGAAAATACCTTGTTGATCTCAGGGGAGAATGGAGCGATTAGTCCAAGATGATAGAAAGGCAACAGGAGCTCAAATGGCCACTTATTATGTCCAAGAAAGCAGATGAAGCACAGTTTCCAATAACAATATCAGAAAAAAGTTGCCTGGTCTGATGAGTCCAAATTTCAGCTGCAGAGTCCAGATGACCCACAGGGTAAGTTGACTGCATGATGGTGATTTTGTCAGTACTGGTATTTTGAAGTCCTGGGTTTGAATCCTTTTACATTGAGTTTCCTTTAACCTGGCGATTGCTTTCTTATGCAATTCTGCTTGATTATCATCTCCATTCAATGCTCGGTGTAGTATTTCTCCCATTAAGCTTGATTTCTCTGGCTGGATTTCAACCAGGCTGAAGGAGGAGTTGTGAACGATAATGTTGATTTTCTGAGTTTTATTGTAAATATAAATATTGATTTAATATTAAAAGCCATCTTGTTTGGCTTGACACTTCGCAGTGGAGGACAGTTGTTTACAGCGCAGGCAGTTTCCGGTAAGCTTCATAGCGTCAAACTAGCACATTATAAACTGTATATCACTGCCAAACTTTAGTGATGGGGTAGATTTGCAGACCTCAATCGATTCTTGCCACACAATATCTGCTTTCTCCACTCAAAGCTTACTTATTTCTGCTCAGGGTTACAGACGGATCTGGTCTATCTAAAAAACAATGCGCAAAATGAATCCTGGGTTCTCACACCTAAGGGACATTTACAACCTCTTATTAATGTGCAGGTTTTTACAATGTTGGAGAAAACTAGAGTACCAAGAGGATGCATTTGTGCAAACTTCACACAGGAAGAACTCTAGCTGGGATTTGAACCAAGGGCCTTCTTGCTATGAGGAGACAGTACTAATTGATGTTCCACAGTTCTACTGTCTTTTAAAACATGCCACCAGTAATTTCAAACACCTTGCATACACCTGCATGTCCAAATTTGACCATTCTTTACAGTTCATTACAGTTTTTGTGAAGAATGTGTACAGGCAATGGTAAACAGAACACCATGGCTACATCATAAAGTTCATTAACAGGGTAGAAGTGATACAAATACAGGCTGAGAGTATCTATCTTTCTAATTTCCTGTCTTTGTTCCTACTCACTCCTCTTCTGATATCATTTTCCTGTGAAGCTTGTCTTTGTCTGCTCGTCTTTTCACCCTGTATTTGTGCAGATCTTAAGTATTTCTGTTCTGTTTTTTGAAAACAGCACCTTTCTCTGAATGTGTGGATTATTTTTGACTACATTTGGAGGAAACACACATTCATGGATTTATTGTTGATCTAATCTGGTTTCAGTTTAACATGTTCTGTCTTTAAAATGTACAAGCAGTTTGTTCAGCAACACTTTGAAACAAAAACCATAATCACTACAAGAGACGTCTCCTTTTGGAAACGTGTTCGATCTGTGCAGAACTGCACCCAGTTAAACTGGCAGCTTAGCAGCTTTCCACCCATAGGTGTCAGCAAACCTTTCCTTTACTTCATCCAGATAATCTACCACACAATATGCACCAGACTTTAAAATAGGTCCCCATATAAGAACATTTATAAAACAAATGATGATAAACTTGGGTTTATGTATGACGTAATCTTTGTTTTGAATAGTTTGTGTTTTCATTACATAGTACATACACTTGAGTCGATAACCTACTGAATCAGATAAGGCAGTAAGGATAAACCGGACTTTAACTAGGCCATTGAAAATCCACCAGGGGAACAATGTGAATCATAGAATATGTTACATTATGTAACCCTTCAAAGGATGAGCTTACCTAGAGTAGTGGTCAAATGATTTATCCAAACCCAGCAGGATTATGTTGATTCAGGTCTGATGATGGTGTTATATGACAGCTCTATACATAAAGCTATTTTAGTTTGCTGAACACACAAGGGGATGAGGTTGTTGACGTCTTTAGATATTGGATTAGGACCGGATCAGACAAAATGTTCTCTTTGTTGCTAGCATAACAACGCTGCTTTTAAAAACTATTAGAAAGGTCATTTGAGTACAAAATGCTTCCATTTGGGAATTACTTAAGCAACATATTTCACTGTCCTTCTCAAATATTGCAGTGAGAGAAAAATCTTTATTTTAAAATCATTACTAAATGACGATAGTCAAAGTCATTGTTCAAAAAACTGCTTGTTCAAGCGGCAGCAGTTTCTTTATGGCTGCCTAAAGAGCTGCCATGCTTCATCATTAATCAAGTTTTTCTAAATGAAACTACTCACACCCTGCTTAATATTATGCATATTTTGTCTGTATCTTCAGGCATCACAAAACCCATTCACACTATTTTTTATTCATTGTTTAACATCATCACATATATTATTAATAAACTGAGGGTCCAAAGCAAACTAAATTATCCTCTTATTTTGCCTCTTTTGGTGAAGTAAATCTGTTTTCTTAATGGTTTAATTCCAGTTTTTCCCCCACATATGACAAAATATGATATGTTGGGCATCTATTTTCATCTTTTAAGGTTTTTGTTAAGTCGTTTCTCTACCTAAGCTCAACCTTTCAGAGTACTCTCTACATTTTGTACTGTCCTGCATATCATTTCTGCTACCACAGCTGTGCTCAGACGTTTACATACCCTCATCATGGGTATCAACTGATTTTGGGCTTTTACTAATCCATTTGAACTTTTTTTTTCTTCTAGCTGACAGTTTAATGATTTAAAAAAGAGAACATTTTATGTGCACTTTTACCACATATTTTCATCACCATTAATAAACTTTTTTCAAAATTCTGATGCTTAACCACTCAAAATATTTGAGTTGATTAGCATATGCTGGTTTCTTGGTATGGATCTCGCTTGGTTGATGCCTTTAAAGGCTCGATGTTAGCCTTACTTCCAGTTCATTATTATTTATTGTTTATAAAGTGCTTTAAACATCCATATGAAAGTAAAATCATAACACAAAAGACAGAATGTTAAAAATTATGCTATTAATAGTCAGTTTCAGCTTTTTCATGTAAAGGCATGATGAGGTGTCGTTTGATTCAAATGCTAAGTAGAACCATTGTTATGTGAATTATCACCATGCCGTCATTTGCTAAAACAGAGAAACATGAACGCCACACCCTGTGAATTGCCAGGTATTGACGATATTCATGAGCGTTAACAAGCCTGGAAATCTTTTTTTTCCTCCTGTTAAAGTATTTTCAGATTGCTTTTTATTGGGGCAAGTTAGAGAAATCTATGGTGTGTGGATCAGTTCCCTGCAAGATTTAAAAACATAAATATGATGAGTTTGTCCTCTGATAATGGTTGATTAAAGTAGATTTTATCTCATGCTTAACAACCATTTTGGAAGAAGAAACCTTTTTGGACACACTCAGCTGTTCAGGGTGAAAAACACAGATGGCTTTTTCCAGGTGGGATTCGTCCAACCAAATGATAAAGCATATCCAAATAATATTCGGTTTTCTTCCTCCATACTTATCCAGCCCTTACTTCTTTTCACACATCGGTTGAAGGAAAACAGACATTGTCTTTTGTGAATCTTTAAATGAAGCTTTAAAATTTTGACTTACATGGCTTCAGTTCACTTGATAGGACTGATCTGTGTCTCCCGTTTTATGCGTCTGGAACCGCGTCAAATCTCCTCAACATTCTTGATTTGATCTGACATTCCTCCAGCTTCAGGTCAACCCGTGTCAACTTTCCTCCTCCGCATACGGAAACCAACCCTGGTAGAGTAGCTGATGTGAGGAAAGGTGATGAGATGTTTTGGGATCTAAAATGGCATCATTTAATACCCTTGGAAAAATGGTGTCAGCTGTGGCAACAAAGACACGGGCAGAATAAGGGAGGATGATGTGACGGTCCATCTTTGACGTCAGAAAGCTATCGGGGCAGTTTAACAGCTAGATGTGTTAGTGTTCACTTCAATATATTCAACAGTTGCTGATCTGACTCATGCAGCTCTCCGGGTGAGACGTGTGCAGGGCTTGGAGGTCACTTTTTCCAGTGGATTCTTCTGATAGGCCCTAGAAATGTGAAATATCTTAAAGAAAGACCCATGTAGGCTCACTGACATATGTAACTTTTTATGTAAAGTGTTAGCTTCTTAATTTATGCAACACCCCACTAATTTATGGTGTTTAGAAACAGACTTTCCTTGCACATGGGAGGAAAATGTGAACATGCATCTTAATTAGAACAACGTTAAGCTTCCTGAAGAGCTTTGCTTTTGTGCACAATAATTTGGGCTTTCTCAGATCTTCCTCATGTCAGATGATAAGTGTGACAAGAAGAGAGAAATGGGCCCAAACAGACCACACTGCTGTCTGCAGTGACATCTGCAAGTCTGTTGGCTGGCTGCGTGTGATCTGAGTTGGTTTAAATACTGAGGGTGGGACTCTGGGCTAGACGAAATGTGACGATGCAAAATAAGTTCTCACTCTTAAAGATGAAATTGAACGTATTTTCATCAATCTGTAATAGATTAATTTTCTTAATTTTAATTTTTTATTTTTTTGCACAAGTGGGAACTCTTCACCCTCTCCTTGCAGATGGAGAAATATTTCCCATATTCTCAAGTCCAAGATTTGACAAGATTTCTACTGCAATAGTAGTTCTTACTATAGCTAAGAGCTTTAATGGCGCTTCAATAGGGCTGGAATTAAACCATCCATCCATCCATTGGAATTAGAGTTGGAATTTTCACGGAACTGATAATGCAAAAACAGATTCTTCATAGGATCAAGAAAATTATGGACAATTCTGACCCTTGTCTTCATGGGACTGTCTTGGGAAGACAGAGCATCTTCAGTCAGAGGCTTCTTCTGGTTCACTGCCGTACAGACTGTTGCAGAAAACATCAGGATCTTCAAAAGCTCTTTGAAGAATCTAAATTAATGAATTTCAACAACATTTAATTTCCCTTTGGAATTAATAAAATATCTCGATTTTAGTTGTCTTTTTACTATTAAGCCTTGTTTTAATGTCAATGTAATTTCAAAATTGATTTTAATTTAATTTAATTTATGCAAACTATTAAAAATATGTATGAACATTTGGCAAATATTCTGACTGATTTATTTAGTATATTATATTATATTATATTATATTATATTATATTATATTATATTATATTATATTATATTATATTATATTATATTATATTATATTATATTATATTATATTATATTATATTATATTATATTTTACTACATAATAAATTCTTAGGAGTTGCTTAAATTGAATGTTTTCCAGAGTTCTCTTTCTACTTATCTCATCTCTGACCCAAATCATGAGTTTATTCATCTCTTTTACAAAACCCTCTCTTCATTCTGACAGTGATCTTCTTGCAATCTTTCCGTAATCCAGCTGTATTTCCTAGTCCCCCTTGTTTTAATTTTAGACATCACTTTCATTCGCATTTCCACCCTGACCCCTAATCACCACCCTCCCACTTCTTCTTCCCCTTCCTCTTGCCCTCTGGATTTAGCTGTAATCTGTCATTTCTGGTCATTACATCTGCTCAGCTCTCAACAGCTGGGGACCAAGACACACACGCAAACAGCCATAGATCATGTGTGTGTGTGTGTGTGTGTGTGTGTGTGCGTGTGCGGGCGTGTGCGTGTGTGTGTGTGTGTTGTGTAGATGTTTGTGTTGTCACACCCTGAGCATCTGCCCACAACTTAAGTTTAAGAAGAAATGTCCCTTCCTTTGCAAAATATGATAACAATGTTGTATGAGATTCATCAACTGACAAAAATACTAAATGATTTCCAAAATTATTGTTTGAGTCATTAAAGAGTTAGTATTTTTCATTATGAAGTTGCCATAAGGCAGTGCATTTTTAAAAGCATAGTCTTGCTCTCTAAAAATTATAAGAGTAAAATTTTTAAAGTCAAATGCCATAAAAACTATTTGACACATTTTCATTTAAGTAAACACAAACAACCCAAACCAACCTGGTCCAGTGTGACAAAGTTTTGGTCTCTTAGCCCTTTCATGCATCAATTGTGATCCTTTAGTCAGTGTAAGAGCCATATGATTGAAATAAGCAATTACTGATGTGGCAGGAGCACACTGTTTTGACATTTGGATGGTGGGTGTGTCAAGGTGGGCGTGACTGTCACTAAGGTATGAATGGGAGCCAAACTGGCGCGCTGGTTTAGTATGTATGTAAGTTGTTATTTAGAAAATACATCAGTAGTATTGGAGGTTTCTTGATGTCACAATATTTAAGAGTCGTCTACAGAAGAAGGAGGGACTGGGTTGGTCGGCATGCTTTTTTGTCTGCCTGCCATATTGGATTTAACTAACATTTTCTTGCAATTGCAGAGGATGGCCTGTAGTTGATAGTGTATTATATGATGCACTAGTGTGCACTTCAGTGGTCTGTGCAAAATTATAACATAAAAATCCACAAGAAACTAAAGAAAAAGGCTTCTAGATAGTAGTAACCGCTATTCATCAAAGGGTTAAAACCAGTACATTCTCACGAGTCGGGACGATTTGGGACTCGGCATCACGTGTTGATGTGTCGGGTACCGCCTTCGCGTCAATAATTGACGATTTGGGAAGGTTCCCTCAGCGTCACATGTAAACGCGTCGGGAAACCACTTTGCGTCAATAATTGTCGAGAAGGGTTCTCTCATTGAATGCTGTACCGCTCCATAAGCGTCCAAACCGACGATCTGGTTAGGCTTAGGGTTGACCCCCTCGTGTCAATTATTGACGCGAAGGGGGTACCCGACGCGTCAACATGTGACGCTGAGGGAACCTGCAAAAGCGTCAATATATCAGGAGTAGAGAGTGAAAATGGGTTGTTTTACAGGGGTGCCCAAAGTCAGATCCTGGAGGGCCGGCATCTTGCACGTTTTAGTTTTCTCCCTGGTGGCACCAACAACCTTTTCAGCAAGTCAATCTTCTTCTCAGGCTTTCTAACGAGCCATCATTTGATTCAGATGTGTTAAACCAGGGAGAGAACCAAAATTTGATGCCGGCCCTCCTGGACCGACTTTGGGCACCCCTGGGTTAAAACAATAACTAGAAATTGGTACTTTCACATCACTGTGGTTTAATTATGACTAACTCTACTTTGCAGAATTATGTTAGTTAGGGGGTTTAAAAATTTAAAGGCCTCGTTAAACATAGACTTTCTGCAATTATTTGGATAATTTTTCCTGATCTTTAATCCAATGGCGTCTTGGTGTTAAGTCTCCAAAGGATGACTGAATATTCAAGATTTCATCATTTCTGGATAGAGAACATAATTAATGGTTCCTAATTTTTCAGATCCTGAACACATGAAGCTGTCACACCAGATTTACCTGGAAGAACATCTTCCTCAATGTTTTTCCTTTTCTTCTAAGTCCACAGAATATTTCTCCAAAAGTTGTGACAGGCCTTTGAGTTCCCTCTAGTCACCAGCTGTCTTGGTTTCTTTCTCACTGTTAAGTCATGACTCACTGATCCACTCTAGGACTAACGCTGGTAGGCCGGCTGCTCCTGGGAAAATTCACCAATGTTCCATGCTCTCTTTATTTCTGGATTATAGTTCTAACTGTGGTTCACTCCCGTCCCAAAGCTTTGTCACCCTTCCCACATTAATAGCTGTCAGTGACTTGGTTTCGCATCTGCTCTTGAATTACTTCTTATAGGGGACATGGTGTACTGCTCTGAGATCTGGCCTCCAGGTTTGTTTTAAGGAATAATTTGATTTGGTCTAGCAGTAATAGCTTTTTCCATTTAGCAAATGAAGCCGTTATTTACTAACAGTTTCTTTCTTTGGTAATTACTCTGTTCAATCTTATTATCTCCCCACCACAAGTATTACTCTTAATTACGTTTGACAAGAGTATTTGACCAAAAGTTTTATTATCATAATTGCATGTCTTTTTTTGAAAGGGGCACTCTTATGTATAATCAGCTTTTCTGAACTTTACATCATGCTATAATGTTATTCCCTCATCAAAAACATACCTGGAGAGTTGCCTTGATTCTTCTCAGTGTAATGCTGGTAAAATGTTAATAGAGGTGTGATGCTGTAATGACTTTCTGAAGGCGGAGTTTCTGAGTTTTTAAAGACACAGAGGCCCAAAACATGTTAAATTACAATGTCAAATTTCCTTTTAGTCATATTTGTGTTGCCTTCACTTTTCTAACAACTGAAGGCAACACATTTACCTGATTGTGCTTTACAATGTCACTACATTGACTAATTGCACTTTAATTCTCTGTCACCACTTTCTTTTTCTTCCATCCAAGTGACTCATTTTTAGTTTGGAAAACAGGTGAGCACACGCATGAGCACACCCTCAAAATACAACACACTCATACAGAGTTACTACAACTTAGCTCTTTTGTAATAATAAACTTTTCTCATTTCTGCCGTCATTTTTGATGTTTGATGTTGCTGCCCTTGGTCTGTTGTTGTGTTCACTGGGAGAACCCTCTAATGCCCAAACTTTTATTTCCTGGTTGATGTTTTGCAACACAGCTGCAGTATTTCCACATCATCAGGCTTTCGTCATGATGCTCCCTGCTCTGCGAAGGGCACCACTCCCTGCAGCAGGAAAACACCTACGCAGCATGATGCTGCTTCTCCAGTTCTTTTCAGTTGTGTTGGTGTTTACAGATTTACAAGTTTCACCTTTTCCATTTCACCAGGACCAAACAGTTATTTTTTAGTTTTGTTAGACCTCAGAACACATCTCCAGGTCTTTGTCACTCTGTGCGTTTGGAAACGGTGATCTGTTTTTTAATGTTGCTATTGAAATAATGGTTTCTTCTTTGCTCTTTTGGCCAGAACTAATTCTGCCACAACATTTTTGGACATGAGCGTCAAAAGTTAGAGGGACACTCATAAACCAATGCTATGAAATTTATGTAATTTTTTTATGCTGCTATGCAGAAGCTCTATCTGCACTGGTGAATATTCACTCACCGTGACATGCTGAATAATTTCAATAGGTGACTCAGGGGAGTTTTATTAATTTAGTTATTAATTATTTGGCCATTCGGAAGCACTAATACGCTGTTTACCAAGGACTGAACTGGGATCCTCAAAAGGCTAGTTGATGATTTTATTATTAAAACAGGAACAACAGATGAAAGATTTGGCTAGTTTGGACGCATTTGCAGAAATTCTTGTGCATTGTCCATGTGAAATAAATTAACACATTTCAAAGGGACAACAAAAGAAGATGGAGATGTCACGGGAAAGGTAAGATAAGCTGCATATTGTAGATTTTAAACCCTTCAACTAAATACATCCAGAATATGTTTTTGTTTGTTGTTAAGTTCATCAAAAACAGCAAACATACGTCATGATTTTTCCTCTTATGTTTAGCAAATTGTGCTTTAATTTTTTTATTTTTTTATTTAGAGCAATGTAAGGGGCGTGCTGTGGTGGCGTGGGGGATAGCGCAACCCACACTTGGAGGCCCTGAGCCCCTGATGCGGCCGTCGCGGGTTCGATTCCCAGACCCGGCGACATTTGCTGCATGTCTTCCCCCTTTCCTGTCAGCCTACTGTCATATAAGTGACACTAGAGCCCACAAAAAGACCCCCTGGAGGAAATTAATTTTTTTTAAAAGCAATGTAAAACTGATTTTTAGATACACAAACATGTGTAGCAATATAGCCCGATGAGCATTACATCTAAGTGATATTTAAATACATGCAGCTTGGCTAAAATTAGTATATATGTTTCATTTGAAAGTTTTCCTCACATGTTTTTTTTTTTTTTTTTAAGATCAATCCTGTTTCTGCTTGAGCAAGAATCACTTTAATTCACATTAATGCAATTTTTCTTAGATTTTATATTCTTAGCTATTTTTCATCTATTATCTCTATTTGTCTGCCTCTATTGATCCTATACCGATTCAATATTTTTGTATTTTTGTTATCTCTGTATTGTGGTTGATCTGCTCTCTGTCCTGTTTTAACACTAAATGTCTTTATGAGAGCTGCGGTGTGGGGCGACATGAATTTCCCCTTGCAGGGTAATAAAGTTTGCCTTGACCTCAAACTATTATTAGACAAGGATGTTTTTCTTGGTCTAAACTTTCACGAGCCAAGTAGGTCAAAATCACGGTTATGAGTTTGAAAGAAGGTCTACCTTAAACGTTAAATTCAAGCTCGCTGCAGAGAAACGGTGTGACAGCGGCTTGGGTTAAAAAATATCCACTCAGCTCCACATGTGAAAAAACTGAATGAGATCATGCAGCTGATGTTGGTTTAATGACACATTGTTTGAGGGTTTTCTTTCACTAAATGGATCTTATCAAACATTTAAGGTCACTGAACTTTCACAGTACAAGTTGTGCTTTGTTGTGAGCTCCTGTCAAATCCATTTCTATCAAATGGCTCCTTCAGATATTGCAAAGTGTCCTGACTCACTTGCTTTGGGCACATTACCCCCAAAAAATCACCACGGCAAGCTAAACTCCAAAAAATGTTTTTCGTTTTCTTCCAAGTCAGTGAAACATCCTGAGTCATTATTTTCTATCACAAGGTGAAACATAGCCATAAAGATGATAAGTTCAAGAAAATATTTAGAGTCTCACAGACAAATTTGTTTATAGGTTGTCATCATGAGTCAGCAGCTGCTGTGTACTAGTTTTCAGCGAGCTGCTTTGTTGTATTCTTGAGCATAAATAATCTTTGAAGGCTGAAGCCCAATGTCTGTTTGGGAACGAAAAAAAGGTGCGAGTGCCACATTAATCCAACATGTTGCAATGCATTAACAGTCGCGATGATGGACAGGATGTAAACCGACAAAATCTAGACAAACCTCAAGAATAAAGCAACATTTTAAATATTTTTTTTATATTATTATTTATCAAGACTGGCCAATCAGCATCACATTCGGGCGGTTCTAGCTATTCCTCTGACTTTAAACTGGCAACATCTGTATAGTGTTTTTCATATTTACAGACCGTTGCGTGGCCTTGTTATGAGTACATGTTATTCCCCAGCTGGCAGCTCACATTTACGGTAAACCAAACATGACGTGAACACAGCAGGACGCCTGGTTGGGAGTCAGCAGAGGTCCAGCCTTTAACAAGCAACACCTGTGCCCAATCAAGCCCCTGCCTTTATATCTCAGAGGTTCAGTAAAAATAAAAAAAATAAAAAGAATGAAAGAAAGAATGGCTCCTACTTTATGGCCCACATGTAACACTGTGGTACATGTGTTATATTTCAGCTGGTAAAACCCAACTAGAGTCTGCCACAGGGAACAAGGAGGCTCATATTTAAAATATTATCCTATAAAATCAGTGCAGACATTTACAGCGCCTTCTCTAATCTCACATGTAGGAAATATCGCTGTGCATAATCGGTCTGCTTTAAACGACACAAAGGGAAATTATTCATCTGGATTAAAAGGCTATCTGTAAACTGAAGACTTTTTCCCTTCATAAATGCATTTCTGGGCACTAATTCATGAAGCACTATCAGACGTGCAACTAAGTGAGATTAGAGGTCAGCTTTTTTGTCTCAGGACAGACTGACCAGTTTGTTCAAACCTGACTATACTTTGCATTTTAACAAGCTGGTCACTTAGATTAGCGTCACATCAGACAGCATGTCTTTTGGCAAGCTGGCATAGGCCACCATTAGATTCTGATTGCATAAAATGCAATCAGAATCTAATGATTCATATTTACAGGGATGGATCTTAGAACACCATCAGAAGTTGTCTGATATGAATCTAATGATTCATATTTACAGACCGTCACTGAATTAAAGCTAAAACAAATGTATCCCTTGTGGAAGAATGTCTGACTTTAATCTCAGAATTCTGAGATGAATCTCCGCAGCAACCAGTCCTCCAGTCCTCCAGTCCACCAGTCCCGCCGCCCTGCCGCTCTTACACCAGTGATCTGTCCAGCTCCGTCTCTCGCTTCAACTGCACAGCTACCTCTTTATTACCGGTTTCCTGGTCTGCACGCTGCTTAGCTATTGGAGTTCACCTGTGCCGCTGCAGTGGGAGTCTCCCAGTATGAGTGGTAACATCACCTCAAAAGCAAAAACAAAATCAAAAAAACATGCAACACAACAAACCAAGAATTTAACCCAAACTAAATCTAATAAGAAAAGTAAATAACTTCAAAATATAACAAGCAAATCCAAAACAGCAAGGTAAGAGACATGAAATTAACTCAAGAAAAGGAAAAACGAGGCCACATTACTAACCCCCCTCCGCACACACCCACACACACTTTAACAAGGCCAGTCCCATGATATTTACTCTCTATGAGAAGAACATTGTCCTCGCATAGCATGTGTAGAGAGGCGCAGTGCTGGTTCTGGTTCTTTATTAATTACAGGGTAATAGAGCATTAAAGGCAGTTCATGCGTTTCAACAGGAGGTTGTTCTTTCAGCGTGTCGGTGGAAGGAGTAATACAAGTCTTTAGAGCCTTTCTGTGCAAGGTTCGTTACATTACCACCCTTCTCTGGCCTAACACAATAAACCAGACCTGTGTCTCCAACAACACCCACAACTACGAATGGCTCTGGATCCCACCAACTAGTTTCCCCTGTCCTTGCCTCTTCCACACGCGTTCCCCAGGGAGAAGCGCACTGGCTTTGGCTTTCTTGTCATAACACCATTTTTCATTGTTTGCTGCACTAGTCATCTTATTCTGGGCTACCTCATAAGCATGAGACAACTTCTGATGGTGTTCTAAGATCCATCCCTGCAAGTCTCAGCTGGGTTGTGTGTCTAACACACCCAAACTCAAATCGACTGGGAGCCTAAGATGACGACCAAACATGAGATAAGATGGGGCAAAACCAGTAGCACTAAGGATGACATTATTGTAAGCATGCAACAACTCTGGTAAGCGCTCTGGCCACCTACTTTGTTTTTCAACCTCAAGTGTACGAAGCATGTTTAACAATGTTTGGTTCATCCTTTCTACTCTTCCATTGCCTGCTGGGTGATATGGGGTAGTGCAGCCTTTAGAAACGCCATACAAGCTACATAGCTCTTTCATAAGTTTACAAGCTACATAGCTCTTTCATAAGGTCTGATTCAAAATTTGGTCCCTGGTCAGAATGAAAACGTGCTGGGCAGCCAAACGGTTGGAAGACATGAGACCAAATTGCACAAACAGTTTGAGCAGTTTGATCACGTGTAGGAACAGCCCATGAATAACAGGTGAGCGTATCAGTCATTACTAAAATACTTTGATAAATATCATTCGGCCAACGCAGGGAGAGAAAGTCAAGAGCTACTACCTCTAAAGGGTAAGACACTGCTATTGGTTTAAGAGGCGCTTGTGGTTTTACACAATCTTTCTGTTGACTACAGACAACACAACCATTCTGGAAACACTCTACCCCCTTTTCCATGCTTGGCCAGAAGAAATCGCGCCTTAGGTGAGTGAGAATCTTCTCCACTCCTGCATGGGCTGTAGCTTCATGACATTTCCTCCATACCTCCTGACGCTCAGAATCTGGGCACACAATCTGGAAATGGGACTCACATTACCAGATAATGATCAAATCAAGTGACTAAATCTAGAAAATGTGCCACAGTCTTCTTATTAACAACATTAGTAGCAGAGTTTGGGCATTTTAGGACAGGTGTGGTGTGAAACTTTAACTGTTAGGGGGATCATGCATCACATAAGGCTCTAAAGATAAAACTTTGTTTCCGTGCCCCGTAGCTCCTTCTATTTTATTTTGTGCCATCCCACCACATTCACTTGAGCCAGGGGAACGCCTCTGGTGGATGAGACTGTTTTATATTAGAGCAGCGCCTCTTCCAACACCAAATCCCAGCATTCACTTAATGTAACTTCCTTTGTTTCCACAAAGCATTCTTCAGAGAGAACACATTAAATGTTAAGCTACTGTTTTTTAAACTTTAAAAATCCCAGTAAATCGATATCAAAACATGTTTCTTTGCAACACAAACATTCAAAGATGAAAAAAAAATCAAGATTAGAACCAAGAAATATATTATGTAATTACAGTCTATTGTGCCAAGATGTTGCCCAGATGTGGGTGGACGTTTTTTTTTTTATCAGTGTGTTTTTGTTCTTTTTTGCTCTTGCAAGTACTGGCTGTTTAATCAACATACTCAATCAAAAGGAACAGAACAACCTGTATTTTCTACGTGATAGGATAACATGCACAAGTAAAAGAAAATAAAGAAACACCAGCGAAAACCATCAATAATGTAAACATTGACTTTCAAAGAAAAACAGTTTACACCTAAACATATTAGGAATATAGGAATGCTGGGAATGGAGCCACTCACCATCAGTATCAGCAGGAATAAGCCGATATGGTTTTGACACTTATTTAGGATACTTTGCAGATCCCTACTTTGAAACTTCATGTGCACTCAATAAGACTTGATGGCCTGATTGTATATTAATTGTAAACCTACAGGACTTCCCATGTGCTAAATGTTACTGTTTTATTCACCAACAAAACTATATCATCTGCAAAACTCAAAATGACACCCTGAGGTTATGAAAAGAAATACATTTCTGTCAACACCTTGATATTTTCTCTGTAAGCAGAACTAACAGAATTGTGGACAAAAGACAACTGAGACGGAGTCTAAATCCGCACAGAACCTGGTCAGAAACCTTTTCCAGCTCAATAAAACTACTATGGACTGGACAATGGAAATGTCATGCATCTTTGCAATTGCAGAGATCTGATCTGCTCTTTCACAACCAGGATGAAGCCTCTCCTCTGGTCAATATACTCCAGTCCTCAAGTACCACTACCCTGCAGCGTTTGGACGAATCCCTGCTCAATCACACCTGAATCGAATAAGATGTGAATGAACAGATTTTTGTAAAGACCTGCTCTCATGCAATTGAGATAATTCAACCTTTTGATTCAAGTGTGTTGGAGCAGAAAAGCATCCAAAAGTTGCAGAACAGAGGCACGTATAGGATGGAGTTGCAGACCCCTGGTATAAATAAACAGATTTGGAATGAAATTGTCAAAGACCAGGACTAGCACATGTTGGTTATTTGTTCATTTTTAATGTGATTTAACTAAAAGACTACCATCCTCGTTAATTTCCCCTGAAATGACCCAGAATGCAACCTCGCCCCTGCTGTGACGCTGAGGTCCTGTAATGGGCACTGGAGGCTGTTCTGACACTGATGACTTCCAGACACCGCCTCAGTTTTCTCCTTTATTTTTTATTTTTACTTCGCTGCTAATTCTGCTTTCCACAACTACAACTGAGCTTCAAATTGGGCAATCCTCATTCAAAATTCTCAATCATGTTGTTCAAATTATTTCCGCCTGATATGACACACCTCGGTGTGAATTTAATTGAGAATAAATGTGCCAGAAATAAAATTTTCTTAATTGGATTTTTTTTTTTTTTTTTTTTTACAGAACATTTCAAAATGTATTTGACTTCAATCTTTATGGCTTAATAATGTGTATTAAAAATTTCAGAGTCATTACGAGTGGCATTAAATGTCAATAAATATGTTTTAAAAACCCATATCCAGTGTTTTGTTTTTCACATGTACATTAAAACCTCTTTCCTGACAACAACGGAGGTTAGCAGTTATGAAACAAAGCTGATCTGGGTTTGCCTTCATACTTACAAATGCACAGTTGTTTGCAGTGGATCGTGGAGCCTTGCATTTAAATAAATATTATACAACCAGATGACATAGAAGGATTATTTCAGAAAGAATAATGTGTGAGATGTCCGACAGATCCAGTCTAAAGATGAGTGAAAATGCGTGTGTGTCTGTGGACAGGAGCCCAGGGCAGTACTTACTCAACAGAACGAAGACAAGTCAGAACACGGTCACATGGTTCACATGTCCAGACGAAGCTCTTGCACAATAACTGCTCACTAGAAGTCACGCTGGAGTGGAACAGAAAATCCCCGTCTTGTTTTTTAAGCATTTTTATTTTATCATTTATAGCGAGAGACGAGTTTCTCATTCAGGTCCAAGTTTGAAGAGAATATCTGAGATCTGTTCGATGGGGTTTCACTCAGACCTTTAGTTATATCATTTCTGTAATCAATTGCTTTTTGTTTGTTTGCGAAATATTCTATACAAACATGAACTGAAATGAGTTATTCATTTCCAAAGAAAACAATAAATTAGAAAAGGTTAGAAAAGTGCAGCCAAACATGGGTTGGTCCTAACAGTCAACATCTGGAGAGTCCTGATAACTAATCATTCACTGACAGTTGCTGTGTTTTCATTACTCCTCCAACATCTGGAAAAATGTTTACATAACCCAAGATCATTTCAAAAGTGGAAGCACCGTGATAACCTCAGTTATTTGCAAATCTGTCTCTGGAGTGCCTCATGTACAGTATAACTGCATATAGCATATTTTTTATTCAAGGCAAGAAAAAAAAAAAAAAAACAATCAGCCAGACATTAGTGACATTAGTTGTGAACCAAAGAAGAGTGCTGCAGCTCAGACTGGAGGCACAAATCAACAAAACTGACTATTTGTTAGTTGGTAGATTTGTCTAGAATTTGGTGTTTTAGAAGCCAAAATGCTTTTGCATTCTGATATGTTCTTGAAAATATTTCTATTTACATCAGGGGTGATTTGCCCCGTTTTCCTTTTGGGCCAAATCAAGATTATGAATGTTCTTAAAGGGCCGGTTGTGCCAGAATGTGTTGATAAAACAACACATTCTGGCACTATTAAGCTATTAAAGCATAAATAAATTCTTAAAATTAAATATTACTCAACATCTTTTCAGTCACTCCAAGATTTTTTTGTGTGTTTGTGGTAGTAACTTAGAAATATTTGCGCTTATGTATGAGGGTAAATGCGACTTTTTATGACTGGCCTTATCAATGTGGATTACAACATTAAGTAGGCCGAGGCAGCTGTTTAGTAGAAATTAGGAATACTGCCACCTGCAAGTGGGAGTAAACCAGATTTGACACCCAGGCCTTGAGTTTGTCACATGGGATTTGCATTACACAACCAGAAGACGAATAAGGCAACTCCTGAAGGCAGTTGCTAGTACTTGATTTTATTTAGGGGCATCAAAATAAAGGAGGGTGAGTACAAATGTGCACACATTTCAGATTATTATTATTATTTGTCAAAACGTGTAAACCCCCTTTCCAAAAAAATAAATCAATAAATTAAAAAAATACATTGATGATTGTAGCAAAATATGAATTATGAATACCTTTTCAAGGCTCTATATTTGAGTTTCCAGTCAAATCTTTTAGAGCTACTGTCCTGCAGCATTCCTTCTCCAACACACCTGGACTTAATGAATGTTTCGTTACCAGGCTTCTGCACAGCTGAGTGACTGAATGCTAATAATGGAATTCAACCATTCGGTATGTGTGTGATGGAAGAGGGATGTGTGTAAAATTTTATTGGACAGAATGTCACGAAATGGTGTTGTGGTGGTGGTGAGGCAAACGCAGCAGACCCAGATGATGTGAGATGAGGAGTTTAATGGAACCGAAAAAACAGAAAACACAGTCCACAGACCTGGCAGCACTGCTGAGCGGAAGGCTGAAGCTCACTACAGGTAGCAACAGGCGATACGAGGACTCGACATACACAGACGTACACAGACTGACGTAGACGTAGGACCCGACGAAGACAGACACACACAGGTGACGCTAAATACACAAGAGGAAATCAGGGAACGAGATACACCTGGGGACTAATCACGGGGAGACAGGACAACACAGAGACTCAGACACACAGGAAACTAGAAATAAACATACAGAAAAACACAGAACACAACACAGAAGCTCTTGTAGAACTGACCTGGTCACTCCTGGAAGCGCTATTTTCACCAGCTCTTCAGTTCAGGCCTTATGATCACAATACGAGAAAAAACTGATCATTAAAATAACAAATATTTACCAAACTGGCAGGAACAACAAGCCATTTTAAATTTAGTGTCATTTGAGCTCCAAGCTGTGTGTGCTGTTCCCCGATAACAAGATGTCTGGAGGATAACATACGGAATGTGTTTAGTATCTGTTGAAGAAAAAGACATAGTTATTCAAAATCTTCACCCACAGCTGCCTCGCATGACAGCCTGTTGACTAAAAAGTGAAGCTGGTATCAATTTGCAGTAAATCTAACTCAGGTGATACTGAGCAAGCATCAGGATTCCACCTGGAGCTCATAAGAACCGAGTATAAATCACAACTTTTCAAGATTTTTCAGCGTAAATAATAATTTCCATCTGCAGTATCCCAGGCAGTTTCTTTTTTCATGTGCTTCTACAATCAAATATGATTTAATTTCAGTTGTTTTCAGATATTTTTTACTGTGGACAGCAATTAAGTCATGTCTGACTGTTTTGGTTGTGTTTTTTTTTTTTTTTTGGTGGTCTGAATGGTTAATAAAGGGCTGTTTTCATATGCAGTTCCATCTCTACGATTGCAGTAAGCAATATTTGCTTATTGTGAGGCAACCCAACAAAAAAAAAAATAAAAATTGGAGGGGGCTCAACCAAACCAAACCAAATAAAAACAAATCTCAACCAGATTTAGCCCATTTTTTCCCAAAATTTCTATTCAGAAGTAATTTTGATACATTTTCAACCAAAAAGACTCAGAAGATTTATAATAAATCATTAAAATACAGATAAATTTTAGACATGGTTTTTGCCATTGTTTTAGCAGTTCTATTAAAAATACAACTGCTCATCAGACTGAACTGAATCTCTTCTATCGCCTCATGATTCATGAATCAATGCAGCCTCAACCGCAATGATGAAATCCAAACTAAAGCCCTTCACCTCAGATAGCATCCATAGGAATCAGGACATCCAGGGGTCCAGAAGAGGTTACACACAGACAATGCCGGTTGTATCACAGCACGGATTAAGCGGGGCACTTAAATAAGAAGATAATGATTTGAAATGGACCAAACTTAGAGGTCAGACTGCACTGCTAAATGAACGGCATGATATTATGACAGCATTTTGTCTAGTTTTGTACATGGATGAGACCTTGAATGTAGGTCAGTAGCAGCCACACCATGCAACAAAAGAAATGTTTACAAAATGAGCACAAAAATAAGAAACGATTTAGGAAATGGACCAAATGCAGAAAAACATGAATGTGCAACTTTGTGACTAAAATGTCACAAAGTACTTTAAAATCTTTGCTTTTAGAAATAACCATGTACTGGATAACAAAATATTTTTTCAATGGAAAATCTTTCACTTGATTCGGTCATTGTCACTGTACAAAACTAGATAAAATATTTATGGCTTTGAGAAACGTAACAGATGTTTGAATGACAAGAGTTTATTTATGTATAATAAGATCATTTTGTTGATAAATTTGATATAAAATAAGATCAGAAAACATTTTCTGAGGCATAATTACCAAAATCTTGGCAATTCAAAAGCTTACAAGCATATTGTTCTTTTAAATAATGAGAATGAACTGTTGGAAAAACACGATGATGGAGATTTCTGGAGAAAATCTCTACACAGTTTTACTCCTGAATCCTGCTGATGAGATGCGATGCCAGTAAATCAAATTGTCACCAGCACTTTCTGGAGAAAGTATAGCATTCATCTTTCTTTTGGAGGAGAGTTAAAGATCAAATGTGACCTTTAATGAAACAGCAGGATAAACTCTATAATTCATTATGGGGTCTTTGGTAGCATAATAGGCATTAATGAATGCTAAAATTTATGCATGTGGCCCAGCCGATTAAGGTCAACAGAGAAATGTTGACCTTAACTCTCCCTGAAATATTAAATAATGTGACAGAGTGTCAACAAGACTGAAGATATAATTATTTTGCAAATTAGATGCACTTTATATTAAGTATATAGACATGTACAACACTGAAATATTTAGGAAATATCTGATTAAATTATGTATGATATGTAAAGTTTCTAACTTACGGAATTGAAAATATACATTATGCAATTACAATACATTTAGATTGTTTCCAATCTAAACAAAATGTAGATTTAAATTTAGATTAAACAATTTAAAGAATTTCAGCAAATTCAGTGAACTTTCAAACGGGGAACCAAAACAAAGAAACAATAATGTCTGCAGAATCTGATCGGTGCAGAAACAAAACAGAACGGATAACAAGAAGGAATCGTGAGAGACAAATGTATACCACGCTAATGACAAGACTGGATTCTCGTGCTTTAATGTGAAGGATGCAGCAGGTGGAGAAAGGCTATGCAGCAGACAAGATGAAGGATGCGGGGAGAATCAAGCAGAATGAGGAATACGAACAACAAAATAAAAGTTGCAACTTAAAAGGACAAAGAAGGAAAATCAAAATCACAGAACAACTCAACCTGGTTTGATTTCTAACATGAATCTTGTTTATTCTTTAATGTTTTGGACTTAAAATGTTAGCTTTCGTCAGGTTTGTCTGAAATATTTTTGAGCAGATGTCTTTGTCGTGATTGTTTTAGCATACAGAGAAAGATAGTCCTGCTACAATTACTAGACAATTTAAATAATATTAAATGCGATTTAAGAGTCTTTTCTTTCAAAAATGTGTGGTTTTCTGCTGTATGCTTCTGTAGCTTGATAGAAATATCATGTCCAGGCGTTCTTTTCGACTGTCAAACCTGCTTCACAAACAAGACCGATCTTGCTCTCTCCTCACAAACGACTTTCTCCTTGCAAGCATGTTGCTCTTTAAAGCGTCTTCTTCTCCCTGGAGAACGTGTAAGTGGGCATGCATAATCAGTGCATTTTCATGTGCTGTCATGATGATACAGGAGAGCGTGTCCTCACTAACCTATCCTCAGGTGACTCGTCAACACAAACAAGTGCATGATGAGTACAATGGCAGAGAGGCGCGAGAGGCCACGCAGAAAGATAGACTGAGACAATAATACATTCAACCCAGTCTGCTTGAAAAATGTAGCTGCGAGCTCCACTGTTGTAGTGTGCAGATTCATAATGCAGAAATCCCAAAGGGGCAGCACCTGCCTTCTTATAGAGGCAGGAGCTGCACACAGACACACAGATTGCAGGGCCATCGGAGGCTGATCTAGAGGTGCAGAGTGGGGCCCCTTGAGCTGAAGGTCTTTGTTCCTCTTCCATGGGCTCTGCTTCCCTCTGATGATGGGCCCATTGTTTGGGCTTCCAGCGGACCTGCACCATTCAGGCCTGATGATAAAGCCCCCTTTCACCAAACTAAAGCAGGGGAAGAAGGAGGGAGAAGAGGAGAAAGGGGAGAAAGGCAGTGATGGAAGTGTGGAAAGGCAAAGGAGATGGGCTGGAGAAACTTAGACGAAGGCTGGAGAACGTTTTGTTTTTCTTTACGGAAGAAAGTTCTTCAAGCGTGACGTGTGTGATCTTCAAATGTATGTCTACAGAAAGTTGGAAAAGGAAGAAGAATACAATAATGAGATCAAAAAAGGAGCATGAAAACAAAAAGGTTGCCCCCTTTTCCTTCAACAGTCTGCTGATCAAAGATTATCCCTCAGGTGAACAGAAGATTGTAGCTTCGCAATATTTCCTCGCTTGTAAAAAATCTTCAACAACAGCATGCATAACATGTCAGTTGCATAATTTACTCTTTTTACATGATCGCATGAGACACAGGAAAACGGGCTTTCACTGAACTTTGACAAGATTTAACACCACCATTAACAGCAGCTCATCTAAGTGTGACTTGCGATTCTCTTGGTTGCAATGGGGCACAAACATTGCTTATGTAAATATTTATTTATCGTGTAGCCATTTAGCTTAGCTTCTCTGGCCTCTTTTTGCTCAGAATGCAAAGAAAGGGAGAAAAAGTGAGGAAAATGGAGGAAAGAAATATGACCACTGCAGTTGCCATGCAAGACTAGAGGGGATGCTGCAGAGAATGTCACACAGCGCTCGTTCATAACAGCAGGGTTCTGCCTCTAGGCAGTCTCTGCCCTTTCTCCTCCACAGGATTATAGGGGTGAATGGTGAGCACTCATCGTGGTCATGCGTTTCTTTTCCTGGTACTCGGAGAGGAAAAAGTACAAGCAGGAAGCAGTCGAAGTGGTAAATACTAGCCAAGTACCACAGGAAGACATGGATTGAGGCCACAGGCCATAGAAAGGAAAGTAAAAGGGACGAAAGAGGCAGACGCTCACATCCGACAGTAAAAGATTCAGCGGCTTTTCGCTCAGATTAAAAAGCAGCAGAACGGAAATCAAACAAACCGAGCCATATTAAAGCAGATTAATCCCTGCAATTTAACAGGATCGTTTCTCACCACGAAATTGAATAATCTTGTCTGAAAGACATAAAATTAGTCACCTTTTACGTAAAACAGAGTGTGCTATTTTGGGATGAATCTTGGTGTTGTGATGTAATGCGATGCAGCAGCGGTGGTCATCACGAAATAATCTGCACCAAACCCTTCCAGACTGTTCCATATCAAAGTGCAGCAGCATAAAGTGCAATGTGCAATCACGCTACATTTAAAAACACAGATTACATAAAATGCTTTGCAGAAATGGAATGAAGTTCCGAAATTGAAGTTGACTTTGTCAACACTAAAGACGGTGACAGTATAACGCAAAGAAACGTCTCCCCAAAAAAAAAAAACCAGTTATATCTTGAACAGGCTGTTAAAAGCAGTGAGGACACAGTTGTGCACTGGATCACTCAACTATTTCTGAGGTCACTTCAGTCCATTGAGTTAACATATTGCAATACATCAGGGAAGATAATCATTAACATGAAAATTATGTTCTGAATGTGTTTGTAGCATCAAATTCATAAAAGATGGTCCTAACAAATCAGGTGATCCAGGCAAACAAAGATACAACTTATTCCAACTTATTATGTGCAATAAATTGAGAGAATTGAGAGAGTTCATTACAGCCATAGCACCCAGAAATATGTGACCAAAATTGACTTCATTCTTAGTTGATATGTTTGGGTAGTTGAAAGACTTTGACCCAAGAACTGAAACCAATGCAGAGTAGGACCGGTGTCACACATGTGCATTGAACTTTAAACAGCTTTCTTTATGCTGCCTTGGCTTGGCTGCTGACTGTGCATTGACATCCATTAGAGGATGAGTATATTTGGCTCCCAAACAACTATTATGATTATTCCATTTGGTACTCTGTGAAAAATCTTGCAGGAAGCACCTGATTTTTGTTGAATTCTTTCCTTTTCCAGTAGCTGGAGTCCCCTGGGCTAACCAACACATGCCTCTGGAGAACATGCAAACTCCATGCTGAAAGTTTGGAGGCCAGGATTTTTTTAACTCAGGATCTTTTTTGCTGCAGAAAAAAAGCATCACTGTGCAGCTCATTTTATCACTGGCAACTAAAATAATGGAATAATTTGTTTACATAGAGGTCACATTTGGGTATTTAGTGTGCATGTCAATCTGCACACTAAATATGCATGTATTAAGAAAAGCTTGCCATTTTCAACACGTCTCCCCCCACTGTGCTCCACTGAGTTACTGTATGTCTGTGTTTGTGCAGGACTGTTATTCAGAGGGCTGAGACGGATTTAACAGGTAACAAGAAAAGTTCAAGAATTCTAGAGCCCCTTAAATGAGTGTTTCCATAAATACTCAAACAGACATTATCAGGGAAAAAAGAAATATGTCCGTCAGTCAGACGTGAATAAAAATAACAATTTTGTGAATGGAGAGGGGGTTGCACGTCCGTGGGTTATGATGTTAATTACAGGCAGAGGCAACTGTGGGAGACAGGAAGCCCTGAAACTGAGTGCAGAGCAAAGCCACAGGCGAGGACAAGTTTTCAGAGGAGACATGGACGTGTTTGGGAGCTCCATCGGCACAGCAACAAGCAAATGGACAAAACAACATGAAGAAAAAGACAAGAAATGCGGAAGAAAAGAAAAAGAAGGAAAAAGCACAGAGAAATTGAGGACAAACTCTTGGGGCTGCATTAAAGCATTCCGCCGGACTTTGTGATGCTCTGGTTTCAACTGAAGCTTTAAAAAAGCACCCATTCAAAGTTTATTTGAGCTTAATTAGGACAGCTTAGGTGGCAGATTTGCTTCATTTGTTTAAGGGAGATATAGAGCGAAGGGGAAAAGAGCGCAGAGGGATGGAGCAGGAGGGGCGGGTAAAGTACAAATTTGGAACCACACGAGCCAACCACACGCTGAAACACTGTAATTTGGACTTTCCCAGAATAGCCAGAAAAGTAGGGAGAGAGAAGGGACAGAATAACATAAACTTTTTAGCAGCACGCAACTCTCACAACAACAACACACTCTGCCCAGGACACCCGTCAAATCGCATATACATGAATATAAAAATGTAGAAAAATAGGCAGCATATAAGTCCTAAATCGTCTTTACAAGTCTGCTACAGCTTCACGGACGAGGATTACCAATTTATGTTCTGAAATTAAAACCTAAGTTCTAGTATGGTGAAATGTTTCACGGTAGAAAGCAGAGAAATAGAATTAATATATTACATTTCAGCTGTGTTTTAGATGAGAGACTCAAAACGGCTTAAAACATGCAGTGAGTTAGTCTGAGCCACCACTTCATCTAAAGCTAACTCATGTTTGCTTAATCGGCACTAAAACCAAAGCATAAACACACCATGTAGTGGTTTTATACAGGACTATTTCTTGGACAGTCACAATGACTTGACTCTGGGCAGTGTGTCACATCGAATCTTTTTCTGTGACTCCAACTGAGTTTGAACTGCAGTTGTGAATGTGCTGTTACATGTGAGTGCAAACCGACCGACATTCAAAGCAATGCTTTGGTGAAAAGCTGACAAAAGCAGTCGCAAACTTCCAAACACCACAAGACTAATATGATGTTGTTCACAGGTGGGAAATCTGAGTGGGGAGAGAGGATACAACATGCTAATTGGACAGTTCCAGAAATCTGAGGCCGAATTGCATCAGCTACCCCTCACACGGTGCTAGCTGTGCTTTGTTAGCTTAAAGCAGAGGTTTGCACCGTTTACAATCCAAAGAGCAATTTTTGCCCCCAGTCTGCCCAATTAAAACTCATTTAGAGCTGCACATATAATTTGTGCATTAGGGTTGGTGGGAAAGTTTTATTTTATGAAACCTCAGGAGGCATTCCTGTTGATTTTTTAACATGCATCTTGTAAACTTTGAATGGATTGAACCATAATTTTGTAGGTGGTTAAAAAATATTTTACATTTAATAGATGGATAAAGTAGCACAGTGCTGAGTGCATCACCAGTGCTTAATTTAAACAAACTTTGTGAATGGCATAAGTTTTTAATTCATGACTTAATGCCAGTCATGACCATTAAAAATATTTTCCCAGCTACGTTTGTTTTACATTTTCGTTCCCAACTACCCTTGCAAGCAAATTTAAACTATATGTCTGCACCTCTGTTTGTTTGTCATTAAATCATCTGCACACATAAAACTGTGTTACTGTTTTTAGTGAAGATTCAGCTATATTTGACTACATGAAATGCCTAAAAAGGCATTAATTCTGGAAGGTCTTGCTGTGAACAGATTGGTAACTGAGCACAAAAATACACAAATGTGACTTTTTTCAGACATGCATCTCACAGTGCTGCTCTGTGGGATGTTAAATTAACTTAGCATTCTTCCCACAGTACCTGCCCATGTTTTTGAAACAGACGTCATCAGAAAAGTTAGACCTCTTCAACATGTCATGTATATTTGTGAGATTGACTTTGACAAAAAAAAAAAGTCTGCGCACATATTGCAGAAAGGCTAAGTGTTAGATTCCCCTCTTATGAGTTTTCTTTTCTTTTTCAGCTGCGGTCACTGTTGTTCTTTACTGACACAAATCTGTCTCTGTAACGGATCGCTCCACTTCTACAAGTAACTAATACTTCTGGTTGTGCCTAAAACAGCTGAAACCAATAATCTCATCAGCAGCAGAGGTGTCATGGCTGATTTATGACTTAGCGTTTAACACTTCTACACAGGCCAGCAAGAGTGCCTCACACAGTGAGCTTGAGATATCCATCTCTGTGGAGGTTACGTCCTCATCAAGACACTCTCAGCTGCATGTCAGTCGAGGAGACAATGCACAGACATGCATGGCTTCAAGCAGCCGTCTATCAAAACCGTACCGATTTGCTCGGTGCATTCAGAGTAACTGGAAGCAGATGTTATGGAAAAGCTCTGCAGGACCTGACATTCTGTCTAAAACACAAACAGTATGGATTGCAGGGAAGTATAAACAAAGCTCCAGTCATCCCAGTGCTGAAAAAGGTTAAACATCAGCTCTAATATATCAAGCCTTCCCGTATCTGGGTTCTGTTCAGTTTTACCTCATTACCCAGGGAGAGAGTGTTAGAGAAAATTCAGAGAGCTCCAACAGAGACATACCTGGTTTCAATTCTGGCATGACTTCGAAAACCTTAACGGTGAAGATAAAGAAATAACTGCAAGTTTAATTTTGGTAATAGCTGCCAGGGTGTCTTTGGGTGAATGAGACAGCTGTATCTGAATCAAGGTTTAAAAAAGAGAGCAGGAAGATTTATGTGTTTGGATTAAAAGGTGCCGGACTTTATTTTTGTTAGAGACATAAGTTGCAAAGGTTGTTAAAAATTATGAGAACTAAGCAGAAAATGTCACTCATCCGTTTTATAAACCTCCTAAAGCCTGGATGGTTTGCTGGGTATTGGAACATCTCTCTCTTGTTAGAGTTCATCATAAGAGGAAGGAAGAGGGTGGAACGTTTTTTAAACTTTTCAGAAAATGACCATCTTAAAAATTGTGACTCTGACGTCTTTAGATGATGCTTTGAAGTGCAAATCATTTTCTGTTAGTCCTGCACATATAGTATAAAATGTATATTTTGGTAAAAAAATAATTGCTAAAATGTTAGATTGCTCGTGTCATTTAGGCTTGGACTTTGACTAGGCCATTATAAAACAAGAAAATGCTTTTATTGAAACAATTCTATTGTAGCTCTGGGTGTGTTTTTTGTAGATTCAGCTTCTTCGTTTTTTCCCACCCTATAGTCCAGAAAGCAGGACTGAAAGTAAGACTATGGGAATGATTTGTTTAGAACGATGTGCTGTGCTGGTTTTTCTTACCAAAATGGAACAAGTTTGAGGAATATATAATCTTTTGCAAGGCACGACAGATAAATTTTCCATAATTTTGTTTTCATGCTACAGGACATAGAGAGCACTACAGGAAAACAGCATGCAATCTTCTACTTGGCATCAAGTATTCCAACTTGGACTGCTTAGCTGAATGCCCATGGCAGTTCATCATCAGACTTGTTTTTAAAAAGCCTCTCTTTGCATCATCTTGCAGTAAAGAAAATGATTTATATTTAAATCATGTACCGAGTCCTTAGTAAGCGGCAAGTAATTTCTGTCTGTGCAAGGTGCCCAGTTTCACACTTCAAAGCAAATCTTCAACCATGGCCTAAGTGGTGAGCAGTGTATTTCATCTTCAGCTATTTTAATCTTGACCATCGCTTTATCTTAGACACACATTACTATTTAATGTAGAAATTTAAGCAGGATAAAAATCCAGATTTGCCACAATGCTTACCCAAATTAAAGTACTTTAAAGTGTAACCAATCCTCCTCTGAAAGCATGACCCCATGTGGTTTTATATCCCAATGTGAGGTTGTACCAAGGCGTCCCAATAGAAAAATTCAACTGCCTAAGAATCATTAGCATTCAGCTTCTACGTGTGTGACCCTTATATGTTCGTCTCAAGTCCAATGGGTTGACTTCACGCTTAGGTTCACTGCTTAATTGCGTTAATTTGTGCTTGCTGAAACATGTAGCCATTGTTGCATAACCTCATGAAAACGGTCATGTTCCTTAATCTCATGTGCAGTAACACCGATTCAGGAATTTGGACTTCATGATGGATTTAAAGTACTTTGGCAGCAGTGCTCTGTTTCATCATGTGAAGCAGGAGAAATGGGTCATTTAAACTGGGTCACAACAGCCGGATGCTGACCACCCTGAAGCCAAATAAAATGGGTGTTAATAGTGTCATGATTTGGATTGACCACAGGATTATAATCCTGTTTAACAGTTATACACAACATGTGAAATAAAAGAGGACATCTCTTTCAGGAAAGGCAGATAAATGTGGATTTTTCTGAGTGCCACTCACCTAAATTTAAAAGTTTGAAACAACCAGAACAGTGACAAAAACAAATGAAGAGGAGTTTATCTTGGCAACATGCAAAGTGAGGAAGATCCTTGGAGTCCTGAAGTGATTAATTTAAAAGCATTTGGAGACACTAGAGGTGTGAAAATTGCTGCTGTATATTAAAAATGTAAAATGGATGAAATCCAGCAATCTGCCACTTTCCTGAAAGGAGAAAACACTGACGTGTGGCTCTTGCAGCGCTGAAAGCCTTCAAAGACCACAGGAGACAATCAGCACACGACCACAAAATTCCTTCAGTGATAAGGAAAAGCATGTAGACATCTCTGGGATAAAGTAGGCAACATTCCTGACACTGAACATGAAATATTGTCCAAGTGAACAATCAAGAGATGGCTGCATGCATTCACTGTTTATCAGAAGGTACAAACTACGGGAAACATGCAAGGACAAAAGAGTGGATAAGACTTACATCAAACCATCCAGAAAGCTACATAAATGTGAACAAGGCGCTTTGATGAGATAGAGATAAACTTTAAAAAGGCAAGAAAAAAGAAAGAGATTATAATCCAAAGTAATCTGAGCTCGTATATATTGTCCTCTTTTTTTCCACTGAGTACTTTTATCACTTTATCACAGTTTTTCGCTTTGGTGAATTTCTCATCAATTTCTCGAATCATCCTTGGCTTTTACAAAACAGCAAGTGCATTTCTCAAAACTATTCAAAAAAACATCAAAAGCAAGTCTCTTTCTCAAAATCTGACGTTTAAACTGTGGTTATGGTTTTAGTGAAAAGTATTGTAAATTCTACTTGTCAGAGATCAGTGGCAAAAGACTGGGCAAGATTGACTTTTACACTTTTATTGTAATATGCTTGGCATGTTATGATAACTTATTCAAGAAATTTGCATTTTAATTCATATGCAACAAAAGTAAGCCTAGATGTTTTGGAGGTTGAAACTATTCATCAGAGCCCATTATAATGCAAATCAAAATGTAGGACACAGAAGAAAATTGTACACAACGCAAAAAGCATGTGCAACTTAAAAAAAATGACCCACACCAGTGACACAATGATTTAAAGATTGAACAAGTAGTTTTGAGAATTTCAGTTCTTTAGTGAGAAATGCAGCAGAGCTACAGAGGAATATTGTAATCCTCTTGTTTTGAGTCTAAAACAGTAAAGGGTTTTTATACCAGGACTCACAAATTGAATTCAGATATTCTCTATCATTCCCTCTGGTTTCTGCACAGCTCTGATGTTCCACAGTTTTTTATCGTAAAGAGGTGACATGTAGACATACATGTAGAAATTCACCTTCCCATTTTGAAGATTTATATCCATTTGGTACGCAGCATGCTATTTCTAATAATTGCACAGTATTTATGCTGAAACTTTACTCTTCCTCTACAGTGTTTCTGTTTCATCCTTTGTTCTGCTTTGTTCTGCTTGTGATTTCAGAGACATGCTGTCAGTAGTTCATAGAATAAAAGAACAATGTTCACTTTACTCAAACATTTATCCATAAAGAGTGAAATAAGAGGAACTGATCATTTTAAGTGGTGTCTTGTACTTTCTTCCACAGCTGTATTTTATGTTCTATGTGAACACACTTGTCTTGTTTGTCACTTTCCTGCTGTTGCACCGGACTTTCCACATTATGGGACAATAACGGGATTTATTTTCTATTCTATCTCACAGTTTGAGAATTTCGGTTTTTATGCTATAGAGCTTGCATTGTCTGGCATGTACAAGTTCTTTATGGTTTCTGAAATCCCTCTGTGTGCCCCCATCTGCACATCCTGAATCCAAATAGTAGGGGCATTGTTTTAGGAAGGATCATATATATATATAGTGTGGTGAAAAAGTATTTGTCCCTTCACATTTCTGTAGTTTTTTTTTTTATTATATTGTATATAAATATTTCAGGTTATCAAATAAATTTTGATATTGGGCACAAATAACTTGTGAAAATAATCCAAGACTTTTAATTGATGGTTTTATTTATTAAGGGAACAAAACAACTCAAACCAACATGGTGGAAAAATTGACAGAGTCAAACATGGTGGCCGTTCAAAAGCTGGATGATTTTAAATAATTAATATAAGCATAAATACTTTTATAGATAGAGAATGTACTGATATATTTTTTCTAACTTCAAGATCTTTTTTATATGAAATCATCTACTCAAGTTAGGGTTTTAACAATGAACGTGTTAACTTCAAACCAGCAGAAGTGCGATTAGTAAGTCTGTGTAGCTGAACAGTCATTTAACCAGCAGTTTATGCCAGAACTGCTGAGCACTAGAGTGACAGTAAACAATTTCAATGATTGAGTCTAGTAACGTTTGTTGGTTATTGCTGTAGCTCGGTAAACATATTTTAAACTGCTGCTTTCAATCTGCTTTTATTGGTAGATTTTAATATGATCGTATTTAGCACATCATGCCTGGAGTGTGTTTAAATCTTTAAATCAGTAATTAAAATTCATCTGATGTTGGGAATAAGCAAAACAAATAGTCTGACATCCTGTTTATCTTTGCGCAGTAATAAGCAGCAAATCTCTGCTTTTATTCAGGCCTATTGACTTTATGTTTTTTTATTTTATAAAAAAGTTTATTTTCTATAAAATTACTTTCCCCTTCTTTAATGGAAGTGAACAACTAAACTTCCCAGACTTCCTAGACCCTTGAGTTTGACCATGTGCTCTAATGCTTGAAGGTGTAGAATTAAAGTCTGATGAATAATTTCTGTGCTCATATTTTGGATCATTATATTCCACTGAAATACTGAATGATGATCCATCTTAAAGAATCCTCCAGATTTTCATTTAACCATCCTCTCAAAGAGGTCACTTTTCCATTCTTTTCAACAAAGCTTTTGAAAGACAGACAGGCCCACAGCATCACGGATCCTCCACTAAGAGTGGGAGACGCTTTTCCACTTATTCATCTTTTGTTTTAAAACAGAGTGGAAAGCTCAAGCTTAGGTTTGTTTTGTGAAAAGACTTGGTCCAGTTAAAGTCTCAGCAGCATTTAAACTCCACATGTTTGCATTTACCATTGTAGAGCAGAGGCAGCTTTTTCCTGGCATACCATCAAATGGTTTCCATGGAAACTTGGTGATCTTAAGATGCCAGTTTTGTAAGCTTTTATTTAAAAGTTTATAGAAGCTAAATAGGCCTCAGTGTCACATGATGTTTGTACTTCAGGGAAGCTAAAAACTGAAGGTCCACAGTCCAACTTGGAAAGAAGTGAAGAATAAAATTAAAATACTTTGTTTTTAATTCATTTTGAAGGAACAGATGAACCACTAACTGTGGAATAATTGGTTTTATTTAAAAGTTTCCAACTGAACAAACATGCTCAAATTAAAGGCTGCATAGTTCAAACTTTCACATAAAAATTATGGGACTATAATAAGATATTAATTCAGTTTACGGCTGTTTACACATCTCGTGTCACAAAAATATAGCGGATTTCTGTATTTGAAATGCCAACTGAGGCTGTCATCACTTCAGTACCTCCTATGCAGTTAATGTGTGATAAATCATTTCCTGTTTAGACACATCTGAGGCTTCGTAATCCCATGGAGGGCTGGCAGAGCTGCAGCAGAGCTCATCGCTGCTGAGACGAGTCATCCAATCATAGAAAACAAGCATCACCACAAGCAATGTGTCATTTTATATTCTCCCAAACCTTCCCGTCACAACTCTGCAGCTGCCGTTCGTGGTGTGCCCATATGCTGGAGAGATATATTCAGCATATCTGTAATTATCATCTTTATCTGAGTTAAAACAAATAACCTAGAGGTATGACATCAGAGTTAAACCACAGACACTAAGCAGATACGGCTCTAGTGCAGTTTGGACAGATTTGATTTGAGGTTGGATTTCTTACCAACAGTAAATAAGCTGCAGGGCAAACTTGACATCACAGGGAGGGAAACCATTGGTTGTCAAGACAAGTCAAGGAGATACGGCTTGATGGCAGTGTTTTCCCAAAATGCAATGGGCATCATGAGCCGAAATGCCAGCGAAAGGGAAAAATATGTGGCTTCTTTGTCTTCCTCTTGGTTTTGCATTTTGACTGTGATTGCACTTTGGTTGTGATGCCAGCGCCAGAGATTGGAGGAAGAACCAGATCTGCTGCTGCTGATGCAGGAAGCGTTGCACGTTTAACAGCGGAGACATCGGCCCAGATTGGTACGCTCTGTTTCCATGCGGGACCAGATTCTCCTTTTGTTGATTTGACCGCTCTGTTTTTCCGTTTGTGGGGGGAAGCAACATTTTGTGCTAATACAAACGCCAGCATACACAAGCAACTATTTCAGTTCCCAGGGTCATTTTGGTTTTCAATCCAGCAGTGAAGACATATTTGGCAAACACTGATCCAGGCTTGGTTGTGAATAAATCACGCTAATACTGCATGCTGACATTCACCATCTTTTAGTGGTTTTCTCTGGGCTTTAAGCCAAATGTCCGGGATAATTACATTTGATCCAGGGATCTCCTCATCACACGTTTCTTTGCTCTTTGAAGGGAATAATGAATGGGGCTTGATAAAAGATTGTTATCACCCAAGCTGAATTTGCTCAGGTGTGTTTGTTTTCCCTGCAGAGCTGCTGCGAGCCATCAACACACCCATCAAACATGTGGACAAGCACACAAAGTGACAACACACAAGTTATCACAGAAAAAGCACACCAATGTTCATGCAATTAAATTTAACACTATCTCTTCAGGCTAAAGGCAATAAATGAACAGACCAGTTTTAAATACCACTTTCCCCTAAAGCTTTTACACTGCAGGAAATCTTAATCCTAAAAGGAATTAAAAGCTATTCCCTGAAAAGTGGATTGCGTCCAAAATGTGCTGGAAGGTCATGTTATTTGCCTGATATCTGATCAAGTCTGTCTGAAAAGCCACTGTAGGCAACAATCATGCAAAATCAAAATTGACAATTTAATTAAATTTGCTTTTTGGGGCTGTCATTTCCATCGATTTTAATTTCAATGACTTTCTGCCTTTGGCTTTGCTAAGTGCTTTTAATCTAAGCAGTACATTCTTCCCCATATCAATAAAGTTTGCATCAGTTAAACACACACACTCCCACACACATAGCACTGGAGGGTCTTCTTGCTTTTAACTGGTCCCTGACCCAGAAAGAACTACACTCTGCAGAATAAGCTTTACTCTGGGCTTTTACTCACTAAAACACTCAGACAGAAGCTGTGTTGCTGCATTTTCCAACGCTGCTTGAATATTATCGTAGTTTCTAATTAGTCATTAGCCAGTGCACAGCAGTCCACCATAATGCATACAAATACGATGTGATGGACACTGTAATTTTCTATTTTGTCATTTCTGGTGAAAAACACATTGTGGTTAATAAGTTGCTTTCATCACACTGACATCAAATACAAAATGAATGTTAACAGGCTACTCCCAGTTTAGTTTTTCACAGTGTTTAAGATGTTTGGATATAACTCTGTTTAAAAGTGTCTGGCTCTTTATCTTTCTGCTGACAATAATATGAAATATAAGCACATGTTTCGTTACGATATTTACAATCTCTTTTCAGACGCAGATAATTTGCAATTGGGACTTTCTTACTGAAATATTGTGCCATTTAAAAAAATCGGAAAAGTACAATAGTTAGATTTAACCGATTAAACAATATTCTAATAACTGGAAATGCAAATACAAAATGTTTTAAACTTAAACTCTTTCCATGTCATAAGTAAATGGCGGCCATGTTGGATTTTCAATTAATGAATCAAATCTTTTTTGTCACTCTCACTTTCGGGATGGAACAAGAGATTTAAAAAGTTCCATTAACTCATTCAAAATTTACAAAATAACAGGAATAAATAACAAAACAAATGACAAAAATGTCAGCTTATACAAAAATAAACAAAACACTTAGTTTCTTATCTCCTTATATTTGAGGTCAGAACAGGAGTTCAGATTCTCAGAAGAAAAAGTGAAAACATTTGGTTATTTTGTGAATCAGTTGTTTTGTGTACTAAACAAACTTAGCATGCTACTTGAGAGTGATGCTACATTTGAATGACTTCAAAAGATTTTAAATGACTTGGAATGACTTGGCAGTTTGGAAATCCAATTATATTTGCTTTAGTATTTAGTATTTGTCAACAATTGCATTTTGCATTTATCCTCTTTTTGTTAATTTAGACAATAAAGAAACACGGGTGTGACTGATGTTGCACATGAATGATTCACTATTTAAAAAAAGCTATCAGAAGAGTGAATAAAATAATGCTGTGGCTTTTGGTATTTTTTTTAGCTCCACTTTATTTCTCAGCTTCAACTTCAAGCTTCAAAGTGCAGCTGGAACAATGCAATATTTAATTTAATCAATTATGAAAATCATGGATTATCTTCTAATCCTGTTAGCATGCTATAGTTACCATGAGTGACTAGGCATAATAATCACCATGTTCAGGTATTATAGTATGCTATAATTAATTTGGTTGCATAATCTGAGCACAATAATTTAATTGATGATTTTTATTTATTACAGAACTTTAAGTCAGTAGAAAAAATAAACTACATATAAACTCTTGAAAAGATCAAACCCTCGTTTTATAATGACTCCCATACAAACAAAGCTTCAGTTTGTGTTTTGTCTCCTAGTGACACCCCGCAGTATTTTTTGCCTAAGATAACACAAACAATATTTTTTGACGACCCATGAAATGCGATGAGTTGGCCTGTTTTGGTGTTTTGTGGTTTTTTTATGTTTGGTATCTGACAGCGAGTGTTTTGTTTGGGATTCTGTAATGTGGTCAGCACTCACACGAGAGACAAGCCCATCGGACGAGAGCGGGGCGAGGGAGTTTGACGTCTCAGAGTGTGTGAATCCAGCAAATGTCCATATTTTGTGTTTAGGTTTGTCAAAAAACAAGCGTCTTCACATTTCTAAGTGCATGTGTCCCCGCAGTTCTTGGAAGTCGTGTCTTTTTGGTCCTATCTGTGTATGTGTTTGTACAGCGCTTTGCTATGGGAGAAGCTGGGCGAGCGCTTGAGTCTGGAGCAAATGGGCAGACAGACAGATGAACATGCCACAACGTGACCAAAAGAGAGGAAGGCGATGTCAAAAACAAGAGGAAGACAGGGCAGGGAGAGCTTGGATGGAGGAGAAAGTGGGGAGAGCCGGGGCCCCTGACCTGACCACACTGACACACTCAGGTCTCTCTGTCCTTGCCAGCTGTGCATTGTGGTCAACTAACAGAGGACACACTTACACACACATATACTTATCTACGCATGCTGGCGATGAGGACATACTTGGCCTGGGTGAATGCCTGTGAGTTTGGATGCAACAACCCATCCATGCGTGCTAAAGAGAGTGTGGAAACTACCAAAGCTCCAACTGTCTGTGTTTGTTTTCGCTCCAGCCCGTGTCTCTTTGTGCTCACGTCCCCGAACCTGTATGCACATCTGTGTGTGTTTGTGTGCGTACTCATATTTACATGGCGGCTAAAGAGTGCCGGAGCTCATTTCCATCTGTTTTTCTAGCTCAGCCACTCGAGTGGGCAGGATATCGGTGTGTGTGCTATGTCCCTGGTGTACCTCTTCATCGTCTCAGGCTCTTCTGTGTCCCGACATGTGTGTCGCGTCTGCAAACCATTTGGAATGTCGAGCACAAACGGAGTAATTAGAAATAAGTGCTCAAAGGTGTAACGGTTAGATCCCACAGCCTCCCCTCCCCCCCATTAAAGATCCCCTCCCACACTCCATCGCCGCCTTATTGAAGCCACCCTTCCCACCGCTACATTTTGCCTGTTTCCCAACATGTACGTCTCTGTAAATAGAAATGGTCCTGCTAACAGGCAATGTGGGCACGCTGTGTTTTTGGAGCGGGCCATGGCTAGTGCTGACTGGCTCTGTAAGTGCTTATTTTTACCATGTGTGGAGATCCAATGAACTGACAGGGCTGAAAGGTGCAGGAAATACAGCATGGTCAATGGGAAGGTTCTCTGCTTATTTTTCTTTTGCTTCCAAAAAGCAAACATTTGTTTTAATCTTTTTAAAAGTCTTTGTGATCGACACTCCTTTGTGTGATGACTGGTGAAAAGCAGGATTAAAGAGGAAGACTCAGAAATGGAGAAATGTTTTTCTCTCAATTCAGGAGATACATCATAATTCAGTGGTAAACTACTACTGCTATGTTTGTCTAGTTTCTTTTTCAACTGCATTGATGTGAACAAATTGTGTCTTTGAGGTTTCTATCATCAAAGTGGCCAAAGATCCAACTAGTCAACCATTGTCCTCCACTTATCTGAGGTCAGGTCATGAAGATCACAGAGCTGAGGGGAAAACCCAGACAATCCTTTTCCTCAACAACATTCTTGAGTTCCCTAGACCAGAAGGAGGATATAATCCCTCCAGCAAGTGTCTGCTCCAGGATTTCCTCAAAGTAGGAGATCCAGGAAATATCCTGATGGGATGCCCTAACCACCCGATGTGACTCTTATGGGTGTGGAAGAGCAGCAGTTCTACTCTCAGCTCTTCAAGGGTGTTGGGTCTGGAGGAAGCTCAGCTCAGCTGTTTGTATCTGGATCTCGTTCTTTCATTTGCTAAACAACATCATCTCATGAGGTTCTGAAGCCGTCTGACTCAGTTGTTCCTACATTATGTCGGATTTCCGCATGCGCCCATATTGCATCCATCTTCTGCTATTTTCTATCGTTAACATTGAGTTACATCACCACCTCATTTTGTGGAGAAGTCTCACCAAGACCTGAAAGGCTCGATGCATTCTTTCTGTGTTCGAAAGCCATTGCCACAGACCGAAAGGGGAGACACATCAAGGATACACATTGGTTGGATGTGCACTAAAACAGAACAGATTTCTAAACTTCAGTCTGTGAGCTTGAAAATGACAAGGAACCGCACTGCATTGATGTGTTCAGATTAAAGTCTTCATAACCTTTTGCAAAACAGTTTTGAACTTAGCACATTTCTACTGTGTGGTAATAAACCAGTGATCCACTTGGGACAAAATTATGTAAATTGAGAAGATTTTAGGACACACTTTAACATTTTCCCTCAAAGGTAAGAGCTTGGTGACTGGGGCGTTTTTGGAAGTCTTTTTACAGTAGAGACGAACAGAACAATGAAGCTGCACCTTAACATGCTTATCACTGCTAACTTTCCTCTATTGCAAATCTCAAACTCAAGGCCAGATCTGGCCCGCTGTATATTTTTATGTGGCCCTCTAGACTCCAAATTGCATCAATAAGCACTTCCAGTTTTTCAAATCTGCAAAATTCAGACAAAATCCAAAAATCACAAATATATTCTGGCACAAGAAACTTTTTAAGAACATTTAGATCTTTGTTATGGCCCAAAATGAAAATGAGTTTGACAGCTCTGCTCTATTATCATCAAATAGTTCAGCAGTCGGTGTAAAAAAAACAAAAAAACTTCTAAATTTAGTTTATGCAAGTTAAAGGGAGCTGTTTTGTGCTCGTAGTTCACTGCCTAAACATTGCAAACTAAGTTAATTTGAACTTATTCGTCCACCACACTGTAGTTGAAGCAACACCACAATTATGTGTGAAGATTAGTTTTAACAGCATAACATTGGTATTGTCGCATTTCTATCCTCCAGATGGAGAGATGTTTGATTGGTGATTTATGAAGGCAGCCTTGAACCTTTATGACCAAACTGTTTTGTGGAAGGGTTCCATGTTCATGTGTTTGTTATACTGCAACCCAATGTTTGTAGATTTTTGCAGTCTGAATGTGCTGCATTCAGGCAACACTCTCCATGTGTTTGTGGGTGTTTGTCTCCTCTTTACTAGGAAACAGGCTTTCCTTGGTGAAGCAGACAGCCAGCCAATTCTGATGTAACCTTTGTGACCTCCACCCACCACCACCTCCTCCACCCTTCCTTGCCATCCTGGAGAGAAGCTCAAAACAGATTTTTTTTCTGAGTCTGTAGGAGATAGCGTGCAAGCTTCCGTTGGCTGAGGTTCGGACAACCTCATAAATGCGTGCACGCGCACACACTGCACACATATGTCGATGTCTGCACAACTGTGGGGACTTCCCACACCAGCTGATGACATCTCAATCCAGTGCCACCAAGTGCAGAGCTGTCCACACTCAGAGAGGAAAAGAAATGGAAAACTGTCTTGCTCCGGCTGAGGTCAGCTTTAGAGGAAAACCCAAATGTTGAGTGTGCAAAGTGGAAACCTGAAAATATGTGCTTTAATCGCTGTCCTCACTTTGCCCTCAAGCGATACGTGCTCCAACCCAAGTCAAACAAAGGACGGCGAGGGAATTCAGCGCAAACATATTTGCATATGCTCACAGTTCTCTCCCGAGTGAGTGCGAGCGCTGCACGGAAAATTGATCCAAATAATTGCATCTGCAGTCTAATTAAGATAACGCTTTTTCCACTGGATCTAATCAGTTACACATATAAACAGATCTGTTGCGCTGTGCACAGATTTTGTGGCTAAACACGCCTTCTTTTGCACACATATACATAATGGTAAACACACTGAAGACACCATAAATTACAACAGTCCCATCTGGGAGCATTAAGAAGCTGTTAATGAATAGGGTGCTGCAGCAGTGGCCACAAGTGGAGCGAGCCAGCTGGAGGAGGGAGGAGTGGCGGATGGAGGCGGGTTGGGGGGACTGAAGGGGACTGGCGGGCATCTGGGCAGCAGATATGGGTGCAGTCATGTAGAAGAGGCAGCGGTAGAAGAGGATGTCTTGAGGGAGGAGAAGGATCCAGAAGTTATGGTTTGCAGCCAGCGTTTTCTTTTTTCGGCCTGCCTAGTTGGAAAGTGGATGTATGGCATGCAAATATTCAAAACAATATCTACACGAGGTCAAACGTGAGCGCTCACTGTTTAAGCTCAAACTCTTGAGATAGTGTACAGAGATGAAAAACCAGATAAACTCAGTCACCCCGTACAGTGTGCATCCAGCTCTGGCACAGACTGAGCCACAGCCTGCAGGGAAGGGCCACAGTTCAGTGTTAGAATGACTTCAACTTTCCTCAGTCCATCGACGTTTTTCATATTCTGTTGCAAAGCAATCTTTACCATAAACTTTAATCAATTTGATTGGGAGTTGAGCAAAGACAAACTACAAAATAGTAACTAAGTGGAAGTAAAATGACATGTTTCTGATGGGGTTTTTTTTACCAATGAAATCCCCTTTTACTTTGATTATCCAAAATAAAATTGAGTACAGCAAGTTGTCTTCAAAGGCAAATAGTTATTAGCTTAATCTCAGTATAAATACAGCTGTTCTGTAAAGCCCTCAGAGCTTTGTTAAAGAACATTAGTAAACAAAAATGAAGACCAAAAAGCGCACAGGATAGATCAAGGGGAAAGATTTTGTGACATTTATAAAACTATATTCTAATATTTAAACATCTCACACAGCTCTGTTCAGTCCATCTTTAAGGAATGAAAACTGTAACTCTCCCAAAGCGAACACTCATCTAACTGAACTAACAAGGTGGGCAGAGGGAGCATTAATCAGAGTATCAACTAGATATCCACAGCTTAGTTGGAAGTAATGTTCAAGATATTATTCTCTTCATATTTGGCCTTCATGAAAGACAAACAAGCAGAAAGCCATTGTTGAAGCAAAGTTTGATGAGATGTTTTCAGTTTTCTGCAAATGTGAAGCAGAGCAAAGATGTGAAGTAACGTCAGATGAGAAGAAAATAAAACTTTTTAGCTTTTCTTTTGGGCACTATAATCTACACTGTGAGTCATAGTGTGGAGATGTTTTCCTTTTGCAGGGACAGGAAAGCTGTTCGGAAGTTATGGGAATATGGATGGAGCAAAATTACAGGATGATCCTGGAAAGAAATATGTAAGAGACTTAAAAACACTTGAGACTTGGGTGGAGGTTTCCGTCTAGTAGGAGGACAGCCCTAATAAAATAACTTGGACACAGTATTAATGTGGTTGTCCCAGTAAATGTTAAGACCTAAATCCAATCAAACATCTGTGGTAACAATTAAACTATTCAATCCGATTAAGCTGTTTTCCAAAGAAGAATGGGCGAAACCATGATTGCAATTTTAGTTGTTTAAACTTTTGACACATATCACAATCTTTCCCCATTCATAACTCTACTCTTCTTGTTGTTTATCAAATAAACTCACATTAAATAGACGAGGTATCTGGTAGCACTGAGACAAAATGGCACGGCAGC